>NC_062217.1:3569100-4194100 GCF_902686445.1 Sciurus carolinensis | reverse complement strand
AATAATCTACAGAACGATACAACACAAGCGTTTTTAGATATTCGTGCTTATATTTGAGAGTAAACTTCTACACGTGGAATGGAAAGGATATGTATTTTAAATTTTGGTAAATGTCATCAGGTCCCTTCTACAGAACTTGCACATGTTTATACTCCCACAAACAGCACTGAAGTGCATGTCTCTCCCAAATTTCCTTTAACTGTGAATCATCATACTTTATGATGATGATTGATGGAAACTGTTATAACACTGTAGTTTTAATTCACCTTTATTAGTTATAAACACAGTGAGAACATGCAAAGGATGTCTTTAGGCTTGAGATCATTTTATTCCTATTATAAACTTTTTCATTTACTTAGCATTCATATAGACATTCTTGTTGGTCTTTTTCTTACTAATCATAAAAGCTAATTACATATTAAGGAAGTCATTAATCCTTTGTCACGTGCTTAGTTGTTTACAGAGGATGATACATACTCCGGACTGTAACCTGTCTTGGTGTTGGGATGATTATGAGTTTCCCTACTTCTTGCCACTCTCAGGGTACATATGTGTACCCTGTGTGAATCCATGTCTGCATTTCTAGTATAAACTCTACTTGATCATAATATGTTTTTTCCGATAGGAATTTGCATTTGATTACAAACAAACCCTTGGTGGCTAATATTTCCTGTGGAATCATTTCACCAACACTAGTACACTGTAGGATCAATGTTTTAGCTGTCGTCTTATTCGTTTCTTATTCCCTGAGTCATTTCATCTGATTCTGTTTTCTGTAACCATTTGTATGACACAGGATTTTCTTGAAATTTTGGCAGAGTTCATCTGTAAGCATCAGGTGTGTGTTTCAGCGTGTGCGAAGCTGAACACCAGTGTAAGCTCTCAGTCGCCATCAGTCCCCTGAGTGTCTCTACTTCTCAGCGTGCCTCCTCCGCAGTCCTTGGAATGCTGCGGCCGGGCAGCAGGTGACCCTCCTGGGAGCTGACCAGCGCTTCCCTGTGGTTTGATTCGGGTTGTGTGTCTTCTCAGAAGAGCCACAGGAGTGATGCTGTTCTTCTCCTACCCTCTCCCAATGGCACAGGTCCCCAGGCTGCCCACGCTGATATGTCCACTTTGGTCTCAAGTTGAGATGTCGTCTCCCAGGACTTTCCAATGCTGAGGTATTTTTTTTTCTCCTTTATCATTAATATAAATTTTCTGGGAATTACCTTGAAAATATGTAAATATCCTGTTCCTCATCATGCTTTCAAGCTATCAATGTGTTTTTATCTCCATGAACCTGGGGTTTCCTTTCCTGTCCCATGGGCTATGATCCATTGCTCTCGATATTTATCTGATGCCCCTGTCTTCTGTGACCTGGCTGGTGCAGACTTTGCACTGGTGTCTGAGTTCTTTGGACCTGTCCCTCACACTTGGATCCTTCTTTGTCTTCTAGCAAACAGAATTTCCTAGACTCACCTCCTAATTTTCTTCCCCCACCCGAGCTTTCGGCACTGCGCCTTGGTACTCTGTAGTTGACCATGGCCCTAGGTCTGCTCATTTCTATGGGCCTCACTCTCTCAGCTGCTGTCAGTGGACAGAGCTGGGTGAACACAATCCATTTCTGTATTTTGAAAACCATGAACTCACACCAATACTTCCAACTTCAATCGAACATCAAAGAGGTGAATCCTAGTCTTCTTTTCTGTTCTCGTAACTCCTTCCTCTGACAATAAACAAGCGTATTTCTAATCACCTCAGATCTTCTGTGGTATATCACCCACTTCCTGTCTCCACCGCTAGCTTCCTACACAATCACCCTCCTCATCCTGCTTGGGTGTCAACCTCCGGGCCAGGCCACCCCTTGGGAGGACAGCTCCTCACCAGGGCTGGGGTTCCCACACCTGTGGCAGGCAGCAGCTCCCACCTGAGCCCCAGCCACAGCCCCTGTCCCACCCCCTCCCTGGCCATCACACTGTCCTCTCCCTGTTGGGCAGGGGCCTGTCTTGTTTTGGCCCATAGAACAGCATTAGACTTAGGTTATTTGGCACCAGGAGGGTAGGCAGGAGGAAGAGGAGGAGGAAGCTGCAGCAAGCAGTTTTACGAGGCAGAACAAACAAGAAATACAGGACTTTCCATGCTAATTTGACCATCCTTCAGACAACTCCCTGGTTTCCTACAGTTGTAGAAGTTACAGGACCGCAGCTGACTTCATCTAGTGACCTTCAGGGTTTAATGGCTGATTTCAGGAGCGACAAAATATGACTCAGGGTTTTCTTAAGCCAGTGTTCAAACTGAACAGGCTCAGAGTGTTCGTGACTTCTGATTATTTATTTATATTATTATTATCATATTTTTTGCTATTTTTACTTTAATTTCCAATTAGTTATTTACAAATTTTTCTTGCTCAGTAATGAACATTCTTGTCAGAAAGATACAATATTTCCTCAGAATAAATTCCTAAAAGTAAACTAAATGGCTGATTCAAAGTCACTTATTCTAAAGCTTCCTGTGTACGATGACATTGACACGTAACTACCTCATAATCCTGAACCCATATGAGTTTTGCCAGTTGTGTCAATGACAACTTTTACCTCAAAGATCAGAAGCAAGCACTGCAGATGGAGTTGCGTCTCTTCAGCCATGAGACCCCACTCAACCTGTCCACAATGTCTTTCCCTATTGATTTGATGATACTTTGATTGTGTACTAAATTTCTGAACATGCTCAGAACTGGTTCTTAACATTTCAGTTAACCCAGTGTCTTAGGTCAACCCGGTTATGATTATTGCATTTTTGTAGTGTCCGCTGATATTTTATGGAGTTTACATCTCTTCGGTTTGTTGTTTTCTCATGTGGACTATGTTAAAAGAACTTTAGAATCAAACTGTATTTTCAGAATTAAATCACACTGGCATGCCTATTGAAATTGTGGAAATGTAGGTGTATTAGTCAGGGTTCTCTAGAGGAACAGAATCCACAGGAAGTATGATTATAAAAGGGGATTTATTAGATTGACATACACGACCAGAAGCTGGGTAGCCCACAATGGCCGTCTGCAGCTGCAGAGCTGGAAGAGCCAGCAGGTGTGCAGTCCAAGACACAGAAGCCCCAGAATAAGAGGGATCAACAGTGCTATCCTAGTCAAGACCACGGCTTCTGGAAACTCCCTGGAAAATCACTGGCAGAGTCTGCTTTGGAAGAGTGAAGAAGTGAGAGCCCAATATCCTCAGATGATCTAAGCAGCAATCAAGAACCTATTCAAGAAGAGCTGAGCTTGCATCTGCATTTGCTTCCTTGTTCTTCCATATTTTATTCCATCCTATTGGGTGCTGCCCATGCTTAGGAAGGGGCTCCAGTTCACTATCCCACATGCCCATCATTCCTAGACACGCCCTTATTGACACACCCAGAAGCCTCTTAATCATCTGCATCTCTTAATCCAATAAAGTTGACAATTAAAATTAACCATTACAGTAGGTTTTAGTTAGGCCTACACAAATATCTTTTATTTTTATATTATTTTTTTCCTACAATAAAAATATTCTTATACTAGAAAAATATGCATTCAAGTATTTTTATGTTACTAATGTTTCTAATTTATATTTTTCCCATTTTAACTTATCCTCTTTTGGTGAATAGGCTTATCGTTGGTAAATATCAAAATTATTTATTGTACGTATGTAAATTTTTGACTAGTCCCTTTATTGAACTCAGGCATTATTTTGATCATTTCTTTGCAGTTCGTTTCTGTACCTAGTGTAGTATTTTCACTTCCTTTCAAATATTACGCCCTGCTCTGGTCAATGCTAGCGTCACTTGCTTCCCATCTGCCCCACTCCACATGTCTTAATAACGGGAACCTAAGTTTTGTTAGGCAAGACAAGTAGAAAACATTCGTTTTCTGAGATAAAATGACACAGCTCTGAAAATGGAGACATGCAGGCAAGTTGTAGACATCCCTCTGCTTTACTGGCCACAGGGACTTGAGCGAGTTACACTATCCGAGGAGAGCCTGTAATGCCAAGGAAGCCAAAAGAGGAGTCGTGGGAAACTTGACGGACTCAGGCTTGTCTCTTGGGAAAGCCACGGCACCTGGCAAGCTGGGCACCCAGCTGCCCTGAGCATGGCCTGCTTGGCTTTCTGCTGTTCTCCCTGGGTTGATGGCGTTGGAGAGGAAAGGGTAAGGGCTCTCATACTGTGATGGCCGCCCTCGTGAACTAGAGGTCCTGGATAGTGTGTAAACAAAAAAACACCCCAAACCTGCTCAAAGGCAGAGCATTTGGGAGAAATGCCTCTCCCTGGGTTCCTACACCCATGAGTGTATTAGATGCCTTCTAGGCCAGAAGTCTGGGCCCCACATTTTGTTAATTTTATAAATGAAAAAATTACAAAAAGAATATGTATATGAAAACATAAAACAGACTTTCTCCCAACTTTGCTGCCATAAAAACATGGGACATTTGGTGCATGTGTAGGTTGTCCTACCACTTGATGCTCAAAATGAACCTAGTGAGGTGCCCGAGACTGAAATAGGCTTAGATTTTTGCCGTTATTCAAACTTAGAACTGGACTCAGTCAGTGGTGAGAAACTGTATTTTTCTTACAAAAATAAAAAGCAGAACATGGGATTTAAATCCTGCAAACTCTGAGCATCTCTCCAGCATCTCAACATGTCTCCTTGGAAGACAGAGAGCCTGCCTGCTCCTGGAATCAATCATGTTGCCCTTCCTGCCTCTTCAGCCACCCCTCCCAACCCGACCCCTGCATTGTGCAGCCTCTCAAGCAAAGAAACATCTACATTTATCAGTAAAATTCATGTGTTTCTATTTTAACTGAAAGTAAGACAGATGCATAAAATTTAAGAATACAATACAGGGAAAAGAGAGGATAAGAATGCCAACACATGCTGGTAAGCATACTTAGCAAAGCTAAGAATGTAAGCATTTGGGACAAAACTAATGAATTTATTTCAACCAGGCTGTTTCTTGATTGGAAATGGGATACTGCTCACCTTGAACTTCTGTCATTGGTAGAGAAGACTGGAATAGTTTGAGATAGAATTATATCAGCCTGGGTTCAAATTGCCAGGGAATAAATTGTCTGTGGGTGGATTCAGTCCTCATCCTCGTTCTAAAACTCTGATGGACAGCACTGATTTGTCAGTGTTCAGTGACATGCTCTATCTGACTTCCAAGTGTGTCATGTTTCTCTACAGTGCTTGGAAATACCAACTGCTCTGTATTTTTGCTGTTTCTGTATTTTTTTTTTTAAACCAGCACATCTTATTTTGTAAATAAAACTGTGTGTTATCACAGATCTAGTTATTATTCCTTTCTGTCCCTCTGATATTTGAATCAGAGATGGGAAGAGAAGCCACAGCTCTAGGAAAAGGTGTCTTTCAGAGTAGATCAGCTTCTGGCTGAAATTTCTATTAAAACGGAATGAGATTAAGCCCACATTGAATTTGTATTTAGATAGCCTTGTCACTTTTCGTTACCTAATTCTAAACAGTCATGAATACGTGAGAGCCCCAGTGGTCCTCGCCCGGTTATGCTACGCTAACAGAAATCAGCAGTGTCTACACCAAACTGTTATGATCCCATTGCCTTAGCAGCTATCAGTTTCTATCTAAACAAGGCTCATAAGCTATTCTCAGATTTTCTTTGGAATCAAAATACATCACTGAGACTTCTTTGTTGCAGTATATTGTAATAACTCCTTTAATTAATCCAAACTTCAATAATTTGAAATTCTCGTTCTTCCAAATGAAATAATTCTTTGCTTAACAGCAGAGCACAGGGGCTCCTCCTCAACACAGCAGCCTCCAGGGCCCGGCAGTTAAGCGATATACCTGCAGGCAGCCAGCCAGGGAGGATGGACCCAGTCAGGCCTGACCGTTGAACAGCAAGGACGAGAACCATGGCCATCTTCCACGACTGCGCATGTGCTTTGAAAGATCACGCTTTTAGAAGTATGTACCATGGCTAGCACAGTCACTGCCACGCATTCATTAACCCTGAGCGCTGAGAGTCAGCATATCCCATCCCAAACTATTTTCAAATAAGACACTGGTTTCTTAACGTGCTACACCAGGGGCCAGCAACCTGCAGCCTGTACACCAAATCCCAATGTGTACTTTAATCCACGAGTTATGAATGGTCCTTACGTTAAATAAAAATTAATTGTTTAAAAAACATCGAAAGAAGAAAATTTCATGATACATAAAAATTATATGAAATTTAAAATTTGGTCCAGAGCTACAGTTTTATCAACACACAGTGACACTCATTCATTTACGTACTGTCTGAGGATATCAGGCGACAAAGGCAGAGGGCTCCAACCAGGTAACCGAGTCGGCATGGATACTGGCTGAGCCCTCTGAGGCTGTCCCCAAGGATGCTTCGCATGCCAGGCTCAGCTTCAGGCCCACTCCAGCTGGGTGACTAACTATGGGCCCCTTTGTGTCATGAACTGAGAAAATGTTGCCAGGTGCTGCCACCCACACATCCTGCAGAGGGATCCATATTGGTTGCAGAGGATATGAGAGTGGTCACCATGTTTCAAAAGTGTTTTTAGACGCTATTTCCAGCCAGATCTCTTCATTGTGATGGGATGAATAGTACATAAGATCGAAATCCACTCTCAGAGTTGCAGACACGCCACCACAGGACACACTGCACAGTGCTTATGTCTGAGCAGGTGCCGTCCACCCTGGCCCAAGGCCCCCGCTGTGCATGGGACAGCTAGCCTCAGGTCCACTCTCCAACTCCCCCGAGGCCTGGGGTTGGTTCCCAGGAGAAGCAGGGAGCAGAGAAGAGCTGCACGCTATGGGCACAGGAGTCTGGAGCCTGCCCCGGGGTCTCTGGGCCCTGGCCTGGATACCCACAGCCCTGCGGCAGATCGTGGGCATTGCAATTCCTTTCCCTCTGCCATATGGTTTCTTGTCAGTGTTCCCAGGTGGAGGCATTCCATGTCTTTTCCTGATTCCCTAAGCGTCACCTCAGAGCTAAAGCCACGAGGAGCCCTCGAGGTCCCTGCACCCCACGCCTACCAACCCAGGGGAAGGAGCACGGGCGACACACAGCCTCTGCGGGAGCACTGTGGCCCATGCCAACGGCCCGACAGGGACTCCACCCGAGGGTCCTCCTCCAGGTCGTCTCCCCAGACTCTCCTGCAGCCTCGACTGTCTCTCTCCTGGTCCCTGAAGCTGTCCCTAGCGAGCACGACTCCTCTTCCCCAGCACCACCCACTGTCGCACATAATGCAGCTGTGGCGTTTCAGCTTCATTTCCCAGCCAATCGTTCCTGTTTTGTCAGCCCCACCAAATACACCCCGTCTTCACACCCTCCCCAGCAGGACACGCCTTCCAGAAAACCGTTGTTCAAGGATTTCGCCCCAGATGCTCAGATGTGTCATCTGATACGTTGCTTAGTTTCATACCTTTCAGCACCTGTTTTCTTAGAAAAACACTAAAAATGAGCACAAAGACCAATAAAGCTAGTGCTTTAGGGCACAGACTTTTCTCAGACACCCTTTGTTAATCAACAGAAGAATCTACTAAGACTTAGAATTCTGTCTCACAAAAACTTGGCACCAAGTATCACTCAAGGTAAAACAAAATCATTTTCAAAATACCTCACCAAGATGTGACACTTTATATGTAAGAAGAAAGTCTAAAGAAATGAAATTAGCCACAGTTACTTAGTACTGAGGAGCCAAAAACTAATCTAGCAAAATTATGATGTTCTGATTGTAGAGTGACTTACTGTTTGAGGTCCCCAGGAGTTAGCACTAATCCAAATTCACTATGCATCTTTATTTTTGGCTCAAAATGAGGACAAAGAGCAATTCCTTTTGTTATTTCTGAACCAATCCCAATTTGGAACATGTTATAAGCATCACCAAGGAAAGGGACCTAATATCTAAGGCAGAACAATAGATGCTAAAAATGCACCTGGGAAATAACAAGGTAATGTTTAGCCTGGGTAATTTGAGTTAATGGATCTGGAGACCAGTAATCCGGATCACAATCAGCCAGCAGGGACTGCTTTGGAAGCCACAGTTACAGAGCTGGAAACGACTTTTAGATTACAGAAAGATAAGGTTTGCAATCGGAAGTAGGCAAATCCAGTGTGGCTGACATTCAGTGCACCTCGAAGACACAAAGATGAGATAAAATTTGAAGAGATACAGGAAAGTGACTATTGGAGGAAGAAAAGAATTTGCTGAGAAGATATTATCAACTAACCAGAGTCTGCTGGGTTCTCCAGTCTCATCATTTGTGATGGGAAAAAGCAAAGGTATATTTTAGGGATGTCTTACCAAGAGCATAACATCATGTGAATCATGATATAATTGCATGCAAGTGACATAGACTCAGAACACAAGTGGCTTCGATGTGAGACTTCTACTTGATACTGGAAAGATGTAAACGGGAAGGGAGGAAAACAAGTTGATTCAAAGATGGACAGACAACCAGAGTTTGAAATTCAGAAGTGGTACCATATTGAAAATGCAAGTCTCACATGAGTGGTTGAAGCATCTGCCTTACTTCCAATATACAGAAGCTCGTTCCTGTTCCCTTTAATATCAGTAGGACCATAGAGCAAGACAGATGGCATTAATGGCCTGTAATGCCAACATTCGAAATTCCCTGCCCAACTGTAACAATAATGTCCTTTCAGATTTTAATAACACCTGTCACCCAGGGGATTCATGACCCTCCTCCAGTTTCATTTTGTGCAACATTTCAAGTGGCTGCTGTCTATTTTGTTATTCTCTGCCAAGGAAGAATCACATTAGGGTGTGCATATGGGCAGCCGTTAGGATTCACATTGGTTGATACAATTCCCTACACATTGGATTATAGTGTATTTAATTACCATATTAATTTTTACCAGAATGTACCTTGACAATTAATGTATTCATAGAAGGCGAAATCTAAATGTGCAGTATCCTCAGCCACAAGCAAAAAGCATCAATTTTTAATAGTCACTTCTCTGCATCTTATCTCCTTGGATTTGAGAGCCCCGGGAAGTGGGACTACTCCAGTTACTCACATGGGAATCCTTAATGGGACAGGGGTCCATGAATTCACTGAACAAAGACACTCCTGCTGAAAGATGCAGGGGGCAGCTGGGTCTCCACCCCAATACGCGCCTTTGGTCCATCGTGCTCCATCCTCATGTTCCCCTGCCCCAACCTGTCACCTCCCCCAGGCTTCTTGCTTCTGTATTCAGGAGAGCCCATAACTGGATCAATGACTTTATGACTAATCATTTGTTTTGAGCAAAAGATGCACCTATCTGTAATCCACTAATAAGATAAATCTGAAGTTCTCCCAGCCTTAAATATTAATGTGTGTGTCTATGGTTTATCCAGGGGGCACTTAGCTAGGAGGTCCCAAATCAGTCATTTCATTGAAGATGTAAGAAGTGCCCTTCAATCCTGAATTATTGATTTTGTCACTTCTATAAGCAACGTGGTGCGTTGGGAGTGTTGGTGACCAGCTGTTTGCAGCCTGCGCTGGCTGTTTTCCCTAACAATCCAGGAGTGCTGGCAGCAGCATCAACGACTGAGACGGCTACCAGTGACACGTGGCCATCTTGCACCACCTCTGTGAAGGGGTTCTGCACACTGTCTGTGGGAATCCTAGAAAGGAGCCTCGTTACCACCCCAGAGCAGAGGTGACTCAGCAGAGGTACAGAGAGGTTAAGATCCTTCCCCAGGGTGCACAGACCGAAGGGGGAGTCCTGCGCTAAATGACGCTTGGGAGGAACATGAGCCCTGCAGGTCCTTGTTTTCACACTCTATGGCTATATATGAAGGACTGCCTGCATAATTTTCAGGAACAAGAACAAAATGAAACCAGGGCCTATTTGTCCAAAACTTAGGAAGAATTTCATAGTAGTGACAATAGACCATGAAACAAGGACCCTTCTGTGTGCGGGCCCAGTGCAACACATGGGTCCCTTACCCCTGAGGCCAGCTCTGCTGATAAGCCTTCATTTCCTCACCAGAAGACTCAAGTGCTAAGTAAGGAGTCCTCACATTCAGTCATGTGACCCTGATGGTACTTCCCGACCTGACTGCATTTCTGCCATTACCTAAGGAGAAAGGAGTGCCTAGTTTCCTAAATCAAAAGACACTTGGGGGCTGGGGTTGTAGTTCAGTGGTGGAGCACTTGCCTAGCATACATGAGGCACTGGGTTCGATTCTCAGCACCGCATATAAATAAATAAAATACAGGTCCATTGACAACTAAAAAATATTAAAAAAGAGAATAGTGTCACACATTTTTTTTTAAAAAAGAGACCACTTGGCTAAAAAAGTGACATTTGGCTTCATGGCTTTGTTATATCCTGTGATCATGTGCAACCTGGAAATTACTGTGGTTGATCCTTTCACTATGCACGAGTACACACACAAACTACACACACATGCACATTTCTCTCAATGTATATTGCTATTAACAAAATGAATATGATGTTACTTTCCTTAAATATGAAGATTGGCGCTTCTCTAAGGAAGATGATGGTGATAAATCACCAATACTGAGAGATCACAAAACCATTAAATGCAAATCACTTACCCCAGAGCTTCCAAAACTTTATCTTTTATAGGAAATCTAGTAACAGAACTGATGACTTTATATTCCTATTTATTTCCTACTTTCCACAAATCAAGGAACTTCAGATTTATTCTGTCCTCATTTTATATATTTTGAGAAATATGATTTCTAATTTTTCTCATGAGAAATGTTCAGTTTATTTATATACGATGGTACCGTTCATGCCTGACATCCAATTTAGACCTCAAGTCCAAGAAGTTAAAAGTGACAATTGCTCCAGATTCTTCACTTTCACTTCATTTCACAGGATCTGAAATCTCCATCTGTCTTCTTGAACTAAGATTGCAGGAGCCTCCTGCCAGTATAACCTCGAGCACTTATTACCAGCTTAGTTGCCCCTGTCCTGAGTACCACAAATAACGAATTTTACCTGCACTGTCAGAGTGTTCTTGTATGCTTAGGACTCCTTGAAAATATTAATTTGCATGCTAAGTAGTCTTTTTTAAATGCCTTATTGTTCACTCTGTTAAAGTAAAAACATTGAGAATATTACTAACACTGATGCTAAACCTGGTTTCCTCCTGACACTTCCTCTCCTCACACCTATAGGAATCTAGTTTTCCTATTTATTCTAGACCTGAAATTTTGCTTACAAAACTCCAAAAGTAGCTAATTTTGGTTGACAAGCTTCAAGGTAATTCAAATGTTCAGTTTAAAATTCATTCCACAAAAGAAGATATTTAAACAACAAACTAAACCCCTAAATGATTTTAACATTGATATTTTCACAATTTCAAAGAGAGAGGGGAGGCCATTTTGCCTTGCTAACACGAAGGACAAGTTTCAATGCAACGTTGGCAGCAGGTAATACTTTCCAAAGCAAAGCATGTGCTATTGCTGACCGAGTATCTCAGTCTGGCACCTGAGACAGGGTGATCTATAAAGAACAGAATTTTATTTCTCCCAGTCCTGAGCCTGGAGTCCAAGGTCAAGGCCCTGGCATCTGCAGAGAGCCTTCTTGTTCCTCTGATGGTGGAGATGAAAGGGCGGAGAGGGAGAAGGGGGCGGACTGGGCCTTGCCTGGCAGCAACCACCACCTGCGAGGGAGGAGCGCATATGGCCTGCTCACCCGGCAGGCCCGGTGTGCACCCTCACTACTGCGGCCCAGGCTCAGCTGAGCGTGGAGGCCCGGGCGTTCAGACCCACACGCAGCCAGGTCCTGGAGGGCCAGCAGGCCTGCAGAGCTCTCCGCGGTCTGGCCTGCGGCTGGGTGTGGGCTGCACAGGTGGACTTCTTTCTGACATTAGAATGAGACAGAGGTGATGGGGTGTGACCAGACACCAGGAGGTACCCAGCAGCGTGCTCTCTCTGAAAGCTGGTGACTGCGAGTCTGTGGGCCCTGGCAGCTCACTATGAGGCAGGCAAGAAACAATCCGCAGCCCAAGCCGAGGGAACCACAGCCTCTCTCTGCCAGGCAAGGAGCTCAGAAGCAGAGCCTCCGGCCCAGCCAGCCTCAGACAACTGCCCGGTCAGTGACTGTGACCACTGGAGAGGGACCCACTTCAGAAACTGACGCAATAAACAAATGTCTATTGTTATATGCAACTGAGTTTCTGGGGACATTTGTTACAGCCCAGTTGGGTCACTAATACGCTGCCCCAAAACGAAACTGAAGAGAACAGAGCCACATCTAGAGAAAACTTTCATAGGAAACAGTTGACCCGCATGCTCCTTGAGTAGGATCATCTGTGTGTTAGGAAATCGTTCAAGAATATTCAAACTACATAGAAATAATATCCTTCCCTTAGATGTTTTTCTTTACTACACCAAAACTCATCTGCCAGGCTTTGAACATCCTCTTTAATCTGGCTCTGTTCACCTGTTGAACCCCATTTTGCACCACTTTTTAGTGGAATCTGTGGTGTAGCCAGGCTTCATTCTATACTGGGAGGACAATATGACGTCAGGTCCTCACATCTTCGTCCCAAGTCTCCGCTCTCCTTCAAAGCCACCTGCCCTACTGAGGGCTCCTTCCCGGGTAGAATCGCTGGAGTTTCCCAGTTTGGAATCTGGCTGCTGACAAACACGTTAATTTTTTTTAGGAATGATGAATTCCTAAAACACAAGATTTCAACAACAGCCAGCACCTCAGGGAATATATTTGACTCACATAATTAGATTCTGGTGGGTGGATAGACGTATACCGTAGATGCTTCATGTCTACCAGCAACTTTTGCAAACATTACCTAATCTAGCCCTTGTGACTTGGTCAGCTAAGCATCATTAAGGGCTGGATTGGGACCCCAGAATTCATTTGCTGGAGTCCTAACCCACAGTACCTCTGACTGTGACTGTACTTGGACACAGGGCCTTTGGAGAGGTGATGGAGGTAAAATGAGGTCAGCGGAGTGGGCCTGAGTCTAGCAGGACTGGTTTCCCGGTAAGAAGAGCACGTCAAGCAGGTGTGGAGGAAAAACCACGTGAAGACACTGGAGAAGACAGCCACCTGAGGCAGAAGACGGAGTCCTCGGCAGAGGCCACGCCTCTCACCATCTTGATCTCAACCACGTGAAGACACTGGAGAAGACAGCCACCTGAGGCCGTAAATGGAGTCCTCGGGAGAGGCCACGCCTCTCACCATCTTGATCTCCAGGAATCTAGTTCCTGTCGTTTAAACTGCTGATTCTGTGCTATCTGTTCCGCTAGACTCACTGACTGACAGGCATTTCTGTGGAGGCCAGGTGGTGAGGCCAAGTACCTCAGTGTCCCCCAAAGGGGCTGGACCCTGGGCCCAGGATGCTGGCTCCACGTGCAACCTCTGGCAACCCCAGCACTTGCTCTCTGGAGATCGAAGTTCGCTGAGCATGTTTTTCTTTATTTTAGGATCTTGACTTACTGTTAAACAGTTTCACCTTATACATTTTTTAAGGTAAGTGTGGATTTGGTCAGTTAGGGCCAAACAGGAAAGCTTGTTAATTGCTCTGTTCATAATGACATGAATAAGACTTCAAACAAGAAGGTTCTGTCATGCTTCAGTTACCCTCTGAGGACCACAGAGGTGAACAGACCCACTGTGCTTGTTCTTTATGTAGAAAGAGTGCATGCCACACGATTAACCTCCTGTCCTCCACTCTGCTCTCTCGTGCTACTCACCCCCGTGATGTGGGTTTGTAAAAAGCAATTTATTTGGAGCATTAAGAAGAGGGTGAGGTCAACAGAGATTGACTGACATGACGTCTGACATTGGCTTTCAGGGTGAGGAGCAGACAAAACAAGATTGAGAGGACGTTAATTGTTCAAACTGGGTGGTGATGCATGGAATTCATCTTGTTGTGAAGTACTGTTTTGTGTAAGTCTGATTTTTTTTTTTTCTTAATAGAAAAGCTCTCCAACAATTGGCCTTGGAGTTGCTGACTTTAGTATTTGTCAAACTTAATTAGAAGTATCCTTATGGACACAAATGCAGAGAAATGGTACGGGTCCCACTCTGTCACTAGGGTAAAAGGGGAAGTGGAGGGCCATTTTGTGTGGCCGAGTGGGGTGTGCCCGCTAGCTACACTATTTCAGGAGCTTCTTCAGCAACACAGTATGTTCATTAGGAGGACCTGGTGCCCTTTTCAGGGACGACTTAGATTCCAACAGTGAAGTAGGACGAGTTGACAGGACGTGAGAAAACGATCCACCTGGCACAGTAGTTAGGACTGGGACAGTGACAGCCTGGGGTGCCAGGCAGGGACCACAGCCGATCCCAGGCACCACCTCTGGCCTGTGCTGGGGTGGCCATTCCTGCAGGCATGGAGTGGCAGTGGGAAAACCCTTCTGCAGTGGTCATGTGGCCACGTGGAGCGGCGTGGCTGTGAGGCCCATCTGTGAATGACAGTCCAAGGCTGGAGTTGGGGATGGCTGAGCTTCCAGAGGGGAAGTAAGCTGGAGCATAGGAGCGGTCATGCCAGGCAGAGGGCCAGCAATGGGAGGGTGACTGTGTGGGATTAAGAATGGGGAAAGATGGGCAGGTACTCAACTGACCCCCGTGGCCCTGTAGAGGAGAGCAGGGCTCCTGGCTTAGTGCCTTTGAAAGGGACCCCTGAAGAAAGAGGTGTCTTCACACAGGAGCCCTGTTGACATTCCTTGGGAGGGCTGATGTTCAAGGATTGAGATGATGTCTTCTTTAAAATTAGCTCAGATAATGGAGCATCTCTGTGACTGTAGATGTGTGTCTGCAGTTAGGAATGTTTCCCCCCAAGACAGAGACAGAGTCATGGGGAGCTTACCAGTAACTTGTTTCTTGCTGTAATTTTTCAAACACACAAATTGTTCCCCAGTTCCTAGATGGATTCATGACCAGCTTTTGTAGGTGAAATGAAGAGATCAAGGGTGAACTATCTTTTCAAAATTTTCTTGACATCGAATTTGTTGAAAAGTAAAATCATTGACTCTATCTGCTTGCTTCCCCGAGTTCTGCATCATTTTAAATCTGAAGCTCATCCCTGAAGCATCTCGAGGGTTGAATTGTGTCCCCTAAAAAGATAATGTTGAATTCCTAGCTGCCAGTACCTCTGAATGTGACTCGATTTGGGACAAAAATCCTTGTAACTGTACTCAAGTTGAGACACAGGGATGCACAGGGAGGACACTCTGTGACAACAAAGACAAGGTTGAAGTGATGTATCTACAAGCCAAGAAAGCCTGAGGACTGCTGCCGATCCACAGGAATTAGGGAAAGCCACGAAGGGTCTTTCCAGAGGCTTCCAGAAGAGTGTGAGACTACAAACACCTTGATTTCAGACGTGTGACCTCCAGGGCTGTGTGAGAATAAATAGTTGTTATTTCAAACCACCTGGTTTGTGTTATTTTGTTATGGAAGCCCTTGGAAACTAATACTGCAGCCAGTGAATCAAGATTTTCAGCAAACTCACTGTGTTCTTACATTTGTCATATAATGACACACATAAAAAGTATATTATTTCTGTGGCACCCTGGGTAAATCTGAGGAAATATGACAGCATGGTCACAGGTTTCATGGTAGAATCAGATTGTTACCCTTTCTTTACACGTTATACTTGTTGAGAGACAATTGTCCATGAGTCTCCCACAATTTAGTATATCTTACAAGCAAAATCACAGATGTTGGCAGAAAATAAATAGTAGTGTTCTCTGGAGCAAAGGCTGACTGTCTTGCATTAAACATGTGAGTTCCCTAAATTCAGGATTTCTGTGTTATAACGCAACCCACTGCATACACATATAGATGTTTCCTGTCCCTGATCACGTTGGCTAGAAAACTTGGGAACTGACATAAAAATAGCAAGGTTAGTATGAACACTAGTATCACTGTGAGTGATAAGCTTTCTTGTGTCTCAGACCCATGAGTCTCCTGTCTTCTGTCATTATCTTTGAAATTTTGGCAGAGTACAAGTAGGTTAAAATCCGAGAGTCTTTGCTGTTCTTAAAAGTAATTTGATGAACATTAAGATACCAACATTAAAGATATGTCAAGTATTAAATTTGAGCCAACCCTTCAAATAACTTTTCAGATATTTGCATTATAAACTAAGCTCTATGCCCTTACCTTTTATATCAGGCTTTTTTTTTTCCTCTCAAAATACCCACCTTTCAGTGTCTGATCAAGATAGTTCAATTTTGATCTTAAATTCCTGTCACTCAATAAGAGGACTTGCTTACACAAGTAAATAGTAAAATTTCAAATAAATGTTTTATAGCCATGCAAAAATGTACAGATGTTGAAATCATACTGTAGAAATGCAAATGGTTTAAAATCCAATAATTCAGTAATTTGAAATAATGATGAAGAAATGAACCTACTAAGTAGTATCCACTTGGCTTGGACAGCACTCAGTGGGCTCATTAGCTGAAACCATGCCACAGCCTCTGACTTCGGGGTCCGACCCCCTCCCGACCTCCCTGGCCCCTCCCTGCTACTCTTCACATCTTGAAACCGGGAATACCAGCACACTGGCAGCCCAGTGGCCTTGTGCCAAGGACAGCCGCTCTGCAGCCTGCCGCTGAGGAGGGTGTGCTGGAAGTAAGGCATTGGAGCATCTTCCAGGGTGGCTTCAGTTCTCAGTCCTCTGACCGTCCAAGGACCATCCAAGGGGCCCAGGCCACACCCTCTGAGGCTTCAGGTAACCAGTCTTTGGCTTCTGCTGGTGCCTCACCAGGCTCCCAGAGGGCTAAAGATGTCACTATTTTAAGGCATGTCCCTAGTTCAATTACAGAACACGCCCTTCAAAATTCCTCTCTAACCATAGGAATAACAATTGAGCCCAGAAGCATCAATTCACATTTCTAGGATCTCAAATCACTGCCCCCAACAAATGGAAAACTACACATTGCAGATAGATTGTTGAGAGGCCTCTGCCTCCTGCCTGGTCTCAGTTTCTCAAAGCTGCCATGCCCACCCCTTGTGCCTTCTCCCCACTTGGCGCACCTGGATCCGTCTAGAGGTTGAATGGAATGCTCTGTCCAGCACATGCTGACCCCTGGATGCTGTCTGGAGCCAGGATGATCACTCTGCCATCTTGGCCTCCCCTCTTACCTTTGGGGTTGGTGCTTAGTGAGCTAATCTTTCCTGTAGCCACATCACTGTCCTGGACACATTTTGATTTTCGGTGCCCATTTTCTGTCTGAGCACATTCCCTTTGATGATAGCTTTTATGATGCTTCATGCTTCAGAGCAAGGTGAATCAACATCACTAATGCTGATAGGTGTGTTTCTTGGATCAATGGGACACTAGTGGAAGTAGGGTAAAGGAAAGTGGAACCAAAGCCAATCAGTCAGGTGATACCCAAACAGATTGTTGAAATAGAACAGCAGATATGGAGGAAAAGCCAACATAGAGATACAGAGACGCAAAACTCAATACAGGGAGCTAGAATAGGGAGCCGTGGGGATAGGAGTCAGGGCTTGCTGTTAAAGAGAACAATCTCAGGGTTGACGGTGGCCACTGTAGTAGAAGGAAGGCCCCTCTGTGTCAAAGGGAAGGAGCAGACCCCTGATTTATACCTGACCTCAACATAAGGATGATGATACACTTACTCCTTCTTTCTCTTCCTATTACCAGCTTACAAAAATATCCCTTCTGTCGTACATTTATGAATTAGTTTATTTGCCCCCAATACTTTGAACCTCTAGTATGTGCTAGGAACCAAGGTGACAGTGGTGAACTGGATGAAGCCTGTCTTCAGATTTTTTGATCTAGTCAGATGCTCAAGGAAATACACTTTCTATGCAAAATGATACATTGAAGCATTACTCTGTGTTGAAGTTGAGGTAAATTAGAAAGCAGAAATCTTTGACTCTAAAACCTAATGACATAGTCAACACGCATGCAGCTCCTGAGCCTGCAGGCTGGTGACAAGCTAGTCTCAACTGGTGTTTCCTGTTGTGTCCACTTGCCTTGCTCTGGCCTGTGGCTGGTTCAGGATGGCTTCCACTGGATTGATTCTGTTCTGTTCCACACATCTCTTATTATCCTTTGGTCTAGCCTGGTGATGGCAGAAGTGAACAAGACCCTACTTTCAAACCTCTGCTTATACCATTGTGCTGGACACCAGTAGCCAAAAGGAGTCAAGTGGCCAAGCAGAGACTGAGTGGCCAGCACTATAAGGGTACAGAGCCAAGGGCTGGAGATGGGCCTGTTGAAGTCATCGGCCTAGCACATGACCCTGCAGAACACTGGTTACCACCTTAGTTCCTTCATCAATCCCCAGAGTGGAGCAGGGAGGTAGGGAGATGCTATCGATGACAGGATGCTTTTAAATATCCAGGTAAGGCACGTACAGATCAGGAACTTGGGGTGTTCATGCCATATTTGGTACTGCCTGAGATTGCTCACTTAAGCTGTGAGGTCTCTGCAAAGTTCTGACATCTACTGCTTGGTGTTGGTTTCCTCTTTGCCAATTAGCCTGCCCCCAACTTTGGACTCAGCGACTAACTGAACCAGGAGGAGCCAGGGCTTCCACAGGGCAGGGAGAGGGGGAGCGCGGAGCAGGCAGAGAGGTCCATGCGAGGATCCCCATCACTGATTCATCCAGGGTGTTCTCAGAGCACTTGGTGACAAGGGCAAGAAGGATCACTGCCAGCCTCGGAGGAGCAGGACAACCTCTTCTCTGTAACAGGACTTCTTCCAGGACACCCAAAGTCAACGGGTTCCCTAGGAGCAAGGGAGCCCTTGTCTGTCTGTGGACACATAAGGAGCTCACACGAGGTGGAGGGTGACAGGTTGTGCTGAGAATTCATGGGGACAGCAGATGGGGCTTTATCACTTCAGGGGAGACCACGCCGACTAATTACCTGTGAAGAGCAAAGGTATCTGCTGGCTCCCACCTGGAGACAGAAGCGCATCCATTCCTGAAGAGAAATAAGCAGTTCAAAGACAGTCGCGACTGACCAGTAGGTGTAATTACCCATCAAACTGCATATTTGGAGTCCTGGAAGTGAATTTAACTTATTTCAGAGCATTAGCTATCCATCACAAGTTTTATATGTCTGTATGAATATATTAATATTAAAATTAACCAAGATTCTTAAAAGTATCTTTCAATATTTGGAAAAATGAACTAAATCAGATTGCCTAAAGGAAAACATAGTTTTTCTTTCTTTAATTGATGAATGTAATCAGAAAAACTCCATTGCCAATATATATAACTCCCTAAAGTATCTGGCATTGGGTTGAGATCACTCTATTTATTGGTTGCGTACAGCTTGGAAAGTTATTTTTCTCCCTGTTCCTCAGAGAGAAATCACAAAATGGTGACATTAATTATGCTTGTGCATACAGTTGTTATGAGAATTAAGTTGAAGCATGTAAAAAGCTTACAGGATTCCTAGAACACTGCATTGGAAACCACTATCATAATCAAGAATGTTCTGTGAACTCTTAACTTAGTTGAGGTTGAAAGTCTCCTACCCTTCATTTGAAGACGGGTTAAGCACTTACTCTGTGCAAAGAATTCTACAAACTTTGTAGGTATAAAAATAAAAGCAAGGTGTGCCCTGCGTGAAGTCACTAATGACCCAGAAGTTGCTGTCACCTGTGTGAACAAGATATAGTAGCCTGAAATAGTATAATGGAAAGAGCCTGAGGAAAAGACAGAAATGAGGTCACTGGCCAGAGGAGGGAGGACACCTGTGAGAGGGGTGGGGCACTGGTGCTTCCAGCAGGGAAAGGAGGGCTTTTCAATGGGACAAGGGAGAGAAATCCAGGCAGAGAAATGGCAGGAGCAGATGTAGGGAATTTGGAAAAATGAAGTTGTATGTATATCTCAATGATGCTAAAACTCTTGAGAAATGAGTTGAAAGACATCATTATTACCTGTAGTATATGATTTATGTGTTTTATAATTAAGCAAAGATTAAGATTATTTAGGCATCAGCACTAGCTGGTCACTTAGTGTCTTCCTCCATGTTGGAAGTCCCTGGTCAGTGGATCCAGACTCTGTTCCTTTACACAGTATTCATTCAGTTAGCACTCAGGTTGCACAGAGGAGGTGTCGATCTCTTAGCAGGACTCAGGATGCAGGTCATAGAATGCACACTTCGTTCTCAGGAGGTGAGTGGACCGCGGCCAGTGCACAGGCCATTACAGTGCCAGGGGACAGCAGCTGCCCTGGAGCTCTTGCAGTACAAGGAGGAATCAGAGGGGAGGGGCAGGGTGTGGCCCACACCAGCCTGGAGGCACCTGCAGGTGTAGAGTAGGGTGGGCCGGTGAGACCTGAGGCTGCACAGGAAGTGCCGAGCAGGAAGCAAGGACCCGTTCTGTAATGCGGGGAGACAGTCTCCTGCAGGGACGGGAAGGATGGACTCCAGATAACAGAATAAAACCCGCAATCAGGAAGTCCGCCTTGCCCAGCATGGGCAAAGCTGAGGGCCTCAACCCTGGAGAGGGCGATGGGAGGGGCTTCCGGTAGTCCTGGAGGCTGGGCTGGAAGGCAGCGTTGGCGACCAAGGACAGTGAGGACTTGGCACTCCTAGCTGGCTCTCGCACAGCAGGGGAGCTCACGGGTGCCTCCCCGGTGTTCAGCGTGGTGACTGAGTTCTTCAGCCAGCATCCTGGCTCAGCACAGCACCCCCTACTGAAGGAGACCCCTCAGTCCGCAGCTTCTCCCCTGTCGCTGAGCGAGTGACAAGTGTGAGACCAAGGAGAAGGTTGGGATGAGTTGCTGTCCTCAGTCCTCATGGATTCAGTCACAGGATCCCTCCGGTGCTGAGAGGCTGCAGGCTATGTTTTTCTTTTATTCTGAGAAAAAAACACAAGGATCTAACAGTAGCACCTGTGCCACCCTGTCCTTAACATAGGAGACACTAGGGAGGAACGAACTTGGGGTAATAAAGCTGAAAGTTTCAGACTTATGAAGATCGAAGGAACTACAAGACATTGAAGTCTCTAGGTGGAGATGTGAGAAATTAACCACAGGAGCCACAAGTCAAAGTGACGGTTCCGTAGTCACCTTGCGAATTTACAGATCTTCAACATATGGAAGCAAATAAATGTATGAACCACACGAAAGGAGCACAGCAGAAAACCTGGATGAAATTAACTTCCAGGGTCAGGCTAGAACAACAGGAGCCCACAAAATAGACTAAGAAGGAGCCACCAAAGATGAGCATTCTGGGACCCCAAAGCTGGGTTGGAAGAGTAAATGACTACAGGAGGCGGCGAATTGACCAGCGTAAAAGTTACAGAGAAGTCAAGAGGTTAAGCCGGATATAGCAAGACAATCTGCGGGGAGAGACTGCAGAGGCAGAAGGTGAAAGCAGACGGATTTCCCAGACTACCTGCTGTTGCCTTGGGGTTTTCCTTGAGTTAGTAAGTTTTCCATTGCTGAGAAACACCTGAGATAAACGACTTAAAAGGAGAAGAGGTTTAATTTTGCTCACAGTTTCAGAGGTCATCCCAGTCATGGTCAGGTGGCCCTGTTGCTTTGAGCCTGTGGTGAGCCAGGGCATCAAGGCAGGGGCTCCTGTGGGGGTTGCTCACTTTGTGGTGGCCAGGAGTTGAAGAGAGAGACAGGAGGAGGCCAGGTCCCAATGTTCTCTTCAGGGAATGCTCTCGATGACCCAACTTCCTTCCTCAGTCCAGTCCCTAAAAGGTTCCACCACCTGCCAATGGCACCAGGGCCTGAAACCAAGATGTCAGCCACGGGCCTTCAGGGACATTCACAATCCAAATACTTCTTTCTTTACACCTTTTTTGATAAAAGAAGGCAGAGACCTTAGTAATCTTAAATCTTAAGGGAGGTTTAGAGAGTAGAGCTGTTGGAAAGCAGGTCAGAAATGGGATAACGGATGGCCTGAGACCTCAAAGAGAGCAAGAACCAGAGGGGCAGGGACCCTTCTCAGCCAAAGGCCACCACGCCTTCACATGCGTGGTGCCCGTGGAGGCCAGGAGAGCTGCAGAGACAGTTCTCAGGGGCGCCACGGCTGCAGCAGGATGCTCTGGCAAACAGCCCCTCGGCTTCTCGCAGGCCGAGCGCCCGTTGTGTTTGTACACAGAGCAGTGGGCGACTCAATGAACACCAGTCACACGCCCACCCCGTCGACCCACGACCCTTCCAAAGCCAGAGAATGACAGAAGCAGCAGAAAGACATATTTTTTTTAAATAAATCAATAAGCTGTTTTTGAAATGTTTGTGAGTTGCCAACATTTGATCAATGTGCTGTTTATGGTGCATTTTTTGACATTTCCAAAAGGTGGATTGAGCCAAAGGTTATATATTTTAAAATTTGGTACATTGTTTTAAAATTTTTTTCTCTATAGGTTTTATGTCTTTCTTTTTGTACTTAATGCATTGGTGCAGCAACAGTGGGGTTGTAGCCTCTGGTTTTTTATGCTTTGCCAGTATGTGGTTTTGAGTGTATTATATTTTAAATTTTTGTTGAGAGTAAAAAGATCATATTTTAGTGGCACTTTTATTTTTCTTATTTTATTAAAGACAAGTTACATTTCCATGTATTAATCAGGATTTCTATTTTTATACATAGTTTTGATCACACGACTTGTTAATTTATATCGGTGTGCGCGCAATTTGTACGTGATTTTGCATTTTCAGGAAAGTGCAATTTCTCACATGAGTTGCAAATATTTCTTTTCTTTGGTCCTTTTCGTCTTCTGCTCTCATTCTTCCACCCTGTGGGCAGGTTTCTGGTTTAGTTTAAGATATTTCAACCTCCCTTTCAGGGATATTATCATAAATCTTATATTTTCACTCAAGTAAAAATAAAAAATAGTAAGCATCATTTTTATTTGGGCATATGAATGAAATAAACTTCTTTATAACTTGTATTTAATGGTTTTATTTTATTTGCTCTATGTTTTCATTTGATTCTGCTGAACTTAAGTATGGAGTTATAAAAACTGCCAATAATCATTTCACCCCTCCTTCTAATCTCACGAGCACGTGTCCCTTCCTTCCTCACACAGGTCAGCACCCCTAAAACGATGCCTGACTGGTGCCCTAGTGGTGCCCCCCCAGCCCCGTGTGGCCTCCGCAAAGCTGGTCCCCGGATTTGCTCCTGGGAGGCCCACGCAGGGTCTGGTTTGCACATTTCCTTTTCATCGAGTGACAGAATACCTACGTTCCCTTTTTATAACAATGCTTTCCTTTCATCAGGAACGGTGTTGGAATTTTTCAAATGTTGTTTCTCCGCAAATTAAATGAGGTAGTATTCTTGTGTTGATTTAGATTCCTAGTTTTTCAATCCCAGCTATGTTCACCCTCCTGAAATGGATCTCCCTTTCAGGTGCTACCATTCCTTAAATGGCCCCGGATTCCAGACTCACGGTTGCTGTGTTTTCTTTTCTTGCAGTCACAGAGCCGCCTCAGACCTCCACCCGTTGAGTATGGCCACCAATTTCCAATGGAAATCAAGGTCCCCCTCTTCTCCCTGCCTGTGTAGAGTGACAGCTCTTCCTGGTGAGCTCCCAGGTCTGAACCTCTACGTAGAAAGGGGCCCTGGAAATGCAGCCCTCAGACTCTTCTTCACAGGGAAGGAAAGACTTAGGAATGGCCGTGGCTCTGCTGCAGTGAACCAGGGCCACTCCCGGCTTCCCAGGACCAGCCTCAAACTTTCCTTCTCTGATATGCTTTCTGCTCCGTTTTAGTTTCAGATTTCTGAGACAGGTGTCCCTTGGTATCCACAGGGGGTTGGATCCAGGATCCCCCCATCCCCCCAGGATACCAAAATCTGCAGATGCTCAAATCTGTTCTATAAAATGAAGCATCTGCCAATAACCTACACAAATCCTGTCGTATGTTTTCATAATACTTAATGCAATTATCAGTGTTCTGTAAATAGTCATTATACCATGTTGTTCAGGAACTAATAGAAGGGGGAGAAATTGTTTATGTTCAGTACAGATGCAATCATTTTTAAGAATACTTTTAACCCACAGTTGGTTGAATCTGTGGATACAGAAGGCAGCCATCTATTTCTTTTTTCTTTTTTTAATCATTAGTTTTCCCCCCTTTTCCTTTGTTTTATTTTGACTCGCTTTTACTAAATCCCCACGAAGTGTCTAATGGCTAGTGTCATCTTGTCTAATGTCATAAATATTTTGTTCAATGAATTTTATCTGAGTGCTGTCTTGGACTCACGTTAAGTTTCTGCCATGTGGTCAAATATCTGTGCTTTCCTGTCCTCTACAAATGCTCCAAGGTCCTTCAGACTTCAGCAGAGTAAAACCAGTCCCTGTAAAAGTCGCCTGTCAGCGTTTTCATTCCCTGCCTGTGGGAGTGTGAGTTCGGATGACCTTTTTTAAAAAACAATTTGGTGATACATTTAAATGCATTTAAGATTTTTGTCTTTTAAAAAGCTCAATAACCACATTTCTAATTTATCCTAAGGAGATCATTAGAGATACACAGAGGGCTTTATGTGTGAGGATGTCAATTCCATTTCTACTTACCCAACTGGGAGCCAGCGAAAGGTCAGATAGTACAACGGTAATTAAGTACCCGCTTTGGTACATTTGTGAGATGGAACATTCTACAACCAAGCTTTTTATTCTAAAAATAGTCATTAAGCCATTGAAATTATTTCCTTGAAGAATATTTAAAGACCTAGGAAAAGTCTCATGGTATCTTTTGAAATAGAAAGAAAAATCTAGTAGAATAAAGGTGCCTCCAATTTTGTAAGAAAATCATTTACAGAATAAATGTCACAATATAGTGGTTAGGTCTGAGTGGTGGAGCTGTAATTTATACTTTATAAAACTTTTTCTCAAATTCTCCACATTATTTATGGCTTGCCTTTATAGTAATAGAGAAAAAAATAAAGGATAAACATTTTCCTCCAGAATGCGGTCCTGCATCTGGCCCTAAGGAGGTGTCTGGAGAGCTGCTGGGTGACCTGTTTGATTCAGAGCAAAAAATCTTTAAGTCTTCTGAATCCAAGCAATTATGAAATATGTAACTTCCCAAATTACTCCTCCACACTCACAGTTAAGTACACATGGAAATAAAGTTTGCTAAACAATAAAAGCCTTCCGGCCTCCTGTTTGATAGGGGGAGGGAGAGTAGCTGCAGGCATCAGGACGGAGAGGAGAAGCTGCTGATCCTCAGCCCTGGCTTCTCCAGTCTCTGACGCAGCCATGGAAATCTTCCAGGACCGGATTGCCTGAGGAAAGCTTAGAACTGGCTTACAACTTTGGGCCCAGTTTCTGTGTTCTCAGTAGACAGAAACTGCCATTGCCAGGGTCAAGTTGGCACTTTTTAATCTTCAAAGTTAAATCCTAAAAGGTTTTTAAATCTTTTATGGTAATAAAAGAAATCAGAAAAGTGTGTAAGGTGGAATCAAAGCTGTTTTCCTGAATTCTAGTCCCGACATGCCATGGAAGGAGAGTCCATCTGTGCTTCTTGAAGACCTGCGTGGCACATGGTGCCTCTCTGAGATCTCTAGCGGTGAACAATTCTGTTAAAAAAGAAGGAAAAACCACTGTAAAGTGTGTTTTAATTCTGTTTGTGAAGACTATCTGGAAGTTATTAATGTTGGAAAACTATTCTTGTAAGCTGAAACCAGATCATACAAATGAAATTTATCGTTCTCATGGAAAAATATGAAATTTATTTCATGAGCTAATTCACAAACTACAGGTGGCCTGTCCTAAGCAACCTGCCCAAAGTCAGTCTGTGCCGAGGGTCCCACCACCCAGCTGCCTTCCTCCCGTCACAGAGCTTACAAAAGAGTGAGGTTCCCCTCTGTCTCTTTCTTCTTCCTCTCTCCCTCTTTCCCTCCCTCTGTCCTTCCTCCTTCTTTCCTTGTCTTTCTCCCTCTTTTCTTTCTGTCCTTCCCCCTACTGAGATGTTAATTCCATGAAGGCAATTAGTCTACCCTATAGGTTCTCAGGACTGATCCACTTAACACAGACATGAAAAATAATTATAGAGTCAGTGATATTTAAAGGTTGTTCAGAGGATCAGGTGTATAACTGGATTATTTTAATACTTTCAACAGAAATCAATTTCAAAAACAAGAAAACTCTTTATAAGCTTGTAACCTAGTATATACTTTATTCCATTTTTTTTTTTTCTGCAACAAAAGAAATCTCAGGCAAAGGACCTTACATTTATCCTCAAGTGGAAGTTTGCATCAGGTACCAGGACGGTGCGTGATGTGGGAAGTCTCCTGATACTCCTGATGGTCAGCATGTCCGTGATGGAGAAGCGGAATCGTGTGACCCTGTCACTCTTACTTTGAGACTTGAAGCCTATTCTGGACTCTGAACGTGCTGCTCTTTTTCCTTCTTGCAGAACAACACTGAAGCGTGGCTGCGAAGCCTTGGCTTCTGCGTCAGGGTCAAGCACACTGAGTCACGCATGTGGAAGCCAGGGAGCAGGGGAGCAGCCCGTGTCCTGAGACTTCCTTTCCATGGAGGGCCAGGATTTCTCCCGGAACTCCTGCTGTGCCTCCCAATTCCAAGTGCCCACCGGGAGTCAGTCGGGGGTTGCTCTAGTGTGGACACGGGCCTGATCCCTGTTTGAATCGGGGTGGCCTTGAGCAGGGTCCTTGACTTCTGTCCATGTGGACACTGTCATGGTCAGCACCCTCATTACTGAGACTGACTCCTCGGGAACCTGTCACTGACCCTGAGAGCTGACCGGTCAGAGGGCACAGGAGCTGGGCTGGGCCCGGGCGTTTCCCCAGCAATTGCTTCCTGGACCCCCCATTCCCGCTTCCCTTTCTCTCACTCCAAGTGTTTCTCCAACAGCGCCCGCCGGGTCACATTGCCCCTTCCACCAGTAGAGTCTGTGGCAGCTGCAGTTGAGCCCCACCGCCAGGGATCTGAGGGGTTTTCCTGCCCACATGTGTATTTTAAACTGGAAGAGCTAAGAAAAGTGTGACTACGCCTGTGAATCAGCATGTCTTCAGCGGTGGACACACAGAGCAGTGGATCCATTCTGTGGAGGTGAAGGTCACTTTGCAGAGTCCAGGAATCCTGCCGACCCCTCTGTGATCCAACAGTCCCTGTCTCCATGAGAATGACCTGAAATGCTGCTCAGAAACATTTGTGTCAAGGTCAGTGGTCCACAGTGACCGTGGACATGGGACTAGAGGGACTGTCGGTCTGGGCCCTCCCAGGGATCAGGAAATCTTCCTGTCCCTCCAGCTCTGCGTCTGCAGGTCTGCCTGTCTGGCGCTGCCTGTCAGGTGTTATGGGCAATACCTGGTGCTGTCTCTGTGCCCTGGACTCTGCAGAACTAGGCTTCGGCCTGCTGAATTCAGAAAGTTCTACCCAAAAAGGAGGATTTGGGAGTTTTATCCATAACAATGGTATAAGTGACTGTTACATGTCTTGCAAAAAAAAAAAAAAAAAAAAAAAAAAACCAACAACAACAACAAAAAACAAAAACAAAAAAACCAAAACTTGCTGAAATCAAGATATACCAAATGCTTGTTCTGCACTCTGAGGATGACATTATCAAGCAGGGCAGGAGCCGGCCTGGGGGCCTATGTTGTAGAGCACCTGCTTCGGTTCTGGTTTCTATAGATTACCTCCCTTCTCAAGTACTCTGCTCCCAGGAGCCGATCCTCCTCCACTTGTTGAAATAAAGTCTCCTCTCCATAGGAGGCCAGATTGGTTATTGTATTTTAATAGACTTTCATTATTTTCTTTTGTTTTGCAGACCTTTTTGGTAAAAAAGAGCAATGAAGAAGAACTGAAGAATAATTAATAGGAGGCGAATGATTTGAATTGTGTACATTTAAAATGATACAGGAGTATCTAGAGGTCATGGGGGTGTGCTAGAAAATGTCAAATATAATTAACAACAACACAATATAATTTCTCAATGACAGAAGAAAATCTGCTGAATTTGAGGCGGAAAGCAGAGCAGAGCCGGAGTAGAGAACATTCCCTTTGGCATGGGAGTTGGAAACCCTGTGGACCTGTTGAAAATATGGGATCCAAGAAATAAAGAATGAATAACAACAACAACAAAAAACCCCTAGGCTCTGAAAATGAGTGTTAACACTTTTGTAAATCTGCCAAGATTCTCAATACAACTGCCAAAGTTTTGATATTCAGAAAACCACAGCGGAATTGCTGACATGCATGCTGTATAAATGACTATTCATTGAATGAATGCTGTAGCTTGTATGTGACTGCTTTCCCTGGCTGACTAATATATCAAGCATGGTCCTTGTTCTGCACTCTGGAAAACTTGCCCCATTACCATAGTAACCTCTTACATGTTGACGGAAGCTGATGTCATTCAAGGTATTATTCATTCCTAGTGAATTGGTACCCAGAGTGCTAATGAGTATCCATACTGCTTAAACATTACTTAACCCTTTCACCCACAGGGTCCTCAAGTGCCCATGAGCGCTGCTGAGGGTGGAGGGTGGTGGGCATTCAGGGTGATCCACAGCTGGGGTCTCGGTTAAACCATGCTCCCTCTCCTCAGCAGCGTTCATCTGGTAGGGCTGTCATAGCAAAATGCCACAGATGCAGAGGGCTTAAACAACAAAAATGTATTTCCTCAGGGTTCTGGAAGCAGGGGACTCCAAGACCAAAGAACTAGAAGACTTGGTTCTTGGTGAGGACTCAGTTCCTTGCCTGAAAGTGACCACCTTCTCACGGCCCTCAGATGCAGGCCAGGAGAGGGGAGAGAGAGGGCAAAGAGGAGGACGGGCTCACAGCCCAGGACGGCAGAGGGTCCCGTGAGCGGAGAAGCATCTCTTGGGTTTGACGACATAGAGATTATTGGTGCCCTTGGGAAATGTGGTGTGATAAAATGGTAAGAGACAAAAACTATGCTCCAGTATCTGGAGAGTGAAAATAAAATGACGCTGGAGACGCGCCGAGCGTAGGTTAGGACGCTGGCAAGGGCAGAGCGGTGGCTTAGGAGGTGCGGTCAGGGCGGGAGACAGCCTGGGTGGGCATCTGCAGCACGCTGACACGCAGCCGCAGAAGAGCAGAGAGATGGTGAGAAGCCGGAAGAGGGGGCGGCTTCCTGGGGCCAGGTCACAGGGGCCGGAAGGAACAGGTTCTCTGTGAGGAAGGATAAGAAGACAGGTGCGTCCCAAGGGCGCCCTGCGATGCCAGGCTGCCTGGACGCCTTAATTAGGGAGGCAGCCCTGCCCCCGGGCCTGCGCAGGGAGCGAGATCGGAAGCTGTTTGCCAAGCCCTGCTTGGGAGTGATGGTGTGTCCCCACAAGGAAGCTTTTAATAATTTGGGTGTAATGTCATGGTTTTTATCCAGAAAGAGAGCTTTTTAAAATTTTGTTTTTTTCATTGACATATAGTGATCATACATATTTATTGCATACAACGTGATGATTCAATTCATGCTGAGACTGTGTAATGGTCTCTTTGGGTAATGAACACCTGCACCTTACCATTTCTGTGTTTGGAGCCATCAGACTCCTCTTTTCTGGTTCTTCGTAGAGTTTGTAATAGGTTGTTGTAAACCGTGGTGGCCCTACTCTGCTGTAGAACTCTAAAACTTATTCCTCCTCTGTAGGACTACTCTATCTGACCTCTACCCCACCTGCCTGTTCTTTTTTCACTCTAATAATTACCATCTTCTTCTTTGAACATTTTTAGTTTTCCCATGAGTGAGAACTTGGGCTCATTTCTCAAAAGAAGATGCACCAATGGTCAAGAGGTTCGTGGAAACCTGCCCAGCATCACAAGTCAGCAGAGAAATGCAAAAAATCTAAAACACAATGAGACAGTGCCTCCCCAGTCAGAGTGGCAATTATAAGAAGACGGAAATAACAAATGCTGGTGAAGAGGGAAAGAAAAGGAGACACTTATGCACTGGTGGTGGAAAATAAATTAGGATTGCCATTATGGAGAAAAGGTGGCCATTCCTCAAAAGCCGAACCAGCAGAACAACCACATAATTCCACTCACCCACTGCTGGTATATGTCCAAAGGAAACAACCAGTGAATCAGACACCTTCGCCTCCACGTTATTGTAACACCACTCACAAGCACGTTCAGCAAAGGCATGCACTCGGCAGAAGTACCCACCAGGGTATGGGAGGATAAAGAATTGCAGTGACATACACACAGAATACTACTCAGCCACACGCCCATCGAAATGCCGTAGTTTGCAGCAGAATGCGTGGAGCTGGAAGGTGGTATTTGAGTGACAGGGCACCTTGTTCATCCCCCTGGGGTAACCTTGGACTCTGTGTCTATCATTGCACTTGGTCTTCATAAGGCCCTGGGTGACCACGCTGCTATCATGTGCAAATTCTTACGTGAGGAAAATGAAATTCTCAGAGAGTTTAATGATTTGACAAGAAAACACAATTACAAGGGGAAAAAGTAAATCTGTGAACCTGTAAATCCTGCATAAGTGACATTGAATACTGAACATGCAAGTGTTGTTGAACGTAACTGAAACTTTGTCCAGGCTGAAAATCGTCCAATATCATGAGAGGAACAGTTGTCGACTTCTCACAGTTACTCACTTAGATTTGAGTTTATTCTTATTCCTTTAAAAATGGATCAGGTGAAGGGAGTAATGTTGTGTGCTGTACTAATGTGTAGCAACACATCCCACCTATCATGCACCAACTGAAAAATGTGGAGGAAATGAAAGGCCTTCCCTATGTTCCCCTGGGCCAGTGTGGCCGTAGGAGCACTGCAGCTAAAGCCTAAAATCGTACAACCTCGGGGACTCATTTGTTCATTCAGGCACAATTGAGCAGCAACCCTGTGCGCTGCTCACGGGACACAGAAATGAACAGAAATGTACTCCTCCTTTTCTGGAGCATACCCCTGCTGAGACAGGGGAGGGGAGAGGGGAGACCACCAAGTTCATAGGGAATGCATCAGCCAGGGGAGGACACTCACCGCGGACGAACAGACGTGGAAGAGGAGGCAGGCAGCACGGGTGTGATTTTAGTGGACTGGGCAGGAAGGCTCCCTGGCAGGTGGCATTTGTAAAGAACCCAAAGGAAGTGAGGGGACACACGCTCTGCAGAGGGTGGCAGGGCCCAGGATGGAGCTCAGGAACCTGCCACAGGGAGGCGAGTGGCGAGGGGAGCGGCAGGTGACCAGCAGAAGGAGAAGCACCAAGGCCCCTCAGGACCTGGGAGCAGGTGGGGGCCTCGGAGGGGTCTGGGCAAAGGAGAAACAAGACCTAACTTGGATTTTCAAAGACCATGCTAGCTACCATGTGAGAAATCAAACAAGCAAAAAAGGGAGGGAAGGAGAGAGGAAGGGAGGGAGGAGGAAGAGAAAGAAGGAAGGGAGGGAGGGAGGAGGAAGGAGGAAGGGAGGAAGAGAAGGAGAGAGGGGAGGGAAGGAGAGAGAGAGGGAGGGAGGAAGGGAGGGAGGGAGGGAGGGAGGAGGAAGGAGGAAGGGAGGAAGAGAAGGAGAGAGGGGAGGGAAGGAGAGAGAGGGAGGAAGGAAGGGAGGGAGGGAGGGAGGAGGAAGGAGGAAGGGAGGAAGAGAGAGAGGGAGGGAGGAAGGAAGGGAGGGAGGGAGGAGGAATGGAGAGAGGGAGAGAGGGAGGGAAGGGAGGGAAGGAAGAAGGGAGGAAGGGAGGGAGGGAGGAGGAAGGAGGAAGGGAGGGAGAGAAGGAGAGAGGGGAGGGAAGGAGAGAGAGAGGGAGGGAGGGAGGGAGGGAGGAGGTAGGGAGGAAGGGAGGAAGAGAAGGAGAAAGGGAGGGAGGAAGGAAGGGAGGGAGGGAGGAAGGAGAGAGGGAGGAGAAAGGAAGAAGGGAGGGAGGGAGGGAGGGAGGAGGTAACAGGAAGGGAGGAAGAGAGGGAGAAAGGGAGGGAGGAAGGAAGGGAGGGAGGGAGGGAGGGAGGGAGGAGGTAGGAGGAAGGGAGGAAGAGAGGGAGAAAGGGAGGGAGGAAGGAAGGGAGGGAGGGAGGAAGGAAGGGAGGGGAGGCAAAACCCTGTAGTGAAGGTAAAGATAGCAGAGACCCAGGTTTGGAGGCCAATCCCACAGCCCAAGCTGCAGACGCTGAGTGGATTGAGTTGACCTGTAACATAAAGACAGTGCCAATGGAATTTGCTCATGAATTACTCACAATAAAGGGAAGGCTGCAGGTTGAAGTTTGGGGCCCAAGCAAATGAGCAAGGCAGAGAGAGCTGCCCTGAACTTGAAGGGGTCGTTCCCACAGGTAACGTGAATTGGTCCTGGACAAGGGGTCGGTGAGACGCGATTTGGGATGACGGCTTGTCTCCAAACAAAGGTAGGCGTAGGTCATGGCATTTAAATTCCTATGGGGATGTCAGTGTGTAAGCACAGGTAGCTCAGCCGAGGCTCTGCCATCAGGGGTGTTGGACAGCAGGTGTCCTGGAAGAGAGCTGAGTAATCTGAGAGGTTTTCAGTCGCCAGGCTTAGGAGTAAACATCCAAAACACCAAGTCCCAAATGTTCGTGTACACTCAATTTGTAAACCAAATCTTCTCACTTTGGGTGTTAACAGCCACATAAGAACGAGTTTTAAAGGGAACGTAAGTTTTATCCAATACCTGCCCAGATTTCCCCCGTCCTGCTAACTTCCTTCCTCCCCCTATGATGAGCATCCTTGTTCCAGGTTCTGTTTCTTGGGACCCTTATCTAAACCTATAAACACACAGACAGCCCTACGGAGGGGTCACCCATCTCCTTCCCTCAGGAAGAAAGCACCTCGGGGCTGGGCACACGGCTCAGCGGCAGAGCACTTGCCTGATGTGCGCAAGACCCTGGGTTCCATCCCAGCCTGGAAAACAAACAAACAAAAAGCTTGCTTCTTGTTATCACATAAAATACAGATGAGCAAATCACTGTCAACACCCTTGCCCACAGGCAGCCGCAGCGAGCATTTTTATATTCTGTAAATCCTCTTTCCTATGTGTACAAACATGGTGATGATTAAATTTCAGCAACAGTATGCAATTCTGCACTCTCTTGTTCATGATAACATAAACTTGAATGTTGCCTGTTATTATTAAACAGTCTTCTGAAACCTTATAAGAGAAGAGCTGCAAAAGAATTGTATGATTCGGACAATGGAAATAGCAATCGGGGTTACCCTATTTCCTAAGCTGTAGATAAGATTGGCTCAGAATCCCCATGTAATAGATTGTAGGGAGTTCAATGGCCTGAACAGGATTTCTGTAAATTACCAGGGGTGTTATTTTCTCACCGTCAATCCTGGCTCTACGTTCAGCCTTCTATTAAATGAGATCTCTTAGAATCTTCTTACTGTCGCACATAAGATTTTCTTGTCTGTACTACCCTGACCCAGATATGAATTTCAGTTATTTTCCTTAAATAAAAAAAATAACACAGAAGACCTTCGTGTGTGCTGACTGAGGTTCAGATGGAGACTCACAGTGCTGGAAATGGCCTTAGAGCTCCCTGAGTGTGCTCCTCGGGGAGGAACATCTTAAAGGCGCCAGTCAGTTCCACACTTTGCTTCTGGCTACTCACCTCCCTCCCGCCTCTCAGTCTTCCTGCCTGTTTGCTCTGGGTTCTGCCCCTTCCTCTCCAGAGAAAACCTGAATGCTTCCTTTTTGCTTCTGGAGAGCAATTGCGTTCCAGCAGGGCTGGGAGCTGGGCTCTGGCCCTTTTGGAGGAGAAGACTCTGTTTCTGCCGGTTCAGCCTCAGTGGGATGAGGGGGAGGGCAATCTTCATCCAGGAGAATATGTTGTGACTCCTCCAGGTTTTCGCATTTTAAACACTTCTGTGCTTTTGTCAATGTGCGTTATTCCACGATGAACCTCTCCATGGCTGAATCAGCATCTGCATTCTGGACCTCCTTCCTGTGTCTGCCAAGGATGTGCATTTCCATACCGAATGTACAAATGCATTTTCAAGGTTGTTGCACTTGCTGGCAGCTTGTTTCTGGAAAACCTATGCCAATTTAGATGGCAGCACACAAGTAGACCCCCGGTCTCCGTCAGCTGCTGTAAGTCTTTTCTGTTTTTACCTATCTGATATTTCAGTGTACAATCTCTTCTTTTAATTGGTGTTTCTTTCATTGCTAATATTATTGAATATTTTCTTTTATGTTTGCTGGGGATATGTCTGTCTTTCTTTTCTGAATTGGCCTTAGACTCCTGGAAGTTCTTTCATTTATTTGTTTTTTCTCAATGATTTTAAGAACTCTTTGTACACTTAGACCCTTAACAAGCTCTTTGTCAACTAGTTTTTCAGTCTGTCCTGTGCCCTGGGGATTTCAAACCTGCTGATGTAGAGGTCTTGAGTTGTACTTCCAGGGTCCTCTCTTCTCGTATGATTTCTTCGTGTAAGATGGGACAGCCTCCAAGGTCGCCCTGAGGAGTTGAGGCCACCACGGTAAACCTCTCCCAGTCGTGACCCACAGATTCTGAGGTGGCCTATGTTTGCTGTTTTATGCAGCTGAGTTTTGTAGAACATTGTTACACATCAACAGATAACTAAAACTGGTTATCTTAAGAAGTCTTTCAAACAAATATTGTTTCACAACTCTCCCTGTATTTTATTCCAGTTACATTATGGTTTCATTTTAACAGTCAAATAAATGCCTACCCATTTGGAATGTGTCGCAGAAGGGGAATTACACTTTAGAAGAAAATGGATTACTTTCCTTCTATGAAATAAGGATAAGACATTTTTATTTTCATGGCAGGAATTCATATGAATCCAGCAAGAAATTATTTGTGAAAATGCTTTATGAACATAATATTAAAATAACGTTTAAGATGACTACATACAAAGATTTATGTTATACAGACATTTATTTTTACATAAACGTTTTAATCTATTATATCATGCTTTAATCTATTAATCAAGTTTTTTAAAAAATTTTCTGTTCTTTTAGGGTCTATGACCCTGGGGAGACCACCCCTCCCAGGGTAACCAATTCCTATAGATCTTACAGAACAGACCTAGAACACACCTTTCATACTGGACTGCTGGCCGGGAGCCCACACTCCTAACCACCACGCTCTGGCCTGGCTGCTTCTCCTGTCCTGATCAATACCAGGGCCAGGCCCAGACACTAGGGTCAGATCCTGTGCTCCAGGGCCTGCTGCAGTGATTGCAATCAGCCAGTTCTGAGCCTGTGGACCCTGTCCCATCCATTCCTTCCTGCTGAGCCACAACAAAGTCTCTTTTCAGTGTTCCCACCTGGCTGCTCAGCCCCTAACCTCAACCTTGTGCTCACCTGTGTGGCCCTAAATCCCTCTCCATGGAATAGGTAAGTATAACAAGCTGTCTTTTCAACAAGTCACCTCCTAGTCTGTTGGTCACTGTAGCTGAATGATGATGAAACCTGTATTTTAAATCCTATCTATTTCTGTATGCGTGTGGATTGCATGTACAATTACTGTTACATACACACCTATGTATATGTGTGTCTACATATATATATATATACACACATGAAATACATGCAGTTGCTCTTCATTTTCATGAAATTACTCTGCTAATGTTACTTAGAACAGAGAAGTCTGTTGTTCTCTTTTGTCTTCTCAGCCCCTGCTGTACTACATGACGGCATGAACAAATAGCTCAGGGAAAGACCATTGTGCAGGCCACAGTATTCCCTTCTGCATCCTCTTTGGTCATGGCAGACCTTGCTTGTGAGCTCTGTTTCTTTAATCAAGTTACCACGGACACCAGCAGACATCGGCAGATTCCCAATGTGGACACGTGGGAAGAGCTTTACCGCTCTGTGCTGGAAGACCACCTTGCTGTCCGGGAGCACGCCTTGGTCTTTCTCGGAGAAGTTTGCAGTGTTTCCTTTACCAGCCGTTGCCAGTCACAGCTTTAAACTTGCGGTGAAATGACGCGTGGCCCATCATGACCATCTTTCAACATTCAGGGCCTGCAGTGTGAGGACGGTGCCCTGAGGTGCTGTCCCCGGCTGCAGAGTTAACCATCCAGGTGCAGTAGAGTCCCCCTGCCAAGATGAAGGCCGTTTTCAAAGAAAATGGCAATGATGGCAAAGAATGAAGCAGGAGATTAAAGAACAAATACATTTTACAAAATCCTGACGTACCACATTTTTCTCACAAGGAAGTAAAAGGAACAAAAGAATCTATGTATTTTTGACCACTTGGCTCATCCTCCAGGATATTATTTTTTTATGTATCTTTAATAGTGCAGAAAGGAAGGCAAAATCAGAGTTACATTAAGAGAAGAGGAAGAACTGGTTGTCATTCAATAGCAGCTGGTGGAGAGTTGAGGATGGACGAGGGCTCAGTGAAGACTGACAGGAGAGAAGGGATGAGCCAAGAGCAGCTCTGGGGTCATCGACTGGAAGTGGCTTCCGATCTGTCGGGAGGCTCCATCTGCACCATTCCAGTGACTCCAGGGGCCCAGGGAGGACTCTGCACAGCACCCAGGCCAGACCTACTTTGCAGCCTGCTTTGTAAGGGTCTGGACTGTCAGGCAGGTAGCAGGGCCCTGAGTGGCACCGTGAGCTGCCTCCTGTGCTTGCGGATCTGTAGTGTCCTGGTGTGGTCACCCATCATGGTGCTCCATGGTCTCGGGGCTCTGTCCTGAGGCGGCAGTTAGAAGGAAAAGAAGCTTTGGAGTCAGAAAAATCAGCGCTTCCCATGGCCTTATAATTGCCCTTCTAGCAAGCTGGATGATTCTGAGCACCCACTGACCTCTATGAAAGACTCAGTTTCATTGGTAGAATAAGATCAATAATGGCAATCGATAGCCTACACCTTAAACGGAATTGCTGTGACATTCTCAAAGGAGATGCTTTATGCTAAAATATGTGAATGGAAAAGAAGCACACACTACGGTGGGGGCATTCCGGAGGCGAACCTGGCACAATAGGAAATGCAAAACACCTGCGCCAGCCCCTCACACCTGCTGAGTCAGACTGAATTTTGACAAAATGTCCAGGCGATCCTTGTGTGCAGAAAGAATGAGAAGTATTGTTTTCCAGAACCTCAGTGGGGACCAGAAACTCCACTTGCTTTTCATACTGCAGAGAATTCCTTGGGTAGATTTTGGGTAACAATAAGATTCTCACTCTGAGAATGTCATGGTTAAAGGAGGGATTTTGTGTGTTTTGGATATTTTATATACACGCAGTTTTAAAGCTGTGTAGAACTGCAAAGTGTTGACAGTTGTTTTCTTTGTGGTCACTTTTTGTCTTAAAAACACATAATATTCACTTTCTTTGCATTTTCAAGAATACATTATGTTGTCATTATGCAAAATCCCCACGCTCCGTGTAAAGCTCCTTAGCGTATTCCTCCTACTTACCTAACTGCATACCCTTTGACGCCACTCCCTGCAAACCCCGCCTCCGGAAGCCACTCTTCTGTTTCCCGCTTCTGAGACCCACCTTCTTAGAGCCCACAGAGGATTGAGATCACGTAGTAGTTTGCTTAGCGTTTTCTGAACAGGTGTACTACAGCCAGCAAGATTCCAGCAGGAATCCTTACAGTCACTCTTGAAACACTGTTTCAGATGACTGTTTATATGTGTCTATTAATAAAAAAAAAAAAAACCCTGTGGAAGATATTTCTCCTGGACCAAAATAACAAGAAAAGAAAGTGTGCCATTGTCACAGGAAAGAGTGCACAATTATCTCATGAAAGATGTGAATGTTGAAACATTTACAGTCACTCTTCCTGCTTAGAATCTCTGAAACGACTTTGACGTCCGAACTTAGAGGCACTCTTGCTCACTGTATTACCAAGAAATCACTTATTTCAGGTGCTGTTTTGTAAGATGACATACACACTGTTGTATATCAGGAACTAAGTACTTCCCTCATCTTAATGGCACTATTTCCCTTTGTCTTTGGCCTTTATTCTTAAACTTATTAATTTCACTCTACTTTTTGGGGGGAGTACTGGGGAATGAATTCAGGGGCACTCTACCACTAAGCCACATCCCCAGCCCTGTTTTGTATTTTATTTAGAGGCAGAGGTCTCACTGAGTTGCTTACTGCCTCACTTTTGCTAAGGCTGGTTTTGAACTCCTGATCCTCCTGCCTCAGCCTCCCGAGTCACTGGGATTATAGGCGTGGCCACCAAACCCAGCAATTTCACTGCAGTTTATACTTCTCCTTGTAAGCTGTCTCTGTCCTAGGAGGGGAAGACTAAATTTCAAAAAAATAGATATTGCTATTGCAGTTTTCAAGGAGATACTTACAGGTGGTTTGATGAGGGCATTAAAGGACGTGTAGCAAGAAATTTCACTTCTGGTCAAAAAGGAGTTATAGAAACCAAATTTGCTTTAACAAATAAAAATTGATACCAAAATATATAAAACGCCTGTTGTCAAGCTGCTGGACATCAGCAGTAAGGACAGAGATCTCTGATAGAAGAGAAGCAGGCTGTGTGAGTGTGATTGCAGCAGCCCTTGTGCCTGGCAGAAGTACCCAAGGAGAGCCCAGAGGTGGCCATGGGCTGAGGTCTGAGGCTGCCTCGCTGGCTGGAGTTCCCAAGGTGGAGTGTCAGAGCCCTGCAGATAGTGACCCTCAGTTCTTCACCTCAGGGCCCATGGACTCAGGAACAGGAGGAACGTGTCCCAGCCGGGGAATCCCTACTCAGAAGAACCACAGGAAATAATCAGTGAAGTTTCCGCAGAGTTGGGGACCACATCCAATGACACTGGCCCCAGTAGGGAATCTCGTAATTCCTGGGATAGTGGTAGAGTATTCACAGGTGTTTTAGCTAAAATGTCGGGAAAACTAGACCTAGACCAACCTTTGTATTGTCCAGATCAACATCTTAAGATCAAAATTCAAAAGAATTGATGATTTGGTGGCTAAATTATGTTATAGAACAGAACTCAAGAGTGTTTGTGAGAATACAATAATATGCATCAAGAAAAAGGCAAAACCAGAACAAAACCGAAGACTTTATGGTGGATATCATCCAATCAAAATAAGGAGATAGGCAAAGAAACAGGGAAAAAGGTGCCTATAATGAGAAGAATAGAAGTCAATTGAAACCAGCCGCAATGATAGGATTAGCAGAGGAGGACATTGGAGTGTGCCAGTCCCCCACAGTCGTCACGGCCCTGGGCTGTGGTGCTCTGGGAGGCGATGGTCATCTTGAATGCGGGCAGGAGCTCCTGAGGAGGAGCTGCAGGTCAAAGGCACTCTTACCAGGTACTAGCGGACGCATCCAGCCAGGCTGTGCTGCCTCCGAGTTTATATGTGACGGAACCAGAAGGCCTGAGCCTGAGGAAGGAGTAGAGAGGAGGATCCACACGTCAGTTACCAGCAAGTCCTTGGCTTTGGGGAAGAGCAGAAGCCACCGCAGCCCCATTCTCCTGTTCATCCCCTTACTTGCACAGAGCTTGTCTTCAACTAATCGAGAGGGCTGTTTTGTGAGCTGGTGAACAATGGTGAGAATTAACCAATAATGTTATCATCTAGTTACATGATTTTTATGAGCAGGAGTCACATAATGCTTCTGGAGCTGTGGACTGTAGCAATCTAATGGCTCACGGGAGGCTTCTCTACGAGCCATGCAGTCTTCGTCACCGTCAGGAAAGATTCTGGGAGTCCTGAAATGCATGCTACTGGAAGATGACACGGTGCCTCTGGAAGCACATGGATGGCCTCTGGAAATTTGATACTGTGTCATGGTCAAAATGAGAAATCAAAGGAACCATGCTACTTCCATGAAGGTTTTACAGTCTCAGAAAAAAAGAAAATGTACCTTTCTATGGGTGGAAAGTAGAAAATATCAGTAGAAAATATCAAGACCTTGCCCAGTGAATGGTCACTTTTCAATCCATTTCCTTATCTAAATCGTAATACTGTGAGGTGGACACCCCACCCCCCAGTATCAAATTAGGGAAAGACTGAAAAGAGGACATGAGAAACATCAAGACTGGGAGCAAGAGCTGAGCATGTGCTGTGGCAATTGGAACTGACCAGTGTCCACGCCATTTGGCGGGTGGAAGAGTTAGCTACAAATTTGCCTGAGGAGTCACCTTTACAACACAGACCTTTGCAGTCCTGGTGCTGAGAGACCACCATCGTCATCAAGAGCCCCACAGGCAAAAGTGACCACGCTCACGTCTGGTCAGCAGAACCAGGTGTCTGTGCTTAAAGGACGACTTTGACAGTTGAACAGGGACGTGCCACTCTAGGTCACGTCTCCAGCAGCACCAGCCATGAGAGGCTTCAAAGCGAGCCGTCACAGAGAAGACACTGATGGCATCTTTCCCAGCAGCATTCGAGGTCCCTGTCGAGGTAACCTGGGGTTCCAGAGAACAGTGAAAGGTGGAACGAGGAGCTGGGAAGGGAAACCAGCAGCGCCCTGAGCGCAGGAGATGCTGGTGCTTTTCGTTTTTACTTTGGAAGGTAAATACTTCAAATCACGACAGTCATGAGTTGGGTATGGCGAGTAAAACTGGAAGTCCTCACGTTTCAAAGAATGTACATGAACTGAGGAGTAGCCTCCGATTAAGGGGTTTTTCTCTGTCCAGCTCTCTTTCAAATACACAGCCTGAGGTGATCTGCTAACTATGGCAATCATGGGTCTGATCACTACAGTAATCAGGGATCTGGTAAAGGTCTGTTGAATACTATGCACTCTTAAGTAGTCAATGCTCTCCACATCTTAATGTTCTACACTAACCACTTCCTCTGACCTTACTTCATGCCATCAGTGGTCTCTAATAACTATCTTTTATCGATTATGCATGTTATACTGATTGTATGGGCCACTTGATTTGATTCCTTTTAATTGCTCACTTACAGTTAGTTTTTAATAATGGTCTATGTGTGAATGTGTGTATATGTATATATGCATACAGGTATACACACCTGTCGGCTCTGTTCTGGAGAACCCTGTCTAACACAATGTTTCATTGTGTCTTTTGGTCGGGGGGTGGGGCGTGAGGATGCAAATTGTTAGGTGACTCATGAATATTTTCAGAACTCCAAACTTGAAGGAAATGCACGGCCCTGGTTTGGCTAGAAGGCCATTTTGTGGCTGTAGAAATTCTTAGCTTTGAACATGCAGCTAATGAGCTGGTTGAAAGAGCACCTCTGATTTGCATCCACAGCGTGTCCCTTTGTGACAGCTATACTCTGCATTTATTGAATGCATATGCTCTGCTTTGGGTTTCTGACCATTCTTTCTTCTTCTTCCTTCTTCCTTCTTTCTTCTTCTTCTTCTTCTTCTTCTTCTTCTTCTTCTTCTTCTTCTTCTTCTTCTTCTCCTTCTCCTCCTCCTCCTCCTCCTCCTCCTCCTCCTCCTCCTCTTCCTCCTCCTCCTTCTTCTTCTTCTTTTTTTTTAGTACCAGGGATTGAACCCAGGGGTGCTTAACCACTGAGACACATCCCCAACCCATTTTTATATTTTATTTTGAGACAGAGCTCTAAGTCTCTGAGGGCCTCCCTAAGTTGCTGGCTTTGAATTCGCAATCCTCCTGTCTCAGCCTCCAGAGTCACTGGGATTACAGGTGTGCACCACCACATCCAGCTGCCTATTCTTTTAAGTAGTAGAATTTTAACTTATCTCATGGTGACGTCTTAAATCATTTGTTTAAACACATTTAATCAAGTGTGCAGATATATACTAAGCAAATGTTTAACCCAAGCTAAATTCAAAAGACATGGAAATCAGTTTTAAACATATTAAATGCTAGCCACTTATTCAGTGCATATGTGTGGTTAGATTAAAAATGTGAATGAAAGATTAGAGTATATGTTTCGAGGACAATTATTTTAATGAACTAATTTCTTTATTGGAGAACAACTGAATTTTAATGCCTGTTCTCCACATTCATTAGCAATTTTCTTCTGGAAGTACTTCTCTTAATGACAAGGCATTATTTGATTTTAAGTAAAGCATAGAATGTTTGAATGCACAAATTTACACCTATTTTATGTTTTCAAAGGTTTGATCTAAGTAGTTTTAATGCCTCTGCAACTGTGGAGCAAGAGATGGGCATGAGATTGTATCTCTAACAAATGACCTGATTCACAGAGGAGGGCAGCATTTCTCAATCAGGGAATTGCTAAACTAAATAAGTCTCTTTTCAGAATTAGCCAACTTGTGCTGTTATTTTCCTACATTTGTGTATTATTCACCTGTCACACTCTCTCTCACGTAAGAGACTAGTGACTTCACTCTATCACAGAGACATCTCCTGATTTTGGTACTGTTCAATAGATGGTCTGACGTAAATACACGGAGAAGATCAACAAGCCTCTGTGGTTTGTGTATTTTCTAGTGAAGATCCCACTTATGTAACAGTGGGGCATATTATACAGATGGAAGTCCACAAGAGGCTCTACAGCGAGTTCAGTCACTCTCGTTATACTTCCTAATTGAATGAGCAAATCAGATGCAGGAAGCTTGTAATGCCTCAGCCCTCTCCCTGGAGCCTGTGACTTTGGTGCTTGTGTAGAACATATAAAAATATGCTATTGTAATAATATTGTGACTTATGCATGCACATGATAAATGTAAACGATCTCAGCTCAATGATGAAAGCACAGACATTGTATGGTTCCATAAAACATATGACCTAACTGTATGTTTCCTAAAAGAAACAAACTTTATAAAGACTGAAGTCATTGAAAAGGATAGAGCACGTCATCATGCTGTCATGCACTGGATGTTTATGCTCCTCTTTCCCCTCAGAAAGTGCATATTAGATTCTTAACCTCCAAGGGGGGTGTCTCGGGGTGCAACTAGGGTTAGATTAGGTCATGGGGTCAAGATCATAGTGCTGGGACCCATGTCCTCATAAAGATGGAAAGAGAAAGGAGACCTGTGTCCTTGTCTGTGTGATGTATTGAGGGGAGGACTGGTGTCTGCAAGCCAGGAGGAGGACAGATGTGCACGGTGACCACGCCTTGGGCTTGGCCTTCCCAGTGACCACCTCCAGCCTGGAGTTCCTAGGTGATCACCCCCCAGCCAGGATCCTCGGCTTCACTGTGAGAAATGAGTGTTCCTGGTGTTGCAGTAGCCAGAACTGAGACACCTGTAACCCCGTCAACAGAAAGCTGTGTAGGTCTGTCAACAAGGACAGACAGCAGATTTCTCATCAAGCGACAGTACTAGGGATAGAGAAGATCATAAAGTTAAAATGATCATCAGGAGTATATGACAATTCTAAATATTCATGCACTGAAAATAGAAATTCTAAATAAAAACATAAACCTGATAGAACAAGAACAAATATAAAAATCCACTACTATAGTTGTGGATTCAACACTCCTCCCCTATTAATTAATGGAATAGATAGACCACAAAGGACTTTAACAATTCTGTCAACTACTTGATCTAATTAATATTTTGGAAACTTTACCTAAGAATAGCAGAATGTGTACTTATTTCAAGTGAACTAGAAGAACTCACCATGGTAGACCATATTCTGGACTACAAAATAAGACTCAATAAGACTCAAAAACAATGGTAATCACATAGCTTTGCTGATCACACTGACTACATTATTTAGTAAGGACATGACAGTGTCTCAGAAATCTCTAGACATTAGGACATCAAATAAGAATTTGAACTAAATAACCCATAGATGAAAAGAAGCCCAAAGGGAAATTATAACTGAAGACAGTGTAAATAAAAAGATATGTTAAAATGTGGGGGATGCAACTAAGGTAGTATTTAGTAAGAAATTTATAGCACTCAATGCATCTGTAAAAAAGAGGTCTCGAATTAATTGTCATATTTTTACTATGTAAAGTAAGGACAATAAGAGAATATTAAGTCAAACAAAACTGAGGAAATAAAAAATAATCACAGTTACAATATAAGTAAGTCACATGTGAATAAAGAAGAACAAGGGAGAAATCAATAGGACAGGAAGTTGGGTCTTTGGAAAGATCAATAAAATTGATATTCTATTCTCAACAATCAGGGGAAGAAAAATAAGATATGAATTACCAATACTAGGAATGAGAGAGGGAACCACACTCTTCATTCTTAAACACTGGCTACCAGAAATAATTTTATTAAGCTAAACTTGTGCACCTGTCTTTTCCTATACAAATCTTACAGTATAAAGGGAAAAGAATGACTTCAAATACTATGCAATGGAATGAACATAGACGTGAGATCCCTCACCCCACATTTATGTTTTTCTGGTGCTAAATAATTAGATGCCAGGCAAACAAGTGGCTGCTGAAATAGCTATTTTACTTCTGATTCACAGCCATTCTTGCCAGCCTACGTTGTTCTTGGTAATATGCTGAACTATTTTGATCAGTCTGATAATTTTGCAAATTTTATTTAGAAGAACTAACTCTGACTGGGTTCTCCCATCTTGCCACCTTCTGCATGGAAAACTCCATATAGTCTCATGGTAACTGTAAGTTAATTAGCCTAATTGGCGGTATCTTAAAATTCACGGAATGTATTTCAATGCGCTTAAAATATGAAAAATAAACGGCAACTTAGGAAATTTCTCAAGTCACTTAATCCGTTCCTGAAAATGCAGTGTTATGATGTCATATATGAATGAAGTTTATAGCCTCTGCAGACTGTTTTATATAATCGGCTGTCACACAGTATATCCCAATGTATCTAACAATGAATTGGTTACAAACTCGTTTGGGTAGTTACTGAGTGTGCATTACGTACAAGGCCCCCTGCTGTTTTATGCATGTGTGTGCATGTATAATATGTGTGTGGGTGCACACACACACACACACACACACACACACACCTCATTAACCCCAGAATTAAAATAGCATATATCTATCCCTCATGGGAAAATGTGGACAAAGGAACATTTTACCGGCAATTAAGAACCAAATTGGGGGCGGGTACAGGTTGCATTTTGTCACAGCGGACGCATTACGAGGTTCTGGAAATCTTGGCAGGGGCAAGCAGTCCGCCAGGGGAAGGCTGGTCCTGCCCTCATTCCTCCTGTCCCACGCCCAAGTTCATATTTTGGAGCAGATTTCAGGACGCTGTTGAATGCCAGAGAGGGGAAGGACTGGGCTGGCCTCTGTCGCTTTAAAACGGGTCGGTCACTCGTCGCACTTGGCGACAACTGCCACAGTCCCCGCGATGGCCTTTGTTCTGGCCGGACTGTCCGGGGTCCCCGCTCCCGGCAGGGCTCTGGCTTCTTGCAGAGTCAGGACGGAAAAGTTTGAAGCGTGAGCCCCATTCTCAGCTCGGCGGCCGGGCGAGGGGCGGGGAGCCGCGGAGGACGGCGCCAGACCCGGGAGGCGGGCTCGAGCACGCGTGAGGGCGCGTGAGACGAGGGGCGGGAGACCTGGCGGCCGGGCGGCACTGCCGGCGGTCAGCGCGCCCGCGAGGCAGGAGAGTGAGCGGCCGCGCGAGGCCGGCAGCGGGGCGCGGCGCCTGGGCTGGGGCCGCGTCCACGACCCGCGGCGGCTACCGCGCGGGGGGCGCCGGCGGAGGGGCGGGGCGGCAGGGCAGTGTCGCCGCGACGCCGCGGCTGCGGGTCGCAGGGGCGGGCGGAGCGACCGTCTCAGCCTGCGGCCGCCGCGCGGGCTGCTCCCGAGCCGAGTCCGGACCTTCGCTGCGCGGGCGGCGCCGAGTCCCGCGGACCCTTCTCCTGCAGGTAGGGGCGGTGCGGGCGCGCGGTCCCCAGCGCGGGGAAGCTGGCGGAGCAGCCTCGCCTCGGGGCCTGGAGGTGGTGGGCAGGCGTCCCGGGGAGGGCGCTGGGTCTCCAGCCGGAGCCCCAGCACCGAGCGGGCTGGACACGCCAGCGGGGCGTGGGGGGAGGCTTCTCGGTTCCTTCCAGCGAAAGGGATCGCGGAGACTTGGCAACCCTCAGGGTGTGATTATGGAGGTCGCGGGCAGCAGCCCTCTGAACTCTGGACCTAGCCCAGGACGAGGGGGCGAAGCTGGCAATTTAGAGGGACGCGGAAGCCTTGCGTTGCTAAGGGAGATGGCAGAAGCGGCGCGGTCACCTATGCAACCGCGGCTGGGGGCGGCGGGGGCTGTGCTTCCTCTTTCTCTTTTTCTTTGGGGATGGAAAGGGAGACTGTGTCGGAGAACAAAGATGTATGAGAGAAGGAGGGCTCTCCAGCTGTCGCCTCTTCTCTGATCCCACTGACCTCTCACTGAGACCCCCGCGGGCGAGGTCCGCTCCATTGTCTTAGAGGCGGGTGACTAAGTGATGGGCAGGTCCGCGGGCGGCGTGGCACCTACTAAGGGCTCTTGTTCCTCACCCCTCTTCCCTGGCGAGGTAAAACCAAGTAGGTCGGTGGAAGCGCTTGGTTTAACGGGTACCTGGTACCTCCGGAAAGGAAACGAAGGTGATTTTCGTCAAGTTCTCTTAGTATTTCTGTGATTTTATAGAAAACCAGTGAACACTCACTTGTGGCTCAGAACTGTCTGGGGGCAGCGAACCAATACATTAACATCGCGTGCTAATCCCTTGCCACTTGAAAGATTCATTTAGCGGGTGAAGGAAAAGCCATTGCTAAGCAGGACCAAGTCAAACTTGGCTGCTCCAAATTGGCCAGAGAAGTGAAGGAGCAGAAAGCCAGGTCTGTGTTTCCCGAGCGAGCGCGGGAGCTGGGGACGCTCTCAGCCTCCTTGGAGTTGTGGCTTTCTTTGAGAATCCCGTGAAAGGTCTGGAGTCCAAGCGGGGATGATGGTTACTGTTTGCCTCGCATTCTCCGGCGCTGTATGATGCTCCCGCAGTCCTTCAGAGCTTTTCATTTAGAATCCAAAGGAAGGACAAGGGACCACAAGTCATCCATGAGATCCTGGAATCACTGACTCGGCAGGGGGAAAAAAAAAAAAAAGAGGTGGACTATCAAGGTTCCTCCTCATGGGATCATTGTATAGCTGCCAGAATAAGTTAATTTTGCTCTTGATGTTTTTAAAAGCTTTGAAGGCAATTTATCCCATCCATAGATTCAGGCTACTGTAAAATTTGTGTGTTCAAAGTTGTTTTAGATCGCTGATGTTATACATGCACAGGTGACAGATACTTACCGTTAACATCTCTGGTCTCTTGCCACATGTGGCCAGCTTGTGTGAGCATGTGAGTTTTATGTTTGGTGGACTTGTTTGGAAACCAGGATATAAGTCATTGCAATAGAGTCAGTGTTTATGCGTCCCAGAGACCAAATTGCATGCTATAAAAATCATCTAGAGTGTGATATTTATTTACCAAAGGAAAAATTAGTTTAATCAATAAAATGTCATCTAGGGAGCGCACTTCCATGGTTTAGTTCATCTGTGTCCTTTGAGAATGGGGGAGGATTTAATAAAGTGAAATGATTTGTTTAGCACACACTAAATAGCTGAAGTATTTTACCTGTGCAATTTATACTCTAAAGATCCCCTTCCCTTGGACTGAAAAGCTTGAAGATATAAGCTCCAGTAGCTCCTGCTCCAGGTCATTAATGTGATCTGTGGGCAATTCAGTACTCTGCAGATAAAGGAGTACACCGACTCAATAGGAACCCATTGCAGGACATAAATGTTCTTGAAGGAAACTAAAGAGAAGTAGAAACATCTCATCCTCCCTAAGAGGTTGGAAAATACAATCTGTTGGGTAAAACAAATAATCACATGTAGAGTGTATACGTGATCCAAATATATGTGTGGGTGTATTCTCTACGTGTGTATATAACTCACAAATTATGAATGTGTTAAAATATTCATGTGATACAAGATATTGCTTTGGAACTCAGCTCTTTGAAAATTATGCTTTTTAAAATTTGAGGCTGTGCTCGGCTAAGCACCTCAATAATGTATCTGCTCTTTCCAGATCTTATCACCTGGGCAATTCCAAGCCCTGACAGCACATGTTCATAGAATAAGAAAATACCAGAGTGGACAGGAACTTGAGAAATGATTGGCTGAAGATGCTAGTACTATGGGGGGCAGCCGGGATTGAGGCCAGAGGACTGGGGTGATGTTTTGATGATCACCTGGCTAAACGTTGGCAGGGCTACTGGGGCTCGGTGTTCCCAGCACCCCTGGAGTGTCAGGGATGTGGGAATGGGGGTGCCTGATGATGCCTGAGGTGGGGACCAGCCTAGAGACCTGTGTGGACACATGCTCTCTGTCCTCTCCTCCGCCTGTGGCATGCAGCTCTCCATCCCCCAGCCTTTTTCCTAGCTACTCTTCGTATCTGTATTTGACTCTGTGCCAGGCACAATACAGTGTTCTTCAAGATCTCTAGAGAGCAAAACCTGAGCATGTCAAGCGAATAAGGAAGCCTTACTGAGATTTTTTAAACAATGCATGCAGTTTGGCCATGCCAGCTTAGGAGCCAGGCAGTAGCAGCAGGTGCTGTTCACCTGAAGTGCACGGAGGGAGGAGGCAGCCCTAGAGTACAGTGCCTTCACCCATGGCAGAGACACCTCTGCCTCTTGCCAGTTGCTTCTCCATCTAATATCTTCCCTGACCTTCACACCTGCCCTGCCAAGGACGCTGGAGGTCATGCAACCCTGGCCCTTCTCCCTCTCATAGACCCCCTGCCAGGTGAGACGCCCTGCTGGGGCTGTGCTCCTCGCTCACGTGTCCTCATGGCTGCTCCACCTTCACATCCCGACGCCTGCACAAGCCGGGGCTCCCTACGGATTTAGACAGTGCTTTTGACTACAGAGAACAAATGGGTCAACTTAAGTCAAGAATTTATACTCAAATTTTCTCTCATGGGAATGAACTTTTTTCAAGGAAATGTGACTAACAATGATTTTTAGACAGTATACATTGATAAAAATGGATGAGCAGTTCTGTGATATTTCCTAGAAATGAACAGTGGTTCAAGTATAGGAGAACTTGACTTTGAAAAGAACACTGTGTATCTCCTAGGACCAGGGCAGCACGCTCCTTGCCTGCCAATCCTAGGTTCTCCAGAGGTGCCCAGAGAGGACAGGCTTTCACCAGGAATCCCTGGTCCTACAGAGGCAGAGTCAGACTGTGGGACACAGTGAAACCCTGGCCCTTGTCATGAGCGCTGCCTCTGAGAACCACAGGGTGATACCTGCCTAGCCCCTCCTCGCAGCTGGGGTCACCTCTCTTTCCTAGTCAGTCTGTAAAGATTTTCTTACTTGCCATTCTTATTATTACAATAATCAGAAATCTAATAATGCACCAGGCTTCTAAGGAAGTTTATATTCACAGTATCTAACTGTAATTAAAAGTAGACATAATCGAAATGTTGATATTTTCAAACATACTTGCCAACTGTCAGTCTCAAAACACAATCGACCTATTTTTTTGTTTGTTTGATATGGAGTCTTGCTATGTGACCAGGTATGTCCCACATGGGATCATAATACTTTATATATAATTGTTTTTTGTTTTGATTTTGTACTGGGGATTTGAGACAGGGTCTCACTATGTTTTTTAGAGTCTTGCTAAATTGTGAGGCTGGCCTTGAACTTGCAATCCTCCTGTCTCAGCCTCTCAAATTGCTGGGATTACAGGCATGTGCCACTATGCCCAGTTATAATTGTGTTTTTTAAAAAACAGCTATTTAAATGACCTGTTATTTATAATTTCTGCCGAGTGCTTATCTTGGTGGATGTGGAGGACACTGGAAGTGCTGTCCATGCTCACTGTCTCCGTCTCATTCGGGTGTATTCCTCAGCCCTTTGTGGTCCAGCTTCCCTGACCCATGGCCTGGCCTTCTCCCTTTGCCTCCTCAGGTGGGCCCTGCATGCTCTTCCTCTGGCCTCCGCCTCTCCCACTTTGCGAACTGCCCTCGGCCTCCCCTCCACTCTTGCTGTGGCTCGGGTTCCCGTCCCCGGGTTCCCCATCTGCATCTCCAGGCTGACCTCTTTTTGTGCCTTGGCACCTGCCTCTGCCTGTGGGCACCTTCCCTGATGGAGCGCCTTTCCACGCTGGCTGCTGATGCCCAAGCTGGGGTCCGAGTCCCTGCTCCCTCCAGGCTCCTGCTGGTGTCCTGGCCACGCTGCTCCTCCCCTGCCCTCCCCCGCTTCCCATCTCCGTCAGTTTTGCAATTTGTCTCACCAGCGTTGCTCCAATTAGTCTTCCCTCCTCTGACCTTCTGTGGTGCCCTGGGTCTGGGCTTCACCATCCGCAGCCAGGACTCGGGGACCGTCCTAATTCATCTTCCTGCTCTAGCCTGTGCCCCTCTGAGCCAGGCGTACAGTTGCCAGAATGATTTATCTTAAATGCAAATTTGTCTGTGAAACCGCTGCTTAAAGGACTTAAATGACTTCCTGTTACCACGGTGTGAGGTGCATTCTCCTCTGCAGGACGCATGTTGTGGTCCCCCTGACCCCTCCCTGCCCACCTCCTGCCGCCTGTCTCCCCTCTCCTGGGTCATACGCCTCCTCTGAACGACACTGGCTTGCTGGTACCTCTCCACGTAGAACACAGCAATTCTTAACGCACTGGCTTTCTCTATTCCCTTGAGTTCTGGACACGACCCGCCTCTCACTGTGCTCAGCTGGAATCAATCTAGAACATCTTCCCAAAGACCTCCCCACCCTCTGTAAGCGCCTCCCTGGCGCCCTCCCCGCAGCAGTGAAGCTCTGGTGAAGTGCCTGCCTTTCCCCTGTACTGTCATTACCACTCTCGTGATCTCTGTGCACATCTAGGCTTGGTGGGTGTCACGTGCACATGACGAGGGAACGCTGCCTGGGACCTCAGATATGGTCTCCGGAGATTCCAGCTCCCACAGTTCCCTGCTCTCTGGCCGGATGCAGCCCCTAGCTCACTTTCTGTTCCTTTCTCTTCTGCATCATCCCAGATCCTGTCCGGCTCCTCCTGACTCTGTCTCCTCCCTTCCTCTACAGTCATCTGCTCCTTCTCCAGGAAGGGAAGGAAGACGCTGGGAGACTGAGGGATTCCCTCAGGGACACTGCCAGCCGGTTGGTGGCCAGGTGTGCATAAAGCTATGATGATTTGCCCTGTGCGCCTATCACTTTGTAAGAAGAAAGGAGGGTGCTTCTTTAACGAGCGCCCTGTGGGAGACAGCCTATAGCCGGGGGCCCAGACCACACCGCAAGGCCGCATGCACGCTGTGGTCTGCTTGTGGACAGCCTGCAAGCTAAGCATGCTCCTTACATTTCAAAATTGTGGTTTAAAGCAAAACAGCACAAAGAATGTCTGAGCAACTCAGATCCTGTGGCCCACAGAGTGTAAACCACTTGCTAGTTGACTCTTTTATAGAAGATGTTTGCTGATCCCTGTCCCACAGCGACAGGAGAGCCAAGCTCACGTTTGCCATATACTTCATGCCAACTTTGGGAAGAAAATTTTACTACCAGAAGAAGATGGATATATAAAAATAAATTGTGAACTTACAGGCTTTTAAGAGAAAAAAGAAAAAGAAGTCATAACTTATACCATCTCAGAGATGATGTCATATCTCTTTCCCAGGTTTTTTGTGTTTGTCACTTGTCCACACAGTTACCATGACGGAAGTAATAACCATTAAGCAATTTAATTAAACTAAGTCAGTTACTACTTCATAAATATTATTGTGGCATTTTTGGCCAAACACATCTTGAATATGTGGATAAGGATGAGTTTAGTGCTCAAATTTTAATAAGTTATATTGAATTATGAATAAAAACCAGCCTTTGAATTCCTTTTTCTCTCTTAACTAAAATGTTGAAAGTATTTTTAATTCATTTTTGTTCCTGGAATTAGTTAGTATTTTAAAAATAAACCTTTGGAGGTTAAAACTCAAGCATGTGGTACTGTATGCCCTTAATGAACACATTTGAAATATTTAATAATTCCTTTAAGAATGATAAAGTCTTATTCAGCTACTCATCCTCTTTCCAATTTAGATTCCCAGTTATAATCATTCAGTAATATGTGGTTGGGAGTCCTGGGTCGGAGTGATTCTGTGAGCTCCCAAATCATCTTTAAAAAGTCTATTAATATGCCTTTTATCTATATTATTTGGAACAGAGAGCCATTAACTTTCCATTTATTTCAGGGATTTAAAACTGAATACAAGAGCAAGACAAAAGAAATATAGCCTAAGAAATGAGGAAACTTATAAGTGAGTGCTAGGAGAATGTTTTAAATAGGTTATGTAGATTTGATATGGTTAAGCTCACTGGTTTTATATTACAGCATACAAGAAACAAATAAGAGTTCTGTAGTGAATGTAGAGCAAACCATTTCTCAGGAAGGGAGCTTGCTGAAGCCACGGATGCACCTGCATTCAGATAAGAAGGCTGGATCTTTCTGGACTTTATTAAGCAGACATCAAGGTGGGAATGGCGGCCTAGTCTAACGGTCCGTCAGAGCGCTTGCTTGAGGCAGAGAAGCAGCTGGAATTCTTGCTCTGTCCCGTGGTCCTCTAAGACGATGATAGCAGGAAAAGCTTGTTTTGGCCTCATCTGTGAAATGGCCGGGCACAGTGCCTCCTAGGGCTACGTGTAGGCCTGAGTGAGAGAACACTGCCGAAGCCTGTCCTGAGCAGCTGTCACCTCCAGGGGTTGCTGACCCGCCACGGAGAGGACGTCAGCATATTAAGACTTCTTCCGCAGGTTTGTCCAGCAGGAGTCTGGTCACTTAGAAAGTTTGGGTCGCCTTCTAACAAGATTATCACTGTGCAATAAAAATAGAAATTAGTGCTGGGGTAGGCTTCATTATAATCAGTAAGAAATCGATGCTGACAGGTGTGTGACAGAAATATTAGGTAAAAACGCTCTGGCCTGTAGTTGGTAATGGGCTGGAGCCCAGCTTAGCGGCGGAGCTCTTGCCTGCCCTGCCTCGGGCCCTGCTGCAGCCCCAGTACTGCAGAGATGGGAAGCCAAAGCCCACAGAAGACTCAGAAGTGCCCAGTGAGTATCACACTGGGACAGCTGCGTGTGGCAGGTCACAGAGGAGCAGATTTTGAAATGGGAAGAGGAGCACAGCCCAACGGGCAGAAATCAGAAAATCAGGCAGACACGGAAGGAACTGGAGACGCTGAAGAGCAAGTAACTGCTCCCTGGTTGTTACAAGAAAGCAACAAAGTCCCATAGAAATGTCATCCCCCTCTCTAGGGTCCACTGTGAGGTGACACTTAGCTGGGCCCCAGGGGCAAAGCCTCCGTGAAAATTGAGAACAGCAATGCCAGCCCAGAAGGACGTCCGGACTGCACCCCAGCCACCGGAGGGCGAGGGCAAGACCTCGCCCTGGCTCCTCTGTCCTGTTCAGCCTAAGAGCAGTGCCCAACTCCGCCTGGCACCGGTGGGGTAAAAAGGAGAGAAGGTTTAAAGGCGATTTGAAAACCTTTCAGCATTATTTTTTCCTTTGTGTTCTTCATCAAGGAAGAGCTTTAAAAAAATCAATCATCATCTTGGAATAAAGCCCAAAATCAGTGAAAAAATGAAAACAAAAGTCATCCAGCTCTTCTAAGTGAATTTAAGTGAGGTTGGCATCCATCCCTTGCCAGGATACTGAGAGAACTGCAAACGTAAGCCCGTGTGGGGGCACACCTGTCCTCCAGTGGCTGGGGAGGCTGAGGCAGGAGGATCGCAAGTTCAAGGTCAGTCTCAGCAACTTAAAGGGGTGGGGATGTCGCTCAGTGGTTCAATCCCTGGTTCGACAAGACAAAACAGAACAAAACAAAACGAAAACACAACCTGCAAATGTGAGTGCCTCTGTGCCTCTGGTGATCTCTGGTCCACGACAGCGAGTTTGAAATACCATCGATCTGGTGTGCATGGGTTGTCCCCAGCTTCACAAAGAAGCACCCACGAAGCTTACAACTGGTGTGCATATTCCCATAAAAAATAATATATACATACTATATACCACACACCTCTCAATCATTATCCAACCTTTACAACTTGGGGAGACCGTATAGTTTATAAAAATAAGTGATTGCAAACTAACCTGACCACAGAGTCTGAGAATAAAGCCAGATAAAATTAAGGCTCTAGTCTTTTTATTTATAAAATGGGATCTGAGGTAACACATTTCTAAGGTTTATGTTCTAAGAATTTATGGTAAAGTTTGACTGGTTTTTTGTTTTGGGTTTTACTTGGTGTCATTTTTTAAAACCATCGCTAAAAACACATAAAATTTACCATCATAAAAGTTTTTAATTGAGCAGTACAGTCGTGTTAGCTTCATGAACACTATCGTGCTACAGATCTCCAGAAATGGTTCATCTTGCTAACTAAAAACCTGTACCCATTGAACAAGAGCTCCATCTCCCCAGCCCTCAGAGCTTTCTGTCTCTGAGGCTGTGCTCTGGGGACCTCATGCAAGAATCACGTGGCGTTCATTTCTTTGTGACTGACCTGTTTCATGTACCACGATGTCCCGGAGGGGCGTCTGTTTTGTAGCATGTGCCAGGGTTCCTTGCTTTAAAAGGCTAAGTAATACTGCACTGTATATAAAAGTGGAATATTTGTACATGTGAGCGTACATTTGTGCTAGATGTATACGTACATATCACATTTTCTTTATCGTCCCACGACTGGTGGGAACGTGAGTCTGAGATTTTTCGCCTTGGTGGTTGTGAATGATTCTGCAGTGAGTGTGCTGCGCATGTCTCTTCCAGATCTTGTACTCAGTTGTGTTGGAGTCATCTGGTCCTTGGAGTGTTTCTACCTCCAATCTTTTCAGGAACCTCCGTCGGGTTTTCCATAGTAGCTTCCTGCTTTGCATTCCCACCAAGGTGGCTAGGATTCCATTTTCTCCACATCCTTGCCAATGCTTATTATTTCTTTGGTAATAGCCGTCCTAACGGTGTGAACCTGTCATGGCTTGAATCTGCAGTCTACTGATGGTTCCAGCACCTTTTCACATATCTGTTGGAGTTTGGATGTCTGCTTTGGAGAACTCCTGTTTTTATATCAGATTTTGTGTTCACTTTTGTCTGTAGAGTTGTAGGAGTTGGTATATTAACCCCTTATCAGATACAGGTCTGCAAACTTTTCTTCCCTTCTGTATGTAGGCTCTTTCCAGTGTGTTGACTGTTTGCTGCACAGAAGGCTCTTTGGCTAGATATAGTCTCATTGTCTTTTCTTATTGCTCCTGCTGTTCATGTCATATTTAAGATATCATTGCCAGATCAATATCATGAAGAGTTCCCATTGTGTTTTCTTCTAGTAACTTTATAGCTTTGGAGCCTCTGTTTAGGTCTTTGTTTCTTGTATATGATATAAAGTAAGGATCTGATTCATTCTTTTGCATGTGGATATTCAGTTTTCCTTTGCTTTCTCCACTGTGTAGTCTTCGCCCCCTTACAAAAGGTCATGACTGGTACACAAGGGTTTCTTTCTAGGATCTCTACTCAGTGCATTGACTTGTATGTCAGTGTTTAAACCACCACCAAACTGTTTTGCTTACTGTATCTTTTAACATGTTATACAATCAGCAAGAGTGTTCAGCTTTGTTCTTCTTTCCCAAGAGTATTTTGGATATTTGGGGTCTTTTGAGTTTCCATATGCATTTTAGGATTTTTTTTTGGAGGGGGGCAAGTGTCACTGGGATTCTGATAGGGATTTTGATGCATCTGTGTATCACTTTATATGCTATGGACATTTTAACAACCCAATCTTCCAATCCATGAATATGGGATATCTTTATTTTCATTTGTATTTTCTTCAATTTCTTTCAGAAACATTTTTTAATTTGCAATGGACAGGTCACTTTTATTTGTCTCAAGATATTTTCTAATTTTCTTTGTAATTTCTTCTTTGACCCAGTAGTTTGCAAGACCATTTTATTTACTTCACATATTTGTGAATTTCTCAGTTGGCCTTTTGCTATTAATTTCTACTTCCATTCCATTGTGGTCATAACAGATACTTGGTGTGATTTCAGGCTTTTAAAATTTATGAATAATTAATTTGTGGTCTAACATGTAGTCTGTCTTGAAGAATGTTCAGTGTGTGCTTGAGAAAAAAATGTGCTGTGCTATTGTTGGGTGGGGTATTTTAAAAGTAAGTGCCTGTTGGGTCTGATTGCTCAACAGTCTTATTCAAATTCCCTTTCTTATTAGTGCTTTTCTACATGGTTCTATCAGTTCTTAAAATAGGATATTGAAATCTAATGTTATTCCTTTACTGCTTCTTTTCTACTTCAATTCTTCCGTTTATTTGGGTGTACAGTTGTTGGATGCATATATATTTACAATTGCTATTTCTTATTTATCATTGTGTATTTCCTTCATTGTCTCTTGTGGCAATTTTACTTAAAGCCTATTCTGTCTGAGACAAGCATAGCCATCTTTCTTTTGGATGCTGTTTGCATGGAGTATCTTTTCTGGTCTTTCACTTCCAGTCTATGTGTATGCTTACATCAAAAGTGAGTTTCTTGTGTTTATATAATTGGATCTTGTAGCTTAATCCATTCAAGCACTCTTACGTTTTTGTATCAGAAAGTTTAATCCATTTATCTTCATAATATTTACTGATAGAAAAGACATAGCATTACCATTTTGTTAACTTTTTCTGTATTCTTGCATCAGGTTGGTTCCTCTCTCTTTTGCTACCTCCTTCCCTGTTTCTTTGGGTTTCTTGAAGTGACATGCTTTGTTTCCTTTCCCTTCTTCGTCCTCTTTTTTTTTTTTTTTCTTATCTCTTCCGTAGGTATTTCCTTTGTAGTTACTATGGGGATCACACAAGACGTCTTATTATTAGAATCTATTTCAAGTTAGAAACGATTCAGCTTCAATTACATAAAAGGCTTCTACTTCCTTTACATTTTCCCTTCTTTCTGTCCTTGGTGTCACTGATCACATATTTTATACTGTGTGTCCATCAACCCATTTTTAAGGTCATTTCTGTGCTCAAGTCTTTTAATTTTTTCAAATATCAGTGATTTCATTCTTCATACTCTATTATTCTCAGTATTTTAAAATGTTTATTTTTTTAAACTTATTGTCTTTTAAATATCATAACAAAACTAAGACTGCTTTACACCCTTGACGAGTTTTGTGTTGGCCTCTGTGTTGACATTTGCATGTATTTTTGCTCGTCTCCTGTCTCTGATCCCCTCTGTCCCTGCTTGAAGGACTCTCTAACCCTGGCTCACAGGGCAGGTCTGGTGTCACGTGCTCCCTTGACTTTTGTGTATTTGGCAAAGTTTTTATTTCATATTCTTTTGAAAGATAGTCATGCCATACACAATATCATGGGTTAGTATTTTCTCTGTTCTTTTCAGCACTTTTAATAGTTCATCCCATTCTCTTCTATCCTATAAGGTTTATTCTGAGGGGTCTTCTGATAACCTTGGGGGAGCTTCCTTCTGCATCTTAATTACATTTCCTTGCTGCATCTGGGTTTTCTCTTTGTCTGCGACTTTGGCTAGTGTGATTACAATGTGTCTCACAGTGAGTGCTTTAGGCTCATCATAGCTGGAGTCTGTGGAGCTTCTTGAATTTAGACGTCCATTTCTCTCTTCAGATTTGAGAAGTTTCCAGCCACTATTTCTTCAAATAATCTCTCTGCTTCTTTCTGCCTCTGTGGGAGGCTCTGGGAAATCCACGATACACATATTGGTCTATTCAATGGCATCTCATATGTCCTTAAGCTCTCTTCATTTTTCTTCATTCTTTTCTTCTTTTTGCTCTTCTGACTCAATAATTGAAAATAACCTCTCTTCGAATTCAGTGATTCTCTTTGATTCCAATGACCTGGTTTGCTGTTGAACCTTTCCAGTGATTTTTTTTCAGCACAGAAAAAAATGATATCTCTCTGCCTGTTCTTTTTTGTATTATTTAGCTTCAGAATTTCTCTTTTGTTCTTTTTGTTATAGTTTCATTCTCTTTGTTGATATTTGCATTTTGTTTTATACATTGTTTTCCTGATTTTTCTTAGTGGTGTGTCTATGCTCTATTTAAGCTCATTGAGCTTTGTTGAGAGGGTTCTTTGAATTCATTGTCAGGTAATTGATAAATTTCAGTTTCATTAGGGTTGGTTTCTAGTGATTAATTTTGTTCTTTTGTTTGATCTATGTCTCCCTGTTTCTTTGCACACTTTGTAAGGATTCCTACAAGGAAAAACCACCAATAATCATGGTCACAGATTCTGGGACCTCTCAGACTTTTGAAGAATGCATTTTTCTAGGCTTGTGTGTGTGATTTCCTAACTACAGAGTTTTTCCTGTTTTTTGGAGTCTGTAATCTCTTACCCCTCCGTTGCTTGTCTGTGGTGCTATGGGATTTCTTGTGGTTCAACAGAAAGCAAGTTTTCATGATTGGGATATGAGGTATCCTCCAAAAGCTCACATGTGAGACAATGCAAGAAGGTTTGGAGGAGAAATGATTGGGTCATAACCTCAATCTAATTAGTGAATTAATCCTTTATGGGATTAACTGAGTGCTAACTGAAGGCAGGTGGGGTGTGGCTGGAGGAAACAGGTCACTGGGCGTATGACCGTGGGGTGTGTATTTTGTATCTGGAGCATGGAGTGTCTCTCTGTCTGCTTCCTGATCATCATGTGAGCTGCTTCCCTTTGCCACTCTTCCGCCATAATGTTCTCCCTCACTTCCAGCCCTAAGGAATGGAGCCGGCCTTCTATGAACTAAGACCTCTGAAAATCTCTGAAACCGTGAGCCCTTAAATAAACTTTCCCTCCTCTGTGTTGTTCTGATCTAATCTTTTAGTCACAGCGGTGAAAAAGCTGACTAAAACACGAGTCAACTTTCTTTTGTTTCCAGTGACCTCCAGGGATCCAAAGAATGCTGGTTTCGTTAATGTCCCAAGTCAGGAGAAAGAGAAACCAGTGCCTTGGGATTCCCTGAAGTGTGGGTAAGCATGCATTGCTCTCTTTTCTGTCTTTCCTGAGGAGGAATCTGTGCTTTTGTATTTACTCCCAATTGTGCTGAGCTGCACCTGGTAGGGAGGGGTGCTCTTGTGTAGAATGCAAAGGTTTTTCTTAATTATTTCAATATGGCCGTTTTGGGTTTGCTTCACCGAGGGTCCTGAAAATTTCTAACTGGTTTTTGGAGTTCTCATAAAGGCACTTTGGTGTATATAATGCTGACTCATCAGTGTCTCTGTGGAAGAATGAGGTATGGGACTTCTGGTTTTGCCACCTTGCTGACATCACTCCATAGACTATGGTTTAGTCTGATTGTAATAAGGCATCTGCCCACTTTATTGGATTTTCCAATGACATTGCTGCCCAATCAGCCTTGATTCCTGTTTGTGTGCAGGAGAAACTGAGCAAGACAAGAGGGGTTGAGTCAAATCAGATTTCTTTAGAACCGGGTATTTAATGGAAGCAGTGTCAGCCTTGAGCCATCAGATTAACCTCAGTGAAACATATTTGAAAGAACAGGCAGAGAGATATCACTTCAGGAAGGAATATAGTAGAAGATTGATCAAGAGCCTACACAAACTCAATTGTAGTCACAAATAAATATCAAGACAGTAAAATATATGTACAACCAGAGAGTACCACATGAGTAGATGTTGCTTTCACGTAGAATCTGGTAAAAGCATTGTGACTGATATAGGAAATATACAAAGGAGAGATAAACCTGAGCAAAGATGAAATCATTCTTACCCCACAAATCTATGGAGGTCTACTTTACACCCTTGTGTGCAGTCTTCCTTACATTGTCTGTGTCTGTATGGTTCTGTGTGCATGTGTGTGTGCAAATGAGTGTAAAGGAATCACAATTTGTTTCACTCTCTTCCCCATTGCTTGGTAACCATATGGTTTGAGTGAAATTGGTCCAACTCAAGCTCTGGAAGTAACTGGCAATTGGCTTCAGTTGATCAGAATCCTACCTGATGTGCTGGTTTCCCCCTCTGATGGCTTTTCGGGTGTAGAAATGTGGCTTAACCAAGTGAGGCCCAACCCCTTTTCCACCATTGAACTCTTCTCCCTCTCTCCCTGTCTACATTGTCCTGCTGAGTCACATGCCTTTCCTGTCAAGAGCCATCCTGTTAAGGAAGGCACCACAAGATACACAGATGTGGAGAGAGAGGAGGCAGAGAAAGCAGTGGCCAGGTATCCCCACAGCCCTGGTCCTCTGACCTAGCATGACGACCACAGCAGAATGGTCATGATGGTCAATTCTTTGTATCTAGCCTTAATTATTTATTGGAAACTGTAATACCCAAAGTGAAAATGCATAACATAAATGTGCACTGAACACATTATTATTTGGTAAACATTTGAATTAAGAACGAGAGTATTAAAACCAGCCCCACCTTTCACCATCTCTGCTTTTATGCTGCTTATTAATCTGCACCTCTGGGTATAGAAGTGTTGCTCAGCGTGACCCTGAAATCTATGTGAACCGAATCATCTGTGTTGGTTGCACAGGTTGCAGGTTATCTGGTTTTCACTTCTGGCTGTGCTTGCTCTTGTGAGTGTACCAGACACATGTTCCCTTTCCAGTTACTGGGCTTTGGGTGTATGGCTTGCACTGGAATGTTGTGTAATGCTGCTCCATCAATTCCTGACCTCCCTCCTGGGTACATATTTGTCTACACCTCTGTAAGGAACAGACCCAGGAGGGAAAGGCAGAGTCACGAAATTAATACTCTAGATAAATCAACATTTAGAGCAATCTGGATAGGTTGATATTTTGGGCCAAGAATAGGAAAAGCAAATTTCCTAGGAAGAATCATAAGCCCCAGTTGGTTGAGTCAAAATACCAATGGTAAAATTCAGAGTGTCAAGGGCCTGCCTTGACAAGAGAACAGTTGGGATAAATACATAGGTGTTCATTGACTACTGCTCACTATAATAAGCCCTGCAGCACCACAGCAAATATGAAGCCAATGATTAGCATTTAGAATAATGTATTCATAGGAATCCTAAAATGTTAAGGTTTGAGAAACTGGAATAGATACAGAGGAAATAAGCTGGAATGGTTAAGGCCCAGAAAGAGCATGTTGAAAGGCTGCCTGGGAAGGTTTTCCCTAGAAAAGTATAGAGAGAATGTAATGTCTTTCACATGGAAAACTTAGCTGTTTTCTTTATGTAAATGACCTGGGACCATGGATGGGGTAGGGGCCATATGAAGTGGGTCACCCTTCATGTGACTCATGATGTAATATAAATTAGATACTAAAAATTCCAAGGAAAGGAAAAGATGATCTTACAACCAGGAAGTGTTCCCTCAGAGTGTTGAGACAAGCAGGGAGGGAATCTGCCCACGTTGTCTAAGATTCTGGTTACAGGGTGGTTTCTCAGGGTCTTCTCATCTAGCTCCCTTTCCAGAGAGAAAGGAAAAATTTACCTCCTCAAATAAGGAAATCCTGGTAACCTTAAAGTATCCTGCTCAAAACATTAGTTGAACAGAGAGGTATTTCTTCACCATGTGCAAATCTTAGACAACTGCACCTGTTTCCACATGGATAGTCACTACTTGTAAAAGGGGTCAAGTCAAAAAGGGAAAAGTGACTTTTCAGGATAGATACTTGAAAAGGGAAACGTTGGCCACAGTCACCTCCACTTTCACTCTGGTCCGCTTTAGCATTCTAGATTACTCTGCCCCAGAAAACTTTGATTCATGCAGGAAATGCAGCAAGAACGGGGTATCAAATGGAGACCCTGTGTTTTAGAAGTTCAATGGTTATTTTAATTTCCTGAGAGTGCTAAATCAAACTAAAAATCCCTATCAGGCCAAAGAATGTACATAAATTTACTGCCCTCAAATTTTTGCCCTTAAAAATACAAAACACTAATCTTAAGCATCTTAGAATAAATGATGTTTTGAAAGTGCTAAAGAAAATAGAAAAGATAAATCTCACTGTGTAGATATATTCCTGTTTTCAGGAAATCAGCGCATAACTAATTTCTTTAATCTACTCCATGATCATTTGCCAGTGGCAAGAGGTCCGGATTCCACACAGGTGAGCATGGCTGGCTTACTCTTGCAGAGCAGATGGCACCAGGTCAGTGGCCAATAACAATCTGTAACATACCAATGGCATGTCAAGAAGCCAGTTCTCTGTGGAACAGGGCCTGCTTTTAAAAAGAGAACAGACTGGTGACTTTTCCTGAAGGATAGAAGTCAGTCTTTCCCTCTCTTTCTCTGTCGCCTGTCTCTTTTCATGCTGTGGGTTTAATGCCCTTAGCTGTAGTTCGCCTTGAAGAGGAACCGCATGTGCAAGCACATTGGTTGCTTTGTCATCACACATGAACTTGTGCAGTGTAAACAATGGAAAAAACAGGCTTTACTTGGCTAGAATAAGCAACACGCAAAAGTCACACACACACACACACACACACACACACACACAGCAGAAAACACAACCAAACTAACAACAAGAGCCCAAACATTCCTTAAGAGCTTACAAAAGCTCCCTCAAGAATGGACATTAGGTGAAAATAATAGTGGAAGTTCTGTTTGTAGGGTTTGAGGTAAACGTGCCGTCTAAGTCCCATTCACCTTAAAAAAGACAGACCTGAAGTTATTGGCATTATACAAGTAAATGAAAATAAAAGGTTTGGAAATGTAAACACTTTTACATTTCAATAATGTCTATTTTATGAAAAAAATTTATTTAATAAGGTACATTTAAAGGAATCTTACATGGTTTTTATAAATCTAAAGAGTGATTTTGTTTATTTATTTATTTATTTTGTTTTGGAATCTTACCTTTTGACCTGACACTGTAATCCTAGGACCATCAGTTTATAAGGCAGCACCTTACTAGAATTTTTAAACATATTGTCACTGAGAAAATAAGAAATGTGAGGATAGGGCTTCGAGTGAATTTGCTCTCTCTGGATTTCCCTTGCTCTCCTGCCCTGGGTCCTCTTCCTTCTCTCCTTGTATGTGACCAGGGCAAGTCATTTCACATTACTTTCATGGTGTTATAATTTTAAAATTGTTATCATAAGATCTTTCTGGTCTACTTCAGTTTTAGTGAGAATCAAATGAAATGATGCATGTAGAAGCCATTTATAAACTATAATATGAATTCTGTGCACGTGCATACACATTACCCTGTACACCTCTGTAGGTAAATATGCAATTGCAATTATAGTTAAACTGCAGTCGTTTCACTTGGAAAATCCAATTTATATATGTGGTTGAAATATAATGAACTATACCATTTATTTAAATTAGAGATTATTTTTAATATCTCCATTATTAATTTGAATTTCTTATAGTTTTAGCCCTTTGTCGATAAACTACTCATTTGAAGGAAGAAGTAGTGTTGATATCTGAATTTGAAAAATGTGCCACTTTGAGCACAATTGTATTTGTCAGGGAGAAAATTGGCTAGCAAAAATCTGTTGACACTCTGGAACAGAAACATTTTTACAACTCATTAAATTATAATATACATTACATTCCTTCAGTCTCAGATACATTTAAATCAATGGGCATTTAACATTCTGCAGTATAGATGAATACAATTTGGAAGCACAGAAATGTTTTCAAAGAATCAAAGGATATATTATCAGAGGTGGGAGTACTACCGTGACCACCTTGAATGGGCTCGTGGGTGTGGACGGGACGCCCTTCCTTTGGTGCCAAGCCGCCATGCCTGTCAGCCCTGCACCACTCAGCAGGGCCTGGCAGGATCGGGATTCGGTGATGGACTGGGGTGGCTCTGTGCAGGAGCTGTTTCCCCTCTTCCTTAATGCTTTCTTCCCTCCTTCTCCAGCCCTCCCTCCCTTCCTCCTCCTCCCGTCTCTTCGCTCTTCCTCCTTTGCTTCCTCCACTTTCTCTCTTTCCTCCCCCACCTTTATCCATGTGCATATGTGAGAAAGATGCAGGCACCCCTTGCTCAGAGCTTCTGGAAGGCTCAGTGTGCCTGGGGAGAAGGAAGATGAGCAGATGAGACCGCAGGGAAGTGGGGCACAGCTGGTAGGTGACCATCTGTGTCAGAGGAGCCCAGGACAGGGTGCCTGGTGAGCCTCGGACAGACGAGAGTTCCATGGAGATGTTATAGCTGGAGAGAGATGCCTGAGGATGAGGAGTTAGCATGTATGGACAGGAAATAGAGATTACATATAATTTCATAGTTTATAAGTACTTTTTATAAGTCTGTGTTAGATGGCAAGTAGGACAAATGATTGAAAATTTGGGGATTCTAACTTATTTTAGTAATTGTGTTGGCCATTTCCAACACAATTACCTGACGGAGGAGAGTCTTGCGTTTTGATTCCCTCCGCTGCAGACATCTTTGGCTGTACTATAAATGTATCCGGTGTGCACATGCTATTTCCTCCAGTCACCTCTTGTACAGGTGTCTGGTAAACAGCACTATGCAAACTGAAACCGTCCTCTGTGTGTCTGCCACACTGCCTCCAGCCTGGCAGTTGGGACTGGGAGTAGTTTTGTCTGTAATGATAATTATATTTAATGACCTGCATTGTAAATACAATGACTTTTCCTTTCTGTGGGTGGGCAACTGAATCTGAATATGGAAAAAATATAGAAAATAAATATGAACTTTGGACATTTCAGAAATGTCCCTATTATTGTGTTTACTTTTTACTTTGCTCTTGATTTGTATTAGATATAATTTCATAATTATTAATTTCATAATTATTAATCTCAAAATTATGCATAGGATTTATCATTATGTGAACATTACTTGGAGACAGAACAAATCTTTTTGCTTTGCAATGTTCCCAATCTTCTTTCTCATTAATAGAGTATTTCCAGTGTTGTGAGATAAGGCTGCTCAATAAATGGTCATTAATTATATTCTAAGTGTAAAAGAAAAACGAAGTTGTGAAGGGAAGGGGAAAACAACCTGAGCACAGAGGGCACTTTTGCACAGATCCTGGGAATGTGCTGGAAAGGTCGGTCTTTTCCATGTGCTCTGACACAGCTGGGGCTGGGTCAGAGTCCTGCAGATCCAAGTCCTTCCCTGTTCAGAAAACAATGTTTCTATGAATCGTGTGATCCAAAAACATTCCAGAAGGCAAGACCCTGGTGAGTCTGCTTGTATTTGTCTACTGGATGAATGATTACATGGCTCTATGAGTGAATTGCATTTAATATCTGCAACTGTTTTCCCTGCATGGATTTAAAAATTCAGGAAAGATTCTAGTTCTTGAATCCCATAATTTCTAAGAAAATTTCAGTATCTAATTTTTCGTAAGTGTGTGAGTTTCCTGTGGATGCTGCAGCAAAGTACGGCTCTTCAACAACAGATTTTTTCAGTTTTGGAGGTTGGAGGACCGGGACACAGTGTTGCAGAGGCCTTCCTCCTCAACGGAGTAGATGAGGATCCGTTCCAGGCTTCTCCCTGGTGTCAACCTACAGTTCTGAGGTTCCTTGGCTAGCGGATCCCTCCTTTTCAGGCTGTGCTCTCCTTGGGTTCAGATTTCCATTTTTCCTAAGAACAGAAGTCATGGGTGCATGATTTAACCCATGATAGTGCGTGTCAAAGAGAGGCCCCGTCCTCTATGCAAGAGTGATTTAGAAAGCGGACCCGACACGGGTAAGTAAATATTGGGATAGAAGGAGGTTCCACAGTGGTCGCCTCTGCTTGGGTAAACTCAGGGAGGTCTTTGCAGAAGAGATCAGTTAGAGAGGGAAGGCCGTGAAGGAATTTGTCAGTGAACAAAACCCTCAAATCTGACACATCTAGAAGGAAATCTGATATTAACTAAAGTTGACTTTCCCCTACATTCTCTAACTCCATCAATGGAGCCAGTGGAACCTGAGTCACCCCTCTCCACTGTCACCCCTGCCCACCATTAGGCCTTGGTTCTTGAATCCCTCACATATGACATGTCCTGTGATGTGCAGGATCCACACCTTCCCTTCATCTTCCATCCTCAAGTCACCACCTGATTCACCTCCTTGGTACCCATTTGGTCCTTATTCTGCACACCCCAGACCTCCAATACCAGCTCACTCATGCTTGTGCACAGCCTGGCTGCCGCCTTCATTGCTCAGGTCCACATTTAGTAGGGTACTGACTCTCCAGGACTCTTGAGATCCTGTGGTCCAGTCCTTCACATGTGCACAAGCCCTTCAGCATGTCCCAGAGAAGCAGTTCCCACAGGAGAAATCAGCATACCTCAGACACTGGGAATGAGGTCTGAGAGTACAAGCCAACCCATAGCAGAGCTATGAAACTGCTGCAAGGCAAACGCCCCTCAGTGTGTGCCCTGGGAAGCAAAGAAGGAGGTGGCTACACCACTTGGGTCTACCAGCTTCCACGTGCTCATCAGGTGTTAAGTATTTCCTGTTTATACTGGTGTTTTAATCAGCATAACATGAATGACCTCAAGTCCAATTTCCCTTAGAGACCTCCCACTCTGAACCCTCTTGAGTCCTGTCTTTACTGTCCACAGTCCTACTCGCATTCTGGTCTTCTGAACTCCCACCAGAATAGCCCATTAAGCTCTGATTACAGTAATCTAAAGCATTTCCAGAGAGCATTGCTAAGCATTTCAAAATTCCTCCCACCAATTCCAAAAAGCTCCCCAAGCTTCTGAACTACATGGTCAGGTTAGTCGCAGCAATGACCCCACTTCTCGGTACCAATTTCTGTTTTAGTCAACTTTTTTGCTGCTGTGACTGAAAGATCTGGCAAGAGAAGTTTTAAGGAGGAAAGTTTGAGGGCTCACGGTTTCAGAGGCCTCAGTCCATAGGAGGCTGGCTCCATTCCTCAGGGCTTGAGGTGGGCAGAACTTCATGGGGGACGTGTGTGAAGGAGAAAAGCAGCTAGCCTGATGATCAGGCAGCAGAGAGAGACTCTATTCACCAGATACAAAATACATATACCCAAAGTATGGTCCTAGGAACCCCTCCTCCAGCCACCCACCCACCTTAGTCACCACTCAGTTAATCCCATCCAAGGGGGGTTAATTCACTGATTGGATTAAGCCTTTTATAACTGGATCGTTCCTCCTCTGAACCTTCTTGTGTTGTCTCACACATGAGCTTTTGGGGACACCTCACATCTACACCATCACCAATGGAGGTAATTAAATGACAGAATGGTGAGTGCTGTCCACCCCACACTGTGAACACTGCTGTGCTCACAGTCTGTTGTGGTTTAGAGCTGGTTGTCCCCCAAGGCTCCTGCGTTGAGGGCTTGGTCCCCAGAGCAGTGCTGGTGCTTTGGAACTGATGGATTGTGAGGGCTCCAACCTCAGCAGTGGGTGAGTCCCTCAAGGGATCAGTAAGCAGGGGGCATTGTTGGGAGGTGGTGGAAGCTGTAGTTGGGGCCTTGTGGGAGGACACAGGTCACTAGGCATGCCCTGGGAGGGCATGTCTTGTCCCCAGTCCCTTCCTCTCTTTCTTCTGCTTCCCAGCTGCCATGAGATGAGCAACTTTGTTCCAACATGCCGTTCTCATGTTCTGCCTCGCCTCAGGCCCAGAGTGATGGGGCCAGCTGACGGTGGACTGAAACCTTTAAGACCATAAGGCAAAATAAATCTCCGCTCAGTTGTTTTTCTCAGGCATTTTGTCATGTCAATGAGAAGCTCACTAACAGCCATTTCCTGATTTCATGCTGGCATGCTCTCTCTGTTTTGCAGTAGGCTTCCATGGTTCCCACTTTCCCTCTAACCATGTGGCAGGAGAAGTGTTTTCTGCATCCAGGCCTCCCATCCTGGCTGGATAGTCACAAACTGGCTATGTAACCTATATATGCTGATGGTTTCTGATTCTTTACAGGTGTCACTAGAGAAATCTAAAGTGGTACATTCATTAGCATCTTGATGTCCAGGTCAAGATTTCTTGACCTCATTGATGTCAACATTTTGGACCAGATAATCTTTGTTGTGGTACATCCTGGTCCTCTGGCTGCAACCTAGATGCTAGAAGCAAACCGCCGTACAGAGTTCTGACCGCTGAAAATGTTTTTAACCATACCCAAAATGTTTAGGGGGCAAAATCACCCGGAGTGGAAGATCACTGGTGTAGACTTGAGCATCAACTCTGATCCTATTTTCATCCCGAGTGGCCACAGTGGCGTGGATCACACCTGTGCAGTGTGCCTCTGTGTGATTGTGCAGCGTCACATCAGCTTGTCCACTTTCAGAGGCCTTGATGAGAATCCTCACATAAGCTCCGTACAGTTTGGGATCTTCCAATGAGTGTGTGTGCTCAACCTAGATGAGCTAGAAGTTTAATCACAGTGTCCCAGTTTACACATTTCCCACTTGTCCTGTGTGAGCACACAATGCCATTTCTTTTCTTTTCTCAAGTCTGGCAGCAGACGCTGCTTTGCATCTCTTCCCATTTGATTTTTTGAGCGGGGAGTGGAGGGGCCCGCAGAGAGCAGCTGGTGGATGCAGAATTAATTACAGGTTGTCTCCCTCAACACACACACACACACACACACACACACACACACACACCCCATGACCACCCTCCATCCTGTTGGGTTGCTGCCTTTTAGGATTCCCTGTAACTGGACAGATACTTTGTTCTTTTCCTTGGAAGCATATGTTGCAATTTTGAGAGATTGACACACTAGAAGCTTTGTTATAGATGCTGTGTTTGATGAAAGATGTATAATGTTGTCTCAGAAATTCATTGTAAAATTTATTAATTTCCTAACTTGGTAGTACTTGAATTTTTGTTAAATAAAAATGAATAAAAATATACATTTCCAAAGTTCAAGCTTAGAATATTAGCATATGTGTCTTAAAGAGTAGAAAATGTTCAGACAGGCACAGAGTGATCTATTTACTTTGGATTTGTGAAAAAAATGAGCTCAAGTGAAACTTAAATATGTTTTGTTCTTGGTAAAATTTTGTGGGAATGCCTTTCCCTTTAGACACTATTTATCACTTAATTGTATTGTAATAGAGCTTTTCAAAAACTGCAGGTGGGGAAAAAAAAACAGGATCATTACTGAACTATATTGCTATGTTTATAATCTTTATAAATGAAAAAAGTTAAAATTATTAAGTTAAAAGGATGATAATCCTAAAAATATAATTTACATATTAGTTCCAGTTTCTCACTTACTTCTGAACAATCCACTAAATTTGAGCTTTGGTAAAGTATTTGGTTAACAAATCTATTGACTTTTCCTGTGAATCTCCTATTTTATTTCTGCCGCCTTTTGTTGATCATCTCACTCACCTTTTATGAAAAAGCAGAGCAGTGTAAGGAGGAACTGCAGGACTCCAATCTCCGTCCTGTAACAGCCTATCTTGGAATAGCCATCCCAAGCTGCCATCTTGTTCTTTCACTGACAAATGAGGTCGAGTCATTAGATTTGGATGAAGTTGCAAAACACTGCGTGACCACAGATGGTGAGTTAATTATCCTCAGTTAGTGCATAAAAGCAGACTCATAACCCTGAGCGAGCAAGCCCAGCTCTCCAAGATGAACTTCTAACAAATGTAGCTTTTTATAGTAAGCTACCACACAGGCAGTGCTTGGAACCTTTTGCATTGTTAAAACAGATATTTCAATATTTATAGGAAGACTCCCACCGCCCCACCCCCAGAACAAACAAACTGTGTTTCTCTAGAAACTCAAGTTTTAATGACAAGATACAGATTTAAGTGTAGAATCAATTTAAGACTGATAATTGCTTAGTACATTTTGCCAACATTCCTCTTATTTTTTTAATAAGGTGCAAAGGGCAGGTGCATGCTTCGGTTTTTAGAGTCTCTGTATCTGTAGCTCCTGATTCTTCATATGTTTCCTTATTAAACTGTTGAGCAAGGATTGTAGCCTTTGGCTTTGGTTTAGTTTTTAGTGACAGCTGAACCAAAAAATAGGGGGCATGACAATTTTCATTTCTGCAGACTCTCCTTAAAGAAGTCATTTCACATGGATTTCTGTAGGTGCTTGAAATTGCTTGGCAATTTGTATTAAATGCAGGCAAGTGATCATTCTGTGTACAGTGGCCTTTCTAACACCCGCAGGGTAGTAGTGTACTCCAGAAAAAAAAAAAAAAAAAAAAAAAAAGAAGGAATCTTTGAAAGTGAAGTTAGTTTTATAACCTACTTGTTTCATTGTCAGGACCACAGGTGGAGGAATCTGAGTTCAGCATTAATCCTCTTTGTTTTGCCTACCTTATTAAAGATTGTGCTTTTTTAAAAACCCTTTGGCTTTGAGACACCTTAATGTGGGCAGGGGTGACCATGAACTCACTCTGTGAATGTGAGGGTGTTGGTTTCCCTACACAGAGGAACTTTCAAGGCCGGTCCCTGGTTTTACCATGCTAGCATCCGTGTCTCTGGCGTGAGCACCTTGCGACCACAGCTCCCTCTCTGGCCTGATTTCATTTAGTTTGACATGTGGAAAATTGGTGTCTGCAGGGTAGCCAAGGGTCCAGTGAGACAGGAGGAAGTGGCCTTGCAGTGACGGACAGTGGGCTTGCTCCGAGGAGAAGCCTCAGGCAGATCTGTGGCTCAGTGGAAATGGATCTGCGCCCACGTTTGCCACGTGAGACGGGTCATTGCTCAGTGGTGTTTTAGGAGGTGAAGCACTGTGACTGAGGGAGGACAGAGCTCCCCAGAGGGGCAGGCCTGGCAGACAGTCCACCAGATGGCACAACTTGAGGCTGTTTGTCAAGATCTGAGGATTAGAATTTGGAGCAACAAACTTGAGGTCCAATGCCAAGAGCAAGACAAGACGCTGCACAGCGAGGAGACGAGGCATGTCTGGCCTATATTTATACAGCAACATTTGAACCCCGAGATCTGCGAGTCAGGAGGTGCACCCCCATGTTAATCTCTAGCGCTGAGGGTGGTGCGTGGCAGCTGGTTTCCTCTCATCTCTCCCCTTTTCTTTGTCCCTTCGTCATTTGCTCTGTGTCCAACAAATGGAGTGTCCAGCTTCTGAGACTCCCTGGGACTCGGCAGGTGGGAGAGAAACTGACAACTTGGTCAGCGGCGAGCGCAGAACAAGACCAGGGCTGAACCTGCCTGGTGTGAGGTAGCGGGCGGCTCAGGAGGAGCCTCGGTCCAAGACCCCCTGCATTTTTCTCTCCCAGCTCCCAAATCCTTCGAAACATAAAGACGTTTTCTCCAGAAAGTCCTCCTGCTCCTCCCGGTTTAGGACGGTCTCCGCACTTCAGGCCCCGTTGTTCCACATCGTTCCATGCTGCGTTCCATTTCTGTCCTCGTCATGATTTTTTTTTTTTTTTCAGTACTGGGACTCACAGTGGTGCTGGATCCTGAGCTACACCCACAACCCCTTTTTATTTTATTTTTTAAAAGTCTGAGACAGGGCCTCACTTGGCTGCTGAGGCCAGCCTCCGACTTGTGATCCTCTTGCCTCAGCCTCTGGGACCACAGGCGCACGCTACCTAGCCCTGCTGGTGAGTATTTTCTCATGCTGTTGGCCCTGGTCTTCGATTTCCATCTCTCTCTAGATCACTAGGATTGCTAGGGTATTTAGGGCAGGGGGAATTTCAGACACTTTTTTATATTCAGTCACCTGAAGTGATCCCCAAGAGAAACTGCTGTGTATTGAATACTTAAATTCTTCATTTGTTGAACTTTCAATCTGGATATCTTATATGGTTCCACTTTAAACCTAATTTCCTATCTTGATAAAGTGCTGCCTTTTGGTATTCCAGTGAAGAAGAGAAAAAACCTTGGCCTGCTTTTGCATTTGCATTTCCTCTATTAAAATCCAGAGAGTCGGATCTTTGTCCCACCAGGTACAATAGCGTGCCCTGTGCACATGGGCTACATACAGACTTTGGATAAAATCAAATGGATGACCTAGGTAGGGAGAGTGGGGACTCCAGTCTGAGGTGTCTTCCGGCTCTTCTCTTGAAATCGACAAACACGAGTGCAAAACTGGACTGGAAGTGCACATTACATGATCCTGAGAAACCAAAAGTTGCAACCTCGTCTTGAATGACATCTCTTTCATTGATACTGATTGGATTAACCACTGGCATTCTCCTCTATGACTCTGGGAATACCACACACTTCTTGTGGTTGTCCTGGGTTCCCTGGAACCAGTCTTGGGGCAATTTTGGCTCGGTGGAGCACACTGTTACCCACTTGGGTACCACCTGCGCTTCCCTGAGCCCCTCTGTTAGAGCCCGGCAAGGGGGTCGGTGTTTTGATTCCTTTCTCACCAGGGTTTTGTGGATCTTCTGATCCTCCAGTGATTCTCTCCTGTCCCCAGTTTGCCTCCCCACTGACCAGGTGGCCTCTGGTCAGTGCAGGGCTGCCCCAGAGGAGCAGCGCAGAGCTGCAGCCTCTGCATCTCCCGTGGTGCTGGCGCCAGCGATGGCTTGAACTCTTCTATCAAGTTCTGGGGAGACAGTTCCAGGGAAGGAGGAGCTGAGTGGACTGAGCCATAAGCACAGAGCGGGAGAGGAGAGAAGTGGTGGAGGTAGAGCAGAACAGGGGCACCGGAAAAGGCTCCCAAAGGGAGGACGAGAAGGGAGGGTGCCGGCACTCAAAGCCCCAGAGCAGAACCAGCAGGGATTGTCCCACAGTGCCAGGGCCGCACCAGAGGTGCTCAGTCAGCTCTTCCAACACTGTGACCCAGAGACCGGCAAGGACAACTCAGAGGGGGAAAGTGTACTCAGCTCTCAGATCCAGAGGTCTCAGTTCATAGACGGCTGGCGCCATAGCTCTGGGCCTGAGGCGAAGCAGAACACCATGGTGGAAGAGCATGGTGGAGGAGGCCCTCAGGACACGGCCACCAGGAGGGAGAGGGAGAGGGAGGGGGAGGGGGAGGTGGAGTGGGAGAGGGAGAGGGAGAGGGAGAAGGAGAGGGAAGGGGAGGTGCAGAGGGGGAGAGGGAGAAGGAAGGGGGAGAGGGAGGTGCAGAGGGAGAGGGAGAAGGAAGGGGGAGAGGGAGGTGCAGAGGGAGAGGGAGGGGGAAGGGGAGGTGCAGAGGGGGAGAGGGAGAGGGAGGGGAGGGGGAGGGAAGAGGAGGTGGCGGGGGCAGGGGAGAGAGAGAGGGAGAGGGAGCTATGCACTTACCAGGGACACAATTTCTACCCCAAAGCTACACCCCCAGTGATCTACCTCCTCCAGTCACGTCCTACCTGCCTACAGTTACCACCTGGTTAATCCCTATCAGGAGATTAGTGCACTGATTAGACTAAGGCTCTCAAAACCCGATCACTTCACTTCTGAACTTTCTTGCAAGGTTTTACACATGAGTTTGGGAGGACACCTCATACTGAAGTCATGACCATAGGTCCAGTTCTTTATTTCTGACATTGTTTCTTTTAGTGGAATTAGATTTTAAGGTATCAAATATCCAGCTACCTCCTTCGCTTTCATAATGGAATGCAGATTTCTAAAACCAGGTTTTTAGTTTCATGGTGTCGCTAGCATCTTAATACAAGTGTCTCTGCTGGACTATGGGATCTGTGTAGACTGAAAACACATCTGTTTCAATCAATGTGATGTTCTCAACATGTAGCTAAGATCCTGGCTCATGGTAACAACTAAAGTTTTAGTATTTGTCTTCAAATAATAATAATAAAAATGTGTCCTATATTTGTTAGAGTATAATACTTCTAATTACTACGGAGGCTTTTATGTTTCTAAGAACTGTTCTTGTATATCCTGTTTTGGAAGATTGTCTTTACCCATGAGTCAGTTCAGTCATGAAATTTGTATTGGTATATCTGGTGCTTTTAACTATCTGTGAAAAGTTCACCCCAGCTTTTCTAGGTTTTTGTTACCTTCGTTTTGGACGCCTTCTGAGCATCGTATCAAACTCAGCGCTGGAGACCATTTACTGAGATCACCTCCACAGCAGCGGGTCTTTTCATTAATCTCTTGTATTGCACCTGATTTTAGAGAGCCCTCGGTTTTGCAAGGTTAACCTTGCTGCTAGGAAGCAAAACATTTGTACAAATCTGGAGTCGTCATGGGGAGTGGGTGGAGGGGAAGTGAGAGGAGCGGACAGAGATGGCTAAGAGCGGGGAGATGCTCCTGGGCGGCACAGGCCCCTGGCCTTGCTGTGAGAGTTGACACTTGTCCTCATGTAAATGGAGGAAGAGTGAGGCTGAGATGACGGTCCACTGTGGCAAGACGAGGGTCTCCTCTGAAGACTGCCATTTTCCTTTTGAATTACGGGGTTGGTTGTGTGGTGGAACTTCCGGGGTGGCCCTTCCTTCTGGGTTGGGGGTCTCCATAGATGTTGGCAGTCTGTGTAGTAGGGATCAGGCTTCTCTCAAGAGAAGTCTGGTCTGTGTTCCAGCTCCTGAGAGGGAACCATGGAACTCTGGGGGTTCCCAGATAGGGTGTCTTTGTTGTTCATGGCGAGACCCTGGGACCACACTGGGCATTTGACTGGGTTTGGCCATGCTCGAGAGACCTCAACTCAACTCTGGTGGGGACTGAGTCGACCCGATGGGTGACATGTTGACAGCCATGACTTCTTAAGGAACCAGAGCTTGGGCACATGTCCTGGGTTGGCTGTGCCCTGTGGGCATGGACTCGAGGATGCTGGCAGTGTCTGTCCTCAGCCCTCCCAGACTCCCTTGCATGTGCTTCTTCCTTGTATCCTCTCCTTGTGGCAAACATAACCATGAGCACCATCCTCTCCAGTGAGCTTTGTGAGTGGGTCAAGTGAGTTGCCAGAACTGAGAGTGGTTTGCACAGCCCCCAGAACTTGCAGTTGGTGTCGTAAGTGAGGACCTCTGTGTGGACCTGCTTCTAACTTTGCAGCTGGACCTCATCCCTTACAGTGGAGGGTGAAGCCCTGTGCAGATTTGGCAATGTGGAGGATTATGACCTTGACCTTAAGTTTGTCTAATTTTAAATACAGCTCATTAAATATTTGGGGAAATTTAAGTTTGACATTATCAGAAAATTACCTTAAAAATTGTGGATTAGTCATGTGTTAGGGGAATGATTGGGGGCTGAGGGCAATTGCAGTCAAGGTCTGTAGATGGTTGACTGTTATGATCACCCCCAGGATAAGTGGCAGAAACGGAGAGGGACCCAGATGCAGAGAGATTTTCAAGATGGAAATAATGATGTTGAAGAACTGGTTTTTCTATTCCGCAACATTTGGAGGCATTGGGTCATGATACACTTAAAAAAAAAAAAAAAACAATATCTGGGATGAAGAATGCCCTGTGTGCAAATAAGGTTTTTGTCACTGGGACAAAAATATCTGGCAAGAACAACTTGGAAGAGGAAAGATTTATTTAGGTTCATGGTTTCAGAGGTCCAGTCCCTGGTTGGCCAGCTCCACTGCTGTGGACCTGAGGTGAGGGTATGGTGGGAGAGAGCTGCTCTGCTGGCTGGGAATCAGAAGGAGGCAGAGAGACGGGAGCAGGGGAGAAAGGAAACCCTTCCAGGGCACACCCCAGGGACCAGCTCCCTCCAGCTAGATCCTACCTCTCAAAAGTCCATCCTGCTGTTAATGGATTAATCCATCAAGTGGTCTAAACCAGTGATGCAGCCAGAGCCTTCAGAATCCAACCGTTGCCTAAAATAGCCCACCTCTGAACCTGGCTGCTTTGGGAACCATGTTCCAATACATGACTTTTGGGGGACATTCCAGATCCAAGCCGTAATAACCTGGAAAAAAGTCTAATAGGTGTTTCTGAGTTTTCTGTCTTGGACAATGTGTTCTTGTCCTCCATGACACTGATGTCAGCCTTTAAGAATTCAGTAAAAAAAAAAAAAAAAAAAGTCAAGTGAAGGAAGAACTTTCTGTCATGGACAATGTGATAAATGAAACCACCATATAATACAATGCTTCTCCCATGTGCACCAAGCCCTGTGTGCAAGCCCTTCCATCCCAAGGTCTTTGCCATGGCTGGAGGCTGTATTATTTATTTACAGGCTGTGACCAACGTACTGCATTTCCTACCAAAGAGCAACTACAAAGATATAAAATCTATGTATAATTCTAAAGCTCCAATTTTAAAAAAAGAAAAAGAAAAACAAATACAAAACTCTTCCATTTGGGTGCCATTTTGAGTGAATTTCTATTTCTGTTAGCAGCTGCCTTGCATAGAAATGCAGCTGTTCTTTTCTAGTGTTTTCATCTGTGCGTGTTCAGCTGAAAATACATAGCACCCTGCAAACCATTCTCCCATCTCAGCCCTGAGTCTTTTTTCTCCACTGGAGATTTCACGTGGTCTCCTCCACCCCTTGTTTTTGTAAGTCGTGAGAGCAGATTTTATTGGTATTTACTTGGGTAGGCGGCATATCACTGCAAGTGTTAGAACTCAAGTCAATTACTGTAATTATTATGCAGAATTGAAATGTTGTTTGTACTGATTTTAAGGGGTTCCTCTTTGCCTGTCAGTTCTGTTTTTATGTTTCCTTTACCCACAGACCATTCTTATGTCTAAAAATTGTATTTACTGCTTCACTGCATCAATGAAAAATTCAGGAGACAGCCTCCAAACAAGATTATTATTGTACATCATGGTTCAGGGTTATTTTCAGAAACCATTTCTGTCCCTTGATGAACATCTCCACGTATTGTTATTGAAAGGGGAAAGTTTTATCTTGACTGTCCTAAAAGTTCTGGAGAGAAATCTATCGTGTTCATAAAATAATCATTGACCCCAGAAGAAGCCCAGTGCTCAGAACATCCTGCCCTCCCTTGGTTGATCTTAGACAGGTTTGGAGTCTGGTGATGATTTGCAGTGGCAAGAAGATAAAGCAGAAATGAGTCATGCTGCCCTCAGGGTGGCTGACCCCTGTGCTTTCCTTAAGTGTCCACGGATAGGGTCCTTGGCCCTGTGAAAGTCCTTTCCCCGGTTCCATGCAGGAGGGCGAAGCTCGGCCTCTTGACCCAGTCAGCTTCTGCATGGGGAACACCAGAGCGGCATCTCTGACCCCACGCACTCCTGGGCTGCAGCCAGCAAGTCTCTACATGGGAAAGCAACACTGAGAAGCTCTTATCTTTTTCTTATGTCTTCAGCCAAAAGGAAACTAGATGAGTGGGGAAAGAATTCCTCAAACATCAACATACCTCGGTTTACTTCTTTCTGCTATCTAAATATGAGCTTGGGTAAGGTGGCAGGAAACACCCAGAATCACTGGCCTGGGTGGTGAGAATGCTTGCTATCCCCCGTTATCTGTGGACGTGCACGTAATCTTCCCGGACCAGGATCCTTGTAACTGGTGCCTCCCACGTGGCCAAGATGGAGCTCCAGCGCTGGTGAACATTCTGGCATTTGAACTCTCAAGATGAAGGAGAGGAAAGAAGGGTCTGCTCCTTCCTAGGGAGCTTGCGGAGAATCACACTCATTTCTCCCTCCCGTCCTACAGTGCAGAATTTAGTATGTGGCTTTACCTAGCTGGGAAAGACGATGGGAGGAACACTCTTCTAATGCGGCTTTGTGTCAAGTCAGTATTCACGAGTCCTGTTATCTCACCAGCTTTTGAAGGCCAGAGCCAAGCCTCGTACATTCTCTATAGAAGGAGCTAGGTGTTCCTTCTGAAGTACTAAGTACATTCCAAGGCTTTATCAATGCTGGACTAATCGCTTAATGGTCCCTGACAACATCTCTCCAGAAGATCTGGGACAGAAGTCTTTTCAGGGCTGTCAAGCTGGTGCCTTTGTGGAACTCAGCTTGCTTATTGCGTGTGTGCGTGCAAGTGTGTGCAGACATGGATGCTTATTTTTGTTGCTTGCTAGACACAGCATCATAACCTATGATCTAGGTCAAGAAACAGCAGCTATTTATTGACTCCCTAGTGACCCACTCCAGCCCAGCCTGCCCAGGTCACTCAGAGAAGAGGGAAATGATCTCCCTCTTGATGTGACCCCCTTGGCCAGTAATCAAAGAGCCACAGTTTACAAGTAACTCCTTACAGCTCCCGAGTTCGGTTTCAGCAGCTTCCACCCTGGCATTTCCCAGCAGGAGGAGTTTATTAAACGACTGAAGCTGGGGAGAGACGGGTTTTGAAAATGACGTTCCAAGAGACGGTGAGCAGCTGAGGATGTGAACTGCACGGACCCTCTTTGTTTCTTGAAGCTGAGTCCCAAGCTCTCTGGAGTCAGGCGAGGTCCACATCTCAACAGTGACAGAAGCACACTGTCAGCTTACCCAGGGTGCACACCTGTCTCTAGCTCAGCTTTCCCATCCACACAGAGGGAAGATGAATGTATATTACATCAATTGTTTAGTTATGAAAATCTGGAAAGGGGATTGATCAGTTTGACTATTGGTAAAAGTAAATTTTGCAGAGGATTTAATGAAAGGAAGTCTAAAATGTGTAATGCACACTAGTTTTGGGAACTTTGGTCTCTTTTTCCGTCGTACGCATCAACAGTCGTATGTCTTACCGTGTAATGTTTTGCAGTAGGGAGGAGCAGGAGAAACGCTGTTCCATAAAAGCTGGAGACAGCAAGAAGACTGTAAGGGCCTGAGAAGGGGTCAGAGATTCAAAGGAGAACCAGGAAGGTCTAGCACTGGGGAAGAAGAATCAGTTGAACTTGGCAAGCATCCTTGGTGAGAAGCAGCAGACTCCTTCCTTTGGGCCGTTTATTGATTATTGGTGACTCTGGCAAGAGGACTCTCATGGATGGTCTGTGTGGGTGCAGAAAGGATGGTGGCATCCAGTGGGTGGAAGTGTGGATGCCCAGTGTCTGGGGGATACAGCCAGTGTTGACTGTCCCTCACTGAAACTGAGCTCTAAGTGGAATGGAGTGTGGGGTGTGTTCGCTGCAGGAAGCCTGCGACGCCAGGTCTAAGGCTGGAGTGAGGGCCGTGGGGATTAATGCCTGCTGCTGGGCTGAGCTTGTCTCCCTGGGCTCCATTCCGAGAGCTTAAAGGAAAAGACTTCCTTGTCCCCTGTTCAGCACCATGGCTAGAACACTCGTGGGATGAGCAGGGTAGTCCTGCTGTCTGCCGGGCAGCTGGAGTTTGTGGTAGCTCTCAGTGAGCAGCACGCACCGCGAGCCTTGCCCACTGTCCCTGCTTCCACCCTCGGCCACTCCTGCTGCTGGTGGGCGTTCCCCGCAGAGGCACCACGGGGAGCACTCTTGCTACACTAGAAGATTAAAAAAAAGATGCTGTTCCCAGGACGCCATTTATCAGAAAAACTGCTTTCCAGTGTTTCATGTTCTGTTTTTGAACCAAAAGACATGGATTTGTTCAGTGTTTGCCAAAGACTCTTTCTAAGAAAGTATCCTTCTCACCACTAGCAGTTTGCATGATGCGCAGACAGCTAATGTTCAACATCTGTGCTGGAGAAGAGGAAGCTGTCTTGTCAACCCCAGAGGCCCTCCCCACCATACCTGCGCACCAGCTTGGGGCCGTCGCACTGCGTGGCTCAAGCGGCAGTGTGTGGACTCCTCCCCATTCCGATTCCAGTTCCTAGAGAGCGGCTTTGTGTCACCTGAGCGAATGAATGATGAAGGGCACCAAACATGTATCACACTTCGTGGTTTGTCCAGGAAACCAGGACAAGAACTGCAAATTGATGATCTGCCTCCCCACGGGGTCAAATAATGTATGATCTGTCAAATGCGAATGAAATGCTTTAGTTAGAAGGAATATTATGCGGTTGTGTGTGGATGTTTCCTACATTGAAAAATGGGTTTATTAACGGCCTGCTTATGAAAGAAGCTCTGATCTGGAATTCTGTTCCCGTATTTAATTAATCAGTCAACCGTTGAAGATCCATGAAACCTAGGACTAGCAGTGAGCGATAATCAATTTTTGGTCTTGCTCTGTCCGCAGTTAAGAAGAGGTTAGCTGCAAACCTTAGCAATCTCTGTTGGGAGAGTGGATCAATATTTCATTTTGCCTTTTGTTACTTGGTCCACTGGGAGGAAACAGACTTGCATTTCCCTGTTTTTTTTTTGGCTTTACACTTGCATAATTTTCAAAAGGTTCAAAGGAAGTCTGACTTGGGAGAGTGACAAATCATTTGTATCATTGCAAGATGACAGTCAGGCATCAAGACCATGCAACCAGTGTCTGTCATTAAAATCCAAATTAATAAATCTGTAACAGGAAGTCCTCACCACCAGAGAACCTTCTTAAAGGATTAGAGGAAGTAAGGGATAATGATGAGCTTGCCTTCTGTAATTCATCACTCGAGTCTTCCTTTCCTGACCTCCCCACCAAGTGAGTCTGAACAAACTGGACTGTGGCGAAGAACACGTGGCACAACGTGGGCATCGTGATCGTACGTGCGCTGTCCAGCAGCGGCCAGTCTGATTGGCAGAAACGCCAGGGATGTGCAATGTGAATTTTCCCTGGCTTTTGTTACAGATTTTACTCTCTGACAATGCTGGTATTTTGTAGAACCTTCCAGAACTTGAACTCTCTTTTTATTTATATAAATGTACTTTATTCAAACCAATATAAGCAAAATGTTATTTCAACCTGCAATCTCTATAAATATTATTGAGGGTTTCTTTTTTATCTTTTGCCCATCTCATTGGAGTCTGGCATGTATTTTACATTCACAGCACATCTCAGTACAGACCAGTCTTACTTCTCAAACTCAGTAGGCAGGTGGCCAGTGGCCCCATGTTGGACAGGACAGCTTTCGAAATCAATGCTTAAAGAACACACAGAAAGAGGCCATCAGATCACATTAATCATACGGAAAACTGTTAGGGCGGTGACCTGGCTCCATTGACATTAGTGCGTGAAAAAGCTCGGGAGGATCAAAAGTGATTTGTGAGGTATATAAACCAAATGGATTAGTTGGGGTCTTGTTGGGTCTTCTTTTGAACAAAACAACTATAAAAATTATGTTTTAAACTTCTCAAAAATGTGTTCTTATTAGTTACACATGACAGTAGAATGTTTTTGGACATATTATACATACTTGGAGTATAACTTCCCGTTCTTGTGGCTGTACATGATGTCGAGTTATGCTGGTCATGCGTTCATATAAGAACACAGGAAAGTTATGTCTGAGTCATTCTACTACCTTTTCTGTTCCCATTCCCCTTCCCTTCCCTTCATTCCCTTTTGTCTAATCCTATGTACTTCTCTTCTTCCCTCCCCTCCCCTCTTATTGTGAGTTGGCATCCACATATCAGAGAGAAAATTTGGCCTTTGGTTTTTTGGGATTGGCTTATTTCACTAAGCATTATACTTTCCAGTTCCATCCATTTACTGGCAAATGCCATAATTTCATTCTTCTTTATGTCTGAGTAGTATTCCATTGTGTATATGTACCACATTTTCTTTATCCATTCATCTGTTGAAGGGCACTTAGGTTGATTCCAGAGTTTAGCTATTGTGAATTGTGCTGCTATAAACATTGATATGACTGTGTCACTATAGCGTGCTTATTTTAAGTCCTTTGGATATAAACCTAGGAGTGGGATAGATGGGTCAAATGGTGTTTCCATTCCAAGTTTTCTGAGGCATCTCCATACTGCTTTCTAGAGTGGTTGCAGATCTTCCAATTTGCAGACTCACCAGCAATGTATGAGTGTACCTTTTTCCCCATGTCCTTATCAACATTTATTGTTATTTGTATTCTTGAGAATTGTCATTCTGACTGAAGTGAGATATACTCATTTTAAAAACTAATAACTTAAAACTGCCACACACACACACACACACACACACACAGACACACACAAAGAAATGGTCCACAAAACATTCTCCTTTCCTTCTGAAGTTTTTACTGTGCCTTGTTGTCATTAACCAGTCCTTTACTATTAAACTTAAATGGCCAATTGAGATAAACAGTTCTAATTTGCATTTCTCTAAGTGCTGGAGCTGTTGAACATTTTTTCATATAGTTGTTGAAAAATCGTATTTCTTCTTCTGTGACGTTCCTGTTCAGCTCCTTTGCTCATTTATTGATTGGGTTATTTGTTTTTCTGGTGTTAAGTTTTTAAAGTTCTTTATATGTCCTGGAGAAAAATGCTCTATCTGAGGTGCAGGTGGTAAAGATTTTCTCCCATTCTGTAGGTTCTCTCTTTTGCTGTGAAGGTTTTCAGTTTTAATCCGTCCTGTTGGTTGATTCTGGATTTTACTTTTACACGTCAGGTGTCTTGTTAAGGAAGTTATTTCCTAAGCTGACATGATGTAAATTTGGGCCTAATATCTTCTATTAGGAGCAGGGTCTCTGGTCGAATGGCTAGGACCTCGATCCACTTGGAGTTGATTTGTGTAGGGTGAGGGATAGAGGGCTAATTTCATCTTGCTACATATGGATTTCCAGCTTCCCCAGCACCATTTGTTGAAGAGGCTGTCTTTCGGTCACATGAAAATAGTCTTCCTTGTACTGACTGTGGTATCCGATGATGTCATCTAAAAGCAGTGAACCTGGAATGACCAGGGAACACCCTGAATCATTGTCGGGATTAACTGACAGTGTCCCACAGGATGGAATTATTTAGAATTTGCGTGATTCTAAACTAATTTTCAAAGGTGCAGTTCTATTAAGGCCTAGAAAAATAGGAGATCTTTTTTGTCACTCAGTGAAAAGTAGCATAGTAATTTTAGTGTTAGAGAGCCAGAATGCTGTGGAATCTATTTCTGACGACTCACTTTTAGAAAGTAGCAAAGAGCTGGGTTCTATCAGAAATACAAAGCTTTGTGTTTCTCCATACGGAGAAGTATTGAGACAAATCTCAAAATCAATTTGGCAAGAAAGGTGTGTGTTATTTGTTAGTATATAGCAAAATTTAAATTTTCAAGATGTTAAAATGTCCATTTCATTAGTAAAAGCCATCTACTATATCAATCAGAATATACATGCTAGGTGACAATGTTTATCTTAGGTGAGATAATTATCCAAATGAAATTGGTGGTGTTTTCCTTCCATCTGACCTGAAACACAAGCTGTCAGGAAGACCTCAAAGATTTCCAAAGGAAATTTTCCAAAGATTTCCCAAGGAGAGTTGGCTGTTACTGAATGCATGTTACTCAGAGTCTCTCAATATCCTTGGGTGACCCCTTAGCCATGGCTATTTGCCACAATATTATTTGAAGCAAAATTGGGAAACTGAAGCAAGAGATCTACATATTTTATATAAGTGACTTTGAAGACCTGTGTGCCCTGCATGTGTGTGTGTATTATACATCTAACACATAATATGTACACATATTTAATGCATCTGTATATTCATGTATTTGTATTAATATTAGAATAAAAATGAGTACTCAATATTCTGTAAGGAATTTATGTTTTTTCTTCTTTTTTTAGTTTGTGGTACTGGAGATTGAACTCAGTGACAGTCTACCTCTGACCTATATCCCAACCCTTTTAATTTTCTATGTTGAGACAGTCACTTGGTTTTGCAGACTGGCCTTGAACTTGTGGTTTTTCTGCCTCAGCCTCCCAATTAACTTAAAGCTTTTGACGAACCATAATATCCAATCCCAAGAGACACCTGATTATAGATATCAGGTTATTTTATTTCATACTTTTTGTTTTATGCTTTAAAGATCATGGGTTCAATATTATTTTTCACATTTTCTTTTAAATATTTTAGTATACAAAGTTGTCAATGTGAATTAATAGGTGCAAAAACTACTGTTTGTTAACTAAAGATGTATTGGTGTTTTTGGTTTCATGACTTTAGTGTCTTAAATTCTACAGCATTTCTTGAAGTGAGTTAAATGCAAATTTACCTTTGGTATCAGTCTTCATTTGCAATAATAGGTTCTAATCTCTAGGAAGTAATAAATACACTGAAGTTTGTATAAATGTTACTATTGCTATTCTGACCAGATAATGGAACACTTGCCATAATGAAATTATGGGAAAATTTGATCGTTTCTATAATTTTGAATAACATGGTTGAGGAACAGTTTTCTCTAACTGGAATAAAGGTGTAAATCAGAGAAGACCCACCTGCATTTGATACAATTATTACTTTTTACATGAATTATTTTTAAACTGAGATTTTATTTCTTTGTAAGAGTTTTGATATTTTTTACAATGACTATGTCAGAGTCTTCCTGAAGACAGATATGAAGAGATAAACATTGATTTGTATGCCATAGAAATCAGTTATTTTATTCCACCCTAAATATTCTACTTACTTGTTTTATTAAAAAACATTTTTCAATATCAAATATGATAAAATTTCTCTACAGAAACTATCAAGTGAATATTTGGGAAGGATAATAAAGAATGATTCTCCAGGATGGTTTACTTGAAAGAAAGAGATTTTCAAGTGTTTAATTAAGAATTAATTACAATAATGAATGTTTATTGAGATCATAAAATGTACAATAATACCCAATAATAATTTCACATATTTTAAGCCTAATGTGCAAGATTTTATATTGGTAGAATAGAATCCCAAATTCTCTTATGCAACAAAGGCAGATGTACCGGGCAAATTGATTTCTTTCAGTTATTGCCTTGAATCACGTACCTTGTTGGAGGAGAACCCGAGACTTTGCTTCCTGGATTCCATCCTGTAGGGCGCGAATGCTCAAAGTGTTAGGCAGTCCTGTGTGTTTGTATGTCCACACTGGCGCGCTCCTTTGTGACCTGGTTTATTGTAGTAGGATGTTCTCACCTGCCACAGATCCGCCTCTGACCAGGGACACGTCACCAGATGCGTCAGGTCGTGGAGAACCGTGGCCGTTAGGAAAGCAGGGAAGGCAGGTGCTGAGCCGCCTCAGGCGGAGGCGGTGTGAGGGCGGGTTCGTGAGCGCGGGGAGCCCAACAGGAAGACCACCGGGCCTGGGTTCCGGGTGTGCGCTGCTCCAGTGCTGGGATAACTTGGGGAATGGAGAGTCTGGCGCGGGGTTCCCGCGGTGACATGGGACTCGTTCTGCAGAGGCCTGACCCACCGCCTGCGGAGAGGCCTGCGTCCGTCCTGCTGTGTTGGCGCAAACCCTGGTTTGGGTGGACTCGTGTGACTCAGGCTCTGAGGACGTGCCTAGCTCGGTTTCCTGGAAGACCCTCAAACAAGGCTTCTTGTAGCTCCTGGTGAGATCGCTCAGTGATGGTGACACCAACGCACCGTCTCAGTGGGTGGCTGCTGGGGGTTCTGGGGAGAAAGGGGACCCATTTTCTCTGAGCAGCACCCACTCCAGGGTCTGTGGAGACGTCCAGGTCACAGCTTCTGTGAGGACCCGTGTGAGGGGGCGGAGAATGCCCGCCAGCGATGCCGCCTCCCTCCAGCCAGAGGCGGGTGCTCGCTGCTGCTGGGTGCCTGGCCTGGGGCTGTGCTCCTGCGCGGTGGCGCGCTTTCTAGTCGCCATGCAGTCCTTCTCCTGCTCAGGCACGGGCCCTCCTGGCCCTAGGCTCTCTGGTGCACTTTGAGGGAGGGAGAGGAGCGTGAGGGCTGGTGCTGTGTCCATCTGGCCAGGACAGTGACCCAAGCAGCTGCTGAGCGTTCTCAAGGCCGCAATGACTGCCCCACCCTCAGCCCCTGGGGTGGCCTTAGCAGGTCTCCCCGGGACAGCAGTCCATCTTCGGTTCCGCTTTCTTGTTATAAACAGTCTCTGCCCTCTGAGGCTCTTGTGGAAATGAAGCCCTTCCAGGGCAGCGGTTTTCAGTGTTGAAACCACACAGAGGACCCTGAAGAGAGTTGCAGGGACTCACAGCGGGCCATGTGGCCGTGGGACCTCTTCAGTGGAAAGACATATTTACAGAAAAATCTGACTCTCTCGGGGAAAAGAAGCTCATTAGAAAGGTTGGCTGGCACTTCAATTCACTTGCTGTCCACAGTTTTTTCTCATTAGTTTTCTGGATGTCTGCAGAGTGAATACTCACTGCAGTAGCTCAAGATTGGTGGCAGCTTGCTGATACCTGAGTTCCCAAGAGTGCCACCCGGGTTGCCATGGTCTCTGTTCCTCCTGTTTCAGTAGAATACAGCTCAAAACTCCCGGACGGGGTGGGAACCTTGTGTTTGCTCTTCTCACCTCATTTTTGTTTCTCAGTTTAATCAAAATAATAGAATTTGTATTTTTAGTACACATGTGAGAAGTGACTTTTAAAGTATTCAAGAGAAAACCATGTAAAGTTAGTAAGGGTTGAGTGGTGACCACCATCCCCCGAACAGAAGAAAGCAGGGAGCAGAAGTCAGATCTGGCTCAGAGTCCCCCAGGAAGCTTGATGTGGTGGCCCCATGCTGCACCATCCAAGCCCCTTGCCAGTTCACCTGTGCCCACAAGCAGCTGTGTGCATGTGTCATTTGACACTGACTCTTCTGGGGCTTGGGAAAAGTTTGGTCTGCTTTACCAGTTGGCTTTGATGGTAAATGATGCATTCGAAAAGTGCAGACCAGTTTGCAAGTGTGCTGTGTCTGCAGATGCCAATTCTGTGTGTGATGATGTGGAGGTGGGCACCAGGTGGAAGGTGACGGGGACGATGGTGCCGCTGTGTCGAGCTGGCAGAGCAGGTTCCGGTGGGCCGGGCTGGGGCTCTCCATCAGTACACTACGCAGCTGCCACTCCAGCTTCCGAGGCTCAAGAGCAGCACATAAGGTTTCCCAGGAATTGTCAGTCACTGCACCAGGACAGTTAAAGGAGAGCGTCACGTGCCACCTGGAAATTTGCCAGCCTATGGTGCTTGTCTCTCCATCTCCCTGACTACCCAGGGTCTGTTCAGTACTTTACAAGGTGTTGGGGGGAATAAGAGGAAAACAGGTAAGAGTTTCAATTCTGCAAAGAAAAATACAATTCCTACCATTCTTAATCTGGTTCCATGCTTGGCACGAGAAGTATTAACTAAACGGAAGCTGGGTGAGAGGCTGAGTGCAGGGAGATGGTGGTCAGCACCTATCCTCAGTTAGTGTCCCCAGGGCTGTGTGTGCCTTCCTTACCAAATGAAAACATGTGTACTTTTGCCATAATTATGCTTTATCTGTTCCCCATGATAATTACATTTTAAAACATCAGTAAATACTCTTTCAAATTTCATTTTTGTTCCATTAGAAACTTTAAAAAACCTAAATCCTATCCCCACACACACACATTCGTAACCTTACACAAGGTTGATTCATTTCACGTAGGAGAAAATGTCCAAGAGGGTCCTCCATCAGAATATAAGGTCCCCTACGGCCGTGCGCACACACCTGTGCTGGAAACGGGGTTGGATGGTTGTTTCCGTTGGCTGGGGCTGGCCCAGGACATCTGTCTTTCTTCATGCAGAGATCGAGCGATAAGGTGCAGTGGTTCCTTATTGGTTCCCATTTATTTGCTGCCTCCTGGCATTTGCTGGTCATAGTCCCATTCTCTGGACAGCTCCCCGCCTGCTGGAGAAGCCAGGTCTCCTTTTGAGCAAATAATTCCAGAAATGACATGATTGTAAATTCTGAAACGTTTCCAGGGTCACATGTCAATCAGAAGTCCTAGAGCCATGAAAAAGAAAATAAATACAGCATTTAATCAGGAATTTTAGTTCATCTGCTTGCCTTGCAAGCGTAAAAGGAAACCTTCCCCTAACCCTGGAAAATTAGCCTTGGCTGCAAAGATCATCTTTGATGTTTAGAGGCATAAGATGATTCACGATGCACTACATTTCAGGAGACGTCTCATTAATATGGTGTTTTATTTTGTCATGTTGTGTGACTGATAATAGTTAAGTATGTAATCTTAAAGTGTTAAAATGCAGTTAGTGACACACAGGACTCACAGTACTCACATTTCTACAGCACTGTACACATTCCCGCGTGTCCAGGTTTACTTACGTGTTCTTAGGAGTGTGTTGCTTATTCCGATTGTCCTGTGTGGGTGTCGGAAATGTGTGTATATGCACACACGTGTGTGTACATGTGTATATGTATATACAGTTCCCATACTTACATGAGGAAAGGTGTGTATGTGTGCACGCACACATATATACATGTACCTGCTCATTTACACTTTGGGGAGACACTTTTGTTTGAGAACACTGAAATATAGTACATTTAATTAATGTCTGTTTCTTGGCTTAAAATTTACAATCTGTGGAGAGAATTTGTTTTGTTCTCAGTTGGGTACCCAGTGCTATGACCAGTATGTGGCACATAACAACTCAAGACACGCTTGGTGAACAAATGTAGATGAAGTAAGATTCTTCTCTCATCCCGTATCCCCTGTTCAAACACAGCCCTGCTTTTAGACAGGGTCTCGGATGTCATCATGATGGATCTGACCTTCAAGTCACATTTGTTAACAATGAGAAGACAAATTGGCACAGAAACTGCACACTGGGAGCTCATGGAGAATTGGGCGGAGCCTTGGTTTTCCCCAGACAGTGTTTCTCAGATGGGCTGCACCGACGTGGCGGCTTGCGGGACTCCTGGGAGAAGCCGGGCCCCAGCTGTCTAGGGCTGCCGCGCTGCACGTCCCTACCAGTGCGTGGTGGAGTGACACGGGGAGCCTGTGACTGGTGTAACAGGCTGTGTATCAGAGTCTGGGTGACGGTCCCTGGGCGGGGAGGAGTGGTATCTTGCGGGGGGCAGGAAGACAGAGGTGGAGGAAGACTGGTGTCACTCGTGTGAGCTGACAGGTCTCAGAACGTGGAAATAAGGGAAATAGCATAAAAATGAGGGAAAGGAAAACCCAGACCCACTTTGACTTGCTCTGGAAGACGTTAGACAGTGACCGAAGGTTTCACAACTCCTACTTAGCTCCTACTAAGTCCTAATGCATTCGACTTTCAATAGAAACTAATTTGGGGAATAATTCGAAGTGTGGGAACAGCAAGTCGGAATTCCCCAGCCTGAGGTCAGGTGCAGACTCTCTGGCCCCTCCCATACAGTTGGAATGGAACCTCGCCCGGGCTGGTCCCCCTGTGGATGGGGCCAGCTGGCTGGCGCCGCCTCTGGCTGCTTTTGTGCTCCGAGCCCCAGACTGCCCATGGGCCAGCAGAAGCGAAGCATCGAGCAGTGCAGAGACCAGGGTCTCAGACAGTCACTGGCGGCCGGATTCCCTGCCCATCTGCTGTCGCAGACAAGGCCTTGGGTGCTCCTGCAAGGCGCCAGACTCTTGGCAGCTGTGCAGAGCCTTGGACGGAGCAGCAGCTCCGCCCTGGCCTGGAAGTCCAAGCCATGCTGCGCCTTCAGCTTTAGCCCCAAGTCTGTGGGTAAAACAGAGCGTGCTCACGTAAACCGTGCTGCCGATTGCCCTCCGAGTGTGTTGGCTCAAGGTAACACGTTGGACCTGAACCTGGCGTCTTTCGTTCTTTAGAGAAAGTGTAAAAGTAGTTTTTCTCTCACCTGTTAGAATACAAACAAAATTAAAGATGGAAGAGCGAGCTGGCAGTGTTAGACCTGCTGTTTGTATTCTGCCGTGACTTTTAACTACGGCAAATAACAGTGAATCATTCATAGGACGGGGAAATTTATTTGAGAACGCCTGTGGATATGTAATAGACACACGGATTTGGAAGATGAAAGTAACGACCATCATTTGTCTCTATTTTATTAGACTCACCAGTGCTGACCCTCGCCTCTGAATTTGCTTTTTCAATTAAAAAATTATTGAATTCCCTGCTAATGCTTTGTAAGTGAATGATTGCCTCTTAGAGGAGAGCACAACGCTGTTCTTCTCTGTTCTTCTTTGCTGGCAATGTTAACTCACTCCGAGAATGTGTCTTAAGAGGAACGGTGCACCCACAGGCCCGATCCTCGAGTGAAGACGCACCTGAGGTTTTCTGTGTTTGATAAACGTCAATGTCACTGTCAGCCCAGCTTTGCAGCACGGGCTGCTGTTGTGTAGAAACGTCTCCTCTGGCTTTCGTTGACACAGAACAACATTGACCTTGATGGAGCACCTCCTCCTGGCTTTCCTTCATGGGCCCATTTTTATTCATATGCTTCTTAAATACCAGGGTTCCACGGAGCCCCATATGTCCCAGCTGCGTCCAGGTTCCCAGGACTGACCCTGAGGAATGCCATCTGTTTCTGCAGCGTCCTCTTGAAAGTGTACTGGCAACATCTTCATCTGCATCGCCAGCCCTGTCTTTGGCAAGTTGCAGACTCAACTACTGGACGGTCCAGTAGACTCTGCCGGCAGCTTGCGCCCCAGGGCTGAGTGGGCACATTGCCCACTGTCCCATCTGCTCCTGCCCGCGGGTCCAGCCTCTCTGCCGCCTCTCACCAGAGCTCATGTCGCCTCCTCTTGCCCACCCACTGTCTCCTGAGCCTGTTTCCTTCCCACCAAGCCCGCAGTTCAGACTCTGGCCTGGTCTCCTCATCCTTCTTGCTGGAATTAGACAGAGCTGTCTTAACTGTCTCCTCCACCTCTCCCTGGGTCCTCTCCAGTCTGTTCTCCACAGTCATTCAGAACGGTCCCATTTGTGATTCTGGCTTTGCTTTGCAAAGCCCTTCAAGAATTCTGCCTTGCCAGGGGATAAATTCCTCACCCCAGATCTTGGTAGAAAGGCTCTCCTGCTTTGACCCATAGTTTTTAATCAACCTGTCCCCCCTCACTCCACAAATGACATCTCCAAACCCAAGCACACCAGATTCTCTCTGGTTTTCTCATGGTTACTATTTTCTGTGACATAATCCTGATGCAATAGTGGAAGACACTGTCAACCAGGCTATCCCAGAAGTTTCAGGAGAGCTCACACCATGTTAATAAACCAGAATTACTCTCTTAACTGACTTAATCAAAGACACAGCAAGAAGCAGGGAAGGAGAGGGATAAGCCAGCCTTCCTAGGACAGGCTGCGAGCAGGCAGAGGGGCCCCATGTGCCAAGCGTGGGGACACTGATGACACCTGTGTGGGTGTGGGGACCCTGGAGAGGTGTGAGTGGTGGGCACCACCAGCTTCCTCCACTGTGCTCGAGTTCACTGGCCTCGTCGCTTCTGTGCTCACGAGCCTCCACAGCCTCAGCCTCCCTGTGCTTTTCCTGGGTACATACTGGGAACATACTCAGTATCACCAGTGGGTGGCCAAATATGGGTGACGAAGCCACCACCCCGCGGTTTCCATGCTTTCTGTGTGAGCAGCATGTTTATTTGTTGAGACATATTTACTTTTATCCCTGGCATCCACCTCTGGCATGTCTTGCAGCCCAGTGAAGCTGGTCTCAGCTCTGCAGGTCTCAGCTCTGCTGGTGCGCCGCTCCCTGTTTACACCTTGTCTGCAGAACACACCTGTGCATCCTCCCTGCCTCTCACCCACGGCCAGCTTCCCTACCCTCTACGTGCAACACATTTTATGACTTCACCCCTGTGTGCATGTTGTCTTCATGACAGACTTGAGCGTTCTCAGATGCGCTCTCAGACACACGTCCTTGAGCGCAAACGTGCCTTGTATTTGTGCACATAGGGCTCAGCCCCTTCTTCCTTGTTCTATGAGGTGCACTAGGGTCTAGCTGCAAGGTATCCCCCAAAAGCTCATGAGTGAGACAAGGTGAGAAAGTTTAGCTGCTGAGAGGGGTTAACTGGGTGGTAACTGTAGACAGGTGGGATGTGGTTGGAGCAGTGTGTCACTGGGGGCGGGTCCTTGGGGTTTATATTTGTCCATGGTGAGGGGAACTGTCTCTCTCTTTCTCTCTCTCCTTCCTGGTGCCATGTCTGAAGCTCTCTTCCTCCTCCACGCCTTTCTGCCATGATGCGCAGCCTCACCTCAGGTTGCAAGGAATGCAACTGTCCATCCATGGACTGAGACCTCTGAAGTCATGAGCCCCAAAATAAACTTTTCTTTCTTAAAAGTGTTCTTATCAGGTCTTTTGGTCCCTGTGACGAAAACGCTGACTAAAACGAGGTGTCCCCAAAAAGCTCATGAAGCCTTGCACCAATGTTCAGAGGTGTAACCATTAGACCTAGAGAGCCGCAGCCCCACCAGTTGGTTAACCACTGGATGGACTAATACATTGGATGAACTGGTGGGTGGTAGCTGTAGGCAGGTGGGGCATGGCTGGAGGAGGTAGGTCTCAGGAGGTGGCCCTTTAGGGTATATATTGTGTTCCTGGAGTTCTCCCTCTTCGCAATTGCCAGGAGCCGGGCAGCTTTCCTCTTCCATGTCCTCCCACCATAATGTTCTGCCTCACTCATACGCAGAGCAATGAAGTTGGCTGGCCATGGACTGAACCTCTGATGAGTCTGTGAACTTCCTGGTCTCAACTCTCCTTGTTGATAAAAAGCTGACTGTTGCACTCGTGCTATGTCTGTCTTAGCTCTTTCGTGATGCTAAAACAACATACCCGAGGCCGGATAACTTATAATGAACAGAAATGTGTTGGGTCAGAGGTCCTGTCCTGGGAAGTCCCATGTGAGGTCTCTGATATCTGATGAGCTTCTTCTTGCTAAGTCACCACATGGCAGAGGGTGAGAGGACAAGGGAGAGAGAGAGAGAGAGAGAGAGAGAGAGAGAGAGAGAGAGAAAGAGAGAGTGTTGGGCACTTCCCAAGGCACCAGCCCTGGCCTCAGGGTGGAGCCCTGTATTCTAGTCACCTCCTGAGGTCCTTCCTCTTTGTGGTGTTGCAGTGGCCCTTAAACTTCACGCTGTGTGTGGAGGAGACAGACGTCAACGCCATAGCAGTGTCCATAGCCTGCCCTCTAATGGACTGCCTTGCCTCCCCCGACAACCCAATTCTTGCATACCTAGGAAATGTCCCTGATGGCTCCTGTCTGGATTGGAAGCCACAGAGACAGTGTGTCCTCTGCTGACTCCATCTTGGTGATTAATCATACTTTCCTGTAATTTCATGCTTACTGTCTGGCTCTCACATTACACTGGGAACAGCTTTGAGTAGAAATGTTGGTAGAATCTTGTTTCCATTGGTGTTTTGAGTCACTACTGGCTAGGACGTTCCTGGGGTTGGAATCTGAGGCTCGGTTGCTGGTAACAGATGGCACTTCCCCCTGGTTTCGCCTCCCCTCCCAGTGTGCCTTCCCCAGCTGCCCTCGGAAGCCCCCAGGGTATCCACAGGTCGCACACTCCTCGCAGCTTCTGCAGGGCGGGGACCAGGGGCCTTCCTCCCCTCTCGGCTGGTGTGGTTTGCTGCTGATGGCTCTAGCGCCCCTGTGGCTTTCTGCTGTGCTGGTTCTGGAACCAAGTTCTTCATCCCTGTGGTTCCGGGGTCCTAAGCCCTGTGCTCTTCACACTCACCTTCCTTGATGTGCCGGATGAAGCTCCTTGAGCTCTGTGCTCTGGGGCCCCTCTGTCTTTATTTAATGCTCTGTTCATGGAGCACAGCCAGCGTCCTTGACCGGCCCACGCAGTGAGGACACGGGGTGCTATGGCGTGGCCCTGCAACCTGAGCGTCTTCTAGTCCACAGTCCACGTCACTCTGATTCTGTTGTCTGTGTTGGCTTCCTTCCCTGGTCTTCACGTGCTGTCATGGCAGAGACTCGAGTCAGCGGGGCCTCCCGTCTTTTCCTTCAGCCCTGCCTCTGCGTGGCTTCCATTCTTGACTTCGACGAGCTGCCTTTCTAGGAGGCTCTGGTTCTGACCTGTGGTGTTGCCGTCTCGTCCAGCCCTGGTCACGTTCTCATGTTGTCTGTCCTGGCAGCGGTTCTAATGTCGGCCGGTTCCCCTGGACCCTGGGTCTGCCTCAGTCATCTTCTGCCTGAGAATGACCTCCCTCTACTCATCTCTTGGCAGTAGTTTTTCGTAAACTTGGAAGCGACTTGGATATCGTGTAGTGAGTGCAGGCTTCCTGGGTCATGCATGGCCCCGATTTATCTGTCAGTTCTATCTTATTTGCTAGCTTCGGGCAGCCTGCGACCCCTTAGGAAGTCGTCGTTAGTTGAATGACTCTTCTTGAAAAAGACTGGCTGAACGTTCGGGTCTGTGTACCCTCGTGAAGCTGTGCTTCCTCCCTTCGGCCCGGTGCTGACAAGCGTCAGGTGCTTTGGGAACCAGACAGTGAGTAACGCTCGTTGACTAATGAGGGTGACGTAGGCTGAACGTAGGCGGGTGGGTCACCAGGGCACAGCGGAATGCCACAGGTCTCTCGGGGGTGGTGGCTTCCAGAGATGTTGATGCTGGTGCTTGAAGTAGTACAAGAACACTGAAGGCAGAAACGAGATTTCACAGAACAAGATCTGCCCTGCTCCATGCGACAGACCAACTTGTCAGTCTAGAAACAATGCCAGCCGGGTCCTCAAACGGTTGCTTGAGCCGCACGTGAACCACACTGCTGTGGTTTACCTGAAGGCAGGAAAAATTGCCTTCGATTTCGTTCCTCAAATTGGGAAATGATATGTTTATTATAAAACCTTGTAAGGAAGGAGGGGCCATAGAACGGGTGGAAAAAGGCAAATACTTAATTCCAAAGTCGAAGTGTTTACACTTCCCACACGAGCTAAAAGCAAAGAGGTTACTCAAGGAGAAACTCGGGCACACATTTTCCTTCTTGTTGGGTTTGATTGCCATATAATGACAAAAGAGACATGATTATAGATACACACACATTATCACATAGTAGGACTATTGATAATTGGAATTAATCCTACAACTAACTCCAAGCAGCTGCTGAGAATAATTTGGCTAATCATTTGTCAAAACATCTATCATTGGCCATTTTCCTAAAGATTTTGAACGTTAGGAGTCTTCGAGTAAAGTGAAATAAATTAGAGTTCTTCTACTAGCACAGATAGCGATGCTGCTGACACCTGCCTTCCCCAGGCGGGGGAATTCGCTCCCTTCCCACGAGAGGCACCTGGGGCGCTGCAGTCTGAATGGCTCTGTGATTGCCCCTGAATCCCTCTGACTTTTGCGTCAGGGAAAACTGCCATCCTGCCCTTCCACGTTCTGCTGGGCTGGCTGGTGCAGGAGGCATGTGCTCTGTGCTGCTTGCCCTGCGTCCCCACTGAGACGAGGGCAGGGCTACCTCCTGGGGGTCTTCCACAGCAGCTGCAGGAGGGAGAAATGCAGACCCCAGGCCCTGCCAGCTCTTCAAGGTGAAGGGCAGCCTGCAGCAAAGGGGGCCTCCTCTCCGTCTCCTGCCTCCCCAGGTTCCACTGCTGGGCCATGAACATGTGTGCCCTCTGCAAAGTTCCTCGGGTACCACTGGCAGAGTTGTCTCCTGTCTCTTGTTCCCACTGCTCTCAGCTGCTCCCATGGGTACCTGCCCAGGTGACAGAGGCCCGGGGCTCTGACCTGCAGAGCACAGTTCAAACTCCGAGGCAGGTGCGATATCCCATCCCTCACTGTATGCCGAAGCCCACCATTTTTGTGGATCATTCAGGATCAGTGAGCACGGTTTAGTACCTGGGGCTGCCTCTCCGCCCAGAGGAATGGAGCGGCAATCCGATGAGACATTTGATTTTTCTTTTTCTGTACATGTTTTCTCAAGAGCACTATAAAGGGTTGACCTGGGGCTGCGGGGTGTTGAGTTTCTAATCCAATGGGCCTCACTTGGAAATAGGTCTTTGCAGGTGATCAAGTTATGATGAGGTCATTAGGGTGGCCCAGTCCATCAGGACCGGGGTCCTGACACTGAGACATGGACAGACACGAAGAGGGAGGAAGATGTGAAGACACATGTGAAGACTTCCACGTGGTCACAGAGGGAAAGCATCTGCAAGCCCAGGAACGCCCAGGCCTGCCCGCCAGCCCCAGGATCCGAGGCATGGATCGTGGGCCCCGAGAGCCTCAGAGCTGGAGTGAGCCTGCCCACAGCTTGAGCTGACTTGCACAGAGGGAACGGAGAGATTAAATGTCTGTCCAAGCCTGTGGTTTGTGTCACTGTGTTATAGCAGCCCTAGAAAACGGAGTATGAACTCATAATCACTATACCAGTGAGATCCTGTAAGAAAACCAAGGTGGCCCACTGCTGGATTTTCTATGGCAAGGAATCAAAAGCTTTGAGACAATAGCATTATATCGGAAAGTGTACCACTATAACCAGATACGTAAGTTTATTACTTAAACTTTTTAAATTTTATTACTTAAAAATTGTTACGGTAAACTAAAGGCCCTCTAGCATCTTTCAGAATGATACGTTAGCTCATATTCTTAGGCGTTTCTAGAAAATTTTGGATATGCACTGAAAATGTCCTTTTCAACATCAAGAATTCGCCGTATATTTACTTTTCTGGTGTTCATCAGTCATCCTCTCTTGTATTGAAGTGCCAGGCTAAGGGTGAGCATCAAAGGAGCCGCATCTTTGAAGTCAGTGCCGTCTATTCATATGACGCAGTTCACCCTGCACAGGACTTGAGCAGCAGAGCTGAGCTGGCATGTTACCATGCTGCAGAGTTGCTATGGCAACCTCAGACTGATGAATGGACCCCTCCCAGAGACAGGGCTGCGAGTAAGTGTGAAATTGATTCAGTTGTACCCAGGAACATGTTTAGGCCAAATTTGTCAGGACAGAATTTCTGGTAGGAAACCACATTTTAATTACTTAGATATTATGATGATAGTAAATATTTGCTTTGGATATTCCAGTGAAATGATATTTGAAAATTTAGTGTATTATGCTAATTTCATGCTTTATTATGTAATATCTGTTTTGCACTTATTTCAGGTAACATTAATTTCATTTCTATTCATTTAATTTTGGAAAGTAATGTAGAATTTTACCCTTGAGATTATTATTTTAAGTTACGTACCTTTGAAGTTAGATTGCTTTCTCTTTGCTTATTTGGGATTCATGTACTTGGAGAAATGGCTTTTTAGAGAGTATAAATGAAAATTGCCTATGTATATACATTTCCTTTTAGACAACAATTATAAATTACATTTTGCATGGAATAGTATCAAATATTATTAAATAGACCAAATCAGAGTAAAGGAAGCAAGTTTTAAATATTTTAGTGCTTGAAGAGCCCAAGGTCAGGTTTCACAAAAATAAATTTATTCAAATGATTCTTATTTTATGGTCTTCAGAACTCATTTTTAGCACCCAGTTACACACAGTTTCACTCTGGTACAGTACATGTCTTGAACTTGTTTGATGGAATTCTTCATGATAAATTGTCTGTTTGGGGTAATCTGATAAAATGGATGTCGTTTTCTTCCTTCCTTTCCTTATTCAACACGTATTCAGTGCTTTTTCTACCCCATAGGTTGTTAAAACACTAAAAAGCAGGGTCTTTTGTGATGTGTTAATTGCTGAAATGCCTCTCTCTGATATTGAGTGCAACTGATATTAACAAAATACATCTGTCAGCCATAATGGGGTTGAAATTAGAACCTGTCTGAGCTCAGGGGACCCACACGCTTGAAGGGCTGTCTACTTTCCCATTAGTTCAACTTGTAGAGCAGAAGAGCATGACTTGTTTACATAACAGAAACCAATATTTGCTCTCTTTTATTCTCTTGGCATCGGCTTCCAAGGGCAATGTTTGCCAGATCCCGGCAAAACCCCCACTAACAATGCATTTCTTCTTGGTGACTAAATGGAACTCGCTGAGCGAAAGCAGGGCTGCTTCCTATGTGTATGACTTTCCAGCAGTTCCATGTGAAAGCCTTCATGCTGCTGTGAAACAGCACACAGGTTTTATCTAAAACTGAGATTGGGTATTCTAAGATGTGTTCCCCTTGTTTCACAACCTAAAACTCTGATCACATGTTGATATTTATTTGAAAGTATTAGAACATTCAAGTGATGCTATAGATCAAATTTGACTTTGCACTCAGTCACACCCAGATCTGTTTGTAGCGAGAGCTAATACCTATTTTTTTCTGTAATCCTATCTGGGTCTGTGAACACTCACACTTCAGAAGAAAATGCATATTCAAAATTCTAAACAAGAGGAGCCACTCAAGCAGATCAGTTAAATGAATCCTCTCCCTAAAATTCACTTTCAGAGTCCCGGTGTATTTTCTAGTGTCAAAGTAGTAAGCCAATTCAAAACAGAACTCAGGCACAAGGAATGATTTTCCAAACACAGCATCACTCTCTTCTGGGTTGCAAAGAGCCATCTCCTGGGTGTGACCTCACACAGCAGCAAGAGGGAGACCCAGCTCTCCGGCTTCCTTTGTCAGGGGAATGATCCCATTCCCAAAGGCTCCACCCAAAGGTGTGACCACCTCCCGAAGGCTCCACCTCCAAGCACCACACAGAGGGTCAGGAATCCAACATGCGAATTTGGAGAGGCTATAACCATCGGTCCACTGCAGTATCCCAACTGTTGGAGAAGGCAGGAAAAGTCAGGAAGAACAGAAGAAAGGGCAATTCATTTTAACCTTCTGGGTCTGTTAGGCACTAGCTCAAAGAATAGAGTATTTATCAAAGATGTTCTCAAACAGTGTAAGGTAATAGTGTCGTTTTACTATAATTTGGGGATTTTTTCGTATCTGCAAGCTTGAGTGAATTCATGCCAGGTCATTTTAGGCTTTCCCGTTGCCAAGGCAAAGGGGCAGGAGAGATAGCCAGGCAAGCCGTGGTGCCGGAGCTTACTCAAGTTCTTTCTTCAGGCTCTGCGAACACACTTCTCTGACGACTGAATTTCTGAGCTCTAGAGGTCTAAGACTCGGTGGCTGATGGAGGATAAGAGGATCCGGTGAAGATGAAAGCAGGGGATCAGAGGAGGGCTTGGGACAGGAGCTCAGCCCTGGGACCCAGAAGAGAGAAAACTGTCACCGTCTGTGAACTGCTGAGAGTGGATAAACGGACACGCGATGCCAGAGCCGGGCAGGACTGCCGGTGCCCCTCCCACGGCGTCCAGGCTGACGTCAACACTGCTGGATTAACCCCAGGCAAGCACGCACTGGGTTCCAACTTGCACCGCAGTGCTCGGTTGCAGTAGCCACACACTGACAGGGAAGCATGGTTTGAGACTGTCACCTCAGCAGGACACGGAAGAGCAGCCACGGTGCTCTCTGGGCCGGCACCCTGTGTGATCTGCTCCTGGCACCCGTGTGTGGTACTAGTTCAGAACCAAGCCCGGCAATGAGTCAGGGAGGTCTGCGATTTCAGAAGCAAAGCTGGGAATGGCAAGTTCCTGTGTCTGTTTCTACTAGGACCTCACAGAATTGAGCTGACTCAAGAGAAGCTTCCACGCAGCTCTTCCACCATCCTTCTGTCAGTTATTGATGCAAGGATGGCCTGTGCTATAGTTAGATAATGGGTGACCCTCCGGAGCTCATGAGTGAGACAGTGCATGAGAGGTTAGAGGTGAAAGGATTGGGTTGGGAGAGCCTTAGCCTAATCAGCGCATCAGCCTCCATGAGGGATGAAAACCTTACACCAAGTACAAGTTGTAACTCAGCTGGTGCTTGGGCAGGTAGGGTGTGGCTGGAGGAGATGGTCGTGGGGCGTGCCTTGGGTTCGTATTCCATCCTTGTTGAGTGCAGCGCTGTCTCTCTCTGCTTCCACCACACGCTTCCGCCATGCTGTTCTGCCTCACCTTGAGCCCAGACCACTGGAGTCAGCCATCTACAGTCTGAGACCTCTGACCAGGAGCTCTAAATACATTTTTCCTCCTCTAGCTTGTTCTTGTCAGGTCTTTTGGTCACATCAGGTAAAAAATCTGATGAAAACAGCCTGAAATCTTTAGTCTACTGCTACTGGCTGTTGGGTATAATCTGTACCATTTAAATAACTTCAAATATAAGCAACAGTTACTTAATTTAGAAGGGAAATGCAGTTTGAAGTTTCGGAGAGATTATGCTAAGTGAAGCATAGCATCCTGGGAAGAATTGGAATGCCCGGTTGTCTGCTCCCTTCCTGTTCATGAAGAGCTCCAGTAATGACATCCTGAAAAGTGACCGTCTTGTTCCCTCCTGGGTTCACCTGGGTGCATCACTGTGATAATGACCTGTCCTGTGTTCCTGCAGCGGTGATTGTTGATGCTCCTCCCATCACTGAGCCTCAGGTCCTTCCTTTGCACTGGGAGCACACTGAGTTGCTCCTCATTTCCTTCGTGAACCGGTACTGTTCTGTTCCCAGCCCAAGCGTCGGAACCAAGGGCCTCCAGAGGCACACTGTGCACATCAGATCTAGAGCTTTGTGGTAGCAAGTGGGTTGGGGAGACAAAGAAGGATGGATGTTAGCAGTGGCTTTGTCGACCAGCTTTTGCTGCAGCAGTAAGCGGCACACAACCAGTGTGGCCATCACAAGCCCTCTTCGCTCTAGGACCTTGCACACCTGTGAGTGTCCACCGCGGAGGAGCTGGACTTGGTCCGGCTTCGCGAGTCTCTTCTTCTCTGACCAGGCTGTGGGAGCAGCTGTGCTCTGGGGCTGCACTTCTTGGAATGAGGCAAGAGCTTCCACGAGAACCAGAAGTTCTCAGACCGTCTGATGACTAGCCTGCTGGTCCCTCCACCCACATTCCATTGTCAAAGCAAGTCACAGGACCACATGCAAAATGCTTCTGAGTACTGAGCAGGGCCACAGAAGGCCACAAGGATGTGGATGCGTAACCCAGCCGCAAAGGCAGAATGATGGCTGTGTGCAGCCCAGCATGTGGGATACCTTGGCATGAGATCGTGGGCGGCTTTTTTCCTAACATTTCAACTTTAGTAGTATTTTTGCAATAAACTTCAGTTATTTTATTTGTTGGGAAAAGGTTGCATTTTTAAAACATGATAATTTTTAAAAATAGGGCATATTTTAAAATGCTAACCTCAAATATTCACATCTATTTTAAAAATTATTGACATCGTTTACATGTGCAACATTTATAGTTTTGATATTTATAGATTATTAACTGAACAATTAACTGCACTTTAAAATTATCAAGGTAAGAAATGGGAACAGTCAGACAGACCAGGGATAGATGAGTGATAGATTCTGAAGAAGAAATAAAACAGAACAAGGCAGTCAGATGGTGCCCTTGTGGTCTGGGGGCACAGGAGCTTAAGGAGGAAGGTGACCTGTCTCATCCCACACCTGACTTGGTGAGCTCAGGGTGGTTTAGCTGCCCTGGGAGTCTCATATTCTGTTCTTTACCCATATACACCTTCTCTAATTGAAATAAGTAAAAAATCAAACTAGTCAGCCCGGAGTGGCTGATGGTCTTGGGAGATCAGGTTTGGTGGCCTTCCAGGGCTTGGCCAGTGGGTGGGGTTCCATTGCTTGGGTTCTCCTGGTGCCTCAGCCACTGGTGGGTTTGCTGTCAGTGTCCCCCTGGCTCCTGTGTTTCACTGGCATTGACACCAGTCCTCTGCAGTTCCGGGGAGTGCAGGACACTCACAACTCCATGGCAGGAGGAGGAAAGGAAAAAAGACAAGGTCCTCTGGACTTCTCCGCCTGTGGGCTGATTTCAGGTGCCAGAGCCACGGGCGAAGTATCAGGTTTGTGAGCACAGGTTCTTGATGGGAAATCATAAATAAACTATACTATTAGCCTCATCTCCCATTAAACATGCTCAGAGAAAACTGAGTTTCTTCTGACCTTGGGAGGAAATCCTGGCAGGCCTGCAGAAAGTTTTGCTGACTCTTATATAGCATGAAGCCCTCCATGATTTTCTCAACTTTCAATTTAACAACTTAATGTATCCACTGACAAAATTCTCAAAATTGCTAAGCTGATTTAAAGTTAAAATCTTTTCCCACAATTGAGGACCTGCTATGTGCTGCTGGGAGGGACAGAGAGCGAGGAGGCTGTGGTGGGGGGTCTTTCCCTTCCTGGTAACTTCTCCTCCCAGTTTGCTAAGTGTGATCTCTAATCACAGCAGGATGAGGAGGACAGCAGACACAACAGCCTCACTTGACTGCTTCTGCACCAGGGGCCAGCCTCGCACATGCAAAGGCTCACGCCCCGCTTGAAGGGACCTTGATGTCCTGGACATCCTGCGTCCCAGGGTCCGCTTCTGCAGCCCCCAAGAATCTGGCAACCCAGTTTCTAGCTTTCCATCTGTTTGGAGCTGATGGCCTCCAAGAGCAGTCTGTCTCCTGCGTGACCCAGGTCGGTCCTCAGACCACACCACGGGTCCTTCACTGCGCAGGTTCCAGCAGAGGGTCCCGGAGCTGCAGGGCACGGGCCAGCACTCACTAGTGTGGGCATCAGCCCTTTCACACACCCTAGATTTCTGGGGAGCCACTCCCCTGCCCACTGTACCCTTAACAGTAGGGATGCCAAGCCGCATACGTGGTTCCTCTGGGGGTGCAGAAGCGCCGTCCCCCAGCACACCTGCTGTGACACAAAAGAAACTCTTCCTGCGGTTCCGCTGCCCTGGTGGACCATGCCATGACTCTTTTGTCCCTTGATGTGAGTTCCAGAACCGTCTGGTGGTTTCCGGGGCCTCTTCTCACATCTACTTGCAGAGGTATAGACAGGGCCACTGCTGCTGGGTGCATCCTCCTCTCTCGGCTCAGTATTTCTGTCTGTGAAGTTGCAACACAGCCAGTCAGTACTATCCTGTTGCTACCCAGGAATTCAGTTGTCTGAAGGACAAAATGTGGGATGGAAGAAGAGTAATTAGGAAAATCACTGTTCTTATTAAACACAAAATCTTAGAATCTATGTTGTTTGAAAAACAGGTTGATTTTTCGCCAGTTGGTTTTAATTAATGAAGCAATTACTCAGTTATAAAATATTTTAATTATGTTACAACAATCTAGATCATGTTATAAATGCAAAGTCATTGTCTTTGAAAAATTGACTGGAACTTACTTTTATTAATTTTAGAAGTGTATCAGTTTTATTTTGAGATGTTGGTGGACTATACAGTGCATTTTCATTTGAGTCAATTTTTCTAAGACTTATTCACCATACAGTTTTCTTGAATTGTTTTTGTCCACAGGCTTTAGATAGTTTTTTAGTTAAGTGTGATGGGTCATCCACTGATTCCCAATGTCTATATAAAATGAGCCAACAATGCCACATGGATGTGACCACACATTCTTTTTTTTTTCCTTTAAAACTTTATTTTAAATTGAGAAATCGTAATTGTACATATAGGATACAATTTGATTTTTAAAATTTTTTATTTTTATTTGTTTTAATTAGCTATACTTGGCAGTAGAATGCACTGATACATCTTATATAATGGAGTATAATTTCTCATGCTTCTGGTTGTAGGTGACGTAGACTCCCACCAGTCATATAGGTATATATGTACATGGAAATGATGTCAGACTCATTCTACTGTCCTTCCTACCCCATACCCTGTCCCCTCCCTTCGCTCCTCTTTACCAAATTTCAACTAACTCTGTTCTACCCTAGCCCCCCCCCCCATTGTGAATTAGCATCCGCACATCAGAGAAACCCTTTGGCTCTTGGACCCGCACGTTCCTTAGGTGACGCTCAGGCAGCTCTCGGCTCAGAGGACAGGCAGCTCAGGGTGGGATGCTGTGAACAGTGCAGGGCCTCGGGTTCTGGGCTGTGGACTGGGCTGTTGCCAGCACCTCACGCTTGGTTGCGGGGCCGCGGTGATGGCGGGGCAGCGCTCTGGCTTGGGGCTGAGGCTCAGAGGCTCTCGTTTTCATCCACCCGCCCTGTGCCTCCCGCCCCTGCTTCTTTACCCGCTCTGGAACACCGTTCCAACTCTCTCTGCCAGCGTTCCCTCTCCCCGTGCCTCACCATTGTGACCGCGTCCTCTTTCCACCGTGGAGCCTTCTGCCCACTGTCCGCCATCGTCCCTGGTGAGGCCTGCTCCTAGATGGGTCTCCTCTCCCCACGTGCTGCTGGAAGTTGCCAGACATATTGGCTCTGCTGCATCTCGTGGTCCAGTTCAGGCTGCAACTTGTCTGGCGTCAGAGGCGATCAAGCAGCCTGTGTCAGTCAGCGTTATGTCACTGTGACCCAGCGCCCCACCCGGTCACCCTAGAGCAGGACACCTTTACTATGGCCTCGTGGTTTCAGAGGTTCAGTCCGTGGTTAGTAGGTGAGGCAGGACATCATGGCAGAAGGACTACAGCAGAGGAAAACTCTCCCTCATGGCAGCAGGAAGCAGAGAGAGAGAGAGAGAGAGAGAGAGAGAGAGAGAGAGAGAGAGAGAGAGAGAGAGAGAGAGAGAGAGAGAAAGAAAGAAGGAGCCCAGGGGATAGGATCTGATTCCCAAGGGCAGCCCCAGTGACCCATGTCCTCCAGCCGCGCCCCCCTGCCTGCGGTCACCCCCAGTACAGCAGTCCTTTGGGATTATTGATTCATCCGATTGCATAATCCACAGCTAGGTCTCGATCTCATGGTCGAATCATTTGACCTCTGAACATTCCTTTGCTAACACAGGAGATTCACATCACATCCACACCATAACAGGGCATTTACTGAGAAAGTAGTTAATAAAAATTTATCTAATGATTCATTCACAAGGAAACTATGGATTCTTGTACCTGTTAGAATTTTAAAACCTACTTCTGGTGGCTCCACTGCCCCGGATCCTCTGGTTTTCTAACCCGTTTTGGTTCCACGCGAGGAGTGGATTGCAGTAGCTTCACACAGGAGGTAGATATTCCAGCTGGTCACCTCCCATAATTTCCCTTTGCTAAGCAAGTGTGAATTTCCCACTGTTTTTATGGGAATATCTTAATGTTTTTAGGCACATTTGGCAAGCATAAACTCCAGGTTAAATGACTTTTACCCTTTGATCCTACATGATTTAAGGAGGACCTGCCAATGGTCACTGTGGTTTTGAGGTAAATATCTGACTTGGTGTTTGTTTGACATTCAGACAGGTGCCCTAAGTTGTTGGAGCTGGTGCATTTACCTAAAATGACAGTATAGCTGGGGGAACTATGTAGCTTTTCTCACAGTTAGTTCAATAATATAAATTCTAAAAACGTTATGTAACCTGTCATTTGAAAAGTGAAAAGTAGAAAATGAGAAAATTGTTTCTATGTTTACATAACAAATTTTCTAATTGCAATCCATTTCACAGTTCCTGTTTTAAAATCAAAATTTTAAATTATTATACAAATAAAATATCAAGGTAGTTTGCAGGACTGGGTTCCCACTGGAAGACTCAGACTGGACATGAGCACCCAGGACAGGCACGTGGTAAGTGGGGCCCACAGCTCACGGTGCCAGGTCTTTCTGTGTGGTTGGTCCCGTGCATTTACCGTGTGCCTCCTTTTTAAGTGTGTCCAGGTTCTTCCCAGGCTGGTCGACTTCCATCAGCCTCCATCCTCCCCACCAGGACGACTGTGGGCCCAAGGCCTCGGGTACCCCGAGCCCACAGGTTTCCCAGGTTCAGCTCCGAGCAGACGTCACGGAGAGCACCGCCTCATCTCCACGCCCCTAGATCTGCTCCTCTCTCAGGCTTGTGGCTCATCTGTGATCATGGACTGTGTGTGGGCTGTCGTCATTATCCAGTATTCATTTCTCTCTCTCATTTGTATATTTTGTTATTCTAACATCAGAAAATTGCTGAAAAATCATATCTTTAAAATCTTATTAAGACTTTCCATTTATAGTTAGGGAAAAATTTAAAAGGGGTTAATGATTCAGGCTTCCTTTGTTGAAGAACAGAGTGGAGAGGCCACACACCCACTTGTACTCCCGTGTGTGGAACTCTGTGTGCAGGGACATGATTTGAGCAACCTATGTGGCATGAAAAAGCATTCTATCAAAAACTATAAAGGTAATTATCTATACACTGTGAGTCAATTTAAATCATTTTCCAACTGCAATATAATTTATATCTCTAAGCCCCAAAGAAATTATATTTCTGCTATAATATAGTCACTTCTGTTTGGATTATCAATAACACTAGAAAGATCTAGTCAACATTAAGGGAAAAACACTTGATGTTTCATAGGTATGGTCAGCAAAATGTCATGTAGATGTCTGCCTAGAATGCACGTAGTAATGCTCTTTTGAAAATTACAAGGTCAGTTTTAAAATAGAATTTCAGCTGTGGCAGTTCTTTCATTAGTCATATATAATGATAAATTATTCCGGTTTTTGGTTTTTCTGCACCTAAAGAACCAGCTTCATCCAGTTCCCTCCAGGACATGCACCAGCCTTGGTTCCCGCCCTGACCACTGCAGAGCTTCTCCTGCTGCTGAGGCCACCTTCCCCAGTTGCTGCTTCTGTGTGGCCCATTGACAGCGCCCATGCTTCCTTCTTGCCCCTCTGCCTTTGGGCATCTCATGGTCTCGGTGCAGTGCAATAACTGCTGAGGCTCTGTCTTCTGCAGGCACTGACCGGCCCACCTACCCTCGCCCATGCCTTCCACTGGCATTGGAGGTTGGAGGGGTACTTGCCAGTGACATCTCTTACATTCTTTGCTCTGTAGGGCTAGGGGCAGAGGAGAAAGAATCCTTCTCCGGGGGCTGAGTTATGTGGACCGGAAGGTCAGCAGTGGAATCATATCAGAGGAAGGGTTCTCAGGAGTGAAGGGAACTAGCCGTGAATGCCATCCAAGGCGAAGGTCTGAGTCGATTTCCAGTGGCTGCGGAAATGGCCCCTGGAGCCCTGGGCTTGCATACCTTGACAACTCAGCACCTGGGATGGAGGCTGCATGGCCCCGAGCGGTGGGAGACGTTCAGGAGGAGCTACGCGGGGCTCGCATTTGGAGAGCAACCAATGCAGAAGTCAACAGGGGCACTCGAGTGCTGGAGGAAAGTGCAGCGGCAGTAACACCACCCCTTATGCCCAAGAAGGGGAGGAAGGCTGCTGGCATCTGAAGGGGGGACATGGACATCGTGGTGGCCCTTGCTCGGTGCACTTACTTGTTTGCAGTCCAGCTTGTGTGCCTGTCTCATTGTGGAGGTGACTTTTATCTTTTGCCTGGATCTCTCAGAGTCTGTCGTGTAACACTGTCCTTGGGACAACTTCAATAACTAAAATTAGGAACTGTTAGAAAGAAAGTCCTGTCGGCCCTCCATATCTGCACATTCTGCATCCACACATTTAACCAACTGCAAATCAAAATATTCAGAAAAATCCTGCATTCCTACCGAACATGCATGGACATTTTTCTTGCTGTTATCCTTTAATTAATGCGTGGTAAGAGCAATTTGCATAGCATCTACACTGTGTTATGGTTTCCAAGTGACCTAGAGATGATTCAAGCGTGGGGGAGATATGCAGACTGAAGGCTACCACTACAGCTTGTCTGTAAGCGACTTGAGCACCTACAGAGCTGGGTGTCACCAGGAGTCCTGAGAGAAACTCTGCAGACACTGAGGGACGACTGGATCTAGGAGGATGATTCCGGAGGATGGCAGGTGGAGGCTGGTTAGGATCACTTCATCTGGTTGAATTTCTATAAATGCCAAAGGCATGTTTGGGGGCACATCAAAAAGAAGAGTGCCATAGAGGAATTACGAGTCATATCTATTGTTTGGGCATCTTATTTAATGCTTACAGATGGTCATTTCCTGACAAATACTTCCAACCAGTATTTACAGTAACTATAATCTGTAAGAAACTGCGTAACTCCATGTGGTTTCTGATCAAGTGGTCTGATGTCCATAATAATTTATAGAACCAGGAATCTATAAATACTGACTAATTGACTCCATTTCTCTGAGTGGAAAATAGTGTAATTATAAAACACGATGTCAGTGTTTGATTTTTTAAAAATATAGTGTTAGTTGTCAATGGATCTTTTATTTTATTTATTTATATGTGGTGCTGAGTATTGAACCCAGTGCCTCACACATGCCAGGCAAGTGCTCTCCCACTGAGCCACAACCCCAGCCCTGAGTGTTTGATTCTTGAACATCTAGAAGATTTAAAAGTCTGATGGCTTGCCCATTCAGCTATGTGTGCTGCCACAAATTGATAAATCTTCAAAACAGTTTTCTAATGCAGAATCCAGACATTTCTTATTACTCAAATGCATCTTTTAGTGCTAGAGTCTCCAGAAGGGCGGGGTCTACAATTTACACTCTGGATCCCTAGAGAACTCCTTGTTAATGTTTTGGGGCTGAATAAGTGAACTTCAGAAAGTATTGGCCTATGGAAACTATAAGGGTTTTTTTTTTTAAGGTTAGCTCGTAAATACATACATAAAATACAATATTACTGAATTGTGGTAATAGTAGCACTATATCAATAGCATGAGTAAAAAAAAAAAAAAAAAAAGAAGAAGCTATCTTTACACACCTTTGTCTCACTTGGTGAGAGAGAGTAACCAATAGTACACTCATTACACTGCAGTTCTCTGGATTCTGGTTCAGTGCACAGTTGCCAGTCACCCTGCAGAACATTCACAAGGCAGACCTTGTCGTAAAAATCGTTTAAAAAAATGAAAGTATTTCTGGTGAATGTTCTTGTGTGTAATTCACAAGGAAGTGGTGTTCTTCCCTAGCCAAAAGCTTGCTATCGTAATAGATTTGCATAGAATTTCAAGTCTGGAGGGAATTATCCCTTGATACTTACTCTCAAAAGCTTAGGAACTAAATAAAATGAAAACAAATAGTCATAAGCAGCAAATATTTCAGGTTGGTTTCTGTGGTATGTTTTTGATGTATTTGGCGGGAGGCTATGAGGGAGCAATGGATAATCATGAAGGAGAAGCAGTAGGCAGGGGAAAGGGTTAGGAAGACATTCTAGAAAATATTTCACACAAATATATCTGATTATTAAGAATGAGACGACTAAGTCTGAAGCGCATGTTGGATTCAATAGGTGCTCGATGTTATGTTCTACTTCTTTTGAGAAAGAATAAGTAGCATAGTGTGAATTTCGGCAGGTGCCTCCTGTTCGGGACTGGACAGCCACACTTCTCCGAGAGGATGTGGGAGGGCTTTAGTGGAAGGCGTGGTGTGCATGTGCCCCGCCTGCAGCCGCCTCGCTCCTCGCTCCCGGCTCTCCCGGCGGCCTCTGTTGGCCCTGCGCGCTGCACCCATGTTGCTGCCGCCCTGTGCTCACTCCTGCCTCATCCGATGATGGTGGCCGTGCAGGGCTTTTCTCCCTTCGGGCCTGCCGTCTCTGCTGTGGCAACAGTTCTCGTGCATCAGAAAGCTTAACATGCAATCAACAACGGAGTCGTAGTCAGAGTCCCCGTGCGCACACGCTGAAATGCTCCGGTGCAGTGCGCGAGGACCTCCGTCCAGGCCTTCCTGAGCTGCACGGCGCTGCTCTGGCTGGTCCAGGGTCTTTCTTCACGAACCCACCCCTGTGCAGCAGACCTGGGGTTTCCTTCAAGTTAACCTTGAACCAGGAGACAGGTGCATGCCACTCTGGGCGTAAGTTTAAAAAATCCCCGTCAAAGATCAATGGTAATTTAACTTCCAACTAGTGGACAGGTCCATGCAGCATCTCTGCTTTCCAAGTGATGAGTCCAGCTTGGTGGCACTCAGCGCATCTGTTTAGTGAAACCACACAAGGGCAACTCGCTTGGGAATAAGGGGCCTGTGCTCCCTCCTGCTGCCATTTCTACACGTGGGGGTGGAAACCAGTCTGGGGCAGTTTGTATCTAGGCAGGATGATTGGCAGAGGGGTGGAGGACACCAGCGAAGGCACATCACTTAAAAACACTGGAGAAAAACGTCCACTTGTTCTGTACCATTCGACCATTTGAAAAGTAGTCTATATGTGTACCTTTAACATTTAGATTCTAGGGACAGTATGGGAATATTCTGGAAAATAGAGTATGTGAATTTTATAAGCCTTTAGCCGGCATGTTTTACATAAAATGTGAAGCACTTGCTTTGCATGGCAGAAGATGTGAATGGTGTTTTAATTCGATAAACTTTAAGGTACGTTGGATGAATAGCTAATACCATGTCGCCACACACATGAGTAACACAGTAAGTGTAAATAGTTTAGAGCTCATATTTTGAGTACCTATTTTATAAAAGTGAAGAGATACAAGAACTTAAGATTACTTATGATTTACTAAAGTCATAAAACAAAAAGGCTGAAACTTATTTGGAATTTGTGAAGTGGAGCCACATCTGAATAAGGTGACTCTCCTGAGATCCCAGGCTGCCTTCCTTTTGGCTGCCAGATCCCGACTCACTCACATACGATGTGCAAGCCAAACTGAGCGCACACGCAGGCTATTCCATCTGCTTCTGGTTCCAGGGTGTCCCCAGGACTTGAGTTGCATTTTCTCCTATGCCCCCTGTGCTCCGGCCTCTGTGTGCATTGCCTGTACCTCCTGTCCTTGGGGTCCCACCAAGGTTCAGTGTCCTCTTTCTCCTGGGGCATCCCGGGAAGTGGGAGGAGGAGGTGCAGCTTCTCAGCACAGGTGGAAGCAGGGACGCTCTTTGGACCCCTACCACGCTGCAACGTGTTTATCACTGATGCATCTTCAGGGTTTCCAGTCGAGACCTGGAGATTATTTAGCTGCATTGAGAAGTGTACTTCAGAGTACCATTAGGCCTACTTGGGGGCTATATGAAGACCTAAATTTTTCCCTAATCGGAAAATATTTTTGTGTAAATTCATCTTGCTTTATTTTAGGGAGCTTCTCCTGATGGTTGCCCCTGTTTCACACCCAGAGAAAATGGAGGGTGGTCAGAGTGTTGAGCCCACGCCACAGAGGCATTTGGTTTTCGCTGGACCTTGCACCCCAGTTTGGTTCCGTTCTGTCCAGCCCACATTTACAAGCTGCACCCACTCCAAAGAGGGCTTCTCACAGGGGAGAGCAAGTGCACAGCCTCCCAAACCGGAGGCTCTTCAGAAGAAGCAGGATGGTTCCCACCCAAGGGGGCAGGTGGCACACCCAGTTTGGCACCCAGCACCCCAGACATGGCCAGGGAACCAGGGGCATTCTCCAGGAAACCTCCTCTCCTGATGGAAAGACTTGGCCCAGGGCTGTGGGGACAGACAGCAGGGCGCTCTCCAGAAGCTCCCGAATTCCCTCTGGGGATGGAGTCGGAGTATGTGGGAGACTGCGGAGAATCCCAGGAGCGAGGGCAGCGCTGGACAAGTGAAGGACGCGTCGCCCGCTTCAGAGACAGGCGGGGTTCCCGGAAGGGAGGCAGCAGGGTCTTGAGCTAGCAGAGCTACTGACTAAGGTTACCAGGGGTTCTGGAAGGTGCGGAATCACGGACACCTCGTCTTCTTTGATGACCTCCTAGGTCATCTACCTCAAACGGAATCCTGTATGGAAAATCAACTGAGAAACACCAAATACCAATAGCATCATTCAACTTTAAAATTCTGTGGATCAAGTTTATGAGTAAACATCGGAATATTAAAGAATGCAATCTATCAAAGAGAAATAATATTTGAAATTTATAAAATTGCATGTGCCTTTTGATAGAGTTTACATAAAAAGGCAGGAGCAATAGTGACTTTCCATTTGTTTTTAAAAGTGCCTGTAATATGTACATGTTTATTTTCTTTACCTATTTTGATGAAAGAAGGTGCTCTTGTAATACAAGAACTGCTGTTGGGAACACATCTCTAAATCATCTGGGCATGGGAAAGGTCTCGTGCATCAAGCTGGCAGGATTGACGGCGTTGTTCACTCAGAATTCTGACATGCAGATGCCGAGGTTCCAGAGAAGACTCTGCTTCAGAAAGCATCCATGGCACATGATAACAATTTCTTATAAGTTGCTAAAATGGAACATTTTAATGCGTTGCAGATTGAAACTTCATATCTGAATAGTATGACCACAACAATACGCAAAGTGGAATTTTAAAATCCATTCACATATCATTTCCCAAAAGTTTGGAAGGGGTTATATTTTATTTTTTACAGAGGATAGTTTTAGAATTACTTAAAATGAAATCATGGCATGATTACATTGGTATTAGTAAATGTGGAGGGGCATTTAATGAATTTAAAATGAACCCACTAATGAAGTGCTAGAATCATGAATGGTAATGATTTACTCATTTTTGGAGTTTGGTACTCCTCTATAATTTTTCTAAACTGCAAAGCTGATTCTGTTACAATGTAGAACATTTGAAAAACCAAGATAAGAAAAATGGAGGAATTAAAACCACCTCAGTATCACTAGTCAGAAAACAAAGACTACTTACCTTCTATAGAAGTGCCTGTCCACACAGGTGTTGTTTATGAAGTGTATGTGAACACTGTGTGTGCGTGATTTTATGTCAACACAGAACCACATTATTGGGTAACTCATTTCCTTGCATACTTTGCTATTTGATTTTAATTTTAAAATATTTAAAACTCTTTTGAGAAGATATTCACAAAGGATAAAAAAATGAAGAATACAGAGCAAAGAGTGAAACTTTGAGATTTATTTCTAATAAAAAATGTTCTTGAAGCAATTTAAGTATCTATAATTAGATACAATTTTTCTATTATCTATGAATTCTGATCAAATATTATTTATGATCAAGTTCATGCCTATCCCTCGAGCAATTTGAGACAAAATAGTGTAACTAACAATAATTATTGCCATAGTGTGTAACTAGATTTAGTATGTTTAAAGTTTTATTTTTAAGGAGTAAAAATAAATTGAATTCTGTTCCTAGAGTTTGCCCGGTAAGGGTGTAATTTATCAGCAGAGTTAAAGCAAAGTCTTGAGATTCAGTGACTTCACCTCTTTAGCTTTATAATAAATTTGTTATTCAGTCACAAGCAATAACTTACTGGTTCTTCTTCGGGTTCAGCTGAGCCTATTGGTGAGCTTTCAGAAAGTTCTTCCCCGTCACCATTAATCAGATTTATTTGCACTTTCATTTATATGTAAATAGAAATCTAAATGGGTATATTACAAAAGTACAGTAAATTAAAGGATGCAAAAATAATTTAGTTGCTATTTAGAATTCCATATGTTAATATAGAAATGTTTTTAGGATTGATCTTGAGTAAGCATTCAATTAGCGCTAATTATTTTAAATGATGCTATCTTCACGAAGTGCATAAGTTATATACTTTCATATGATATACATACAACACACACACACGTCTTCCAGATATAGTAAGAATAGTCAGAAAAACATACTCAAAATCAGTGGATACAAGAAGTACATGTAGTGGTGAGCTCCCGGAAGCTCTTCTCCAGCATCGTCAATGAGATGTGTTTGTACTTTGATCCACTTTTCTTCATGACTTCACGGGAGCGTTGTAACCCCAGGGAGCAGTGTGGTTCCTGCTGCCCTCGTTTGGGGCAGCTGTAAAGCGGCAGCTCCTTTTAAGTCATCTCTCCTTCTTCACGTCAGTCAGGGGCAACGTCCGGGTACAGCCCGACATCATCACCAAAGGTGGGTCCCCCCACTCCCTTCAGTCCCCAGCGCTTCACCCCGCCCACAGCCCGCCCTCCACTCCATCAGCCTCTCTTCAATCCACTTACGGTTTACAATTTTTAAAAAATTAGGGTCTTGTGGGTAGGCCCGATGCCGGGGCCCACCGTGCCACACCCAGGCACGCACGGAGCAAGTTCCATCAGATTCATTCCTCTTCTTCCTTTTCCCATCCCTTCTTCTTCCTCCTCAATCCCCCTTGTCTACTCCATTAATTGTTCCTCTGTTTTGATGAAATTTCCTCTGTTTCCCCCCCCCCCCTTTCTTTCTCACTCTTGTGTTTTTAATTCTGCCACCAGTCCTTATTTCGGTCTAGCTTCCACATTCTAGAGAAAACATTCAACTCTTGACTTTTGGAGTATGGCTTATTTAGCTTAGCGTGATGTTCTCCAGTTCCATCCATTTACCAGCAAATGCCAGAATTTCACCCTTATTTATGGCCAAGTAATACTCCATTGTGTGTGTGTACGTGTGTGTGTGTGTGTATACCACATTTTCTTTATCCTTTCATCTATTGAAGGACATTAGCTTGACTCTGTGGCCTGGCTATGGTGAATAGTGCTGCTGTAAATATTGTTGTGACTGCCACTGTACTATACTGATTTTAAATCTTCTGGATCTGTATCAAGGAGCAGCATAACTGGGTCAAATGTGATTTCATTTCTATGTTTTTAAGGAATCTCCACACTGCTTTCCTAATTTGCAGTTCTACCAACAATGTGTGAGTGTTCCTTTACCCCCACATTCTCACCAACTTTTATTATTATTTGTATCCTTGATAATTGTCATTCTGACTGGATTGAGATGAAATCTCAATGAAGTTTTGATTTGCATTTCCCTAATTGCTAACGATGTTGAACATTTTTTCATATATTTTTTGACCATTTGTATTTCTTTTGAGAAGTATCTGTGTAGTTCTTTTGTTTATTTATTGATTCGGTCTTTTTTTGGTTTTTGTTTGTTTGGGGATTTTTTGGTGTCAATTTTTTTGAGTTCTTTGTATATCCTGGATATTAATGCCCTAAGGAACAGGTGGCCAAGATCTTCTTCCATTCTGTGGGCTCTCCCTTCATGCTCTTAATTGTTGCCTTTGCTGTACTGAAGCTTTTTAATTTGATACCATCCCATTTTACTGATTTTTTATTTGAATTCTTGCACTTTAGGAGTCTTGCTATGGAAGTCAGTTCCTGGGCCATACTACCAAAAGCACTATACAGATTCAATTCAGTCCCCATCAAAATTCCAATGACTCTCTTCACAGAACTAGAAAAAGCATTTCTGTAATTCATTTGGAAAAATAAGAGATGCGGAATAGCCAAAGCAATCCTTAACGAGACAAGCAGAGCTATAGTAACGGAACAGCAAGGCACTAGCACTGTTCCAAACAGACATGAAGAGCAGAGGAAGAGAACAGAAGATACAAGGACAGACCCACATGAATCCCATTGTCTCATGCCTGACAAAGGTGACAAAAACATACATTGCAGAAGAGGTAGCCTTTTCAACAAACGGCACTGGGAAAACTGGAAATCCATCTGTAGTGGGTACCTCTCACCCTGCACCAAAGTCAACGAAAGTGGATCAGAGACCTAGGAAGTAAATCAGAAACCCTACATCTGAGTTAAATTTAAATGAACAAAAATAAGGTTTTAAAGAAGTTTACAATATGAAGAAGCAATCTTCCTTTTTATGAAAGCTTATTTAGCTATTTTAAAAAATCTTTTCGCTTTGGAAACCGTTCTGTGACAGAACGGTTATTTGAAAATGGGCTGGGCACTGCCAGGACTCAGCAGGTGGGCTGAGGGTCAGGGGACAAGAGGAAGTGTAATGGGAGCCAGCGATCTGGACCCTGTGCTGTGACGTTCCCTGTCCCTGGAGATGAATATTCAACTGCAGATATTCTCTTCCAACAGGACGTCCACGTTCTCAGTCTGTTTTATTTTGATCCTTTAAGTAATACCAGCTATATATCTGAGGAATCAAGGTCCTGCCTGGGGCTCGGTGTTGTCAAGGTACACGTGATATTTTAGCACCTTAAATTACCAGGTGTCTCAAATTATAAGCTTTGATCCAACAGCAAATTTTGACAGTGCATTTCCACACTATATGCTACCCATTAGAAATAGGGTTTTCATTAAGATTTAAAAGGTCTTTTTAAATAGTTAAGACGTTTAATAAAAATCCCCAGGAGAGTGCTAGAAGGAGAGGGAGCCCATAGTTCCAACATGCCATCTAGTAATGTGACAATCTTCAGGACACCCTGAGTACCTCCAGGCCTTTGCTCTAGCAGATTCTGCTACCTAGAAGGCCCCTTATCATCTTCTCCGTGTGTCCAATTCCTACTCAGCTTACAGACCCAGTTCAAAGGTCTCTTCCTCTGCCAGAGCTTCCATCTTCCTTCACCAGAACAAACTGCTCCTCCGGTGCTCTGGCAGGGACACCTTTCCACATCACACTGTCTTCAGGCCGCAGTTCTATTGGTGAAATAGGAGCTTGTCTCCAGCCTGGCATGAGCACCCTGGGGACAGAGCCCATGTCTTATTTGTATGTTTTTCCCACCCATCCCCGCTTCTCAAATCGCACCTATCAGTTCTGGTCACAGTAGAGTCCCAAATGCTAACTTAAGTCCAGGGCAGTGAATATGCAGAACTTCCTCGTTCTTTTTATTTTCCTTTGAGTTAAAACTCAGGTAACATAAAACTTAACCACTTCACAGTGTACAATTCAGTGTTTTCCTAGTATATTCGGAATGTTGCACAGGCTAAAAGGTACTTTTCTTGGAAGAGCATAAGGTGAGGTTAGCATTTACTGAGTTTGGGGACCACTGAGAAAAAAAGCTTATATGCAATGTCTGTCCACCTCACAGTGCTGTACATACCTAATCAGGTTATTACCTGAAGATTCACTTTGAGAATGGGAGTGATGTCCCACTGCGCCTGACTCTGCTTCTGAATACCAGGTTATTAAAACTGTGTGATCACTGGTGTTTGGAGAACAGACTGAAGTCACTGTACAGCTGTGAGCGGCGACTAGCATGGGCCTTAGGTCAGCCTTCCAGAAAAGACAGGTAAAGGGGACCCAGGCAGTTCCTGAAGCACTGCATTCCTTTTTTTCTAAAATAACAAATTATTTCTGTTTATAAAGGTAACACAGATGTATTGCAGAGGATCAGGAAAACAAATACCTAAAGGACTCTACCCTCTAAACCATGGTCCCCGGTGCCACTTTCTGGGAATAGCAGGCCCCGGCGCCTGTTTCTCAGAGCTTGTGAGTTGTGCTCACGTGTTCCCTTGCTCAGTAGGGACCCTCCTGCAGGTGGAATGCAGTCCAGGGTGTGGACTGCAGCGCCATGGAGTTCCGCATCTGCAAAGGAGCCGCATCTGGGCACTGCAGTCCCCACTTGGCCTGTGTGGGACAGAGAGGTTCCCCTGGTTTGTTCTTGGACAAATGTGGCTGCTCTTGCTGCTGAGCTGACAGCAGAGGCTGTGCAAGCGGTGACCATCCCGTGGGAGTGGCTCAGTGGCAGCGTGCTCTGCGGCACCTGCACACACATGCGCGGTTAGAAAGCTGCGGACCAAGCAAGACCCAGGTCAGCCCGAAAGTCCTACGGAAGGACAGAAGAAAGGGTGGCGCAGGGCTCCTCCTCAGAAAGGAAAGGAAGGTCATCAAAGAGCTTCCCAAGGGCGAGCCGCGAATATTACTCAGCCATAAAGAACGATAAAATTATGGCATTTGCAGGCAAATGGATGAAACTGGAGAATATCATGCTAAGTGAGATAAGCCAATCTCAAAAAACCAAAGGAAGAATGATATCGCTAAGTGGATGATGACACATCATGGGGGGTGGGAAGGGCTAGTGTTGGGGTTGGAGTTGGGTTTAGGGAGGGGGGCAGGAATGGAGGAAGGAAGGACTGTATAGATGGAGGGGAAGGGTGGGAGGGGAGGGGGGGAAGGGAAAAAATGGCAGAATGAATCAAACAACATTACCCTATGTAAATTTATGATTACACAAATGGTAGGCCTTTACGCCATGTACAGACAGAGAAACAACATGTATCCCATTTGTTTACAATAAAAAAAATAAAAAATAAAAAAAAATAAAAAAAAAAAAAAAGAAAGGAAAGGAAGGTCATCAAAGAGCTTCCCAAGGGCGAGCCGCGAAGAGCAGAGACGTCTCTCCAGGGGGCTTCCTTTCCCTCCTCCAGACCCAGGAGGCAGCCTTGGGATTCCAGTCTCTTCACAGTTGGGTGGCTCCCTCCGCAGAAGGGGTGTGTCACTGCCTAGGCGTGGCTCTCGTCTGTTGCTGCCTGGCCTGGGACGCTGGCACTGGCTGTGTTCGAGCCCGTGCTGAGCAGAGGCCTCTGGCCTGCTCAGGATGGGCAGGCGAGGGGGCGACAGGACCCTTGCAGTGGTGACTGAATACACGGGTCCCTCCAGGGTGGGTCGCGGAACAGGTGGAAGGTGTGCCAGGGCGGAGACGTGGCCCAGGCAGCTTCGGGCCACCAGCAGTGGTGTGGAGTGACGATTCCAGGTTTGGAGGACGGTCCCTCTGGCAGCCACTGTCCCTGCGTAATGACCAGCAGCATCTTCCTCCTCGGGTTCTGATTTGGGTGATGAATTACGTCCTGGTTCCTCACAAAGCCCTGTTGGCTGCTTTGTCCTTCCCATTCCTCCTGAGCAGCCCGTGCTGGCGTATTATTATTAACCCGGAGAATCTGCCTCCTGGACTTCCACGTTACTGTTTCGCGTCTCCTGTTTTGTCCTGCGTGTCCCTGTGCTTACTAGTCCTTGGTGTCCTCGGGAATACACTGCCTACTTTCCTTTGAATTACCCTCGACTGCTATTTCTTTAGTGCCTTACTTTATATCATCTCGTAAAAAACACAGTGAAATTTATGATTTTGTGAAATTACTGTCTTGCAGTAATCACTGTAACAATTACCAGGCAAATACCAACAGAATTATCTTCAATGCGAAAACAGAAAACAACACCAATATTACTTATTGACCCTTTTCAAAGCATTTTTTAGGGCTCCAGGCCTGGCTGTGCATATTGAATCTCCTTCTAACTCTCTTCCCAGCCCCGCCACCACCCTTTCTCTCTCTGCCAAGTAATTACATTTATCTATTTGAGATATTTAGAAACCATTACCAAGAGTTTTTGGGAATCATGACTCTGGAAAATTGGAGTTAATCTGGAGAGAATAATTCAAAGATAGTTCAATATTCTAGTTGCTTTGGAGCAAAATTAAAAATCTGTCACCATGGGAAAGTCTTAAAGGTGTTATGATATCATAAATGTATTCAGATTAGCTCTCCTAGCACCAGTTCCTTCCATATGTGCTTTCTCCCACATCCCTTCACCTGTTTCTGCATGTCTACAATGATTACATACAGGGCTCGACAGTCTGTCACCCATATTATACACATTAAAATGATCTTATATTTACTTCAAGGCCATTAGCAAAACCCTTTGTTTCCTAAACAATACATTTTCAGCATAAATCACTGGCATTTTTTTTCCCAATGCGTACTAACAAAGAACATCTCACTAAACCATTGCTCATTTTCATAAAGAGCTATAAAACTTGAGTCTTATGCAGTGGACCCTAAAAGTCGCTGTGTACTGGAATGATTGGGAGAGGCAGAGAACAGAAGTGCCTGTGTTAACCCCAGGGAGTCCGGTTCGATTGACTGCAGTGATGAGATTTCATAAATTCCCCTGGTGATCCCAAGGAGCAGGCATTGTAGAAACTGGAGTCTTAGAGGATCTCTAACTTTGGTGTGCACTTTTGGGGTTAAATTCGGTCCAAAAGATATGTTAAACCTGTTGTACCTTTGGATGTGACCATATTTGGAAATAGGATCCTAGCAGATCTAATCAAGTAAAATAGAGGCCACAATGGAGTTGGGTGGGCCCTGATCCAAAGGCTGGTGTCCTTATAAGGGCAGGTAGATTTGGGCACAGTGGAAGCACCACATGAAACACCAAGAAGAGAAGATACAAGAGGGAGGGGCCACGTGGTCCTGAAGGAGCTCGGAGCAGAGCACCTGCCAGCCAAGGCACCCAGGGATTGCTGTCCACCCCCAGAAACCAGGAGAGGTGGGGAGGATTCTTCCCGAGAGGCTTGACAGGGAGCATTCCCTTGCTCCTCTGATTTCAGAGACACCACCTCCAGCACAGGAGAGCAAATGCTCCCCAGTGCACGGTACTTAGTGATGGCGGTCGTGGGAAACGAAGACAGTGCATTGTGATCGCTGGTTGAATTTACCTAAGATAAGAAGTCCAGGGCCCGTCGCATATGTGCTGACCTGGTCTCCAGGCTGGCCTAGGGGCTGCTTTCTAGGCCCCTTCATTCCCTGGATGGGCCCTGCTGGCATGGCTGGGTGGTGGAGTCTCAGGTCCCCACCGGATTTCCCGGACTGCTCTGCAGCCATCAAGATCCCAGGGGAACGGGTGACATAGTGCAGTGCAAGAAGCCTGCCTGGAGGGGACAGTGACACGCCCTGAAGTGTGGGCTTCATTTCTGCAGTCAAGAAAATCATTTTTAAGGTGAATAGGAGATTCAGTCTTCCTGTAAATGGAGTTAGTTGGTAAAAACACACACAACTTTCTCCTACATGTATAAGACATCCAGATGTCTTTGAAAATGCAATTAAAAAAATTGAATCCCAGTGGCTTGGGAGGCTGAGGCAGGAGGATTGCGAGTTCAAAGCCAGCCTCAGCAGCAGCGAGGCCCTAAGCAACTCAGTGAGACCCTGTCTCTAAATAAAATATGAACTAGGGCTGGGGATGTGGCTCAGTGGTTGAGTGCCCCTGAATTCAATTCCCGTTACCTGTCCCCTGACCAAAAAAAATTGAGTTCAACAGAAGATACTGATTCATTAGCTTTTAAAGGAGAAAATTTAGTTTTCAGACTTGTAAATGGTTCATGTCTCCATGCTTTCATTTTGAGTGCTAGGCTATTTTTTAAAAATCTTTCTCATTTTTCTTTACAGTCAGAGGCATTTCATAATGATTGGAAAGAAACACAACAGAAACCAATTTCATGACTTACTTCCTTCTGACAACACTGGACAATGGGCTTTAGGGAACAAAGCACTTGGATTTGTGCTTTGTGTTTGTTGAGCCTTAGTTTTTATTTTTTTCTTCTGTTTTCTCTTTTTTTCTTCCTTGTCCTTTTCACTGTGTAAATGACCTACTTTGAAGTTTCAAATAAAAAGAAGTTAAATAGGCTTTTATTTGGCTCTTGATTCTGTCTTTTTCTAGCAAATTTGGAAAAGGTCCTGACTGTGAGTATAACATGGCTGAGAGAGGGGAAGAAAAGAAAGAGCTCGCCCTGGCGCGCCTCTCTGCTGGTACACTCGGGTGAACTTTCCAGTCCCAGGGAAGCAGCTACGGCCAATATCTGCACTCTATGAATAGAGCATTTGACTGAAGAGTAAAAGCAAAGAAGGATGCATACCCGTTTTTAAGGGAACCCGTGACACGTGTGTGCGTGTATGCATGTGCACTGGTGTGCACGAGTGGGGTGCTGCTAGCCCCTGGGACTCCTCCCGCGTGGACACTGCGGTGCCAGCCTGGAGTCCTTCTCCACAGGACCTAGTGGCAGAGCTACTTTCTAATAAAGTAACGAAGCCAGCTTGCAGCTGTTGAAGTAGAAGATGCTTCTGTACCTGTTTCTTAGCATTTAGAGGACATTGCACTCTTTTCCATGGAAAACCACAACGTTCCTTGAAGATCAAATGCCCTCTGGCCTCACAGAGCTGTGCTTAGCTGCCCAGTTGATGACCTCCTGCACTGTCCCCATGGGCACGTGCAGAACACCCTTCAGCCTTCGACCATGGAGGCCAGGAAGGAGCACCTGCACCGGGTTCAGTGTCCCTGTGAAGGCAGCGTCGTCGCCCTTGCTGCCTGTGAGCACAGGGGTTGCTAGGGAGGGGAGACAGCGAGGCTAGGCGAGAAAGGGCTGGCGATTCTCACCTGGGTCAGAACGTTCATTGCGAGTTACGTGGTGTGAACGCAGCACTGAGCTAAACTGCACAGCGACTCTTCTAGACAACCGAAGAGCCAAACATGAGTTTCCATCCTGGCGTAATTTTGTCTGCATGAAGTCCCAGAGGGCAGGCCAGGGCTGGCACAGCCCACAGAACCGCGTCAAGGGAAGTAAGTTGCCTAGGGAGCTGCAGGCCTGGGCCTGAGCCTCACTGAGGCTGTAGCCTCCCTGCCCTGGACATGCTTGGGACTTCACTCACAGCAGAACGTTCAATCTGTTCTTCACACTCTGGAGCTCTACAGATAGATTGTTTTTATTTTATTTTTAAATTTTACTTATTTACTTTTTAAATTTTTGTTATTGGGGATTGAACTCTGGGGCACTCGACCACTGAGCCCCATCCCCAGCCCTACTTTGTATTTTATTTAGAGCCAGGGTCTCACGGAGTTGCTTAGTGCCTTGCTTTTGCTGAGGCTGGCTTTGAACTCACAGTCCTCCCGTCTCAGTCTTCCGAGCCCCTGGGATTACAGGCATGCGCCACCATGCCTGGCTTCCTGAATATTGTAAAGGAGAGAAGAAATACAGCCTTAGCAGCTCTTATCTACCTGCTTTAGACATAATTGTCATTAAAATACCCAGAGAATTAATCCAGTGTCCTGAAAGCATCCAGTCTTCAGAAATCCCTGCTTCCTTGAACCCCCTCCTAAGTCACTCAACACGAGCCCATGTTCTGCAGGACCACCTCTGTGATGCCCTACTTTCCATGCATGCCCTCGCCCTGAGACACACGGGCCCCGCCTCAGCTGTCCTGGGGTCTTGGCCACGAGCATGGAGGTTCTGCTCCTACCTCAGAGAGACTCCCCTCCCACCCTCGCCAGCAAACCTCGTCTTGAACCCTGCTGGCTGTTCCAGCTCTGCAGCCGCTCTCCTTGCTTGCCAGGAGATTTGCTCACTGCTGTTTCTAACAAATATTTTGGAGTCTGTGTGCGGGTGCATTGGCTCCAGTTTGCTGACCCTGGAATTCCCCAAGCTCCTGTTCCCCTGATGGGTCACTTTGGCCTTGGACTTTCAGAAAACCCTAGAACTCTGCCCATGGGTACTTCAATGTGTCCTTTGTCACAGTCCTTGGAGCTGGACCAGCTCTCTCAGCCCCTACCACCAGTGCTGCCGAGCAAGTGACAGGTCTTGTGCCACAGCCCTCCTGGTCCACGACTCTTGTGAGCCCCCAAAAGCATTCAGGCATGCTTTGAACAGGAGCCTGCGCTGGCCAGGAGTGGAGGCAGCAGTGAGTGCTCTTCTTAGTAGAAGTCCCCAGGACAACAAGCTGGGGCCCGTGCGAGGTTGAGGGAGAGGGATATTTTCTTGCTGCTTTATGATCAGTCATGAATTGCTTCTGCTAAAAGGTAGGTCATGGTGAATTCCGCATAACACTCATAAAAAATTTAACTTATTCCTTTCCTGTCTTTGAACTCTCTTAAATATATTCAGTCTATATATTTCGTGCGCATTCAGAAATAAAAATGTCAAAATTCCTGACTTCTGCTGAGAATGCCTTCTTTCTATACTCCGTCTCTCCTAATTTTAAACCAGCTCTGATTGTTTCGCAGGTAGATGTTTGTTCCGTTGACCAGTCACAGAGCATGGAATGTCCGATTGCAAGTTCAGACAGCACGTTCGCTTTATGAGTTTTGTTCCAGTTTTCATAGGAGCATTAGGCTTATTTAATTCATTCTACAAAATTGGATGAATTAATGGAATCGGTTCAAATCCTACCCCGACATGATGAGGGGAACGCTGGCCTGACGGGTCTTCAGAGGAGTCTAACTCAGGACTTGCCCTTGACCTGGCCTTAGAACAGCGTTGGATATTACATTCCTAGCTGGTTAAGGCCGCTGACGTGGGCACTGGTGACTAGCCCAGGCTGCTCCTGCCTCCTGGCTGTCTAGCCACTGTGCCCTCACGCCCCCTGCACCTGTCTGGAGGGCTTGACCCAGGCCCAGGACTTGGCCTGAGCGGCCTCTGGTCCTTCTGCTAAACAGCGCGGGTACCAACCAGCCCGGCTCCTCCCTCTGCCTGCTCCTCCCTGTTCGTCCTGTGCTGTCCTCTTACTGTGAACTTTCCGCTTTATTTACTGCAGTGATTTTGATGTTCATTACACTGGCCACTTCAGGAGTTTCTCGACGGAGAAGCAGTGCCTGAGTCAGTGCTGTGTACAAATTCAAGCTTTTGTCTCCACCTTGACCAGACTCGGGAGTCCCTTGTTAATTAAAGAGCTGCACTACAGTCACAAAAGAGCACTGGCACCCGCCGCCGGGCTGCCTCTCAGCCAACCTGAGCTGCTCTGCTTTAAAGTCAGACTCTGACTTCAGGAAGGGGCCCTAGGAGTGTGGGGAGGGGCGGCTGGCATGGACCAGATCTGCCCGCAGGGGCCCAGTGACAGCAGACTCCCAAGCTCTACCTCCCTCCTGGAGGGGCCTCCGGCCCTCACTGTGGTAAGTGGGTCAGCACCAGCCCCGGCTTCCTCCTAGGACAGCAGGGGAAACACGCGCACAATTAACCCCGTGTCTTCCTCAAGTGGATTTTAATCCTCTTACTTGAACTTCAGAATGTGTATTTCAGTATCAGATGTTTTTCTTTCTGTTTTTTTTTTTTTGTGTGTGTGTGTTTGTTTCTGCTTTCTTAAAGACTCGATTTAGTCCAATGAAATAATTCTCTTTAAAACTTTAGCTCTAACTAAAGGAAAAATTAAAACAAGAAATTTCCAAATTCTGGAAATCTTTCATGAAGAGTAAATAATGATAAAGTTGTGAAAGACAAAAAAGGTGATTTTTCCCCGTTACAAATGCTCAGGCAAATTCTTAAGTGTGATCTAAAATTGAAGCTCATAGTAGAAAATAGTGCTTTTTACAAATCAAGAACAAATAAACATAATACCTGAATAGTAAACATAGTGCAATGGAAAACTGCACTCATTTCTCACAAGCTATGATGTCTTCTCAACTATCATATTCACACACACTATCATGTCTTCTCATACGTCATATTCACACACGCTATGATGTCTTCTCATACGTCATATTCACACAAAACATGATGCACTTTTTGTAGGATCAGCATATCTAGAGCACCTAAATCTTTCGACCATGATGGTGACTTTAGTAAAACATATGATCACTGTTTACACATGCTTCCTCTAAGTCAGACTCTGTTAGTTCTTTGTATGCATTAGATCATTGCATCTTACAACAAACTCATCAGTTAGACATTTTTGTTGCTGGCTTAAAAATGGACTTTTTTCAAAGTGATACATACACACAATTGAAATACACTAAAGGATGCTGAGGTTTCTAATGAAAGCCTACAATCTCTCTGCCCCATGAAGGTCCTTACCTAGATTCGCACCTGAGGTAAAGCATCTAAAATATTCTGTGTCCAGATCTTCATTGGGGATTTTTCTTCCAGAACCCTAAAGAGTGTACCAACCAGTTTCTCAGGACCAGGTCTGTTGTATCCCCACCCCAGAGGACAGCACCTCCTGCTCCTCCACGGAGGCTCTCCCGTCCCTGTCACCCCTCTGTGGAGTATGCATAGGACTTTTACTTTTCCTCCTGTCAGTTGCCTTTGGAACTTCAAAAGCATACTAATTTCACTTACCATGATGATCTGTTCCATCCATTTACCAGCGAATGCCATAATGTCATTCTTCTTTATTGCTGAGCAAAACTCCATTGTGCATATATACCATATTTTCTTTATCCATTCATCTGTGGATGGGCATCTGGGTTGATTCCAAGTTTGGCTATTGTGAATTACACTGCTGCAAACATTCACATGCCTGTATCACTAAGGTATAATCATTTCGGTTCTTTTGGATGAATATGGAGGGTGGGATAGCTGGGTCATATGTCTTTATTTTATTTTATTATTTTTAGGAAACTCCATTCCAATTTCCAGAGTGGTTATACTCATTTGCAGTCCCACTAACAATGTTTTAGTGTGCCTTTCCCCCACATCCTTGCCAGCGTTTATTATTCATGTTACTGATAATTGCCCTTCTGACTAGAGTGAGATGAAATCTTAGTGTAGGTTTGATTTGCATTTCATTAATTGCTAGAGATGCTGTACATGGTTTCATGTATTTCTTGGCCATTTGTGTTTCTTCTTTTGAGAATTGTCTCTTTGGTTCTTTTGCCTATTTATCAATTATTTTGGCATTGAGTTTTTAGTTCTTTATATATTCTGGATATTAATCCCTTGTCTGAGGAGTAGCTGGAAAGATCCTCTCCCACTCTGCAAGCTCTCTCTTCACAGTTCTAATTGTTCATTTGATGTGCCAAAGCCTTTTACTATGATGGCCTCCCACCTCTTGGTTCCTGGTTTTGCTCCTTGAACTTCAGGGGTCTCGTTAAGGAAGTCAGTGCTGCACCATCATGACGGAGATTTGCCCCTGCGTTTCCTTCCAGCAGTTGCAGTGTTTCTGGTCAAAATTCAAAGTCTTTGATCCACTTTGATTTGACTTTCGTGTGGGGGGCAGAGAGAAGGGAAAAATCAAGCGTTGAATGTTTCCTCTCATTTGTGGAAGCTGGAACAAAATAAGGGGAAAGGAGGGACGGGATATCATAAAGATACAGGGAAGAGGAGTGGAGTAGGAGGCAGAGAGGAGGAGGGCCCGGGAAGGGAGCAAATGCAGAGTGAGGGTAGCAGTCACGCCACGTGCGTGTAGAGGTGCCACAGTGCGCTGCGCAGGTATGTGCTGTGGACACCACCAATGAAAACTAAATAATTGAGTGCAAGGGAGGTCAGGAGAGGGAGGAGAATATAGGGAGGAAGAAAAGGAGGAAAGGGGACTGAAATGGAGTGGATCAAATTCTGCGCATGCATACTTTTGTTACAATGAACTGTAATACCCTAATACAAGATAAAACAAAGTAAAAAAAGTCCTGCACCCTTATTCTACCAACCAGAGGTGATGCTTCTTAGCTGCCGTTTCTCCGACCTTCCCTGCCGCTCATCCCGCTCTGCTCTCCAGCCTGTCAGCCTTGCCTTTCTGTGGTCAGCGGGAAGCACGCGGAGCTGGCAATTTGTGATCGTCTTAGAACTTGCAAAGATGCACGTTCCCTACGGTTCTGGCCAAGATAACTTTACACGGTGTTGCGTGACGATGGTTAACGGTCCCAAATTTGTGGAATGGCTTCTTCAAAACGGGAAAGCAGCCCATATTGTTTATATTCTGAAAACTATATAGGTGTGCTCAGAACAGGGAGGCAGAGTGAGTGCAGGCCCTCCCTGCCAGCACTAGAGAGCTTCTCCCTTCACTCCGCTGTTCCCTTATCCAGGACCGCGCTGTCCACCTGGGAGCACTTGTAGGTGACCCTCAGAACTGGTGACCAGTCGTTAGCACCTTCAGGATGGCTGGAGGTAAGGGTCAGCAACAGTGCTACCGTCAGATTCCGTTCTGCAAATCTCTGTTGAGCACCCCCCACAAGCCGGCAGTGGGGTGAGGCAAAGAATGAGTCCCACAGAGCCTGCCTGGGAGGGACTGAGCCCCAGGCTGCCCGCAAAACCAACACTGGAGTGACTGAGGGGAGAGCGAATCAAAGCCGGGCCAGGATTCTGTGCCAACTCACAGAAATATTAGAATATGTGTACCTTTTTCTGAGTTGTGTTTTTTATGGTGTTTTACTAAATTCTGATGAAGTAGAAAAAAATTTCTTTTACTGAAGTACAAGTTTCTCATCTCTGAGAAAGAGTAGTAAAATTTTCATTTGTGTTTAGTCTGAAAAGATTTTATATGTTCCTAATTTTAAAACTAAATTCCAAATTTATATAATAATCCAAAAGTGAATTTTTCTTCTACAATAGAAAAACATATTCGTAAGGATCATAGTTCAAGTGATGGTTTGAGATGGTTTGGTTGGCTTGTTTCTTCACTGCACCTGTCTCACCGGAGCTGAAAAGGCACATTCTTCATGGGTGGACTTGCTGTCTCGTAGGCGGAAGGTGTTTTAAGGGTGAGATAGGCAGGAGTGGTCAAGCACACGTTGACTTTGCATGTGGCTGAGGACATGTGTGATGTCCACCCGTGCTGTCCTCAACCACTGGAACGGAAGACCATATGGCTTGGTTGACGTGTCCACTGCTTTGAGGCCATGTGCAGGAAGCAGGTGTCACAGACAACTGGAATATTACAAGATTGTCTGCCTTCACTTGTTCCTTGAATAGGTATTTCTTCTCTGTAAGTGCCTTGGGAAGACAAGGGGCATGCCTGCTAAAGGCTGTGACTCTGTAAGTCAAGTGCCCATCACAGGTCAGGACCCAGAGCACGTGAGAAAGCATTTTGCACATGGCAGGTTCTCATTCATGTTTGAACTTGGCAAGGGGACAAGTTAATTCAAATCCCTTTCAATGCCATTAAACCTGAATCCATGGGGTGCAGGGACATGGTTAAGAAATTGATGTATCCTTTTGGCTCTAAATTTTTCTGATTATCTCACACAACTCTCATGCTTTCTCAATTTTGTATTCAGAGGTGAAATGAGGTCCTTTCTTTTTTTTTTTTCACATACTGGTAAATGCAAGGAAAGAAAAGTAAACAACAGAAAATTCATATGTGAAGCCAATTGAGTAGAGCATACTCTCTGAAAAGCTTGGGGATTTTTCTCTGTGTTTATATGGGGTCCTTTGGCTGTGCCTTTCGAACCTCTTCTAATTAGCTGCAGTCCCTGGATTTACTTATCCAAAAAAAAAAAAAAAAAAAAAAATTGTTCAGCTGAACAAAGTCAGCACTTCTCATGACTCTTGTTCACCATGATCTTTGACTTTTGAAGATCATATGTTCTCATAGTCTAATTCTGAGGCAAAATTTTGGGTAACATTACCCTCAATAGCACAGGGGCAGGGGGAGGAAATTGATGAGCAGAAATTTCTCAAGAGTCTGCAACAGGGGATTCAAGATGGCAGAGTAGAGCAAGGCTGCTTTGCTTGTTGCTCCATGGCTTGGGATTCAAGCAGAGCGGGTAAAAGAGGAATTCCACTGAAATTCAATATTGGTCAGTTAGAGTGTCTTGGAGACTCAGAAATCTGGGCACATTAGGCAAAGAAGAAAGTACATGGGAACCAAACTGCAGTGGCTGCGGTAGCGGCCTGGATCGGCACAGAGGGAGAGAGAACATAGAAACATGACAGACAGACATGGTATGAGAAAAGCTGAGATCAGAAAGGCAGCCGGAACTCAGCCAATTCAGTGCCCACACTGTGCACTGGTACTTAAAAAGTGCTTAGCTGAGAAGAAGCCATCTTGAAGGAACCAGGATGCAGATGCTGCCAGAGAGCAGAGCCCGAGGTCACAGCAGACACTTCCACACTGTCACGGCAACCACCTGCCATGTGGCCTAGGTGGAACTAGCAGAACGGGAGTGAAACAGGAGCAGAGAAGATTGTACCCAGGTGGATTTAAGTAGGAAAAGCAGAGGAGCCCAGTGCTCTCTCTGGCCACTCATGTGACCAGCTGAAGTGAGTTGGGAATCTGAGCAGGCAGGTGTGAACATGCTCAGAGTTTAAACCTGGGAAGGCAGGTGGGCAGCAGGGGAGGGGGCAGAATTGGCTCCCCTGGAGCCATCAGTAGAATAATTGGGAGGCTCCTGAGATCCAGACTGCCAGGCCCTAGGGGTGTGTTGATCTGATCTCTCCAGCGCAGACACCACCCAGCAATGCCCCTGAGGACTGGTTAGACCTAAGCCCCACCTGCTGGAACTCCATTCACAGAACCATGCAGTAGCCCCAACGTGGGTGGGAGTGCACTAAGCTGGTCTCTGGAGACAAAACTACGGGTGGCAGTACTGCCCATTCCATGCTGCCTCAGCTTGGTGAGAAGGCAAGCTGAGCGCTCTTTTACCCCAGTTCAGTCTTAGACCACTCCACGTGGCGGCAGGGGTTAACAACCACCAGCCGATGATTGTACTCTCGGTACATAGTTCAAGAAAAAGTGGGAAGAAGGACAGTCAGGCATACATAGCGACCATCTATCCTTGCCAACCATTTTGACCACCTCAGTGTAGATGATTTCTTCATTTTTCATTAAGAATCTTTTTTTCTCTTTCTTTTTTTTTTTTTTTTTGTGTGTGTGTGTGTGTGTGTGTGTTCTTGCTGTGCTGATTGGTTCATGTACATTATGTAGAGATACATGTTTTTTTTTCTCATTTTTCTCATTTTTTTGAAATGTAGTTATTTTTCTTTGCCCTGTCTTTTGAAGGTTAAGGTTTGTAGTTTGTATATTTTGGTTTTTCAGTTTTGGTTTCTTTTGTTTCTCATTCTCCATTTTCTTCTCCTGCCGATAGCCAAATTCTCTTTCCTTTTAATGTTTCTCCTACTTTCTCCCCTTCCTTATAACCATCACCTGCTACATCTCTTCTACATTCTCCCTGTTCACTCTTTAAAATTTTAAACAATTTTCTACCTTCCTATTACATTTTCTTTCCTTTATTAACTGTATCTTTACCATCTTTTAGAACTAATTAGTTTATATGACTCCTCCCCACCACTAAAGCTGTTGCAATTATTACTGCAGTGGACAATGTATCCTGCTGTTTGCTTTAATGCCAGGTCTAGTTCACGTTTTTGTTGTTGGTAATTGCTTTTTTTGGTGGGGTGGCAATTAACATTGTATATGGCATAGTAGGAACCAGGTATTTATTTTAATGCAGCATATTGTTTCTACCAGTATTTGCTATGGTTTGCTTCCCCCTATTATTGGAGGTGCTGAGAGCCTACAGGGACACTACAAGTTCACAGGGTAGAGACTCTACTGCTAAACATAACGCAACCAAAAGACAATGCATCTTATTCCACAATAGATTATGGACATTCAATCTTCAGGTACACTTTAATACCAAGAATCAAAGAGCCAAAAGCCCAAATTAATGAAGAGACCCCAGGTAGAAATGGCTAGGGGTTAGCACAATCCAGGCAGGATGCACACCTCACAAGTCATGTCAGCTGTTTATTCAGGGGGAGGAAATGGCACCTGTGGACATACTTTCCTGGTGGAAAATGAGCCACTGAAGAAAGAAAGGAACTGGTTTATATGGGTTATTTTGAGGGGTGGTCTAGTGAGCCCATGAGTTTCCTTAGGCACTTGGAAATTTGAGCTGTTTTGGTCGAGCTCTGTGGACAGTGTCTGAAGAGGATTTACCCTGGAGGAGATGAACACTCCTGGAGACTGTTTCTTTGAGGATGATGAAACACCTTCTCTCTGCCGGCAGACCTGCATCTGGAAACACTTGTCTTGGGAGATGAAAGCTGTCAATGCATGTCCTTAATTTTTGCTCCCTTTCCCCAGGCCTCATTATCTCAGGAATTTCTCATTCTCCACATCTATCGGGGGTTGGTCACTGGTCCCACTCATGTAAATCCCCTGCTATAACAAAACAAAGAGTCAACACACAAGGTTGTGGATAGCACAGCTATGAGGGGGTCTCAATATAGATTACTCTAGGACACTTTGGTAGTTGAAGCAAGTGCCTAAAAAAGCCCACACATGTGGGGTGCAGTGGGTTACACCTGTAATCCCAGCAACTCGGAAGGCTGAGGTGGGAGAATCACAAGTTCAAAGCCAACCTCAGCATTTTAATGAGGACTAAGCAACTTAATGAGAACCTGTCTCAAAAAGAAAAAGCACTGGGGTTGTGATTCAGTGGTCATGTGTTCCTGGGTTCAATACATGTCATTAAAAAAAAGGCAGCCCACACATAAGATGGTAAGAGTAATACCCCCACAACAGAAGCATAAAACCCAATGAAGGAACTAATTCACTAGCAAATGACCCCAAAGATATTGAGGTGGATGAAATATCATATAAAAAATTCAAAATGATCATTAGGAAAGTTATTAATTAATTCTAAGAGAATGCAGAAAACAACTGAGTGAATTAAAGAAATCTATACAGGATATGAATGAGAAATTCAATAAGGAAATAGAAATACTGAAAAAGGCACTTCACACTGAAAAAGAACCAAATAGAAATCATGGGGATGAAAGACACAATAAATCAAATAAAATGTTCAGTTGAAAGTCTCTCTAAAAGAGTAGACCATGCTGAAGACCTAATCTCAGACTTAGAAGACAAAGTGATCAGCTTGAACAATCAGATAACATTAAAGAAAGAAAGGGAGCTTGGTATGCTGGTGCATTCATGTGAACCCAGCGACTCAGGACACTGAGGCAGGAGGATTGCAAGTTCAAGGCCAGCCTCAGCAACTTAGTGAGGCCCTATGAAACTTAGTGAAACCCTGTCTCAAAATAAAAACAAAAAGGGCTGGAGATGTCTCTCAGTGGTAAAGCCTCTCTGGGTTCAATCCCCAGTACCAGTACAAAAAAAAAAAAAAAAAAAAATAGTCCAAGTTCCACAAGGAAAGAAAAGAAACAGCCATGATCAAAATGTACAAGAACTCTGAAACAACATTAAGAGACCAAACTGAAGAATCATTGTAATTGTGGAAGGTCAGTGAGATGCAGTTTCATTGAATGGAAAATCTTTAGAGGGAAATAATAACAAAACTTTCAAACCTTCCAAATAATATGGACATGCAGACACAAGATACATTCAGAACACAAATAGACACGATTAAAAAAAATGACATATTATAATTAAATGCCTAATAAAGAACAAATAACTTTAAAAGTCTTAATAGAAAAGCATCAGGTCACATTTGGAGGCAAGCCAAACAGAATTTCTTCAGCACAAACCTAAAAGCTAGGAGACCTTGGGCTTGGAATTATGTGCTTCAAGTCCTGAAGGAAAATAACTGTCAACCAAGACTGCTATATCCAGCAAAGCTATCCATCAAAATCAAATATGAAATAAAAACCTTCAAAGACAAGCAGAAACTAAGAGAATTCATGACAACTGAACCAGCACCACAAAACTTAAACACTTCATACAGAAGAATTAAAAAACAAGCCCCAGAACTCACAAATGAACAGATTGCATTTGAAGAATAGATAAGAACACGAGAAACAGGACCAAATTAAATATTAGAAAGAAATCAAAGTTGCAGGAAGTAATAAACATCTATTATAACATTAAATATAAATGACTTCAAATCTTTAATTAAAAGACATAGGTTGGCAGAATGAACTGAAAAAGAACCAAGGATATGTTGTTTGCAAGAGACACTCCTTAGAGGCAAAGACAGTCACAGGTTGAAAGTGAAGAATGTAATTGACACACCATTCAAATGGAGTCTGAAAAAAAGCGCTACTCTCACCTATGACAAAGTAGATATCAAACCAAAATCAGTCAGAAAAGGAAAAGAAGGACACCTCACACTGGTAAAGGGAATCATCCAACAAGAAGTTATAACAATAATAAGTATTTACACCCTGAATGAGGGTGCAATAAATTACATAAGAGAGAAACTACTCAAACTGAAGCCTCAGACAGACAGTAGTACAATAATACTGGGTGATTTCAACACACCTCTCTCATCATTAGCTAGGTCCTCCAGATATAAACTCAGTAAAGACTCCTTGGACCTGAAAAATATTATAAATCTAATGGAGTTAACAGAATGTATGGAATATTAAACCCCAAAACAGCTAAATATACTTTCTTCTCAGAATCTCATGGAATCTTTTCCAAAATAGACCATATTTTAGGCCACATAGCAACTTTTAGCAAATGCAAAAAATTGATATAGTATCTTGTATCTTATAAGATCATAAGGGAAAGAAATTATAAATCAGCACAACAAAATTCTACAAAGCCAGTTGCAGTGGCTCATGCCTGCAATCCCAGTATCTCAGGAGGGTGAGGCAGGAGGATCGAGAGTTCAAAGCCACCCTCAGCAATAGCCAGGTGCTAAGCAACTCAGTGAGACCCTGTCTCTAAATAAAACATAAAATAGGGTTTGGGATGTGGCTCAGTGGTTGAGTACTCTTTTGAATGATGCACACATCATAGAAAAAATCAAGAGGGAAATTTAAAAAATTTTAGATGCAAATGAGTATAGGGATACAATATAGACCAGAACCTCTGGGACAGTATGAAGACAGGTCCAAGAGGCAAGTTTATAGCTATGAGTGCCTACATAAGAAAATTAGAATTATCCCAAATAAACAACTTAATGATACATCTCATGGCCTTTGAAAAAGAAAAACAAACCAATTCTAAAATCAGTAGAAGGAAATAATTAAGATGAAAGCCAAAAGCAATGAACTTGAAAATACAAAGGATCAAAGGAAATCAAATAGTTGGTTCTTTGAAAATTTAAACAAGATTGATAAGTCCTTAGCTAAACTGACTGAAAGAAAAAGAGAGAAAATCCAAATTAATGAAATTACAGATGAAAAAGGAGAAATCACCATAGACAGCACAGAAATTCAGTTGATCATTAGGGACAATTTTGAAAACATACTCCAATAAATTAGAAAATCTAGAAGAAATGGACATATTTATAGACCAATATGATCTGCCAAAACTGAATCAAGGGGACATAGAGAATCTAAGGAAAGCAATAATTTGAAATGAGATAGAAGCAGAAATTAAAAAAAAAAAAAACTTCCAAGAAAGCCCAAGACAAGATGGATTCTCAGATGAATCTTACCAAACCTTTAAAAAGGAACTAATACCAATACTCCTCAAATTATTCCATAAAGCAGAAAGGGATGGAACACTTCCAGATTCATTCTATGAAGCCAGTATCACATTCATAGCCAAAAGCAATATACAGATTCAATGCAATCCCCATCAAAATCCAATGGCATTCTTCATAGAACTAGAAAAAGCAGTTCTAGATTCATTTGGACAAATTAAAAACCTAGAATAACCAAGGGAATTCTAAGCCAAGAAAGCAATGCTGGAGGCATCACAATACCTGACTTCAGATTATACTAGATCTATAGTGACAAAAACTACATGGTAATGGCATAAAAACAGTCACATAGATCAATGATACAGAATAGAAGATCCAGAGACAAACCCACACAGATATAGTCATTTGATCCTTGACAAAGTTGCCAAAAACATACATCAGAGAAAAGACAACCTTTTCAACAAATGGTGATGGGAAAACTGGTTATCCATATGTGGAAGAATGAAACAAGACCCTATCTCTCACACTGCACAAAAATCAATTAAAACTGGATCAAGGACTTAGGAATTAGATCAGGAACTCTGTAAGTCCTTGAGGTAAAGGTAGGGTCATCAGTACAGCATAGAGGCCCAGGACCCTTAAACTCAGGAAATAATGACAAGAGTAAATACATGGAATGGTATCAAATTAAAAAGCTTCTGCAGAGCAAAGGAAACAGGAATGTGAAGAGAGAACCTACAGAATGGGAGAAAGTCTTGGCTAGCTACTCTTCTAACACAGGATCAATATCTAGAATATATAAAGAACTCAAAAAGCTGTACATCAAAAATTCAACCCAAGTAATAAATGGGCAAATGAATGAAACAGGTACTTCTCAAAAGAAGAAACACAAATGGACAGCAAACACATGAAACTATGTTCAACATCATTAGCAAGTACTGAACTAATAGTCAAAACCCACTGAGATTTCATTTCACACCAGTCAAAATGGCAGTCATGAGAAATACAAATATTAAGTGCTGGAGAGGATGTGGAGAAAAAGAAACACTTTTATACTGCTGCTGGAATTGTAAATTAGCACAACCACTGTGGAAATCAGTATGGAGGCTCCTCAAAAGACTAGGCATGGACCACCATATGACCCAGCCATACCACTCCTCAATATTTACACTAAAGAATTGAAGTTTTCATACTACAGTGATGTACGTAGTGATGTAGTAATGATGTTGTGGCAGCACAATTCACAATAGCCAAACTATGGAACCAGCCTAGGTGTCCATCAATGAATGAATGGATAAAGAAAATGTGGTAAATACGCACCACGGAGTTTCATTCATCCATGAAGAAAAATAAAATGTCATTTGCAGGAAAATTGATGAACTTGACACCATGTTATGCAAAATAAGTCAAACTCAGAAGGTCAAGAGTCGTTATGTTTTCTCTCATATGGGGAAGATAGGAAAAAGGAATAGAAAGGTGCGGGGGGGATCTTAAGAAAATCAAAAGGAGATCCGAGGAATAGAGGAAATGGACAGGGGGTGGGAGACAGGGAGGGAAGCGGGGAAGGGAAGTGCTGGGGAGTGATACTAACCAAATTATATTGTTATATTGTATGCATGTACGAAAACGTAACAACAAATCCTGCAGTTATGTACAACTATAATGCACACATGAAGTGTGGAAAAATGGTTTTCAGCAATGTCAGGGAGAGCTGGGTTTGTATTTTGGCTCTGGTATTTAGGGACCTCTGAAATTGCTTGATGTACTGAACGTATCTGAGCTACAGCCTCCTATAGGACCCGTGGGTAATTATAGCACTCTTTCTTCTCCACAGCATAGCGAGGGATCATGGAACAGTGCCCAGCACCTTGCACGCAGCCGATAGCTTTCTTTTGTTAAAGTTGTACTATTAATACTACTGCCGTTGACCCTTATACACTCAGAGAGCTTTGCCTTTGTTTAAGTTCCATCTATCATCTTTAGAAATTTTTGCTACTATAGAATTTACTATGTTTAAAAATAGCTCCCTAGGAGAGAAGCAACACTGAAAAAGTAAATGAAGAGTAGGGGAAAAAACTGCATTAGACTTAGTGTCCTGACTGGGCGATTTGACTTTCTGTTGGAAATTCGAGTACTTTGAAGTGAAAGTACTTTGAACCTGAGCAACAGTTATATCAATGGCAGCCCCATTTTTCTTTCCATTTACAGTTGCTTTTGGGAAATTGCATAAATGTAGCCCTTGACAGATCCCTGATAGTGAAATCAGTCTTGCTTGACAGGCCTGTCATTTCTTTATTTTACAATAGTTTTTATAAGTAAATCAACTATCTCAACTTTATATTTTTAGCAGGTCTTATTAAATGGTAATGTTTTACTACATTTTCACCATGACCTTTTTTCCCCTTCCTTTATGGAAAGAAATATGGAGAGAGAAAAGATGGAATCCATGTCTTTTCTGCTAGAGGGGTTCCTGTGTGACTTTGAACTCAGCGAGCTGGGTTCACACACGAAAGCCCTTCAGAAGAGCACTGCTTTCCTGGGAGGTGGGTCAGAGGCGGTTGTCTGGGTTTCCATTCAGCACACTGGGTTTTTTTTGGAGATGTGTGTTTCATGCATTGCAGCAGCTAAATTTCAGGTTTTAAACTAACATTTGATGGATTTGGGACTATATTAGGAGAAAGTAGAAATTTAGAAAGCTTCCTAAAACCCATGCATCACAATGTCCTTTTATTTATTTTAGCTATACACCATCGTTGGAGTAAATTATCTGAACTTTCAATAGTTTCCACCCCAGTAGACTTTAAAAATATTTTTGATGAGATGGGGCATACTCTTAGTCCCATACAGAAAATGTACCTGCAAAGGAAAGAGGGGAAAACTGATTCTTCTAAGGACATGGGCACTTAAGACTCAGTTGGATGTTGGTGTTATCCATTTGTTAATGACAATACAGCAATCCATCCATGTTTCTAGAAGACTCTGAACTCTTCTGCATGGTATCTAGAAAAAGCTGTGTCCAGAGAAGTCGGGGGACCATTTCCGGTCCCTGTAGCCTCTGCATCTGTATCTCCCCTTCTCCTGCATGAGGAAAGGAGGTAACCCTGGGTGGCTCAGCTTTGCTGGACTTTCCACAGCCTTTCAAATGTCCACCTCTTGCCACACTCTGGTTCTTGGAAGCTGGTTTATTCTTTTATTTGTTCTTATTTCTCTGCTGAACATTTTGGTATCCATTGTACATATCATTGCAATCTTGAAATTATATATTTAGATCTTAAGATATGATTTGAGTTTCAAATTTTTTGGCAATAATTTAATTTTTCCCAATCAAGAGAAGTTTTCAAAATTTAAAGTCATCATAGAATATGTTACTAGTGTGCAGAAACAGAAAATGTGGGGAAGATCATGTTATATTGTAACTTAGGCCTAGAGCCTAGGTTTTGAGAAATAGTTCCGACTCTGTAATATTAAACAAAGGCCACATTATAAATGGATGGTTCAGTCTCCTAATATTTTGGAGAATGCTGACAAATATATTATTCCAGAAAATCATTTGGTGTTTTTAGAACTTTTATTTTTAAACCACCCTCTATTTCTTCTCCTGAAGCCTTCTCTTGTTGACTAAAAATTTTCTGCTAAATTTAAGAGGCAAAATTAGGGAGAATGCAACATTTGGTACTAAGTGGGACAGGTGTAGAAAAGCCACACCCTCAGCGGAAGGAACACAGCTAGAGACAGACGCTGGAAGAGCCTCCAGTGCATGTCTTCTTCTAATTTCTAAAGCCTGCAAAGCCCTGATGAACTGAACAGGAAGGGCCTGCCAGAAACTGTTGCTGAGGAGAACTCACACACGGAGCCTAATGCACGGAGGATTTGCTCTTTGCTATAAAAGGTATATTCTTAGAGGCTGTTGTGAACCCTGAAATGCTGATCTTGCCTAAAGACTAGCTGAGGCTGGAGGGTGTGCTGTGTGTCCTGATAATGCTGGGGACGCAGGGGGGGGACCAGCCAGCTCTGCTCATTAAGGAAATCCTGGACATATTTACATCATCTGAAAATGCTGTAATCAATCTGTGAAGCAGTAAATTGACTGCTTTTCCTAATAGGGATAGCACATGTGTTCTGAATTGCTAACTGACTTTGAGATTAGTTATACTTTATTTCTAAATTAAGCCGATGGCAATTCACAGACTTCATCCATGACATTATTCATCTATGGAACCTACAACATTGGGCTTTGTGCTTTTAGATGTTCACTCTTTTTGAGAAAAAAAATGTTTGGATCTTCTGATGATAACTTTCCGTGTTTGGTTTGGTCACTGTCTTAAAATTTGAGCTGTAACTTCTTACTCTGCATTTAAATCCTGATCAGCTTCCTTTGGATGAATTTGTTGGTTTCCCCTCACTGTGGGTTCATTTGACTGTCCAATTTGTCACAGCACAGGGTATATTTAGCTATATTTAGAAGTTTGGTGACTGATCAGACCAGATGTAATGGGCAAAAGCATTAATCAACAGTCCTGCATTTCACAGATGTGCTGAAGCTATTTTCTTTTCTTTAAGAAAAACCTTAATAAGTACATTTTCCAGTCCTTTTTTTCTTTTTCTTAAGCTCCAGTGATGCTTAACTGTTACAGCAAACACTCAGTGCATTTGTTGACTGTCTATCCTGTAGCCTTATCAGGAATACCAGGGATATTTAGATGAAAAAAAAGACCCTGTTTCAAGCAACTGAGAGTCTCACTGTGAAAGGCTGGGGGCAAAATACTAACTCGCCTGCCGTAGTCAGGGTGAGGAAATAACGGTATCTAGGGAAGTAAAGACGGAAAGAATGGTGAGTGGACAGCAGTGGAGGTAGCTCACAAGATGACCTGGGAAAACAAATTGTCACGGTCGGGATGTGAGGGGTCACCCAGAAGCTCATGTGTGAGACAAGGCAAGAAGGTTCAGAGGAGAAATGACTGGGTTGTGAGGGTCTCAACCCAGCAGTGATTAGTCCCCTGAAGGGATTAGCTGAGTAGTAGCTGGAGGAGGTGGGGCGTGGTGCTGGGGCGTGGTGCTGGGGCTTTGGGGTTAGTATTTGTATCTGGTGAGTGAGTGGAGTCCCTCTGCTCTGCTACTTTCTGTTCATGTGAGCGGCTTCCCTCTGCCACACACTCCGCCATGATGTTCAGCCTCACCGGGAGCCTGAAGGAATGGAGTCTGCTGTCTGTGGATGGAGACCTCTGACACTGTGAGCCCCTGAATAAGCCTTTTCTCCTCTCCAGTTGTGCTGGTTGGGTCCTTTAGTCACAGCAGCAAAAAAGCTGACTAAAACAAATCAAGTGGAGAAATTGCTGGAAGAATTCTTGGCAGTGCTGGCTCAGGTATTAGTGTCAGAAATAGACTTACAAGCATGCGGATTGCTGCCGTTTTCAACTAAGTCCAGGTTCTGGATTCCTAAGTTTTGTTCCAGCAATTCTAGGGTAATGGCTCACCTTTTCTGATAAGTGATGAATCTTCTATTGCCTGACTCTTCTTTTATTGACGGGTTTTAAATAAGCACTATTACACCTGATTGCAACTGTGTTTCTCTTCCCCCACTACCTCGTCAGCCTTGGTGGGAGGGCGGGTGTAATGTCTGTTTCTCCACCTGTAACTTCCACGCAGTGTGTGGTGTCTCACCTTTGTTATTGAATGAGTGGGTAGATGTATGGATGGACTGACAGACTGGTTCATGTCTAGCTGGTTGGGTGGATTTAGAATGTCCCAGCAGGATGATGCAGCTTTGAAATATTCAATCCACATGTAAAAATTTCTGCTTTTCCAGGAATTACCAGTGGACAGTGCTGTAGGAAACTAGCCATTCCTGGTAATAGTGATGGGCTCTGGCCAGGAGCCAAGTCCTCATATCCTTCATCGTAGTCCTGTGTCACAGTTATATGGTTATTTCATTTCTTAAGGACTGGCTCATAGACATTGTGTGGGCCCTGTGAAAGAATCGTACTTGGGATCTAAAGAGGACTTTGAGTGGGGCCAGAAATTACTTTGCTTCAAGGAGGCTGTCTTACTCATCTGTGTTTCTTCATTCAGGAGGAATACGGCTTACTTGACCTACCCCATGTTTAAATACCCGACCATGCCCAAGTCCCTCTGTGCTGACTGCTACACAGCAGTGTCCTGTGGAGGGAAAGAGGAGCATCCGCACCTGCTCTGTGCCCCGTGCAACTTTTTGAGAATGAACTTGACTCACCTGTTCTTCCAGGCTGCTCAATAGGTCAATGGCAGCACACACCTGGCCACGGCTCCGCAGCCTCGGTGCCCCTGCAGATTTTAACTTCCAGCTCTTCTCAGGTGGGGTTCACCCTTGCCTTCTCTCTTCTCCCGTGGCTCTCTGATCTTCAGGTGCAGTCCCTCATGGCCATCTCAGAAGGTCTAAGAATGGTCCTGCTCTCCATCATCAGGCTGTCCCTCAGAAGGTCAGGGTCTTTCCCACAGTACTTTGTAATTCTAAGAATTGATAATTGTCACTTTCAGTTTTGCAGGTTTCTGGGAACTCTAATTTTCATTTCCATCACTGGTTTGAAGATTCCCATTAACATTTTTGTCATGCAAGGTAGCCTCCAGCAGTTTGGACTTGCAACCCTCTGTTTACTGAAATGCTTGGATACCTACTAGGATTTGCAGTCCCTGCATGATTCAGCTCTGACCTTGCACTGTGCACACCACATGCTGCAGTGGTATTTTCTGGATGCACCTGTTAGTGATTTGCCATGTTCTCCAGGTAACTAACACTTCATTGTATGCACCGCATCTCAAATCCACGTCCTCCAAATCAGGCCAGAATGTCCCCCACCCCAGCATTAAAGCACATCTTTCCTGTTCTTCTCTTGCACTTCCACAGTATTGTCACAAAGGCTGTCTGCACCCATATATATCTATGCACAACCTGAATAAATGACTGAATTGATTTGCTAACTCTAAGCTGGGAACATGTTTGAAAGTATATCCTTTCAGTTTGAAGTAATTTTTCATCCTCACTTATTGAAGAGCATCTAAGGGGTCCCATCTCTGAGCCCTGGCGACAATGTCAATGCTCCCTTCCTCCTAGTCTTCCTCCATGCACTGTTCCTGCCCAGCCTGGCTCTCTCGGGAATTCTGCCACATCAGGAGCTGGGGGCAGGCTTTGCTGGGGAGTAGGTACTGGAGTGGGCACAGAGACAGAGGTCACAGAAAGGAGACGCTGTGGTGTCAACAGGTAGCTCACCTCTTCCTGCTATCTCCTGAGCCCCGGGGCAGGAACCCAGTCTGTTTTGTTCACAGTCACAGACACTAGCCAGCTTCAAGGCCCAGAGCAGGTGGGTGCTCACTGGTGGCAGCTGAGTGAATGAATGAAGGAACAATTCTGAAGCCTCCTTAAGCTGATGAGTAGATGCAGTACTAACTGAAGTCACTAGAGGGAGATCAGAGAAGGACTAACAAAGAGCACCGCAGAAGCCAGACCCAGCCGCGGGCCTGCATGCAAGTTCCACTCCCGCTCCTTGTCTGAAATTTTAAAAAGTTAGATGTGACACTATACATACATAAATCTGAACTGAATCCAACACGATCCTTTCGTTGCTCCTGGTAGTGACCGATGGGCCCTGGCGTCTGTACAGATACACAGGAACGCGGAAGGGCATCCTGCGGAGCGCTGCACTTTCTAGAGTAGAAGTAGAAGCCTCATGAGGTCGCACTCCGTCCGCCAGCAGGCGGGCTGGGTCGCTCCCGTGGTCGGGGCACCACGGTGCATCTGAAACGAAGGGCTTCACCTCGTGTTCTAACACGTAAGACCATCCCGTAATCGGGAAGTACACAGAAGCGGGCGTTAGGGACTACGCACAATGAAGTCACCCTGATGCTCTGGGACGCACGCCATGCCTGCAGCGGGTGTCCAGGGCTTGCCCTCGGTGCCATTTGCAAAACCTCTCTGGGAACCGATTCTTCATCCATACCATGGTGGAACTAGTGCATATTCCACAGGGATTTGGTGCAGACGAAAGGAGGGACGCACATGAGGGACCTAGTGCACACCTGGCCCGTGCACAGCGAGCTTCAGTGCGCATGTCCCGGTGGCGTCAGATGGAGGCGCCGCTTTGCAGCCCAGCTCACCACTGCGCCCCCTCCAGCCACCGCCCATGTTCCTCCTTCGGGTGGTGGTGCTGCGCTACCAATTTGTTGGACGGCCTGGAGATCCTGGGACCTCGAGAGCGTGTGGGGAAGGGTACTTTCGGTTGCTCTCCTGGAACCGTGGCGTGTTGGTCCATCTGTGACACAGTAAGATGAAGCCCCGGGGGTGGCTTACGAGCAAGCACAGGGAGCACTGGTCCTCTAAGGAATCTCAGGTCTGCAGGGAAGCTGCGGACGACGGTGCCCTACGTGGAAACCGTACAGGCCTTTAAATTCAGCTGCATTTGCACTGCAGCTCAGAGCAAATCCTCCTTTTATGTTCTCTTTCCTTTTGGCTTCTGAGCAGTTGGCCCTGGCAGAGGCTCTGATAAGCAAATGGCCAGGAACTGTCTTGACAGGGAAGAGGTGACTTGAAAGAAGAGGGAACTGAGTGCACAGGCCTGGACAATGTTCAAAACAACAGAAAAGAGCTTTCACCTTCACTTCCACCTTGTCTGTATGAGTGTCCTTGTCCCTCCAGATAGATAAAAGTTAGGTGGAAGTTCATTTTCAGGCACTTTAATTAAAAATTAAGTTGATTCATCTTAATAAAAGAGATAATAGGAAAGTCCTCAGTGGACAGAAAGCCATAATATTTTCAGTGATAAATTCTTATAGGAACTTTAAAAATTAAAGATATTCATTAAGTATCATATATATCATTCCTGAACACCATTTCATGTCGTCTGTCTGAATTTGAAAGAAGTATCACTTCCAAGATCCAAGCATCGAGTTGTCTTGGTGACCCACTGGGTAAGGGTCAGCCAGTGCAGAATACAGCACCCAGGGCACAGGAACCCTCAGAGCCTCCTGGCTGGTGCACCTGTCTGTCACTTCAGCTCTGCTGTATCACATAAAGAGGCTAAAAAGGACCTAGGAAAAACCCTGTTCAATGAATCAGATAAATCATCTGAAAAAGTCCTAAACTGGAAGTCACAACGAAACAAATGAGATGGGAATTAATTTGGAACTACTAGGAACACGACATGTAGCCAGGATTGGATTCGGTTCAACTTAAAATCAGAACAACTTTTATGTTTTACCATCTGCCTCACCAAGAGTCTTGTAAAATTTGAATACTACAGTCTCCGGAGAGTCACATATGAGGAAAGCTTTTTTAGGGCCATTTAAAAAGCATAAAACCAGAATCAATACCATCGGTGCTTGTCCACGAACAGAGTTAGTAATTAGTGACTGCTGGAAAGATTCCTCCCCTGGGTCGTGGGGTGGCTCCTGTGCTCCACCTGAACCTCTGCCCTCTGCACAGCCTCCTGGTAGCCCAGCAAGTCATCTTTCACCCCCGGCAGTGGAGAAGCAGGGTGACGCTCAGAGACAGGCAGGTGGGCCACACGCAGGCAGCTTGTAAGTGGAGGAGAGCTGGATCGGACTGTGGCTCTGCAGTATTTTGTTTTGGGCATGACACTTGTTTTAAAAACAGGCAAGAAGCATGAGACAGAAGACAGCTCTAGCCTAGTTTCCGTGTTCTAGTTCTGTGTTAAGGTGAGCGCCCCAGAAGTCAGGTGGCATGCGCTCCTGTGTTATTGTTAGGTGTCCCCGTGTGCGTCCTTGCAGAGCTTCCGCTATGGAGAGACATGGTGTCGCAGCACCCTTCAGCCTCTGGCGTGGTCCGCTGCAGGCTTTCCCTCGTGGATGACCGGAGAGGACAATGCCAAAGCCTCTGCGCCTGCTCAGCTCGACCTCCTGGAGCTGCTCTGGACGGCACCACAGCTTGTCCCCCTTCCCTGTGCCCTGCCTTGCACAGGACTGCTGAATGAAGAATGGATGCCCGGGGAGGGAAGGAATCCTCCAGAAGAAAACATGGAGGGGGGACAACATGGTGAAACCAGAACAAAAGTAATGATCCCCTTGAACCACGGTCTTGCTGAAGCTGATCCCAGGGAGGAAGGAGTAGATTCTACGGGAGCAGCGTGTTTGGGCGTGGACCACTGCGGGATAGTCGCAGTTACTCTGCACAGTCTCTGCAGAAATGACTTCACTTAAAAGATACCAAATCACCAGATCTTTATTGATTTGACATTTAGCAGGTGCCAAGTACTCTAGCAGGTTAAAATGCCAGATAAGACACGCTGTTTGCCCACATAGGGTTCTCAAGAGACATTAAGCAAATGCATACATGGGGTCTGAAGTGACAGGTGCTTATACAGTCCTTGGTCGATGTACAGGGAGCTCAGAGGAAGAAGAACCATCTCTCAAGTGTGAGCTGCGGCTCCACCGTGGTGGGAGGGCAGGGTCATGGTCCTATCCTAGGCAACCCCTTCTCCAGCTGTAGTCTAGCTCTCGCCGTTCAGACTGTGAGTGATGTGACAGACCAGGAGCGATACCTGTTCCGTGTTCCTGCTCTTCTCTCAGTGAACACTGCCTTCCTGCTAAGTGAGAGAAGAATTCAAGAAAGTCTAACTCTTATCTGAACTAATACTTAAAGTCAAACTGGAATGCAGCTCACAGAGAAGTAGCCAGGAAGAGGAGAGGGATTGTTCCAACAGGAAGACTCCGAGCAAGAAAGAGCACTTTGCATTTGATGGTGATGCAGTATTGATGTAGCGAATCAGCCTCCCTGCAGGTGTGACACAGTGTTTGGGGCCTGGACAGATGTGACTGATTATGGACACACATAAAGGTCAAGAAAGCAGATTGGACACATTTTCGTAGGATGGTTAACATTAAAGTTGATTAAAATAATTGTTTTTAGCTTTTTCTGAATATAGTAGGGCACATTTGTATGTCTGGAAAAATCTGCATAATCCTTCTGGGTGTGACATTCTGCCTGTAAAAACATTGGGATATGTAAATGAAGGGTTGCATCTAAATGTGGCCTCATTTCTGGATGTGTTTGAGACGCTCACACTCATTTTGTTTGTTCCTTCTTTCGGATTCTTGACATCCGACTGGTTAGCATGCCCTGCTGGCTGTGTGCTTGAAGTTAGTTTTGATTGTAACGCCACCTTCACAACCTCGTGCCATGCATAGGGCAGGAGCACTTCCCAATCCACGTCCTGCTGCCAGCGTTGCCCCAGCACTCAACCTGGACAGAAGCGTTCCGAGGAGACTAGAGACAGTAGTTTCTTAGGATTGTAAAAAGGAAAGGACTAACCGAAACATGAGCAACCACATCCTGAAGGATCTACAGGGTTATTCACCACCACCAGGTTGGAATCGCTAAGGAGTGCAAGGTTGGCTCAATATATGAAACCAGTTCACATGTCCTCTCAATAGAGAAAACATAAAAGCCACACAATCATTTCAGTGGACTTGGGAGAAGCATTAGGCGACACTAACACAGTTTTATAACTTAAAGACATTGGTAAACTAGGAGCATGAAGACATTTCCCTGATAAACTTTTATCCCTGAGTCCAGGAATCAGTTCATATGCCTGTGCTCACGTTTGCCATGCACTAATTTACTGGAGGTTCTAGCCAAGGCACTGAGGCAAGGAAACACATAAAGGAGATTCAGAGTGGAAATTTTCCTATTCTCAGACAGTGTGATCCTGCATATACGAAAAGGAATCCACACCAAAAGATAGGACTAATAAATGGACTGGGCAAGTTTATAGGATACATGATCAGAAAAAAAATGAACAAACACATTTTGTTTGTATCAGTGGGGAAATTAAAAAGTCCTGTGTTAGTGGAAAGGCCTTCTACGTTCATGGATTGGAGAGTTTGCACTGGATTGACAGCGGTAATCCTCAAGTTGCTGTGGAGGTTAAAGCAATCCCTTTTAAAACTGCAGCCGGGCTTTGTGCAGAAACTGGCAATCATAATTTTAAATTAATATGTGAATATAAGGTACCCAGACTAGGCAAAAATGTACTTGCAAAGAAAAATGTTGTAGAACCAAAGCATCTGGGTTTCAAGATTATTCCAGAGCAGCAGCGGTGAAGACGGGGCGGGGGCATCATACCACGTGGCAAGAGATGCCAAAGGCCTTTCTTGACGTCCAGAATCGGTGAACTGAAGAGACCGCCTCAAAACACCTCATCTGCAGCCGTCCACCTCACACTGGACAATCGTTCATCGTTAAAGTGGCTTTCTCGCTCCATACTGCAGTCTGGACTGCTGTGCACCTCCGTGCTCAGTTCAGATGCAGCCCCCTGGTCCCCGTGTAGGACGATGGCTCTGTCTTCAGTGCCCCTGAGCACCGCCTACACGCAGCCGCTTACCTGCACACTTGTGCTCTGTGTTTAGCTGGTGGTGTCCAGGGCTGCCCTCCTTCCCCCAAGATGTAAGTCCCTTGGAGATGGACCTGCTTCTTCATCTTACTCCAGTCAGCGGTTAGAAGAAGGGTTGGCACCCAATAGTCCTTCAGTAACCATTTATTAAATTGAATGTTAAGAGTAACGTTTTCAAGTGAAGATCCTTTATGTAGCAGCCATTAAAAAGAACACCTGCTAAGGGATATTCAGAGGTGATATGATTAGATTATGAAAGTTGTGATCTAATCAGTGAATTAATCTGTTTAGTGGGTTGATAATTTGAAAGGACTATTGTACTGGGTAGTAACTGTAGGCAGTCAGGGTGTGACTGGAGGAAGCAGGTCACGGGGTGTCCCTTTGGTGTTGATATTTGTCCCTGGCTTTCTCTCTCTGCTTCCTGGCTGCAGAGCCGAACTGCTTTCTTCCATCTTGCCCTTCCGCCATGATGTTCTGCCTCACCTCAGGCCCAGAGACAAGGGACAACTGATCATGGACTGAGATTTCTGAAACCATGGGCCAAAGTAAACTTTTCCTCCTCTGAGTTGCCTTGTAGGTATTTCAGTCACAGCAACAAAAAGCTGACTAACATCTCAGGGACACACCAGGGAGGCATCTTTGGGTTGGCGCTGGAGGCTCTGACTCCATGCTGCCGCTCTACCTGCGTTGCCCATGGGGGAAGCAGTGGGTACACCTCCTCCATTTCCTGTGTTGCTCAGCCTTGGCCCACAGGGGAAGAGTCCTGGGTAACTGTGCTTCCTGAACTGAACCATGGCCGCTGCCCTTCTCTCTTGTGCCATGTCAGCTGCTCCCTCTGAGATCTGCTGGAGACCCCACCAGGCCCGAGAAATTCTGTGAGCAGGATCTGAATTCATTACTCACTGCTCAAGGCCAACTAAATGCCAGGGTATTTTTAGAATTAAAACTTATCAGAATCCAGTAACTCAAAGTAAAGGAATGATGTGAAGAGAAAGAAGTTAAGAGCTTTTCTCCCCTGTGTGTCTGCTGGATGTGGAAAACACAGGAGCGGGTGGAGGGGAGAGGGAGTGCTCTGCAGTGGAACTACTAACAAAGCCACTGCTCCTGCATGTCGATTCCGTACCCACACAAGCCATTTTGAGAATGCACTGGTTGAACAGCCAGACGCTAAGATGAATGGGCTGAGTTTGTGTTCAGAGCCTGTGGAGGAAGAAATTAAGACGAAACTGATTATCAGCAGGTATCCGTGTGATGCATGGTAAGTAGACTGAGCTCCCTGAGGACAGGGCTTGGTTCCTGGCCTTCCATGTCTTGGCAGTATTTTCCTTCTCTTAGTATATGTATGTCGTCTCCACTCCTAGGACTTGACGGTGTGTGTGACTGACACTTTTTCCCACCTGTACCTTTACTCTTGGTATCTCCCCACACCCAGAGCTTTCCTATCCACAAACTGTTGATGCCTGATGCCACTGGCAATGGAGATGTCCCTCTGAGAACTATGCAGATCCCGGTACTGCGGAGGTCCCTGCCTCGCACAAACACTGCATTCACTTGTCAGTAAGTGGCAGTTTTACAGGACCCAAGGTTGACCGTTTTTGAGCGCCTACCACATGTACTTTGGTGATCTGCTGTGGGCATCTCCGAGACTCATTGACCCAAGAATAACCCTTTGTCTTCTCCCTACACCAGCTCCTTCCTCCTCTGCTCTGATCCTGCCCATGGTCTCACCAGATGCTGTGCACCCTGAATCCAGGTGACCAGTCTCCTTCCCTCTTGGATGCGTTTCCTTTTCCCCCTTCCGTCCATCTCAAACCCACTGCTCCTGAGAGTCCTCCAGTCTGCTCCCTTCTCACCACGTGGCTGCTTCAAGCCCACAGCATTTACAGCTTGGATTACAAACAAATTTTTCATTTTATTTTCCTGTTTTCCATCTTGACTCCCTCAATGTGATCTTCACTGAGTCTAATGACTTAACAACTCTTTAAAAGCTGCTCCCCACCTCCCTGCCCCCACTATGAGAGAGGTCCTTGTGTTTTGGGTCAAGAAGCCCCCAAAAAGCTGTGGAGCCTCTCCTAAGCCCTGTGGGGATCCGCAGGTGAAACTGGCCCAGGGAGTGAAGCTCTCTAACACCACCACGGGATCAGCCCTGTCTGTCTCTCGCTGCTCAGCTCTAGCCACTTCTGGTCTGTAATGCAAATATTCCAGAACCTCAGCTGGCCTACAGCAGCCCGATGCACAGTGCCTTGGATGGAGGATGGAGGTGTCCCCTGCTGGGAACAAGATTCTCTCCCCTCTCTGCATGCACCTTCGCCTGAGTTACAGGCACATGTGCTTGGCTTCCATCTTGAGCTGCTCAGAGCTCCCCTCTGCCTTTGCCATGCTGCGTTAGAGCACTTGCTAGGACGTCACTAAGAGCAATTACAAGTGTGCTTTGGCCTAAGTAGAGCAGCTGTCAGTCAGTGGCTGTTGCATGAATGAATAATGTTTCTTCCGAGTTCCTTAAGGTTTACACACCGGAGATTCTTTCATAATCTTTTATTTTTGCCATGTCGATGTCTACTGTGTTAGCAACGGTATCACCTTCTATAGCACTTACGAATAGATGGAATTTGCAGGCCATAGAGTGCACACATCTTACAAGCACTACTCAACAATTGTTTACATATCTATATTTATGCCTGTTGATGGCCACACAGATCAGAATACAAACCATTCCCTTATTCCTGAAATCTCCCTCGTGACTGTTTTCTGTCAAAAGTCTGCTTTTCTAACATCTAGCATCATAAATCTTATTCTTGAACTTCATGTAAATGAATGAAGTCATGAATTTGACACTCTCAAAATATCCCCCATCAGGTTCATGTGGGATTTTTATTTTGGTGATATTTCTTCACAAGTCATTGCACTGTATCCTGCCTAAAGTCACTTAATTAACACCTGTCATCCAGATCCGGAGATGTACATCGGTGTCCTCTGTGCTTATCAAGAAATAACTCTTATAATAACAAGTTAGATATAGTTGTTAGTGGTCTTAATATGTTAACATGCTAAAAAATGGTACTAAATTGCTACTGCTTTGCTGCTTCATCAGAATCTAAAATTCCGTCCCTCTCTACCTCCTTGAATCCCACGTATAAAAATGCACCCCCCTCTCCTTGATCAGGTCTTGCTTCCCATCCATACCCCTCCTCCAACCCTTCCTTCTCCTCACATCCCTGTAGACTGGCTGTGTGGCCACGTCGGCCTTGATGGATGCTTTAGGGTGCAGAGTGAGCATCATGCTGTGAGCATCCTGTCGGCATTTTGAGAGGAGAACCCACGGGACATAAATAACCCAAATTAGGACGCAGAATCAGGAGGCGTCACTGCAGCAATTCAGAGCAGCCGCGCAGCCCAGGAGGATGGGTGGGGCAGGGGAGGTGGAACCCACCCTTAGCCCTCGCACCTTCGGCCCTACCTCCTCCTAGCAGCTCCCGCTGCCCGCTGTACCTCTTCTGTGCGTAGCTTCCTCTTCTTGCCCCTCCCCCTTTCATGTGCATTGCACGTAGGGTGACGCCCCTCACGCACAGGAGGAAGAGGGAGAAGGCAGAGAGGAACGCACCAGCAGAAGAGCACAGCTAGGGGTTGAGGTGCAAGCCATGCTCAGAATCTAAAAATAAACTTTAAAACATGGTGGCATCATGGAGGGGAGGTGGGACCAACCACGGCCGTGCTGGCCTCTGTGGCCTGAGTGTCCTGTGAGTCCCATCTCACACTCTCATGGCTGAGTGACCCTGGATGTCTTGCTGAGTTTGTGCCTCAATTGTTACAAAAGGTAGTAGTGGCTGCTGGGCCACCCTGCCCTCTCACCAGGGTCAGTGGTACTTACCAAGAGATTTGAAAAGTGGCTGGTGGTGACAAGTGCTTGCTGTTTGCCCTGTAAAGTCAAACCTTAAGAAAATTTGAAATTGCTTCCCAGAACTCTTCACTCGGAAGCTTATTTATACTTTCCTCACTTAAAAATAACTAACCTGAATATTTGTTCTGAACGTGCTAAAGGGAATCAGCATATACATCTGTTCTTTGAGTACCTGAGTTTCGGGCTGTTCTGAGGTTTGAGACTGGAACCAGGCTGAGCTGAGGAAGAGGGGAAGCGAAGATGAGGAGTACTGGAGCGTCCGTCTGGGGACTTCTAGTCCTATCCCTTCTGCAGCCTGTGGGCAGAGCCAGCGAAAGGGAAGAGAGAGTTCAAAGATTGGTGGCATCGGGCTCACCAACACACTAGCACGTTGGCTCAAACCAGGTCTGAGTTATGAGGACACTGGGGACGGAGAGTCTGAAAGGAGAGGGGGACGAAGGAGACAGGAATCCGGGGAGGGGAGTCTGGGTGGAGATGGGCTGGACTGCTTCTCCCCATTTCTCGCTGGATGGCCTCAGCATGAACCCACACGCCTTCCCCCTGCTGCTACGATCACTTCCTGTGGTTATAGTGACCTTGGGAAGCTGCAGATCTAGTCACATCTCTTCCCTGCAGTAAGATCTCCCTGAGCCTTTATGACCCAGGAGAAGTAATGGAGCCCGCCCACCTAGCCCGAGCCTGGCTTCCTGCTACCCTGGGACCCCTCACCTGGCCACTCCAGGTGCTTCCTGAGTCAGGCCAGCTTCCCCAGGAGGACATCAGAACCCTCCTCCGAAGCCTCTGTGGCCTCCTCTCCCTGATTCCGTCTCACCGCGGGTGTTCCCTGGGGATTCCTTCTTCAAAAACACGCTCCAAACCCAGGAGGTCTGCTCATCTGCCCACAGGGCCGTGCGTCCTGCCGTAGTCCTCCTGAGACTCATTTCCTGGAGCCTGATCCCGAAGCTCAGCAGAGTCGGGTCTGGGCCTCATTGATTACTACCCTAGAGCTACCACCCAGCAGCCAGCCCTGATGGAACTCCGTATTGCTCAGTTATTGTTTAGCTCCTTCCTGATAAAATACAAGGCACTAAATATTTATTCTGAATGGAGTTTCCTAACCGTTAGTACTTGTGAAGTTGTACCAAGGGTGGTGATGTGTTCAATAAAATAAGAAATATTTTCCATAATATAAAGAAAACAGTGCAGAAATGTTTAAGAAACGGTTGGAAGGGCACTGGCTGTGTGCCTGGCCTGTGGTGGGACCCTGCCTGGTGAGCATGATGGCTTCTCTTCTTTCTCTGAGGGTTTGAAATTTAAACAGGTAACCCAGCTTTCAGGGAGTGGCAGGTGCGGGTTCACATGCTGTGAAGTGCACTGCTGTGAGGATAAGGAAGGCCACCCAGCGGACCGTGGTGACGAGGACGTGCACCATCCCCCAGGCCCCCAGCTCGTCCAGGGCAGGGTCAAGGGTCAGAGCAAAGTCCACTGTGTGCTTAGAGGGGGCTGGCTCTGTTTCCAGCCCCCGGGCCTTGCAGAACCATGCAGGAAAGCCCCAGATTGCCCTGCTGGGAGTACTAGGACTGAGACACGGGAGAGGTGCCACCAAATCAGAGGACTCTACGATCCGTCAGGTTGTTGGCACATCTGCCGTCCACCACTGAGAAGGGGAGAGGGGGGAGAAACGCACCGGCTTCATCCCTCTGAAACGCAACGAGTCCCGAGTGTCTCTCCACCTCTGCACGGAGCTGCGCTCTGTCTCCCAAGGCGCCTCTCCTCTGCCACCAACCAAGGCGGCAGTGCCTTTGACCTCTCAGCCCAACTACCCAGATACGAGAAGATGTGTGTGGATAACTAAATCCCGGCAATGAGTACCATTCTGATTGACCCAAAAAACTTTGGACTTTAATTTGGGGAAATAATTCAATATCCTTTGTGAGTCTGGACATTGCACTGAGTTTCTTTGTCTAGATCTCTTGAGCTTTTTTAAATTTTAGGGACCTCTCTAGAGGCCACAGTTGGTCCATTGTAGCCCAAAGGGGAATCTGCAACTCGGGATTTGTTTAAAAGAGGGAAGTCGACCTGCCTCAAGTCTTTCTGTGGGCCATTCTGAAGGACCTGTCCTGGAAACCTTGCAAAGGACCTCTGCTGGCGCCACGGCCCCTGAAGGCTGCACCTCCCACTCCCTCTGTCCTCTCCAGAACAGGAACCTTGGCCAGGTACTGGAGCCCTGCGTTAGGAACACCCTCCTGAGACAGTGTCAGAGGAGGCTTGAGGGCCATCCTGCAGCCCGGGTGCTCACTGTGGCCCGAGTGTTCACCGGTGCCGTGCACCTGGGGGACGCAGGAGAAGTGAGGGTGTCAGCCTTGAACAACTGGGCACGCCTCTGGGAAGGCTGCAGAGGGCTGCCAAGGCCGCACAGCACGTGGAGAAGACTCGCTGAATTTAAGCCACAGTCACGGACAGGAGGTTGTCGGTTAAATGGGCTTGAGGTGAAATTCTTTTGTATCTTTTTCAAAATTTGTTCTGATTAGTTATACCTGAGAGTAGAACGCACTCGGACACACAGTATGTGAATGGAGTAGGACTTCTCAATCTTCTGGTGGTACATGATGTCGAATCACACCCGTCCTGTAGGCAGCTATGCACATGGGGTCGGAATGTCAGATGCATTCTGCTCTCCCTCCTCCCACATGCCTCTCCCCTCCCTTCCCTCTCCTCCACCCAATCCAAGTACCTCTATTCTTCCCTAGCCCGCTCCACTTATTGTGAATTAGCGTCTGCATATCAGAGAAAACATTTGGCCTTTGGTTTTGGGGAACTGGCTTATTTCACTTAGCATGATATTCTCCAGCTCTATCCATTTTCCAGCTTATGCCATCATTACATTCCTCTTTAAGGCTGAATAATAGTCCGTTGTGTATATGTACCACATTTTCTTTATCTATTCATCTATTGAAGGGCATCTAGATTGGTTCCATAGTTTAGCTATTGTGAGTTGAGCTGCTATAAACATTGATGTGGCTGCATCACTGTAGTATGCTGATTTGAAGTCCTTTGAGTATAAACCGAGGAGTGGGATAACTGGGTCAAATGGTGGTTCCATTCCAAGTTTTCTGAGGCATCTCCATACTGATTCCCATAATGGTTGCACTAAATTGCAATTCCACCAGTGATGTATGAGTGTACCTTTTTCCCCACATCTTCACCAACATTTATTGTTGCTTGTATTCTTGATAATTGCCATTCTGACTGGAGTGAGATGAAATCTTAGAGTAGTTTTGATTTGCATTTCTTAGATTGCTAGATGTTGAACATTTTTTCATATTTTTTTGATTGATTGTATGTCTTCTTCTGTGAAGTGTCTATTCAGTTCCTTAGCCCATTTATTGATTGGGTTATTTGTTTTTTTGGTGTTAAGTTCTTTGAGTTCTTTACATATTCTGGAGATTAATGATCTATCTGAGGTCCATGTGGTAGAGACTTTCTCCCATTCTGTAGACTCTTTCTTCATGTTATTGATTGTTTCCTTTGCTGAAGAAAACTTTTTAGTTTGAATCCATCCCATTTATTGATTCTTTTTTTAAAATTTTTGCACTTGTTCTAATTAGTTGTACATGACAGTAGAATGTATTCATACATTTTGGTAAAGCATACATAAACGGAGTGTAATTTCTCATTTTTCTGATTGCACTTATTGTAGGATTATTAGCTCATGTACATACATGACTGCATGACCAATGTGATCCATTTATTGATTCTTGATTTTACTTCTTGCGCTTGAGGAATCTTGTTACAGAAATCGGATACTAGGCTGACATGGGGAAGATTTGGGCTTACTTTTTCTTCTCTTAGGTGCAGGGTCTCTGTTCTAGTGCCTAAGTCTTAGACCCACTTCGAGTTGTGTTTTGTGCAGGGCAAGAGATAGGGGAATTTTGAATAACACATGAGAGTTGAATAAGCGCCCTGTGCATATGTGGTAAGTGATGGATGATGAGATCGTGAGAGGACATGATTCAGCTAAGGGGCACGGGCAGGGGGCGTTGAGACCAATGTATAAGAATCAGGAAGTATGATGGAGGGGCCACATGTAACCACTGGGCAATTTCTCTCTTTTCAGGAGAAGGAACATTATTCTTAGGTGATCACAGTCATATCAGGTGTGAACTTCAGGATGTGGGTTGGTCCGATTGCATGAGCTGCTAGCTCAACTCTCTCACCTGGGCCCTGGCTGACCTGCACGTGGTATTGTCCACACTGTCAGCTACAGAAAGCTCTTGACTTCCTCAGGGTGATCTGGGAACAAGGCATAGAACACTGGTCTGTCCATGTGCTTCCACGTGCCCAGGCTACACACATGCACACCAAGCTGTGTTCACTCCTGACCAACCCTGCCGAACCTCATCCAATTCAGAGAGGCAAACTCGCTCGGTTCAGGCTTCAGTGACGGGAGACACATCTGGAAACCGGAGGGTCTTCCTGGGTATTCAAACACTTGCCAGAGAGGCTTCAAAGTGGCTTTTGGCATTCGAATGAAACACTTTGCAAATGCTTCACAAATGTTCTTTCCGAGATAATTTAATTGGTATTCACGAAAATTCAAAACATTTCATTTTGATTAGGGAAAAATATCCCCAAAGGAAAGTGGGTGAGCAGATGCCCATAAGGAGTAATTAGAGCATCTGTCACAGCCCGTGAGTGTGACTGTGTTCCCCTATAACATAACAGTGCACATGTGTGCTTATTTTATTATATTGTTCTATATAATGTGACATGAAGAGCAATCTTCAGTCTTTTGTGGAGCAATTTAAAAATTGTGTTCGATGAAATTGTTATTGCTATTCTACGAAAATACCAGAATAAATGATGATGAGTATTTTCTGGCTCATACGCAGCACCTTCATTTTTAGGCAGGAGAGCTGGGTTAGTGCTCTGTGATGCAGAGAGGACACCCTGCTTTAACCAGAAAGGCAGGAATCTGCCAGTCAAATGAGGCAGGCTGGACCTGGTCCCAAGGCACTCAATGAACCAGGGAAGCCCGTTTTACAGCAAGAGCTGAGTTGACTTGTGCATTTTTCTTTTTGACAACTCAGGTCATGCCTTCTCTGCTGCTTTCAGAAAAGGGCTCGCTAGGCCTCACAGGACCCTGAATCATTAGACCAGGGTCATGTTCTCAGGAGGGATCTCCACACCATCCACCTGGAAGTGGTCAACCGCGTGACAGGGAGTAGTACACACGGACTTCCCAGCCACTGTGATGGGGTCGCCCCTGCATGAGGTTCCTAAACTTGGGGGGATTTTCTTCATCAGAGTCTAACGTGTTGAGCTGCAATCTGTTCTCAGGGCAGAGGCTAGGACGCCTTGTCACAGAGCTTGAATTTGCATTACAGAAAATCTCTGTGCGATTTACTTCTGCATTTGGAATTTTTATTGTAGTCTACCTTGTTTGTGCACCCTACTGCTGGTGATGTGTGAGACTTTCAGTTTTAATCCCATCATTTAATAAGGTGTAAAAATGTGGAGACTATTAGATTTAGGAATTATCCATCAAAAGACTGGCATAGTGGACCCGTGTGTCATACAAATCCCAACCAGGCTCTAAATGAGACTGTCAAGTAGTGTCTCACCTGGGGTATGTGAACGCATGTTTACTAAGCAAACGTGTGATTTTAAAAGTACTTGTCTCTGACTAAAATTATTACACTTTCATGGTTTTTTTTTTTTTTTAAGTTGGGAAATAATTCAGCCTTATTTGAAAAAAATCTGGTGGATAATAATGCTAACATTTGAAAGAAAAAAATCACGTTTTTATCAGAAATACTGTGACTAGTTAGCAGCTGTTTGTGTTTAAAAAGGAAAAGAAGATTCTTGACAATTCAAAATTGCCTTAGAAATATTATGTGTGACATTTTCAGTGAGAACAATAGTGCATTTTAATAAACCTGAAAAATAATAATATAGTGGTGCTTTATTAGTTGGTAAGTTTTCTGGCAATGAAAAACAACCCTTTCTTTCAAATGTATGGATTTAATTTTGTACTTAATGACCAATTCTTCAAAATAGATAAATTGCTAACAATATATCTTTTCCGGCTCAGCTTTTCATTGTGCTATCATTAATTCTGATATTATATTTGAAGTATAGGATTTTGAGGAGCTCCAAAATGATTGATGTGGTTGAGCTGAGTTTCTTAGGGATGGGCATGAATCAAGGCGTTTTAATCAGTGTAAAATTACCAATTTTCCCTATTTTATGAAGGAAGCAACGTTAATGGAGACAGTCTATTTCCCCTCATTAGTAATTCCCACCTTAGAGACAAGTTTTTGTTTCGTAATGTTGAAAAAAATGGAGCTGCATTTCCTTGTGGGCAGCGTAGTTCAGCCAGTGTTCAGAACACGTGTTCGTGGTTTCCACTGAGCAGGACGCGCCAGGCCTCTGTGTGGAAGCCGGGTGAACACAGGCCACACGTGTGAAGCGTGTTCTGCAAGTGCATGTCCTAGTCCCCCTCCTTTAAGGCCTCCGTGGATCTGGCGGTGTGCCCGTGGGGCCTCAGGGGCCTGCATTTCCCGTCTGTGAGTCCCAATATGCTCTGCTGGGCCATCCCAGTTCCATTTCTGATTCGGATTCTGCACGTCACCAGGTACGAGCACTTGAGGGCAGGGACGAGTCATAGGTGCTTCTTTTACCCATAACAATGGCTTGCCAGATGCTTACAGAATAAAAGAGGAAGTGAGAAGTCAAGTCTCTGGTTAGCGAGCCCTGGGAGTATGGGAAGTGACGTTTCTCCCCCAGGTACTGTGAGGGTTCTCAGCAGAGGTGGCGTAAGTCATTTATAACGGGGCTTTAGGGCTCACACCAGCCATATGATCGATGCCACATTTTCCCTCGTGTGCACCGTGCTCCTCTGAGTCTTACAGGTCTCACTCCAGAGAGTGAATGGGCGGGGCTCCTTGGCATACACCAGCCATCCCAGACGCTCCCAAGGCTGAGGCAGGAGGATCACGAGTACAAAGACAGCCTCAGCGATTCAGCGAGGCCCAGAGCAACTTAATGAATGCGACCCTATCTGTAAATAAAATATAAAAAAGGCTGGAATGTGGCCCATGGTCAAGCACCCCTGGGTTCATTCCCTGGTTAAAAACAAAAAAGGGGGGTGAATGGTGTCCCAGGACTCAGCTGTGGACACGTGTGCTGGGCAGCCTGTGCGGAGAAGGCAACCAGCAGAAACCCAAGCAGCTCGGGAAGAGGGTGGGGTGCAGACAGCATGCACGCATCCGGCTGTGCCAAGAGGGGAAGGGGGAACATCTGTGGGAAGGACCCTCGTCAGAGGACCCTGGACAGCGCCACATGCACTCCCTTAGTGAAGGTCAAGCCCGTGAAGGTCTGTTCTGATTAGGAGGATAATAGGGTAACGCATTGCATGATAGACACGGACTGGTCTCTGTCGGGTCAGTTGGAACATTACACAACATACACGGATACCTTAAAAGTAGGTTTATTTAAAGGCTGTTTGAGACAATGCATAAACTTAGGCTGTATTTTCATTCCTGAAAGGTGCTCATCATGGTGACTTGTATGACAACAACTTTAATAACTGATTGTGGGAAGAATAAATAAGTGAGGGTCGGCATTACTGGAGAAGGTTGTACACCCTCATCCTAGTTCCTGGGAAAGCCAGGTGCAGTGTGCATGAGGGTCACATGAGTTTCCTGTTAGCTTTAAGGGTGACTTTTCATTGATACCAATGATATAAACTATAATTTTCTCATGCTTTATTTCCAACCTATAGAATGAGCATGAGAAATTACACTTATGTGCTTAGATGAGGAAATGCAGGGTCCAGGAAGTCCATGCGATGCTCTGGTTAGTGGCACAACCTGGATTTGAACTGTGATGGTAGAAACTTGGATCTTGTTCTTTTAATATTAAAATGTCCAGAAGGCCATTTAGTGAGTTGTCATGACTCTTGGCCACACAGATTTGAGTTTTATAATCTTTTTTAATAGAATCACTGCTTTTTGTGTTTTACTTAGTAAGGGAATCCAAATTTATGTTTCTACTAAAAATGATATGAATGTTTGACAAATCATTCACTTTTACCTTTTCAATGGCTTCAAAATCCGAAACACGAATTCTTGACTACACTAACTTACCTTAAGAGATCATCATAATAATGTTTCAATTTGAAAAAAGAACTCACAATTTTGCATTTACAAGTACGTTAAATGTGACTTTTTTGTTTGATTAACAAGGCTATTTCCTTATATTACAAAGTAAACATGGTATTTTTATTTATTACAATAGACCTTTGAAGAACGTGTATTTCTTTCTTTTTTTTGCTGTTACATAGAGTAATTTACTTTGACATCAGCGATTTTCAGATAATATTAGAAACACAAATACTTGACAAATAGCACTACTTGAAATGACTTTTAAACTGTGTTGAGTTTTTAAAATTTAAACAATTAAAAAATTTTTTTTGGTTCTTTTTAGTTATACATGACAGCAGTAATTATACAACCATGGAATATCTTGTTCTAATTAGGACCCAGTTGTGTGAATGTACACACAGTCAGGTTCCCTATGTGTATTCATATATGTACATAGGAAAGTTATGTCAGATTCATTCCACTTTATTTCTCCTATCCCCTTTCCCTTCCCTTCATTCCCCTTTGTCTAATTCACTGAACTTCTAATCTTCCCCTCTACCCCCTTATTGTGGGTTAGTTTCCACATATCAGAAGGAACATGCAACCTTGGGTTTTTAGGGATTGGCTTATTTCACTTAGTATGATAGTCTCCAGATCCATTCATTACTGGCAAATGTCAAAGTCATTCTTCTTTCTGATTTCAATTCAGTCAGACTTCTTTCACTCCCTTAAGGTTTTACTGTTAAATTCATTGCAGCCTGCAGAATTAGCAAAATTCTAAATTTTAAAGCTATGCAGACCAAAAGCTAATTTAAGTTTTGCATTCTGCATAGATAACCAAAAAAGATGTGTTGTGAAGCATAATGCAGCTTCTTCATCTCTAGGGGCCGATCAGAGGATCTCGATTCTGAGCTGGTTATTTTGAGCTCTTGCTGTCAATTTCCTGTTCACACACAGCAACTGGTGGCAACTAAAAATAATCAGCTTTGCCACCAGCGGAGAATCTGGTCATGTTTGGCTGATGGACAGTGAGCACAAATACGATGGAGGATCCCTGGCTCGGCGGCTTACCTCCCGCCTCCTCATCAGCTTAGTTTGCTGCCATCTGAAAGCTATTGCAAAGCCATTAACAGGCAGGACGGCAGGGCCGCACTGCAGCACACCTCTGCGCGGGGCGGGCGGCAGGCTGTGGCCGCGGGTGAGCACCAATTAGAGCCGACTCTTCCCGGGATCCTGGCACCGGGAGCTTGTCAATCAAGGGTGCTACAATAGCACGTGCAGCGCGGTGGCTCAGAACCCACCCGGGAGGCTTCTGTGAACTCCAGCTGCTGAATGAGAATGAGTTCGGAGCCTTTGGCTGGATCCTGGAGCAGAGCCTTGGTTCGATAATGCATCTCGCGGTGAAGTGACACCTGAGTAAGGACTTTAAATAATGCATTCTTGGGGACAACAGTTGTAGCAGAAGAGAATGCTGGAACCCAGAGCAAGCCTCCTGCCTGGGATGGAAAGATGTCTCACTATCATTTTATCAAGTGCTGTAAGTAAGCTTGGCGATTTGCTCATGTGGTCGTTTGTCGTCTTGAAGCTTTGTTTTATGCCGATGCCAAAATTTAAGCAGGTCTTGTGGAGTACCACACCCGGATGAGTGACAGAGACTGGTGACTCTGAAAGCTATTTTACAGGCTGAATGTATTTCCTTTTAATTATCTGATTCTGAAATGATGCCATATTCATCCAATTGCTACAGTACAGATATCTTTAAAACTTTAGCTATTTTTTTTTAAATATATGGAGAGCAACAGAAAAAGGGGGGAGCAACACATAGCCTATAAAATATTTCTGGGTGTGAGCGCATATTAACAAAGTGCACAAAATGTAATTATGAATACATGCCTGAAGTCATGTAGTTATATGTTTCCACTAGAGCTTCCCTGCGGCAGCTTGCCTTTGATGCTGGCTCCTCAGCTTGATCTTCAGGGTCGCCCTTGACTGTGAACTTTTGTCCTTGGGTTGTGCACCTTGCAGTGACTCTGTACTGAGTGCTCTCCCTAATGTGCACCTGGTGAAAGATAGTTTGTCGTTAGCTTTTCTGATGGGCTCATGGGGGATTTCTTCAGCGCTTGAATGTCAGCAGGGTTTCCTGAGCTAGCTAACACCTGCATCTAGACCCCTCTGGATGGTAATGAGAAGGAAGACATATTCACAGCAAAAGTGGCTCACTAGATTTAATTTTTTTCCTCTATCGCACTTGTGAAAACTTCTGTACATTTATATCATGATCTTAAAGTGACAGATGACATTTTTAGAAAATGGTTTCCTGGTAGGATTAAGGTTTTGCTGGCAGAGGACATTGCAATGTTAAACTAGGTAACATGTTAAGGGAACACATGTTTCAAATGAATATTGAGTTTTTGTCCTAGAGGACAATGAATAATGATGAAGGAGAAAATATGTGACTTTCTCTTGTCTTTGGAGAAGAACGAATTCAGGAATTACAACTCTGTAATTACTGAAGATAAAAATGTTACTCTTTAGCTTGCCAAAAGCAGCATGCTTTTAGCTTGCTGAACAATTTTAACTCCCAAAAGAATGCAGTGGTCAGCTTGTAAGTTTGTAGATGAGCTCTTTGATGACTAAATGCTGGGAAATGCAGTGTATTTAAGCGTCACGGAGTAGTTCTTTCACCTGGTGCAGCTTGAGGTCATCACCTCGGTGGCACACACTGGACAGAGCTCCTGGCTGGTTTTCATGTCGCTTCTCATGTTTTACTGCATCGACACAATGCCATCATTTTCCTGTCTGTGCCTCTGCAGAGGAAATCCCCAAAACCCTCTGCATCATCCCCACAAGGAACCTGGGCGCTCACTTGGGAAAATGAACACACCTGGCAGGCAGCAGCCAAGGAGCAAAGCAAAACGGGACAGAGACGAGGACGTGGGAGGTGTGGGGGCTTTTGGTCATCCAGCCGGTGAGGCGACCCTTCCCCACCTCATCTTACTTTTTGGTGAGTTGGATTGTTTGAGTACAGAATTACAGGAAATTAAAAGAAGTGAGGATAGCTAACCAATAGAAGCGTTTTAGATCATTCTTAGAATTATCAGTCTGAGAGGTGAAATCTGAAGTTAATGTGGATTTAATGGAGGCACAAGGCCCTGGGTTCAATCTCCAGCACCACGGAAAAAAAAAAAAAAAAAAAAAAGGAAAGAAAGAACAAGAAAATGTTCCAAATACTTTCAAAAAGAATTTTCTGAAATTCCTGATCCTGATGAATTTATCAAATAAGCACTGCTTCCTAAAGCCTGTGAGACGGGAGGGAAGTGTGAGTCTCACCCAGCGCTGGCTCCTCCGAAGGGTGGCATTGTGTGCCAGAGCCATCCAGAAGGTGGGTTTCCCTGGGGCTGAGCCAGCTGAGGGATCCCATATCATGCTCAGAATGTGTCTCCGTAGGATCTTTTTAAATTTTTTTAAAAAATTCTTTTAGTTGTAGGGGGGACACAATACTTCTATTTTATTTTTACGTGGTGCTGAGGATTGAACCCAGGGCCTCATGCATGCCAGGCAAGCACTCTACCACTGAACCACAACCCCAGTCCTTCAGTTGGATCCTAAAGGGCGACCCTCTTACGAAGGAAAAGCCAAGACTTTGTGGTCTGAGAAGGGTTTACTGATAAGAACCACGGTGTGTGGGTTAGCCGTGGCTCCTGAGGCATGAGAGGCCCCAGCTGGCGACCTTGTCCCTGTGAAGCTAATCCACAGGAACGACCTTCACATGACCTCACCCCTACTATCTGCCTCTCTGGCTTATCACCATGTATGTCCACTTTTAAGTCAGACAGCAAAGCAGGAAATGGCTGGATTTGAGGACAGGGACAAGAACTTCTGCAGTGGGTGTTCCCAGCATCCTCTGTGGCACGTGGGACAGAGGAGGCTTTCGTGAGATGTCTGGCAACCAAAATCACTATTTACCAGGAACTTTCAGTAGCCTAGGGACATGCTCAGGATTCAGTGTTAAAACACCTGTATACCCAAAGGTCTCACGTCAATCTACCTATAGTTATTTCTGGCTTATAACTTTACATTATTTTCAGAAATCACTCTATTTTCAAAATTATTTACAATGGAGATATTTTACTTTTACAATTAGAGGAGGAAAACTTTCAGGCAGTGTAAGAGGATATTCATAGAAATAAATAGACTAGATCCTTATCATTTTCTGATTGTATGGGAATGGAGTGAATTCTGCAGGTTTGGTGTGCTTTCTATAGAAATGTAGAAGCTAAACTACAGAAATTTATTGTGGATACAGCAAAATAGCTTAAGACCACTTCTACAAAAAGACAGATGTTTCATTTATCTCCATGGCCAAGCACTGTCTTCAGGTGGCTGTGCTGTGAGAGGCCATCTCAGTCCTGTGTCTGGCCAGAGATAACATGGCCCTGGCCAGAAGGCTCAGCCGAGCACACCTAGGAATGGAAAATGGAACTCCAGGAAGCAGTGGGCTCCCAATCTATTGCCCTGCAAGACCTCGGGCTGCCCTTCTGCCTCTGTCTTAGCAAACAGGAACAGAGGTTAGCGTCCATCTGTCAGGTTGCTGCACTTGCCCCTGGGAGCAGAGCCTTGCAGCTGCTTTGCCTGACCTGTTCCTCTGCTGCTGCAGCTCTGGGGGCACCTGGGTTCAGAGCAGCACTGTTTGCAACGGGATGAAGGTTAAAGGAGAAGAAAGTGAAGGTTCTCCCGGCTGACGATTCAACTGGGGAAGCTTGATGTAGTCCATAACAAGCAGGGTCTCCTTCCTTCCCTTCTTGCCCCTCATTCTCAGGACGCTACCTCCACTCAGTGCAGGTTCGCTCTGCCTCCACGGCACCTGTTGCTCGCTGCCAACCCGCCTGCCGTGCAGCTGCTGCACGTTCACTAGGCACACACGGGTCTGCTGCTTCCTCTCTCCCCTGGAACCGGCCCTCTGCCCGTTCTCAGGCAGGGGTGACCCTGAAGCCACCAGGTCTTGCTCCCAGAGCTCCCTCAGGTGGCCCATACCTGCTGCAGGCTGAACCCAGCTTGCCCGCGCGCCTGTCCTGGATGATCTTGAAGGTCATCAGAATGTTTCCATCTTAGAGTCAGAATCCCAAGTCTCCAGCAGTGGGCACTGCTCTCCTGCATGCCTGTCGTGCCCCCTGGCAAGCACAGGGCTCCTGCCTAGAGACGCTTATCTGTCCTTCACGCCCCAGAGTGTGAAAACAAACGTCCCAGGTGCGGTGAGCACCGACTGCGCGACGTCTGTGTGCGCTCCTCCTTGCCCGCTCTCCTCCTGTGATGGCCAGTGGCCCACCTGTACCCACCAACGGCCAATATGCCCTGGAACCTGTGCCCTCTTGCCTCCCCAACGGCTTCCCTCCTTCTTCTGCTAACCCCTTTCTCTTCTGCGTCACCAGTCTCTCTTCCAACATTTCCATCAGCGTGACTAGGGGACCCGATATGCCCACCTTCACATAATCACTTGACTCCACGGGTCTCGTAGTCCCTTGAATTCCACCCGTTGCTTTGGCATCACGGTCATGCCTGGACAAGGGCCTCCACGAGTCTCCACCCACGTCTCCTGTCTCTGCCCGTGGCTTCATTCTTGCTGCCATTCACGACTCCCTGAAGCCACGTCAAACCACCTTTAGGTGGCAAGACTGGGTGCACAGGAGACCACCTGTTAGCTGACTTCCGACCTGACCCCTGCCTGTGCTCGCTGGCTCTCTGGATTTCCCTGATTTCACTGATCACATCCTCTGCCTCCATTGCTGGCTCCTTTCCTCCTTAAGGGTTGGCCTCCACACCTCCCGGCTCCGCGGACCTCATCCACTTCCGTGGCTCCCAACAACACCGTGTCTTCTTAAATACATAAGTACCACGGACCCAGATGTCCTCTTACATGCCTGCTCTTCTCCCTTAACAGTGTGGACGTCTTTTTAGACCGAAAATAATGTATCCAAGTGTTCTTTTTGGATACTTGATAACTGTGTAATATTCTATCACATTTATTAAGCCATTTGTTAAAGTGTTCTGTTTTTTTATAAATATTAAAACATTACAGGTAAGTATTTTGGCTTATATTACAAAAGGTTTGACTCACAAAAGCAGTAATGCTGAATTTTTTTTTTAAGAAAGATTTGTTTTATTGTGGTAAAATCCACAGAACGAAATTCGCCATTTAAGTTGGCTGTTTAAAATTCACCAGTTCTACATTTCACTGGAATCACAAACATTCACAAACTTATGCAGCCACCCACCTCCATTTCCAAAACATTTTCACCACCCCAAAAGCAAGCATGGTACTTCCTCAGCTGTCATTCCTCACTCCTCCCTGCCCCCAGCCCCTGGCGTCTGCTAATCTGCTTGCTGTCTTAATGGATTTACCTAAACTACCATTTAGTATAAAAGCAAGCATACAATATGTGACCTGTTCATCTAGCTCCTTTCACCTGGAATAATGCTTTTGAGCATGGCATACCATCATTTCATCCCTTTTCATGGTTGAGTATTATTCCATCCTATGTGTGTTTTGTTGACCCATTCAGCCACTGATGAACATATGGGTTGGTTCCACATTTTGGCTATTGTGAATAGCGATGCTAAGAATATTGATGTATGAGTGTTTGAATAACTGTTCTCAGTGCTTTGGCGTGTCTACCAAGGAGTGAACTCACTAGGTAACCTGGTAGTTCTATGTTCAGTTTGTGGGGAACCACCAGACTGTTTGCAAAGTGGCCACACTATTTTATATTACCACCAGAGGGGCGCAAGGGTCCTTCTCCACAGCCTCAGCAAAACGTGTTACTTCCATTTCATTTGTTTTTTTTTTTAATTTATTTTTATTGTAAACAAATGGGATACATGTTGTTTCTGTTTGTACATGGAGTAACAGCATACCATTTGCATAATCATACATTTACATAGGGTAATGATGTTTGATTCATTCCGTTATTTTTTCCTCCCCCCCCACCCCTCCCACCTCTCTTTTCCCTCTACACAGTCCCTCCTTCCTCCATCCTTACCCCCCTCCCACTCCCCATTATGTGTCATCATCCGCTTATCAGTGAGATCATTCGTCTTTTGGATTTTTGAGATTGGCTTATCTCACTTAACATGATATTCTCCAATTTCATCCATTTGCCTGCAAATGCCATAATTTCATTATTCTTTATAGCTGAGTAATATTCCATTGTGTGTGTGTGTGTGTATATATATATATATATATATACACATATATATATATATATATCACAGTTTCTTTATCCATTCATCAATTGAAGGGCATCTAGGTTGATTCCAGAGTCTGGCTATTGTGATTTGAGCAACTATGAACGTTGATGTGGCTGTATCTCTGTAGTGTGTTGATTTTAAGTCCTTTGGGTATAGGCCGAGGAGTGGGATAGCTGGGTCAAATGGTGGTTCCATTCCAAGTTTTCTAAGGAATCTCCACACTGCTTTCCAGAGTGGCTGCACTAATTTTCAGCCCCACCAGCAATGTATGACTGTACCTTTCTCCCCACATCCTCGCCAACACCTGTTGTTGCTTGTATTCTTAATAATCACCATTCTAATTGGGGCGAGATGGAATCTTAGTGTAGTTTTGATTTGCATTTCTCTTAAGTAATGCTGAATTAAATGGCCTGTGTTGGTTAGGTTTTGTAGAAGCTGCTGGACACCTTTCTGATAAGCTGCAGCATTGCAGAGTCCCGTGAACTGGGGGAACGTGCGTGCCTGTCTCCTTGGCAGCCCGAAAAGGCCTTTCTCTTCTGAGGATGCAGCTCCAGGGCTGAAATGTGATTTCCTGGGACATCGGGGTTTTGTTTTGTGTGAAGGCTTTCCCTATTTCTAAATAGCTCTAATTCCTCATATCTGTTTTCATTATTTACATGGGACTTTTAAAATCATTTTTCTTATTGCTTTTATGTGATATTTCCTGTAAGGAAATCTTCCGGTTTCTCTGGACAAGTGTGTTCTGCGGCAGTGTTCCTGCTTCAGTCCTTCATCTTTGTTTCAGGTGCTTATTAGCCACTAATTTTCTGTGGATGGTGGAGAAAACCATGTTTGCCTGTCTTCTTCCATGGACTCTGGTTGTACTTGATGCTTTCTGAGATCTATTTTCCTAAGGCCAAATGATTAATTTTCTTATTCCAAACTAGATAATCCTTATCTTTGTAAAGTTGATTTTATCTTCATAAAGATAATTCTTATCTTTGTAAAGTTAATGTGCATGTGGGACATGAGACTAGGGTCACCTTTTATCCCCTTTGTGTTCCTGCTTGTGCAACTTTCGTTGAAATTCCACTTTTGTCACATTTTAAATTCCTCACTGTGCTTGCATCCAGCCTCTGGCTAGTCACTCCATCCATTTGTCTAGTCCCAGGCACGTGTTTTGCTTACTCTGGCTTTACTGGGAGTTTTGAGGTATCATAAGGCCAATCCTCTCTGATTAAGTCTCGTGATTTTCCTAGATAATCCCATATCTTCTTTCCCATTCAATATTAAGTGCATTTCAACTATTCTTAAAAGAAAAACAAATCTCAAATGGGTGTTTTATAAAACATACCCAACAATTTAAAATTAAAAAAAAATATGTTAGAATAAGACCTGTAGAGTCATCATCCTTACATACTATTAAATATATTATCAACACTCAACAAAACTGCTCAAAACTGATACTTACCTTTACACTGTTATATCTATAATTAAAGCATGTGTTATCATTTTTATTGATGCTGTTTTTTTCTTTTTTATCTGTCCTTTTTAGATATGCATGACAGCAGGCAGAGCGTATCTGGGCATTGTACATACAGGGAGCGTAACTTCCCATTCCGTGGTTATACGTGATGTCAACACGGCTTTACTAAATACTATTAGAATAAATGATGCTCCTATACTAGTTATGTGTCTGGAACAATAAACATAATACATTTGAGGAGAAAATATAAATCATGTCAGCCACAATGGCATATGCCTCTAATCCCAGTGACTCAGGAGGCTGAGGCAGGAGGATAAGTTCAAAACCAGCTTAGGCAGCTTAGTGACACCCTATCTCAAAATCAAAAGTAAATTAAAAGACTGGGGATATCTCAGTGGTAGAATGCTCCCTGGGTTCAAAACCCAGTACTGAAAAAAAAAAAAAAAAAAAAGAAAGAAAGAAAAGAAAGAGATCATTAAGTGTACTGCAAAAGGGAAACATTTAATCTTTTTGTTTGATTTTTTTTTTTGGTCACGTGAGGTTTATTCTTTTTAAAGATTTTTAAATTTGTTCTAATTAGTTATACATGACAGTAGAATGCATTTTGGTACAGCATACATAAATTGAGTATGACTTCTCATTCATCTGGTTGTACATGATTTAAAATCCCACTGGTAGTGTAGTCATATATGCACATAGGATGTTAATGTGTGATTCGTTTACTGCCCTTCCTACCCCCTGCCCCCTCCCCTCCCTTCACTCGCCTCTACCTAATCCAAAGCACCTCTGTTCTTCCCTAGTCCTACCCCTTACTGTGAATTAGCTTCCACATATCAGAGAAAACGTTCAGCCTTTGGTGTTTTGGGTTTGGCTTATTTCGCTTAGCATGATATTCTCCAGCTCCATCCATTTACTGACAGATGCCATCATTTCATTCTTCTTTAAGGCTGAGTAATATATCACATTTTCTTTATCCATTCATCTATTGAAGGGCATCTAGGTTGGTTCCATAGCTTAGCTATTGTGAGTTGAGCTGCTGTAAACTGATATGGCTGTGTCACTGTAGTATGCTGATTTTAAGTCCTTTGGGTATAAACCGAGGAGTGGGATAACTGGGTCAAATGGTGGCTCCATTCCAAGTGTTCTGAGGAATTTCCATCCTGCTTGCCATATATATATACATATGCACTATGTATATATTTATATTTACACACACACACCTCCTTCCGGTGTCATCAGTTGTGCAGTACAGAAGCAGAATCGAAGACTAGGTTATAATATGATACCATTTTAACTGCATGTGTGTTTGTGTAGCTCTCACGCACTTGACTTCCTGCAGACTTTTGGGAATGCCTGCTGCTCATGTGCGTGGTCTGACCGTGGTTCTCTGTGAACCGCTGGTGCTGACGTGTTATGAAAGGCTCGTCATCGTATCTGGGGCCACACCAGGTCCTCCCTTGACCGTCATCCCACCTGACGCTCTGCCCCTGGGCTGCGTGGTGGTTGAGGCTCTGTGCACTTCCGGTGCTTGGCCCACTCTGTCACTCTGGGGTCATAAGAGGCAGGGGTCCCACCTGCACTGTGCCGACATGGTTTCCTTCTGCCCTGTCCTCCCACCCGTTCACTCACAAGCTGCTCATGTGGCTACTCTCTTGAATCCCAAAGCCAGCAAGACAAAGAGTAAGCAAGTAAATCAACAGATTGACAAAAAGAAAATTCTCTGTAGCAGCAACTGATATGAAAAATTGAAGGAGTCTGAAGAGTTATAAGTGACCTGGAGCAGAGTAAGGGTGAGAAACCATTTTAAATACATTGTGGAGAAAATTTTCTTTCCATAAATGATTTCCAAGTGATTGAAGCGAGGGAGTCAGAGAAGTGCAGAACTGGGGAGAGTCTGCCGCAGAGGATGTAGTGCAAAGGCCCCGAGGCACGAGCGGGCACGTTTCAACTGCACTCGGAAAACGAGGTGAAAACGAGGCTCTCCACGTTAAAATTTTGTTTTGTTTTGCTTTTAACCACTTGGTTGATTCTTCCCAAAGTGACAGCTAAATACTGCCTTTTATTTCAAAGTTCTCATCTACTCAAGCTGATGTCTCAGCGCCACTTACTTTTGCTTCCAAACTTCTTCATGGAGTCTTGTCCAGCCCCTCATGAGCCTTGGCCCCGTTGCTGCAGTCTCAATCCCTGTTGTCACCGGGGCGGGGCACCCACTCTTGTGTTCTCGTTTCTCTCAGCTCCCTGCATGGTTTGACTCAGTGACCACCTCTAACTTCCCAACTCCTGAGAACGGAGGGAAGTGGGTGAATGTGAGAGAATCGAGTACCATGAGCCTCACGCCTGGGGACAAATTTAGGAGTCATGGCGGAGGGAAGAAAGCAGATATTTAATGCCAGCCCTTGGATTTTTCTTGAGCACCTAGGTACCTGGTGTGACCTCTGCACTTCATGTGTGAAGCAGGAGGAAGGACAGGTGGGCAGGTGACAAATTCCACGATGTCCAAGGAGAGCTGTCCAGTACTTACTAATGTGTGCAGATCGGAAGCTCCGGCTCTGGCGTCTGCTTGAAGTAGATGTGGGGATTCGTTAGCGTATTGTCTTGTTAAGGTGCGTGTGGTGGGAGGGGAACCACCCCCAGCAGGACAGCTGGGGTCAGCACTTTAGAAAGGCAGGTGGGAAAACAGGTGTGAGGCCTCCAGTCAAGAACAGGAGGGAAGCTGTGTTGACTGGCAGGTGCTGAGCCCATGACAGGTGTGGTCAGGATTGTGGCCTGTGCCTGGGGAGCAGCCGCTGGCATAATGGACAAGGACATCACTGGAGAAGGTGGCCACAAGCAGCGCCAGTGGACAGGGGGAGGTGGAATTCATACTGCAGGTGCTGAGCACCACTGGGGTGGACGTGAGCCTTCCAGACACGTGTGAGCTCTGGCCGCTGAAAGGAAAGCAGCTATCTGGCAGTTGGTGGAGGAGACAGTGGTGCTCGATCTTTATATATTTTTTAAGATAGGAAATACTTGGGTAGTTTCTAATACTGCATCAAAGTCGTTGATAGGTGGTTATGTATGCATCTGCCTCCACGTCTTTGAAAACTCAGATCTATCCGTCCCTCCATGTCTGATCTACAGTGAGACTGAAATAAATCACAGTGGGCTACGTGCTGGGACCAAGGTTCTCGATCTTTTGGCATCTTCTCATTGCTTGAAAAATGAAACTCATAATAACAACACCTACGCAGATTCGGAGGAGGCTGAACACATAGTAAACTGCTCTTCACAAATCATCGTAAATGAACGCCGGAACAGGACACGTGGTGGCCTGTGATGACGGGTGGGGTGGCCCTCCTGTGCAGAGCTTTGAAGCATCTCTTCCAACCACAGACTTTCCAAAGGAAAATGTCCTGCAACCACGCCGTCCATTTAAACAATTCTTAAACACTCCAGTTTTAAACTGACTCAGGCGTTCAGAACATGCTCTGGAGCCACCGTGGAAAGTTCAAGCAACGTGCCTTTTCCACAGATAGTCACGGAGAAAAAGCAAATTCAAGGCTGCACTGTGCTGTAAAGCCAGAGGATGAGACGGGAGCTGCGGCTGGGCCTGTGTGCCAGCCGTGAGCATGCACCGCTGTCCACCCTGCTGCTCACGGCGCCAACTCGGCTGAAAAGGCCTTTTGCTGAGCGTTAAGGGGTCAAGAAGAATGATTAAGTGCAAGAGGCTTAGGGTCCCCGAATATTATCGCGTCCCACCGCGTCCCTTTCTGGCCGCAGAAAGACACGACATACGTCTGAAGCTTCAGAAGTTTATTGTGCACGGTCTTCCTTCCTTTCCTTCCTTTCTGTCCCTCTCTCTTTTACTCTCTCTCTCTCTCTCTTTCCCCCTCCTGCGCTCTCCTCTCTCCCTCTTACTTAGCCGTTCCTCTCCTTCTCTCACTCTGCTCTCGCCTGCTTCGGCCGCTTCTGCACTCTCCTGCTTTCATCCGCTTCTGCGACCGACCTTCCACCTCTCTCTTGCACTCTCTTCTGCATAAAACCCCCTCCCCCAGGAAGACGCCAAGCTTATATACACTTCAACCAATCAGGGGAGAGTACACGAGGTAAACGCGCGGACAGCTGCAGGCATAGAACAGTTACGTGAGGGAGGCATGCTCTAATCAATTAGCCACTCATCAGAATTTGCTGGTTGTTTACTGTATAGCTAGCCGCTTTTGGCCCAGCGCCAGGCGCCATCTTGACTATGCCCGAGGCTAAACCCCGACAGATCCCCCTTCTTTATTATTAAACTAAGGCTCGGGACCGTGTCTGTCTTAGGTTGAGTGGTCAGCATATGTCCTTACCCGTCATCAGAGTCTGCAGAGCATGCTGCAGCTCCTGTCTTAGGTCGGTACACAGCCACCTCCTTCATTACCCGTCCTTGACTACCGATCCAGCATCAAGAGCCACACTAATGGGGGGCTGTCGGCCTTTAGGGCGGTCATGGCCTGATGGAAGATAATTTGATCTTTCTATCGGCTAGCTCGTAGATGCATGCCAAAACAAATGGAGAGAAGGAGGCCAAGGCAGAGGAATACTATCCTAGCTCCTAAGCCTGCCCACTGTTTGACAAATCTATAAACATTAACAAAATAGACCAACAATTTTTCTAGGTAACCCAGCCGCGGTGCTGAAATACAATACGGATAACACAAACAGCTCTTAAAAAGTAAATACATCTCAGTCCCAAAAGTTCTTGCAAGGTATCCACTTGTTGTTGTAGCAAGTCCATTCTCCAATTTGCAAGAAGTAAACCTGCTGTTAGATGTTGGTTCAGAGTCTCTATGGTCTGTAAGGCTGCAGCTGTATTTTCGGCCAAATGATCGTTGTTACTGTATGGTTGTGTCATTGCTGCTACTGCAGAGACTGCAATGGCAGTGATCACGGCTGCTGCAATGCCAAAGCCTCTTCTGTTTCTTGATAATAGCACTGGCAATTCTGTATCTGCAACAGAAACTGGGACTGGTAGGAAAGTAGGAAAGCGCATCAGAATCCAGCACTGTGAGAGATATTAGTAGTGTTAGTTAGCAGAAACATGAAGAGAAGAAATACACAAGCTGGCATGGGAGGAAAGGTGAGAACACCAATAATGTTTAAGTACGATACTCCATGGGATTTGAGGGGTTAAGAGTACTTGATGTTATTTAACAATTAGCATTTTAACTTTGTAAATTAACCAGACGTCTCTACAAACACATTTGAGTAATCCCATACATGTTAACTCCAATTTATTTATTTTATAAAAACCAAGATATCAGACAAGTGTCCTGAACAGGATCTGCTGCCTCTTTCCTGTTGAAGAAAAGTCCTAGAAGCAATTGATATTAGACATATTATTAACATCAATATTTTATTAGCTTAACCACCTAGAGAGTTGTGAGTTATTTTTAAAGACATTTTACTTTTATTAGTTTACCCAATTTAAATTGAACCTTTTTTAAATCACGTGAATAAAAGCATTTGGATCCATTTTTAAATTTTAATTTTAAGAGCGCTCAGTTTTGGCAAAACATGACATTAGACAGCACAACATAACACATAACACAAAATCAAAGGCCTTGTAACTTTATAGGTAAATGTTCATTGCAATGAAACAGATGTTTAAAAACTTCAGTTGAATAAAAAATAGAACTGATCAAAAAGAAAAAAAAATCATTAACCTAGGTATGCAGGATCAAAATTATGAGCTCAAAGATACAGCATTAAAGAAAAACAAAACAAACGAAGAATCCTAGAAAATAAGTTAGTTAAGTTTAAAACGGACACCCCTTTTTTTTTTTTCTTTTCTTCAGGTTACCCCCCCCCCTTTTCCCGCTGAGACTGCTGCTGTTTACATTCCAAAGCAGACTTTGGCAAGGCCAGGCAGGGGGGAGGGAGGATCACCCAGGACTTTTTAACCCTTTTTTTCCATGACTTTTTAGCAACTCCCTAAGAGGCTGCTGCATCCTCGTTTTGGGGAGTTCTGTTCCCATGGTCAAATTCTAACACTGCTAAGAGCTAACCCAATCACCCTGATGAACCACACAAACAACACGAAAAGTACACACACCACACACACAATTTGGTACCACTTCATAAATTGAAACTAACTAATTTTACCGGGCAACGAGTTTGCCTTCTGTGAACTTTTACCGGGCTTTCAGCCTATTAACCTCTCTCTGTTACCGGGCTTAAAGCCTATTAATCTCTCTCTGTTACCGGGCTTAAAGCCTATTAATTTTCTCTGTTACCGGGCTTAAAGCCTATTAATTTTTCTCTGTTACCGGGCTTAAAGCCTATTAATTTTTCTCTGTTACCGGGCTTGAAGCCTATTAATTTTTCTCTGTTACCGGGCTTTCTAGCCTTACTTACTTTATTACTTTATTGCTTTATAATTTTATTACTTTATTACTTACCACTTAACTTACCCTTGTCTGTGAAAAATTATTGTTCTTTGATTCCCGGGTTTCGGCACCAGCTATCACGTCCCACCGCGTCCCTTTCTGGCCGCAGAAAGACACGACATACGTCTGAAGCTTCAGAAGTTTATTGTGCACGGTCTTCCTTCCTTTCCTTCCTTTCTGTCCCTCTCTCTTTACTCTCTCTCTCTCTCTCTTTCCCCCTCCTGCGCTCTCCTCTCTCCCTCTTACTTAGCCGTTCCTCTCCTTCTCTCACTCTGCTCTCGCCTGCTTCGGCCGCTTCTGCACTCTCCTGCTTTCATCCGCTTCTGCGACCGACCTTCCACCTCTCTCTTGCACTCTCTTCTGCATAAAACCCCCTCCCCCAGGAAGACGCCAAGCTTATATACACTTCAACCAATCAGGGGAGAGTACACGAGGTAAACGCGCGGACAGCTGCAGGCATAGAACAGTTACGCGAGGGAGGCATGCTCTAATCAATTAGCCACTCATCAGAATTTGCTGGTTGTTTACTGTATAGCTAGCCGCTTTTGGCCCAGCGCCAGGCGCCATCTTGACTATGCCCGAGGCTAAACCCCGACAGAATATGGGGAATTTAAGAGGCTCGCATCATTCTTGGTCTGGACGGAAGAGTGACAGAGACAGAGACGAGCCAGTGGTTCTGTGGCATGGCCGGGCCATCCTTCTCCCTCCAGGCTCTTGGGGAAGAGGCGGAAGCCATGCTGACCTGAGCAGAGGACAGCACGGAATGCTGACAGACGTGCCTGCTGGCGCCTCGGGTCTTAGGAATACCGAGGACATTGCGATGGCGTGTCGTCGAGGGAAGAAAAGCCACTCCCAGGTGGGCTGTGCTGAGTCTCTGGTTCCTCGCTCCTGCCTCTGAGGACTGCCACCTCTCAGGTTGGCCTGGAGGGCTGTGTTGGGACCCTTTCCACGGGCGCTCCTGAGCCGAGTTCACAGGGCCCACACCTGGCTCCCCGTGCTGTTCTGAGACCCTCAGCACGTCCTCGCCTCTCCTCCATCTCACCAGTGGCCCTCCAAGCCCACCAGCGGGGCCTGGCATGGTGCTGGCGTGAGCTGGGTGCACCAGGGGCCAGTGCTGGCGAGGGAGGCCGCCTGCCCCGCACGGCCCCTCGGAGGCCTCAGGGGTCCTCCTGGGCGAATGCGGGGTGTCTGGGCTACCTGCCAGCTCCTCTCATCTGGGCTGTCGACTGACCCTGGGGCAACCAGGCCTTCACGAGCTGCCCGGCGGCCTGTGGAAGTCGTGCGTGCGTTAGCAGCTCTCCCTCCCTGCCTCCCTCGCCGCTCAGCGCGAGTCTGCCGCCTCTGCCATCGAGCGGCCACTGCCCGGCCAGGGCAGAGGCAGCACCGCCCTGGGGCTGAGCATGCAGACCTGAAACTGCCACGTTGGCTGCCCAAGCCCTGAAGTGCACAGCGCGGGACAGGCGGTGGAGACTGTGCCGCGCACGCAGGCCCGGGGCTTGGGCAGGGACAAGCTCTGTCTCCTCCTGCCTCCAGCCGGACACCTGGCAACACTGGCTCCTCCCGTTTCCACAAACCAAGGAGGCTGGCATCTGTTTGTAAGGCAACTTTTCCATGTTTTTAAAATAATTTTTCTTATTTTATTCATAAATAATAACCCCAAAGCACTTTTCCCATTAAAAATCATTTGCTGTAACAGAAATGGTGAATCTAGTGAGATGCTGTGTCTTACAGCAAGTTGAGAGTCTGGTCCTAAATTTAAGTGTCTTCTTTGGTGTGCGTGTTTAAGCAGGGTCACCGAGGCGTGTCGTTCGTAGGGAACTCTCTTTACGTGTCCGGGTCAAGGCATTTGGATGTGTGCACACCCACCTGGCAGGCCCACAGTCAAGACAAGGACCTTTTCCTCTCTCCAGAGTCCCGGGGGCCCTGCAGAGGGGTCTCCTCCAACCGCTCCTCAGTCCGTCGCAGGTCTGAGCCACTCCTGGGAGCTCTGCCTTTGCGGTAGGGACGCATCAATGACCTGCACAATCTGGGTCCCTTGAGATTGGCTTTCTTACTCAACTTCCTGCCCCGGGGGTCCACCCACGCTGTGCTGCTGTAAATGGTGGGCACTTTCTAACTCTCTGTTACTGAGTGACTGTCCATGGCGTGGGTATGTCAGGCCCTGTGGAACAATTCACCTAGTGGGAGATGTTTGGTTGTTTCTAGCCTATTCTAAGTGAAGTTTCTATGGACAGCTCTGTGATGGCTTCTGATACCTGCCCAGCAGTTCAGTTGTGGGTCACATGGCAAGTGCCCCTACCTCTTCAAAGCAGCCAGCTTCCGTCCTGGAGAATCAGCCTCTGGCGTCCCTTCATGTTGATGCATGTGTTGAAATGCCTGTTCCCTTTGAGTGCCCCAGGCTACACATTTCATGGACATGCCAGTTTGTGTTGAGTCCCTGGTTTGTAGGAATTTCATTTTTTATGGTCTTTGATTGTTGTGGTTATAGCTTTTGTAAATATCTGAGGACAACCTTTCTGCAAGGGCACATGGTTTTAGTTGTTAAGGGAGATGCTTGGGATTTCTTTTGCATCTTGGTGAAATTCCTGGCCTGCTCTGAAAGATTCATCTCACAAGCAGAAATTGCAGAGAGACTGCATGCAAACCACTGAGGTTTAGTTACTAAGCTGTGGGTTGGAGAACATTAACAAACAATCCTGTTGTCTTAGAATCTCAGTGAGACAAGTTCAGCACCCAGGAACATCGCTGAACTCTCCTTTCACTGAGTCCCGTACGTCCCTGCCCAGCAACAGCAACCTGCTGGGCCTTCTCTTTCTGAACGAGGCTCTTGGTTTGGTGTCCTCGGCTGGCAGACTAAGTGCAGTTCCTCAGCTTATCTTGGTAGCAGAATAAGCCTCCTGGCTCCAGGTGTGTATGCCCCAGCAACATTAGCCCAGAGGCACTCAGTGTCACATTGGGGTCCTCCAGCTTCTGACCCCAGGTCCCTGTGCTTCTTCCTCTCCACTCCCCATCCTGGAGCCTGCTTACAAATGTTTGGACCATGTACCTGTCTGTCTGTCTATGCATCTACCCACCCATCCATGAGAGGTACCTCTCATGTATCTAAATGATGGTAACCATGTGCTAAGATACTGAAATTTATTCATACTTTAAAATAGTAACACAATGGAAAGGATTTTTTCTTTAAATAATGAGTTATTATGGTGCTTTTGGATGGAAGGCCCATGGTCTGTCTATATTTTAAATTGTTTTATACAAAAGGAATTCTTAATGAACTTGAGCTACTATTTGTAAGCAAAAGCCTAAAATATCCTACATTTAACATATCTTCCTACTTTGTATTTCTTTGTTTTAATTATATCTTCATCTACGGATTCAAACCTAAATGAACATTTACAAGGTAGATATCACAGCCGGCCTTCCGTAGGCATCTGCCGTCGTGGCCGAGAAGCAATCGGTGTGAGACTCCTACACGTGGACGTGCAGAACACATGAGCCTGAAGATCCAGGAGGACTTCAGCTCAGCAGACCAGCTGCTGGATTCCGAGGTCATGCTCTTTGATGGTGATAACAGAGCAAGTCAGAGTGTACATAGAGTGGTATAAGCAGTGTGCTCTTATTAGAGTTTTCTGAGATCTTAGGGGGTCCTATGTGTTGCTCTGCACTCCAGTGCCAAGCAGCTTTGCCTTGTGTGTCCACCCCAAGAAAACGAAAGCAGAGACCTCTCAGTGTGGACAGGAGGACTGTGAGCCTCAGGGCTCTTCCGCTGTCTCTCATCCTTGCGGGGGTCTTACTCTGACAGAGAAAGACTGATCCTGCAATAAACCTGACTTAATGTTAAAGTCAAATTTACATTAGTACAATCTGACACATTAATGACACAATAATATCAATAAAAATGATCATCAGAAGTTGCCAGTGCACATAATTGTAAATAACATTTTCCCCCACGATTATGGTGCATTATAATGGTACTCAATGGTGGTATTCATTGTTACATATTTATATACAATGTAACTATAATTCGACCAATAGCATCCTCCAATAATTCGTATTATCTACAGTAGTTTTCAGTGTTGAAAATGATCCCTAAACATCGTGAGACTTAGTATGTGTGCCCTATGCTGTATCTTTAGAAAGACCTAGTGTGGTCAGAACATTCAGGATCTCAAACGTGCCCACTTCCTGCCTCAGATCTCCTTGTACCAACCTCCTTCCGCCTCCCACAAAATAAGGAGTCCAGTCCTGCTCACCTACAAAGATTCTGAGAAAGATCTCCGGCGGCTGTCCTTCTCCTCCACTGTGACTCTGCAGAACACACTGCATTGCAAATACAAGGCAGGTCCACCTAGGGTGGAATTCATGGGGGATGAAGAGCAGGAGGTCTGAGAGTCTGAAAGGAATAGAAGTGGCCTAAGATAACAACCCTGCCCACCACTCCATCCCACTCTCTCCCTCCGTGTCAGCCTTGCCCGTCCTCTCCTTCCCTGTGACAACTGGTGGATTCTGTCCTGGCTCAGAGCACAGAGTGAGGAGAACCTCTCCACAGGCCAGGGAGAGGAAGACACAAATGAGGCTGGAAGCCCTACGAGTGTCCTCAAGGTCAGGCACTCACCCCTGCCCTGCCGCAGCCTTGACCTAGCAGACTGCCGCCCGTAGCCCTGGCTACTGGGTTCTGAGCCACATGCTTCCTGATTCCCCAGTGTGTGATTGCAAGTCTGCATGGCACAGAAGTGGCCCTTCCATGGAAGGAAGGACGACCTCGTGAAGGAGGGGTGACCTTGTCATTCACCTGATTTTCTTTTGCTTTGCTCTTTTGGTGGCACGCGGTACCCTCATGTTTTCCAGTTATCATCTGTGCTTATTGTAGTGTTTAACACTCAATTTTCCCTTGTTAGTCAATTAATTTTGAACATATCTCCAAAGATTCCAGAAGCACACAGATAAGCTAGGTAACCTCATTTTATATTTTGAAAAATGGCTTTGTTCCTTTTGATTCAGATCCAACCATGAAGATGTGACATTAGATGGAAGTCATGAAAATTAGGAGAACAGAAACCCCTGGACATGAAGTCAACCCCCTGCCTCTCTTCAATTCATGATCAACTAATGCTGTCCTGTAGCGTTTATTAATTAGCATTAAGATGTGATAGACTCTTGTCTCACAGAAATGTTCTGTGATGAGTATAATCTGTTGAAAGAAAATAATACTGGTGAATTTGATATTATTTTGACATAATCAAATGAACTCCTTTGGTGATCCTGTATTGTAGTGTGTTCTTATTTTTCACAAAGTTTTAGAGCCTGTAATGGTTAATCAGGTGAGGCTTCTTGCTTACACGCAGAAACGTGAGTAAAAAGTTGTATCTGTGCTATCTGAAAAATATTCCAGTTGTTTGCAGGACATTTCCTACACTGTCAACCAGCTCTGTGTCCTGATATGTAGCAACTGGTTGACTGGCACCCATCAGTCACCAACACAGGCACACGTTTGCCCTCCCAGGTAGAAGGACGGGTCCTCTCTGTACTTTATTCAATTCACCACAGTTGGAAACTGCAGAGACGTCTCTTCTCCTCCTTCCTGACTCTGCTCTGTCCCTTGCCACATGCCTGGGTCCTTCACCATATCCTAAGAGTCCTCTCTCCTCAGGACCTGCGTGATCCCCAGGCTGAGTCCAGACGGCGTCACTTCAAGCCTGCCTTAGTGCCGGCTTCTCCACTCTCCCGCTGTCTGCACGTCCCTGGGTTTTCAGACCCCACTGTTCTGACGGTGGCCCTCCTGCCAGTCTTCAACGGCTCTCTCACCCCTCCGTCTAGATCACAGGACGTGGGTTTTGATAGGAAATGGCTAGATCATAGTGGAGAGAGATTAAAACAAAAGGGGGTCTTTTAAAATAAATCAGCCAGTGTCCAGTTTGCAAATTTCATGGGAGGATTCCGAATTGTCCCTGTTGGGACCATATTCCATCAGAGGCCCAGTCATCTATCCTTGGAGTCAGGGCCACTAAGACGGGCTCAGAGCAGGTCCATCTTTCAGTCCTATGGGTTACTTTGGGCAAACTTTCTGATAACGCCACGAGGCCCACGTAGAGTGACAGAGGAGAGGTGGGTCTTTGGAGGAGGGGTGGTCTCCCAGAAAAAATCGTAGGCAGGTCTACACAGCGTTCATACCGTGTTCCATGTAATGGAGTGGCAGGAGAAAGGAACTAGGTGTTGGGAAAGCTCCTTCGTTTGTATGGGGCGCAAATTAGTGACCTACAGTGGACAAGGGGACCCGCTGATGGTGGCTGTAACCAGTTTTATTTGTTGTACCATTGTTCTGGGTTAGTGTTAAGACAAACATGTTTTCTAAAAGTCCATTGAGTATCGTGGTGAGAGACCAAGGCCAAGGGTGTTTAATACAATAATAAAGATGTGAGACGAGGAGGGTCCCGTGTCAGACATTTTGAAACTTACATTACATGTGAACGGTTCTGACATTGGCTTTTGAGTTGACCTTGAAGGCTTTCCTTCATCTGAGTGTCTTACAAATTGATAATGTTGGGCAGTGGAAATCATTTAAAAACACAAACTATTTAAACTAGAAAAAAATGAAAGAACTTTTAGCATCTATTTACACATAAATACATTTATAATGAAATGAGAGAAAACAGACATTATAAAGACAAAATTAAATATTAACTATAAAATTCAATTTTGTCTCAGTCCATCTCAGGACTGAAAGTATCATCTAGCATAGTGATGCTAAATAAACATTTCCCAAGGCTCAGGAGGACGATGAGATACTTCCCAAAGTATTTACTTGAAGCCATGAAGTTGGAGGTGCATGGACAGCACACTCTTTTGATTTACAAGGAAGGGATTTAAGAGGACTCACCAGTGGGAAGCACATGCTGTTGGTCTCCTGTGCAAGGTGGGCCCTGTTCATTTCACATTGCTTCAGAATGAGACTAAAGGTACCCAGGGAGCCGCCTGGCGGGACCAGCTGCAGGAGACGCAGGGGCTGATGCTGAGGCTGGTGTTCTGGGAGGTGTGCACATAGGCAGCTGGTCGATTAAATACCTGGTCTGACCAGAATAGGGAGCTGAGTGTCATCCGACCAGAGCTGTCCGTGTCAACTAAGGATGACGCATGTGGATGTGGACTCAAAGCACAGGATTATTCAGTATTTGAAGATTCAAAAATGTACATTTGGGTCAGGCATGGTGGCACACACCTAGAATCTCAGCAGCTCAGGAGGTGAGGCAGGAGGATTGCAAGTTCAAAGCCAGCCTAAGAAACTTAGTGAGACCCTGTCTCAAACTAGAAATAAAAGGGGCAGGGGATGTAGCTCAGTGGATAAGCACCCCTGGGTTCAATCCCCAGAGCCAAAAAAAAAAAAAAAAAAAATTAAAAATGTATATTTGGGGTAGAGATCTAAATTTATTCTGTTGAGTCTGGACCCACGAGAACTCCTTTGAGCTGCAACCTGTAGGGGCCAGGACTCCAAGCTTGTTGGAAACCATCCAAAACTCATCCTGCCTTGGAAGGGACAGGCAGCAATCTGAATTTCCAAATCTTGAACAGGCAGCAGTGGGAGCATGACCTTTAGCCTGGCGGGGCATCAGGACAAGACGGGTCTGAGGTCCACAATGTGGCATGCAGTCCAACAGCTGTCACCATGCAGCTCTGCTCTGCAGGGCTGAACATTTCCGGAGTCCTCATCAGGTGGGCTGCGCTGAGGCAGACCCCGCACCAACACCTGGTGTGTGCGAGGTCAGCGAGACTCGGAGGAGAAGCCGGGGTCAGTCTCGCGGCTGGCCGGTGATGGAGCCAGGAGGACTGCAGGTCAGAGGCTGCACAGGCCCCAGATGTGGGGGTGCCTGGCCACTCGCTGCCGTGCCCACCAGGTGAAGCCCTGGGCTGAGCATTAGTGCCTAGCCTGGATTCTGGAGCCACTCGGGGCCCGGGACAGCTCGTTCACGAGAGTACCTGCCCTCAGTCAACCACGTGCAGTGGACATCAGGCCTGCAGGGAATGAGCTGGGGACCTCACATCAGGGTGGCAATCTTCAGTTTTATTTTTACCCAGAAGTGAGTCCTGGAGGGGCAGTGACTATAAATCCATATCCGTGGAAAAGCTGTTTATCATAATCAGGTGACTTGTCTTTAAAAAATATTGTAAGGGGGATATTAAATGCAGAAGAACATTTATCAATATGCAAACTACAAATTTTATATGTTTATACAGGGATTTTTATGTCATGTGTGTTTTATTCTCATTTTAATTTAAAAGGAAGGCATTCATCACATTCTCTCAGTAGGAAAACATGCTCAAATGATCGAAAGAAAACTCAAGATGGAGCCTTTGGGGCCATAAATTTTGAAATTTAAAGATAGCAAAGTAGCAAGATGAAAAATATTATAGATTTTCTTGAGAGGGATTTAAATTCAAATTTAATTTACACAGTTTGTTTGCTTCAACAAGCACTTTCAGAGAAATGTTTCAGCAAAGGGCACCAAGGGACAGCACTGTGGATAGATTCTTGGATTATTTTGTCCCAACATATCTAGACCCAAATGTAACTCCATTCTACTTTTTTCTTTCTTTCTTTCTTTCTTTCTTTCTTTCTTTCTTTCTTTCTTTCTTTCTTTCTTTCTTTCTTTCTTTTTTTTTTTTTTTCTATAAAGGGGGATGTGTTTGTGCAGCTTGATTACAAGACATTAAAATCTGGCACTTTCTGAGGACTTCAGTACTGACGAGGCCTCTCTGGGGCTCGATGGCGGGCGGGGGTGGGGGCGTGTTGAAACTGGCGACACTCTTGGCTTGGAACCTCCTATTCTTCTGTTTCTTTTTCGTTGCCTACGCCCTGGAGCTCTTTATAACAATGGATCCTGAGAACAAAGGTCCTGCCGGTGCAGTTGGTGGGTGCAGATATCAGAGTGTGTGTGTGTGTGTGTGTGTGTGTGTGTGTGTGCACATGTGTGTGGAAGGCCACGCCTGTGTGGAGCAGGCTGATTTCCTGCCCAGACAGCCATCTCATCTCTTAGGCTGTCAGAATTTGTGATAAACATTTTTATGAAGTGGGAGATAAGATTGCTAGTCCATTTCCATAAACACTTGAACCGAACAGCTCCCCTGTCCCCTCCGTCCCTGGAACTGCCCTCCTAAGGGTCTGGCCATGCTGATGAGTGGCAATGGACCTACTGTGCTTATCCTCTAGAGACGGACTCACTGCCCCAGGCATGACGCTGCCCAGTCCATCTGCTGCAGCAGGGTCAGGACTTGCTGGTGAGGTTGAATGACGTTTTCTGTGTGTGCACCTCTTCCTGTTTGTCCCTGTGTGGACACTGGGCAGCTACACCTCAAGCCATTGTCAGTGGCATTGCTAGGAACATGGGTGTGGGAATATCTGCTGAAGACCTTGCTTTTGATTCTCTTAGAATATATACCCGGGAGTAAAATCGTAAGATCATGTGCTGGTTTTAGAGGGGACTCCAAAACGCTGTCCACAGTGATGGCACCACAGTGCAGCTCTGCCAACAGAAGGTGCAGGTCTCCCTCCTCACTAACACTTCACTTTTGGTTTCCTCTACAGCAGTCACTCTAATGAATGTGAGGATCCATTGCACTGTGGTTTTGCCTTGCAATCCTTCTGTAATTAGTGATCTTGGACAGCTTTCTGTATGCTTCCTATTTAACATCTTTGGAGAGATGCCTGGCAAGAGCTTTGCCCATTTTTTAAAAAGTCTTGCTTGGTTTTTGTTGTTCAGTTGTAAGAGTTCTTTACATATTCTGGATATTAACTTCTTATCATATATATGACTCAAAAATATTTTCTCCCATTCCATAGATTGTCTTTTCACTCAATTGTTTGTGTCCTCCAATGCTCAAAATGTTTAAATCTGATGGAGTTCAGTGCTGTTTTCTGTGCTTTGCATCCCAAACGCAAGGAATCATTGTTAAGTCCAATTCTATGAAGCTCTTTCCTTAATTTTCTTCAGAGTTTTACAGTGCAAGTCTGTAATCCATACTGAGATAATTTTTGCATATGGTGTTTAGTAAGGGCCCAAAGTCATTCTTTTTACTTGGGTCTTATTATTTCTTGTGCTTCTGACATTATTTTCTACTTGTGAAAGGTCACAGCGTTAGATGTCTTCAGTGTGTATAAATTTAGCATCTACGATAGACATAATCTTCTTATGTACAAAATGAACATTGGAGAAAACTCCAGAGGATATATGGCATGTGTCTGAAGTTGTCTGTCGGAAGCACAGTGTGAGAGGAACGTCCAGGTGCAGGGTACACCCAGGGACTCTCAAGGGAGAAGCCCACCAGGAGTGAGGGAGGCGGAGCAGACAGCAGCTAAGAGCCTGCAGCCGGGTGGTCTTGGTACCGCCTGCAGTCACCCCGTTTGAACCACACCATGCAGTTGCCCCTTCTGGGTCAAGGGGCATGTTTCTGTGCCCCTGTGCAGGTCTCAGTGATGACGGCCAATGAGAGAGTGGTGAGGGTGTCCACTCCCTGTACCACCCAGACGTCGGGGCAGCAGGGTGGGTGACCTGTGGTCAGAGTGGTCTGGGGTGTCCCAGCTGCTTCTGCTCACGGGGCGGCACACCTGAGGTCCTGCACGGCAGCCTCCCTGAGCTGCAAACCCAAGCCCAGGGGATTGAAGCCTGACCCACAGAAGCATCTGAGCTTCCTTCCAAATCGCACAGCGTATTTTCTTCCCTTTCACCAGGAAAACGATCACACTTTTATTTCCCGCTGATGATTCATTTTTCTTTTGGAAAAGCAGGTCAGTGAGCTACGTTTCCAACTGTAACAAGAAGATGGGGAACTGTTTGCTGGAGTTCATTCCACTCTCAGCTTTTTGAGGTCCATTCAAGCAGGAGAAAAACATATCCACCAAAAAATCCAGTTGACAAATTAAGAAAAGTCACCAGCCACAGAGCAGGTCCCCACCCTGGCCCTCTCATCTGCCGTGACGGCTGCGGGGCCCCGAGAGCAGGCTGTTCCCAGCCGACCCCTTCCATCGCCCAGCTGGGGAGGCAGCGGGCTCCTCTGCCTCCAAGAGCTGCCAGGCTTCGGCAGGCCAGACCCTCCTAGGTGGTCCTGACCAGCCCTGGATCTCAGCAAAAACGTCACTACGCAGTATAGCTTTTTAAAGAATCTGCCAAACCATTTTTCTGAATGGCTGCAGTATTTTACATTCCCAGTTGCACTGCAGTGTGTGAGTCAATGGCTCTGCATCATCACAGCCTCAGGTATTAGGGCGACTTGGTTTTTCATCTCGGCTCTCGTGAGAGGAGTGTGTGCTGGGTCATCATGCCTTCTACTCACATCTCTCCCATGGCTGTAACGTTGGACCTCTCCCCGCGACCGTCTGTCCTGCGTCTCTGTGAATCATCTCTTCCATGCGGTTTACATTTTCTAATCCTGATTGAGTTTCAAACTCAATTTACTATTGAGGTTTGAGTTTTTATATATTCTAGATGCAATTTTATATATGGATTCCAAGTATATTTCCCAGTCTATAACTTCAAGATTTTTAAAGATTTGTTCTAATTAGTTATATATGATAGTAGAATGCACCTTGGCACATCATATGTAAACGGACTATAACTTCTCATTCTTTTGGTTGTACATGATGTACACTCACACCAGTCAAGTAGTCATATATGTGTATAGGATCATAATGTCCAATTCATTCTACTGTCATTTCTACCCCCAAACCCTTCTCCTCTCTTCACTCCCCTCTGCCTAATCTAGAGTACCTCCATTTTTCCCTAGCCCTCCCATTATGAATTAGCATCCACATATCAGAGAAAATATTCTGCCTTCAACTTCTTGGGTTTGGCTTATTTCACTTAGCATGATATTCTCTAACTCCATCCATTTACCAGCAAATGCCATCATTACATTCTTTACACTTTGTAATATTCCATTGTGTATATGTACTACATTTTCTTTATCCATTCATCTGTTGAAGGGAACCAGGTTGGTTACATAGTAACCAATTGTAAATTGAGCTGCTATAAACATTGATTTGACTGTGTCACTGAAATATGTTGCTTTTAAGTCCTGTGAGTATGAACTGGGGAGTGGGATAACTGGGTCTAATGGTGTTCTATTCCAAGTTTTCTGATGAATCTCTTTACTATTTTCCATAATGGTTGCACTAATTGCAGTCCCACCAGCAACATATGAGTGTACATTTCCCCCACATCCTATAGCTTTTATTATTGGTTCTTTTTAACTAAAAAGAACATATACAATACATAACGATAACATTCTTCTGACATAAGCATAAAAGCATAGACTATAATTTGCTCTCATTCAGTCCCCAGTGCTCCATGTTTCCCTCCGTTCCTCCCTCCCCCTTTCCTTCCTCTACTCTGCTGATCGTTCTGCGTATCTTGTAGTTTTTTCCTAATTGTGTCCTGTGGATATACATGATGGGGAGAGTGGTCATGGTTTATTCACATGTGTACACAGGAGAGTTGGGTCAGGTTCAGTCCACTCTTTCCCTAGCCCATTCCTCCTCCCCTCCCTTCATTCTCTTTGTCTACTCCACTGATCTTTCTCCTATCCTTTTTTTAAACCAGCCCCCCCCACACACACTTATTTTGGATCAGCTTCCACATATCAGAGAAAACGTTTGACATTTCACATTTTGGGAATTTCGTTTAGCATGGTAGTCTCCAGTTCCATCCATGTACCAGCAAATGCCATAAAGTTGTTATTCTTTATGCCTCAGCAATACTCCATTGTGAATATACACCACGTTCTCTTTATGCATTCATCTGTTGAAGGATACTGCTTTAGTCAACTACTTAGCTGCTGTGATTAAATGACCCAACCAGCACAACTGTAAAGGAGGAAAGGTTTATTTGAGAGCTCACAGTTTCAGAGTTCCTAGTTCATAGAAGGCTGGCTCCATTTCTGCGGGCTGAAGGTCAGGCTGAACATCATGGCCAGAGAGGGTTGTGGGGGGAAGCAGCATATATGGCGGTGATCAGGAAGCAGAGAGAGACTCCATTTGCCAGATACAAGTATGTACCCCACAGCCACGCCCCAATTCCCACCTCCTCCAGCCACACCCCACCTGCCTCCAGTTACCACTCAGTTAATCCCATCAGGGACTGATTCACTGAGAGGTCAACACTCTCAAACCCCAGTCATTTCCCCTCTGAACCTTCTTGCATTGTCTCACTCGTGAGACTCTGGGGGACACCTCACATCCAGACCGTAACAGATACCTAGCTTGGCTTCATGGCTTGGCTATTGTGAACTGTGCTGCAATAAACGTTGATTGACTGTGTCACTGTAGTGTGCTGATTCTAAGTCTTTGGATATAAACCGAGGAGTGGGATAGCTGGGTCAAATGGTGGTTCCATTCCTAGTGTTTTTCAGGAATCTCCACACTGCTTTCCAGAGTGACTGCACTGATTTGCAGTCCCGCCATCAATGTATGAGTGTGCCTTTTCCCACAGCTTCACCAACATTTGTTGTGACTTGTATTCTTGATAATTGCCATTTTGACTCTCAGTGTAGTTTTAATTTGCATTTCTCTAAGTGCTAGAGATGTTGAACATTTTTTCATCTGTTGACCATATGTATTTCTTCTTTTGAAAAGTGTCTGTTTAGATCTTTTAGATTTATTAATTTTTTTTGGTGATGAGTTCTTTGTATTTCCTGGATATTAATGCTCTCTCTGAAAAGCAGGTAGCAGAGATTGCTCCCCTTCTGCAAGCTCACTATTCACATTCTTGTTTCTTTTGCTGTGAAGAAACTTTTTAATTTGATGCCATCCACTAGCTGATTTTTTATTTTACTTCTTGCACTTAAGGAGTCTTGTTAAGGAAGTCAGTTCCTGAGCTGGAGTGTTCAGCCTGCACTTGCCTCTAGCACTTGCAGGGTCTCTGGTCTAATGCCTAGGTCTCTGGTCCACTTTGAGTTGACTTTTGTGCAGGGTGAGAGATAGGGGTTAAATTCCATTCTGCTGCATATGGATTTCCAGTTTTCCTGGCACCATTTGTTGAAGAGGGTATCTTTTCTCCAACGTATGTTTATGGTGCCTTTGTCTAGTATGAGATAACTGTATTTATGTGGGTTTGCCTCTGTGTCTTCTATTCTGTTCCATTGGTCTTCCTGTCTGTTTTGGTGCCAATACCATGCTGTTTCTGTTACTACAGCTCAAATTATAGTATAATTTGAGGTCTAGTATTGTGATGCCTCCTGTTTCACTTTTCTCTCTAAGAATTGCTTTGACTACTCTGGACCCCTTATTTTTTCAGATGAATTTCATGACTGCCTTTTCTATTTCTGTAAAGAATGTCATTGGAGATTTGATGGATGTTAAATGGAACCTGTGTAGTGCTTTTGGTTCTGTAGCCATTTTGACAATATTAATCTGCCTATCCAAGAACATGGGAGACCTTTCCACCTTCTGAGGTCTTCTTCAATTTCTTTCATTAGTGTTATGAAGTTTTTCATGGTAGAGGTCTTTTGCCTCTTTTGTTAGATTGATTCCCAAGTGTTTTATTTATACACGTTTTGAGGCTATTTTGAATGGGTAGTTTTCCTCATTTCCTTTTCAGCAGATTCATCGCTGGAGAACAGGAACACAACTGATTTGTGAATGTTGATTCTGCATCCTGCCACCTTGCTGAATTCACTTATGCATTCTGGAAGTCTTCTGGGGAGTTTTTTGGGTCTTCTAAATATAGAATCTTGTCATCAGCAAACAGAGATAATTTGAGCTCTTCTTTTCCTATTCCTATCCCTTTCATTTCCTTCTCTTGCCTGAGTGCTCTGGCTAAAGTTTCAATGGCTGTGTTGAATAGGCGTGGTGAGACCGAAAGTGGCATCCTTGTCCTGTTTCTGTTTTCAGAGGAAATGCTTTCAGTTTTTCTCGTTTGAGCATAATGTTGGCCTTGGGATTGTCATATATAACCTTCACAATGTTGAGGTATTTTCCTGCTAGTTTTTCTGGTGTTTTAAACATGAATGGGTGCTGTTTTTTGTCAAATGCTTTTTCTGCATCTGTTGAGATAATCATATCATTCTTGTCCTTAAGTCTATTCATGTCGTGAATGACATTTATTGATTTCTGTATGTTCAACCAATTTTACATCCCTGGGATGAAACTCACTCGATCATGGTGCCTTTTATATGTGGTTTGCCAGTATTTTATTGAGAAGTTTTGCATCTATGTTAATCAAGTATATTGGTTTGAAGTTTTCTTTCCTTGACCTGTCTTTGTCTGATTCTGGTGTCAGGGTCGTACTAGCTTCATAGAATGAGTGTGGAAGGGTTTTCTCCTTTTTTATTTTCATGGAATAATTTTAGGAGAATTGGCATTAGTTCTTCTTTAAAGATCTCGCAGAACTCAGCTGAGAATCCATCCAGTCCTAGGCTTTTATTTGTTGGAAGACTTTTGATGGCTGCTTTAGTTTCATTGCTTAAGATTGATCTGTGTTTTCTATATTTTCATGGTTCAATTTGAGTTGTTCATATGCCTCTAGGAATTTGTCAATATCTTCAAGAATTTTAACTTACTGAAGAATAGATTTTCAAAATACTATCTGATGATCATCTGGATTTCAGTAGTGTTGTAGTGATATTTTGTCTCTCAGATTTTATAATTTGATTTTTCCCTCTTTTCATTGATTAGACTAAAGTTTTATCAATTTAGTTTATTCTTTCAAAAAACCCCAACTTTTTGTTCATTAATCTTTTGTGTGTGTGTGTGTGTGTGTGTGTGTGTGTTTTGTAACCTCAATTTCATTGATTTTGGCTCTGCTTTTAATTATATTCTATTTTCTACTGATTTTGGTGTTGGTTTGTTTTTCTTTCTCTAGGGCCTTGAGATGACTTGCTAGAGTATTCATTTGGTGTCTTTCTATTCTTTTAATTTATGATCTCAATCCTATGAACTTTCCTCTTATAACTGCCTTCATATTGTCCCAGAGATTTTGATATGTTGGATTACTAATCTCATGTACTTCTAAGACTTTTTTATTTCTCCCCTGATTTCTTCTGCTATCTGCTCATCATTCAAAAGTGCATCATTTAATCTCCAGGTATTAGAGTGGTTTCTGTTTTTTATCTTGTCATTGATTTCTAATCTCATTCTATTATGAGCTGATAGAATGCAGGGTATTATCTCTATTTTTTTAATATTTGCTAAGATTTGCTTTGTGATATAAAATATGGTCTATTTTGGCTTTTGTTTTCATCTTTTTAATGGCATCTATCACTCAGGAAAAGGTTTTAGTTTTGAAGAAGTCCAATTTATCAGCTTTTTTCATTTTTCAATCATGATTTGGTATGAACTCTGGGTCTCAAAGACCTTTATGTTACCTTCTGGAGGTGTTGTGGTCATTTGTTTTGCATTGAAATCTATGATATATTTGGGGTTGTTTGTGATAAAGGCTTCAAGGTTGAGGTACAGGTCATTTTTCTCCCTGTAGGTGTCACTTGCTTGAGCATCATTTATCAAAAAGGCCATGCTCCTTCAGTGGCTTATGTTACACCTTTGCCACCAATCTGGCAGCTGTCCTTGTGTGTTTTTTGTCACCAGTCTGGTGATTGTACTTGTGTGGGATTTGTGTCTTCGTATTTGTTGGCTCCATTCTGTTCCAGTTATCTAAGTGTCTATTCTACCAGTAGCAGAAAGAGAAAATAATGAAGACAAAAGGCAGCAAAATAGATCTATTTTCTCTAAAAATAAGGGACGTGATTGTTTAAATGGTTTATTTTTGTCACACTGAAATGTTTTCGTTGCATGTTAGATTATTCTGTCTTTATCTGTAACATATTTCAAGAAGTATCTGAAAGCACCCACCTTGATTTTAGGAAAGATGCATCTTAAATTTTATCCCATTTGCTTTTCAGTGGTAGTGGTAATTACATTTATGGACTTTGTCAGTCAATGACACTTTACAGATCTTTTTACATCTTCCAGTATGTTGGTGAGATGGCATTCCTTGTTAGGTTTGAAACCTGATGGTCTGCCACGTGTCTGGATTTGTGCTCAGTGACCCTCTGAGCTATCAGTCCTGGGGAGCGTCGCTTTTCTATGCAGAAAGCTGTTGGCGAAGAGCTGTTTTCTCCTCCTCTGCACTCATCTCCTGCCCCTTCCCTCTCTTCCATTGTTAATTTTTCTATGCTAGAGCTTCAATCCCAGGTAGAGTGGAAGCAATGACAGCGGGCCTCCTTCTGAATCTCACACAGGTGGATGTTTTAAAATTAACCGTCCTTCCTTCCACTGGCAAAACGATGGAGCCCGTGCCCTTCACTAATCCGCACGTGGTGGCCCTGAGACCGACCCATAGCTCCACCTGTGGCCCTGCCCTCACTTGGTTTTAGATCAAGCTTTTTCTAGTTTTAGAAAATGAATTGAGGTCATTACCATCTTTATTCTTTGAAAGAATCGGGTAAAAATGCAGGTTGTCCATTGTTAAATGCTGGAAGAATCATTCCGGCCATACTTTTGTTCTTGTTTTTTATCTGTTGAGTGTTTTCTGTTATTGTTTTTGGGGAACAGGTTTTTAACAACTGGTTTAATTACTATAATGACATGAATCTATTCATTTTTCATTTCTTCTTGAGTCACATTCTGTTGTGTGTTTCTCATGTCTTTCTTCACTTTTTCTCTTGGCTGGTTTCATTTGTAATTGTTTTATATTTTCTCCTCCTTCCTCCTCTTCCTCCTCCACCTTCCTCCTCCCCCTCCTCCCTCTTCTTTGGTCTGGGCTTCCTCGGCTGTTCTTTTCTACCTTTATGAATCTGATATTCTGCTTCTTGATTTTTGAAGCTGTATTCTTTTAAATATGCACTTAAAGCTGTAAATTAATTCCTATGAGCTAATTTAATCTACACAATTAGATATGGATGTTTTGTCAGTGGATGACCAAAAATATTTATCTCTACCATGCTACCTTCACCGCCCCACGCTTTGCTGAGCATCATCTTTGTAAGTTCCTGAACACTCTGGGGGTGAGACCCCATTTCTGTGCTTGACGTCCCACTCTTGACCGTGTTAAGAACTGCCTTTGTATTCTCTCCTCTTCTCTTTTGAGATCTGCTTTGCTCTGTGGTCTGAGACATAGTCCATTTCAAAAATCACCCACGACTCTTGGGGAAAAGTTCATTCCTGAAAATTGGGTAAAAGTTTTTAGGAACATCCTTTGGAGTGATCTCTGCCCCCAGTATTGCTGTCTCCTGGTGCAGTGATCCCAGAGTGGCGTGTGTAGAGGTCCTCAGCACTTAGTGGGCTGTAGCCACGTGGCCATTTTTACTGCGGTTGAGGTGAGGGTGTTTCTAGTGCATACAAGCAGAATAAGTTCAGGAGTGCCTTTTCTTAGTGGGTTTTCCCTCTTAACCTCTTTATTTTTTTGGTTTGCTATAATATAATGCCCTGAGACCACACTGCTTAGGACCTCCCTAGGTTGCCAAGTCTGGCCTCCAACTTGTAAGACTCCTGCCTCAGCCTCCTGAGTTGCTAGGATTACAGATGTGCACACTGTAGGCATCCCCATAATTATTACTTTTAGTGTATTGTCTTGCATATCGACATACCCGCACCGAAGAATGTAGCTGATACTCCTGTAATCAGACAAATAAAAAAAAGGTCAAAGAAAAAGTCAATGCCCAATGTATTTTCCGATTATAAAACACCAACGTATGGATAATTTCAAGTCAAGGGACAGGGCATTATTTAGCAAAAGAAAAAAATTTAAATTAAGATTTCACACGTTTAATTTGAAATTTAACAATAATGGTCTTTGGTTCTTCCAAATCATAGAGAACCAGGACATTAATTTGAGAGCAACCCTCCATGCCATTTTGACAGGCTGTGGGGGACACTCAATGAATCCTGAGCCGTCCCTGTAGAATCCCTGAAGGTTAATTGGCAGTCTCACTGGGAGCCCTTCTTAGCACTAAGCACTGGAGGGTGACCGTGTCATCACACGATCAGATGTTCCCTTCCCAGCATGGCCAGAGTCAGCGTGTGCCCACTATTCTGCTTCCTGGGGTTTTCCTGGTGGCCCTGATGACCTCTGGGCACCTAATGATGAGCTAGGACAGTCACCTGAGTGTGGCGAGCGTCAAAGTTGGTATATCGGCGGAGCTGCTGTTTCCTAAGCAGATGTCACTGCAGAAGGCTCTCCCTGCTCAGTACTCAGCAGTGCCACCAGTGCTAATGAGTACTGTCGGTGGCAGCGCGGCGCTCCGTCAGATCAACGCGCTCGGGGCAATCTGTCATTGCTTCAGAGCTGCCCGTCTTTGTCTGTGTCAGAGTCATTGAAAAGGGGCTGGTTTGTATGAAGCTAGTTGATATTTCCAACATCACTTTTACAAATACTTATGAAAAGTCTGGTGAAAATATGATGGCAAAATGGTAAGCTCTTGTCAAAAGCAAATAAACACCAAAATAAGATCCCCGCACTGCTTTCCCTCCTTTGCCCTTCCAGTGTATGCAAAGGCAGCTGCACGTGAGGTGCCTGCCTTGAGGCAATCCTGACTTGCTCCTGGGCCTTTGTGAAGCACATCTGACTCTCCTAGAATCATCCCTTTGGTCCTGGGCAAGCCTCAGCTGTTCTCAACTAAATTTTCTTTACTTGCAAAACAGAGATGGTCATACGATAGAGCTGGTGTGTGAGAGATGAAGATTTGCAGTGTATGATAAAGAGAGAGAGGACCAGCATTACCCCACTTGTCCTAAGGAATTGGGTGCCATTCCAAAGACAACCAATTCTGCAGCCATGGCAAGTACTCAGCCACACTGAGTACCCATGTAGCTACTTCAGCTTGCTTGAGGCCCCTGTCCTCAGTATTTAAGGAAAGGACATATAAATGCTGCTCTCAATCCATCCAGTAAGCCAGACTCTAGACTTTTCAGTGATTAACATTCATTTTCTCCCAGTAGGAAAATTTTAGCCTGGTGCTAAACACATGTCTTTGCAGTTTCATTTCAAGTGTTTTGGGTGATAGTCAGGAAATATAACCTTGAAGGACAGTGAGTGTTTTTAATTGCAGAACAAAAATTCAGTTTTTAACCACTATCTTAGTAAAACAAAGACCACAACAGCTATGATCCTATGCACTACGTTGCCATGCAAAAAGAAAATCTCTGTGTCATCTCTCTTACACTTGACCATAGTTAGGGCTCTTAGAAATAAATGCCACTGATCATGATGGAAAGGGTTCAGCAATAAATGGTGGGTAGCGACCACTGCAGGATCCAAACAGTTGAAAGCCCGTGTGCATTCCATGCCATTAAGTCAGCTGAACCATGTGTGCAAAACCAAGTTTGTTAGGGTGCTCCGAGAGACCCAGAATGACTTGCTTCCAAAATGAAATGCACATAGTTTAGTTAACGTTATTCAGCTAGAAGTTTAACTTAAAACCAGGGGCCAACGGTGAAACCTCTGGTGTGGATTTACAAAGTTAGGAAAGGATGCATGGTTAGTGGTTGTTGAACAAAACTCCCTGTGTCTAACTCTGCAGTGTGTGTTACCATGGAAGGCTGAGTAAGACATCCACCCCTCTTGTGTCCCCTCATCTGTAAAGAGGACTTTATGTGTCCGTATCAAACCCAAGAGAGCCGAAGGGCTTTGGGGTGGCGCGGGGCGGTTTGAAATGGGGCCCCCGCGCAGCGCCCACGGGCAGGCCGAGTGACTTCCGCCTTCGTCTGTTCCAGGTTGCTTTCAGCTATGCAGCGTGTTCCGATCCCATGAAATGGAAATTGACCAGTGCCTGCTGGAGTCCCTTCCCCTGGGCCAGCGGCAGCGTCTGGTGAAGCGCATGCGCTGTGAGCAAATCAAGGCCTACTATGAGCGCGAGAAGGCCTTCCAGAAGCAGGAAGGGTTCCTGCGGCGGCTGAGGCATGGCAAGCCCCAGAGGGTGCGCTTCAACCTGGCCGACATGATTCAGGATGCCATCATCCACCACGACGACAAGGAAGGTGCGTGGCGCGGGGAGGCCTCTCCTGGGGTTTCAAGGGCCTGTTTTCATTGTTTTGGGGGAGGGTCGGGGAGCGGTGGGAGATAAAAAGCCTTTTTAAATATTGCAGCATGCCTTCTTTTCACCTTCTGAAATATTCAAGGAAAAAAAATGCTTTGTCCAGAGAACATTTATCGAAAATTGCAAATATCCCCCAAAGAGGAAAACAATAAAATTATGGTGAAATTGTTGAATTTTGCTTCCTAAGTGCTATCTGAAAAGCAAGTGATTTCAGATTATTCATTCAAATCATTAATGAAATTTTTATCTATGAAATGGCTCCCTTTGATGATTCTGATTGTAAAATTCATGGATCATCAGCACAAACATGAATAGATTTAGTAAAGTCGGTCCCCTCCAAATTCTCACGACGTCATAGTCAACTTACGAGAAACTCATCATCTTTACCAGTGTCCCGAGGAGTCTCCCCGACCTCCTGGAGTTTAAAGTTTCAGGTCTGTGATCCACTTTCATCTGCCTCTTATGCTGGGTGAGACAGTGAGCTTCCTCTTCTGGGCTTGGCGATCCAGTTTCCCAGCTCTTCTATGGCAGACCCTGTGTTTCCTGTGTCTGGTTTGGGTCCTCTGTGGAGATCAGTTCACCCTAGAAGCATGGGCTTATTTCTGATCCATGCTCTGTCCCATCGTCTGTCTGGTGCTGTCGTCCCTCCTGTGCTCTGTGGTCTGCCCAGAAGTCCGTACCTCGCTGCTGCCAGCCGTGTTCATTTCACCAAGGCTGTGCTTTGTCTGACCCTTGAATTTGTCTGACTTACGGTGTCTCGCTTTCCTAAGACGGTCCAGTCCGAATCTCAGTTGTCCACATGAGACCAGGGCCCTCCTTTCACAAGTTCCTGTGTGTGAATTTTTCTGTTTCTGTATTTAGAACCTTCTTGCCCCAGTTCTAGCATGAGAGAACTGTTTCAGCTCTGGGTCTCAGTGAGGAAAGCCTTGAAGAAACAAATATGAATTAATTTGCATTGGTTGGCTCTAAAACCAGGGTTGAATTCATCTAGGGATTCTTCACCATGCCGTGAGCACAATTTGAAATTCAGTCCTGAAACCAATTTGTTTTTTTTGTAGCTCATTTAGTGGCAGAACTTTCCCTGATCTATTTATATTTTTTAACTTGTTTAATATGGAAGAATCATTAATAGCATATGTGATTCCAGGGCTTTCAAATAGGGATTGTGAATCTAAGAAAAATGCCAGCACTTATATACAATGATGACTATAATAGGACTCAAGGGTTTCTTTTCATGACTGCGCGTGGGCTCCTAGTTAACTAGGCTCCTCAGAGAGTCCTGCCATGTATAAAAAGGACAGTGCAGCAGCAGCACTCTGTGAAGGGAATGTGCGCTGGCAGGACCTAGCGTATCACCCAGACCAGCTCCCCGAGAACTCAGCTCCGGCCCCCGCTCCTCCTCCTCTGAGGGTCTGTCTTCCCCCTGGGCGGTCTCTGCGCCTCTGTGGCCCTTCATTTAACTGACACCTCCTCTTGGAGTTGATAAGCTTGCGGAGGGCAGGGACAGTGTACCCTGGACTCCTCCTTCCCTCCCGCCTTGCTCATCCCTTCTGGGAGAGTGGAGGACGAGGCTGGAGCCGGCCTCCCTGCCTCACCCTCAGCAGTCTCACAGCAAATGTGCTGGGATGCAGATCTTTACACGTAAGCCCTCTGTTGACTTAAAACTAAGGAAACAAAAAATTACTCATAAAGTTATAAAGCCTCTTGCATAAAATAACTGCAGACATTGTGAAATCATGACTAAGTTAAGGTTAAAAGGAAACTGAGTAGCAAAGAAGAAACTCAGCGCCCCGAGGGCAGCGGTTACACATTTATATTTTGACGTTGTGGGGAAACTTCCGCATCAGACAACCCGAGCGCACCCTTTATAAGCAGTTGCTGTTGGCAGAAACTGTACCGTCACTTGGTGTTCAAAGAGCAGGGAGAGGTGTGGACACCACCCTCAAAAATTTCCAATCCAGTTGAAAGAGAAAAATAAACCTAGGAACAGAGGAGAGAGCTGCTGAGGGACAGTGTGGAGAGGCTGGTGGGCTGCGGCAGCTGGACAGAGTCCCTGGAGAACCGGATTCCCAGAGGCTGTGCCCTCGACACTTGCTTAGATCCTGAAGGCTTGAGAGGAGGGAGGCAGAACAGGCTGCCCAGGCAGCAGTGACCGGCAGCTGCAAAGACCTGAAGCACCGGCGGGCGGGGCCTGTCTGTGGGGAGGGTCCACTGAGGCATGTCTGAGAGGCTCGAGGTGAGGGGGACACCCCAGGTCTGCTGAGGCAGAGAGCAGCAGGAGCCCCGCAGGTCCAGGATACTTCCATCTTGCAGGAGATTGTTGGCAAAACCAGCCTGGGCTGTTTAGCTGGCGGGAGGATCGAGGGCGAAGATGAGAACCAGTCACCTCGGTGAGAGAAGAGTGAGCGGAACTGGGACATTTGCAGCGGGAATAAGAGGAGGGACACCAGGAGCCATGGCCCCGGGCAGGGTGCCTTGCCTCACCCTGGACACACTGCGCTGTGTTCTGGAAGGACAGCCCTGAGCAGAGCACCCGAAACCCTCGCCGTTGGGCTTTGCGGAGGCGTGTGGTAGAGGTGAGCCAGGCAGGTGCTGCGGGCACCGGGTGCCTCCCTGCAGACGTCTGGGGTGGGCATCTCTGCAGAGTGTTGGAGGGGCAGCAAGACCGGGTGGGCGGATGGGGACAGCAGGGGACCCAGACGGATGGCCCAGGCCTCAGACGAGAACGGTGTGCGTGCATTCTCTCCCAGTGGTGAGGTCCGAGCGAGGCGTGGGGTCCAGACCTGCTCCTGCATGCTGGCTTCCGAGGCCTCGGCCTTCACTGGCCCCGGCCTCCTCTGCCGTCCTCACAGCCTGGTGGATCCAGGCTCCCTGCCTCCTCACGTTTCTCTTCTTTTCCACCCTTGCATCTCTCTGACCAGCTCTCCCGCCAGCCTCTTCCAGTTTTAGGGCCCGTGTGATGACACGGACTCACGTGGAAAGTCCAGGATTCTCTCTGCTTCCAGTAACTAGTAACTAGTAACTAGTAACTAATTTTCCCCAGTAAATTCAATGCATCCCATAGCACAAAATTTGGAAGCCAGAGTCCTGCCCACTATAAGGAATAATGGACTTAACGATGGTGTCAGGCTTTCTGGCCTGAACAACTAGCAAGTTAGGGCTGCCTCCAGGAGTTCAGGTTGAGGCTCATGAACACAGAGGTGGTACTGACAGCCAGGGAGCAGGTCTGCTCACCCAGGGGACAAACTCAGATACAACCGGAAGCCCAAGTCTGAGACCTGCGGAATCCCGCTACTAAGAATTCCCTAAAATGAGGCAGAACCAGACACCAGGAGGAAAGGAGGAATGTGGGACAGGTGCTTTCTTGGGGTCAGTGATGGAAACATCCAGGGAGGAGGGATTGGTCAGTTAGGCCAGAAGCTGCTGCTCTGGGGGATGGAGGCCATTAGTTCAGGTGAATTGTCAGGAAGAAACTCCTCCATGGACTGGGATCCATATGGGGGTGGGGAAAAATGGACATGAAAACTAGGAAGACTCCTTAAAGGAGTTTCCTGTGAAGAGGAGAGCGATGGCAAGAAAGGGCGGAAGGACGAGAAATCAGAGTTGGTTCAGGTGTGTATGCTGAGAAAAGGTTCATTAGTGAGAGACACTGGTGACCCTGGAGTCAGAGAGCCACGTGGCCGGAGCAGGTCCACGCCACACAGACGCCCACAAGACCTGGTGCCCGCATGGACCGCCGTCCTGAGAGCCGCAGTCTGGCCGCTGGGTAGGGTCCTGCAGGGAGATTAGTTTTGATTTCAGTGTCCAGGCCTTGGGGATGCTGACTTAATGGCTCTGAAGTGGGCGATTTTCAGAGATGCCTGGGAGGCAGAGTCAGGTGGGTGGGGGGCAGCCTGTGGCGGCTCTTCCTGCCCATCGGTACCTGGTGAGAGAACCATGGCTGTTCACCAAGATGGGGATGGAGACCAGATGCTGCAGGTTAGGGAAAGAGGAGAAGGGTGCAAATGTAAGAGTAAGTGGGCAGAGAAATCCACCACGGAGAGTGCTAGGACTTTTAGGAGAAAATCAATATAAAAACAGAAACGGAAAAGAAAGAGGAATGTGACTCAGGAGTTTCAAGAATGCTTTGACATGGTCTTTCTGCCCCTCTGTCCTATTCTTCATGCCTTGGTTTCCTGTCCTGAGACTTTCCCATAGCTTTTATAGTACAGCTTGCCCTCGGGTTGCCTTTGCGGAAATTATTCCACGTGTGTACTGAGATACCATCTTGGTGACGTATAACTCGAGCTTATCAATAGACATTCAATATTTCTTGCCAAGTTAAAATCTCCTGATGACTGCATGTGCCTGGCAGAGGACTCACCGACGTATATTTTAAATGTGGCAAATGAACAAGTGCATTATGTATAGCAGGTTGTTTATGAACGAGGAATAAAAGTGTGAACTGAAACAAGCAGTCGGATTTGATTTTTCAGTTCAAAAGAAGCAAAGGATAATTTCCATTTGAATCATCCATGATCAGTTTTAAGTTGAGTTTCACCGAAGAAATTGCTTTCTGTGAGTTTGTTTATGAATAACAATGGAGAGATTGAGCTGGAGAGTAGAGTCCTACTTTTATTGGTGTAATGACCAGCATCAAGTCATCAAGGTGAGAGGGCAGCAGGAAGCAGTCGCCCGTGTAGAGCCCAGGTGTGTCTGGGTCCTTACGGCTCTCTCTGCACCCGCATGGCTGCAGACCTCTCCTACACCCGTCGCCTTCACTCCCGATGACAAAGTAACAAATACGTCTGTGAAGGTGTTAGAGGAGAGCGTCCTCAGAGAGGCTCTGGGTAGCTCTTTCACTGCCATCTGTAATGGAAGAGAGTTCCGGCGGGCAAGGGAAGATTCCCCTCTACTAAAGGTGGCAAAGACCCTGTGCGGTAAGGAAGGTTGGCATCAGCATCAGATGGTGAAGGGATGCTTAAAAGACTCAACGGGGTGTGGGTCTCTAACAGCTCTTAAAATGGTGACTACATGATTACGTTGTGCACGTCAGGATATTTGACTATGGAGGATGTGTTAGCGTGGGCCACTCTGAAGTGTCACTGGCTGAGTGGCTTCCCCTGCACACATTCATGTCTCCTGGAGGGTGAAGGACTGAGATCAAGGCAGCTGACTTGCAGGCACTGCCTTCTTGCTGTGTCCTCATGGGGTGAAGAGGAATTTCTGGAGCCTCTCCTTTTCTTTAAGGGCACCAATCCCCCCATAGGAGAACCCCCTTTGACCTCATTTAAATCTGATTGCCTCCCAAGATCCATCTAATGCCCATCACATTGGGGTTAGGCCTCCCACATGCGGCCTACGTGAGAAATGATGGAGACACACACACACACACACACACACACACACACACACACCCGCTTTGACTCCTGCCTTGGAAACACCTGCTTGAGCCCCCGTTTGCCTCACTGCAGGAGAGGGGGCATGTGAGCTTCTTGCAGTTAGGAAGTTCAACTGTTCTGAAACGGCAAGCCACGTCTCTCCAGGTGTCCTACCCTCTCTAGCTTGTGTGGGTTTTGCTTCTTCCAGAAACATGTCCAGGAAAAAGGATTCAGTTATGTTTTCATTTAGAGTTAAGCTACTACTATAGTCAACATGCTTATGCTACTGAGGAAGTTAAAAAATATATATTGTCATAAGAAAAAGCAGCCTTTCCACTTAAACTGTGCTTGAGCTTTTCAGACTGTGTCTGTGTGAATCATTCTTCTTTACCTCGCATTCCCAAGCACTGGTGTTGGCTGACTGAGCGTAAAGAAGCAGATGCGCTGCTGCAGAGGACTTGCTGTGGTGGTGTTTATGCTGAGGTTTGTCGTGTGTCCTTGAAAGGCATTGCAGATGTTTTTAAGTGTATAGATATCGCACTTTTTAAAGTCGTCCTAATTAGTCACGCGTGACAGCAGAATGCATTTCAGTTCATTGTGCATGAACGGAGCACACCTGTTCACTTCTCTGGTTGTACCTGATGTAGACTCACACTATTCGTGGGATCATTCAGGTACCTAGGGTGATGATGTCCATCTCATTCCACCCTCTTTCCCCTCCCCTGTCCCCTTCCCTCCTCTCACCCCTGCCCAATCCACGGTTCCTCCATTCACCACCCCCATTGTGGATCAGCATCTGCCTTTGGTTTTTTTGGGATTGGCTTATTTCACTTAGCATGATATTCTCCAGCTCCGTCCATTTACCTGCAAATGCCATAATTTTATTCTCCTTTAAGGCTGAGTAATATTCCATTGTGTATATGTAGCACAGTTTCTTGACCCGTTCATCTATCCAAGGGCACCTCGGTTGGTTCTGTAGCTTAGCTATTGTGAATTGAGCTGTTGTAAACATTGATGTGGCTTCTCTTCTAAGTGCACTTTGAGTATCTTTGATGCTTTGTTGTTCTCTTTGGGGAATTGGTGATATTTTAGTAACGACTTGTCAATTTAATAAACTGTATCAGTCTAGAATGTGTTCAATAACTCTTTTCCCTAAAAAGAAAATTTGTTCTGGAGTTTCTTTTACTGCTGTTAATGCAACTCTGAGTTACACCACTCAAAAGGCACAAGAGAGAGGAGGCTAGTCAGAGTGACAGGCTGGAGAGTGGGAGGCAGGGAAGGAGAGGAAGAGGAGGAGGTTGAGTGTGGGTCTCTCAGGAGTTACTGCCTCCAGGTGTCTCCCGACTCACTGGCTGCTCACAGGGTGTTCGGCAGGAGGTGACTGCTCAGGGCTGTCCCCTGGCACCTTGCTGGCTCCAGTCACGCTTTGTAGTCCCTCCTCAGCCTGGACCCTCCCAGCAGCCACAGGTAGTCTCCCCTCTTACAGATGAGGAAAGTCTCAGAAGAAATGTCTGTCTCAGGCGACCTGAGTTCACAGCCTCAGGCTGTACCTCGGTCTGATTTCTGGCGGTGAAGTAGCTGAGCCATTAATCCCCCAAGTCCGTCTGTCTCTGATGCTGTTTGGACTCCTGCCTGAACTCACTGCCCATGATCACGGGAGGGCCCGTGGCTGCGGGAAGCGCTCTGCGGGCTCAGCGTTACCCCACTCTCTCACGGCCTTACCAGTCTTTCCACCCAAATTACTGCTTCCATTCCCAATTCTAGTTACCGTTGCCTACGGTCTCCCGGACTTCTCCAACACAGATCTTGAACTCATTTGTATTTAGGTGTTAATTTGTCAAGTGTTTGATTTTACCTTCTCTGAACAATCCTTAGGAAATATCAATTGTTTTTAGGTCACCTGGAGACCTCTAAAATATGCCTAGGACATGTAGAAGATATGTTCTGTTAATTAGATGGTCTATTAATTGATATGAATTATTGTATTAAGAATTTCATAAGTATTTCTTGAGGACCAAGTTTTCTCTCCTCTATCTTATGCCCTAAATGATAGCCTTGGGTCAAAGCATAAATTTCAAATATTCCTTAAACATTTGCACATAAAAACATAAAATGGGATTTCCTGTTACTTTATGATTACTTAGCTGCATTAGACTGTTTTCTGCTACTGTAATGACATAACTGAGGATGGGTACTCATAAAGACTAACAAAGAAGAGAAGTTGATTTAGCTCGCAGTTTTAGAGACTGAATGTCCAAGATCAGATTGCACATGCATTTGCTTCTGGGCCTTGTGGCCAGGGTACCCCAGTGGCAGGAGCACATGCAGAAGAAGTCACAGGGCAGGACAGGAAGGCCGAGGGATTCAGGAGACTGGCTTGTGTTGCTTATAGCAACGCACTGTCAAAGGAGCTTACCAGGGTCCCCTGAGAACTGCATTACCCCTTCTGGGGGTGGCGGCATCCTCTCACCTTCCCCTAGGCTCCGCCTCTTAAAGGGCCTATGCTTCCCACACAAGAACCTTTGGGGGACACTCAAATGATAAGCAAACCACAGCATTAACCCAGCCCTCTCCTTGCAGTTACTAGATTGTCAGAGAAGTTAACTTAGTTGGTTGCTAAACAGACTTATTACTTTACAGTGTATTTTTGTTGATTTTCAGTGTAGGGCATGACATTGAAAGGAGCCCGTCCTGAGTGCCGTCTTGAGAGGGCGAGGCTGGCGCCGTGTCGTGTGGTGAGAGGGACTTGCACTGAAGGCAGCCCTGCTGTCGGCTGCTCAGATCATCTGTCAGGAAACCCGACAGGCAGTGGCTGGATTTACGCTGAGCCCCTTAGAAACTGGAGCCAGGGCCCTGCAGCCCCGAGGAGAGCCCTGCAGTCCAGCACGGCACCAGCCCTGGCTCCATTTACAGGTTTGCTGAGAGTGTGGTTGTGATCTGTGTCGAGCATTGCACGAGGGTGAACAGCACGAGGTGTCGGACTATTTAGGATGGATGGAGTGCTGAGCCGAGTCTCCCCAGCCACCTCCAAAAGAGCTGGGCTTAGCTAATATAAACGGCTCGCGTATTAGGTCCGTTGGCTTCTGAACAGTATCAGATATCATCCTGTCCCTGTGGAAGAAGCCTGGGAAGAACATTCCCCATGAAAGGGCGTCATGACATACTGCAGGCTGAGTCTCCCCGTTCCCCACCAGGTGGTGGGATAGAGGGTGGCTGTGTCACCACCCCACGCACTGCTCCCTCCAAAGCCAGAGAGCCCCCCGGCAGCAAGCTGTGTGCTCAACTTTCCTCTTATGCCGCCCAGGAGGGGTTTGCAGCAGGAGGGAGCTCAGAGAGCATGTTCGCCGAGCCAGCCTCAAGGAACAGGATGGCTTCTGGATGCTGAAGGATGAGCCGCCGGTGTCCGCTCAGACGTCTCTCTCAGTGCGTCCAGCTCGCACAGGCTGAGTGGAGCCATCCTGGGAAGATCAGACTTTCACACAGCTACATCCACTGGACTGTGTGTCTTCAGTTGATAGGGAACAGCTGCTAGGCACTTGAAGGTGCCCAGTCATAAAATACAAAATCATAGAAAGTTGGGAATTAAGGGCATTTAAATTCTGGAGGATTCTGTATGAGGTTAACACAAGGCTTCATATTCCATCAATACCAAATTCAGATTCCTGAGAAGTCTTCATTATTTTAACTGCCTGCTGTATGGTCACAACTTTTCTAGGTACTTTAAGAATAATTGAAAATGAGAAAAATGTTCTTTAAAAGCATTAATAACCTAGATGGAAAAATACCCTGTTGTTACGGTTTGGATGTGGATGTGAGGTGTCCCCCAAAAGCTCACATGTGAGACAATGCAGGAAGGTTCAGAGGAGAAATGGTTGGGTTGTAAGAGTTTTAACCCAATCAGTGAATCATTCCTGATGGGATTAACTGGAGTGGTCGGTGTGGCTGGAAGAGCTGGGAATGGGGTGTGGCTCTTGGGTATACACTTTGTATCTGGAGAGTGGAGCCTCTGCTTCCTGATGATGCGAGCTGCTTCCCTTTGCCCTGCTCTTCCGCCATGATGTTCTGCTCACCTGGAATGGAGCCGGCCTTCTATGGACTGAGACCTCTGAAACCGAGAGCCCTCAAATAAACCTTTCCTCCTCCATAATTGCGCTGTCAGATCCTTTTAGTCACAGCAGCAAAAAAGCTGATTAAAATACCTATCCATTTTTTTAAAATGGTTCCATTTGAAAGAAATCTCTGTGGGTCATGGTTGGAGCCAGAGGAACATGAGATGAGTCTGATCTGTGCTTTTCTGCAGCGATTCTGTAGTTTGGTAGAAGGAGAGCAGGTGACTCCAGGATCGCACGCACTAGGGGAGCCCAGGTCTGTGTCTGGCAGGAGAGGGCCATGGCAGCACTGCCAGGCCAGGTGGGCAGTGCTCTGGAGTTGTGGAGGCCATCCCCACTCTGGTTCACACTGGCCAGCAGCAGTCTGTCTCCCTTCCTACCTGCAAAGGCCATTCAGAGTCGCACCTGTCCCCTAGGCGGCTGTGAGGATTAGCCGGCTAATACATGCAGAGACCTTCAGATGACATCTTGTCGGGTATGACTACTGTACATGCATAATAAATGTTGCTACTTTTATCACTTGAAAGAGAATTAAGAGGTGTGACGGGAGGATTAAGAGTCTAAGGACCTTGACTGGCGTCTGATTCAGCAGTGCTCACTGTGGGTGCACATACTAGACATGGAACGCAGCTTTGGGAACGTCTTGGGCAATCATGTTATAAATGAGAATAAATTTATCTTGTAATTATACAGGGAGGAAGGCTGAAGAGAGACATATAAGCTCAGGAAATTAATACAACCGTAAGATAATGAGAGGCAGGGAACGGATGGTACCTTTCAAAATGGATTGGAAGGGGAACATTCAGGGCACAGAGTGGGTTTCATCCATTGTTTTCTGCTATGACAAGGTCAGCTCCTTTGGCACTTCAAATGCAATGTCTCATTTAATCCCCCAAATAAGCCTATCAAGTATGGCACTGGGTTAAGTAGCATCCCTTGCAGTTCCCGTTCACCTTGAACCTGTGAATGACCTTATTTGGAAAATAGAGGATGCAGAGGAATCAAGTAATGTCATGCTGGATTGGCAGGGGCCCCGACCCAGTGACGGTGTCCTCACACACACAGGCACAGGGCGGAGTGATACTGCTGCCCGTGCCCGGGAAGCCGAGAGGCCTGGCCCGTCTTCCCTGAGCCCCTGGGGCACGCCAGCCTGCACCCTGCGCTCGGACTCCTGACTGCTGCCTGCAGAGGGGCAGGGAGTCTGTGTTCAGCAGCCCAGGAAACTGACACGGGGTGGGCACACACCCCTGGGGCTTCAGAGCAGGAGAGGGCACTGAGGAGGTCAGTCACTGCCCGAGGTCAGCTGCTGCTCAGTGGAGGGGAGCCCGAGCCACGGGGCTTCGGTTTGCCTGGCCCACTGATCCCCAGAGCGGCCCTGCGCGGCTCCCGGGCCCCGTGTGCCTTGAGGGGGTGCCCTCCTCCTCCTCTGAGGGTGTGGGGAGCCAGCTGCCACGGCCCCGCCCACCGGGCCGTCGCGGGCTGCCAGTGGGCTGTGCACGGTGAGGGTCTGCAGGCGCCACGTGTCCTCCCCCGACATGGGACCTTGGATGCTCTGATCTCTGTCAACATGTTGCCGTTAGACTGTTTTCCCCAGACAGCTGCATGTCTGATACTCCGTCACACGTTCTGGGGGCCAGTGGTTCTCGATCCCAGGAGGCGGCTAGTGGGGCAGGACGTGTGCTGGGTTGGGACTGTCTCTGGGGACCTGTGTGTGGGGAAGCAGGGTCTTGCCTGCCTTAGCGTTCTACAGTCGGCCCAGCAAGAGCCGCAGAGAGGTCTGCCTCCGCTCCACTGTCCTCTGGCAGTGGAGGGTCCCCCAGATCCTGAGTTCAAACCTCTCTTCTGGAACTCGGGTGTGTTCGTTTAAGGAGGGTCAGTGTCTCCTGTCCCGCGAGCATGAGAGCTGGGCCATCTCCTCACTCATTCTGGGCTCACGGCCCATTCCCCTGCTCAGGCCAGTGCCTTCCATCCATCCCGTGTGGCGTGTGGGGAGTGCGGGGACAGGTGGCGTGGCCTCTCACTCTGGTGGCCGTGTGGCCTGCAGGTCAAGGCTGGGACTGGGCTTCCTTGCGTCCTGGCTCCAGGGTCCCCTGTGCAAGAGCAGCCTCCTCCACTCCCTTCAGAGAAGCTCCTCACCCGTGAGGCCTCCCAACGTCCTCTGGCAAGACGGAGCACTTCCCCAGCTCTGCCAGTGTCCTCTCCTGGGGGCCATTGTCACTTGTCCCCATGTTCTTATTGCCCATGAGTGCTGTGCAAAGAGAAGGACCAGAACTTGCCATCACTCACGGATGCACTCACCAAGCATGTGCTGAATCCCGGCCGTCCTGAGGCAGCCTCCCGGGTGCTGGGGACGTGCAGCAGGGCAGCAAGAGCACAAGGAGGAGTGACTCCTTCGCCCCCCGATGGGTCTCGTGAGGCTGTGTGTGTTCCTGGCTCAGAGACTCTTTGTGTCCATCGAGATTCCCCAGGAGACTGGAACCAGCAGGACACAGGTGGCGCGCACACACACACGTGTGCATGCATCCACGTGTGCCGTGTGAGTACATGTCCGTTTTAACCCGGGGAAGTCCTTGTGTAGGGGCGGGAGGAGGGGTCTGGGCCCAACCGGAGGCCCGGCCTCCTGAGCCCACACTCCGGTCACCTGTCGGTTCCCTCCCCCGTCCGACGTTCCTTCCCGGAGCTCTCCTGTCTACTAAGGCCAGTGTCTAATAAGGAGTAATGACAGAACACGAGGTCCGTGATTTGTAACTCTTCACTCTCTTAACTTTTGATTAAATTGAAACTGAAGAAAGCAAACACTTCAGTTCACTGAATTGATGTTGCTGCCAAGGTCTCGGGTCCATCAAATTTCAGACACTGTTGTGGTCTCTGGTATAAACCTGGAGTATTCTCACTCATTGTGCTCACAGCAGTTTATGAGAAAAGAAAAAAATAATGACTAGCAATTTCCATGGGAAAAGGCACAATCTGTCAGCGGCCCAAACTGCCGCTTGGTTTACAAGCGCAGCAGCCAAGCGGTCTGTAGATGGTCGTTGCCTTCGACGGCGCGGCTGGAACAGACGATGAAAGAAGATGTCTCACAGAGAGCGTGTGGATCTGCCACTTAGGAGATCAGAGAGTGCCGCGCGTGTGCGGGAACGGCAGGACGGAAGCCACCCTGGGGTTCTCCTGAGCTCTCGCGGGGCACAGCCTCTCCGGGAGTGGGTCCGAGCTGCTCTGCACAGCGGCTCGGCGACACGTTACACTCGCCCTGGCCTCCAACCTCCAGCCTCCTTGGGTCAGTGTCCTTCCAGCCTCACGACCCACAGCACAGGATCTTCTACAGGGCTGACGTTTCCCAGTGCCACCCCTCCCCAGGGATGCTCGGGCATGGGGAGGAGCCCCCTGTAACGCCCGCGCTCTCGGAGCGGGAACTAACCTCTCCTGCGAGGCTCCCTAGGCCAGGCCAGCTGCGGTCCCCCAGAGGGTCTGTTGTGCTGCAGTGCCGGCATGGAGCGCGTGGCTGGTGCATCCACCCGTGCTCGCCTGGGGAAGCCACCTCCATTCTAACCCGGTGGTCCCACGGCTCGGGGAAGGGGAGGAGGGCCTCCGGGCTGGACGGCGAGACCTCCCGTGGCCTCCTGCCTCCCTGGTGCCTCTTCTTCTCACAAGGTCACCAGGCCTAATGCACCAGGGGCCTACTCTTGTGATCTCAGAGAACTTTGGTCGCCAATTTAAAGACGCTATTTACAAATAAGGTGTGGTTGGGGCTAGTTCTGCATATGAATTCGAGGGGCGCACAACCTCCCCCTGACTGCACCCCAGCCTTTAGAAGTCTGGCTCTCGCCCTCCTCTTGGTGCTTGCCTTCCCGTGACAGGCCTCAGATCGCATGCCTGTGTCAGCCATGTTCACCTGTGGTCCCCACAGCGACCCCTGCAGCTCACCTCCACACCTGTCCCGCGGGGAGGAGGGGCTGATCCTCCGTCCCCCTTCCGGCCTCACTGCCCTCCTGTAACTGAAGACCCTGTGAGGGACTGAGGCTGGCTGCGTGTGTCCAGGCCCTGCAGGACTGGGTAGTTCTCACGGGTGGGTGTTATAAAGAGCCGGTGGGCCCGTCAGCAGCTCCCGCTTCCGTCTCAGCTGGTGGTCTCTGTCCGTCCGTCGCTGTCTGTGGCTGTCTGTCTCTTGCTCGCTGTGACCCGGCCACATGATGCTGTCAGCCAAGACTCCCTCACCTGGAGCCAGGCAGTTGGCCTCATGCAGTCTTGGCCTTTCAGCTCCCAAATGTGAGTGAAACAAACCTTTCTTTCTGAGCCCCTGGCCTCAGGCATTCTGTTTTAGCAACAGAAAACAAAGACCCGTCCAGAGCTGCCTCTGAGCCCAGCTCCGCAGCCTGCTTTCACCCACCTGGCTCTTACTGAGCCACGCCCTGGGCTTCTACTTTTGGTGGATTCCAGGCTTAGCCAGGATGGTATCCAAGGCCTCCTCATGGCCTGGAAGACCCTGTTAGCTCTGCTCCTGCCCTGACCCTTTCCAGTTTCTGACCCGCTGTTTTCTGGTCTTCCTCTCACTCTCTCCTGAGACACTGGCCTCTCCGCTCTCTCAATCTGTCCAGGATGCTTACGGAATACGGCAGATGGGGTGCTTACAAATGGCGGGTCACTGCTGACGATGCCGAGGCCGGAAGCCCAGGGTGAGACCCAGCCTCAAGGCTTGGGCCTCAGATCTGATGAGCTCTTGCTTCCTGGTTTGTGGACAGAGCCTCTCACCTGTCCTCACGTTGGGGAAGGACAAGGGCTGTCTGGGCCTGTTCGTTACGACTGCTGGGCCCTTCATGAGGGCCCGTCCGTGGCCTCATCACCTCCCAGAGGCCCTCCTCTCACCAGCACAGAGATGGTGCTTCCGCACAGAAACATGGGGAGACACGCATTCGCTCCACAGCCTTGTCTCCTCAGGCGTGTCAGGACCGCCCCTGCCTCAGGCCTTTGCACTTGTAGATTCAGACTCACTCCCTCCCCTTCCTCAATGCCCTGCTGGAATCTCTTGTGGTCCTGAGGCTCCCTCGGGCCTCCTGATGAGCCCAGCCCTCGCTCTCCCCATGCCTGCCTCCATGTCCTGGGCCGTCACTTTGCCATCTGTCCCTTGTGTCCTCACTGGTTGCTGCCGTCCGTCTCCTCCCAGGGAAGGCAGCCCACTTGAGCACTCTGGTCCCCAGCTCCTTGCACAATGCCTTGCACAAGGTGGGTGGGCAGCAGCATTGTTCAGCACACAGATAGAGTCAGGGAACCTGTTCCTGAGTGTCTTTGCAGCACACCGTGAGCCCGGGTTCCACTGGGCTCCCTGTGGCGGCCCGTGTTTCCAGTCTGGATCACTGCAGTTGTCCCTAAATGGATCCCCTGCCTTCAGTTTTACCCACCGACCCATTCTTACTCTCATGAAGACAAGGCTTCAAAAAGACAGTGCCAGTCCTGACCTCCCAGCCTGCCAAGAGGACAAGGGGCCAGGCTGATGTTTGCTCAGCTGCCTTGGTGATAAGCCACATAGGATCACAGAAGTGTGTGTCTTTTATTCTTACAACTAACGATTATTAAAAGGAATGTGTGATTAAGCTACAGCCATAAAATATATGAGAGTTAACACTTTGGGCCGTGAACTTTAACAACACACACTGTAGAGGTCACACTTGAATTGAATTTTATTTTCATGGTTCCTGTGAGTTTCGAACCTGTGAACCGGGAAAAACTGTTGGGTCTTTGATTTAGAAATGTTCTGTCACGCCACTGATTTTACATTAAAAAGCCTTCACGAATACATTTTGGTATTAAAATTCACAAAAAGTTAATTATTAAAATACATTAAATAGTGATAAATTTACTTATTTTAATTTTTCATGTTTCTCTTTAGACTGTCATATATACTTTTTAAAATTCATATTTGCTTATTAATTAATAATTTTAAAAGAACCCCAAATTCTGTCATGATACTGTTATAGTAGTTCAAATGAATCATTGTACTTGAATTGCCCATAAGGATCTCTGAGTGAATCATTCACATATTTAATTATCTTTTCAATTACCATATTCAGTAAGAATTCAATTAACTTCCATTGTCTAAACTTACCTGTGCTGGACTCAGGCAAATCATCTATTTTCTTGCCTCCTTTATTAACTGTCCTTTCTCATCAACTGAATGAAGGAATATACAGTCCCTGAAAAATGAGCCATACCGACTTAGGGACACCCAAGAGGTGAGGCGGCAAAGCTCCCGGGCACAGCCTGGACTTCGAAAGAGGGCACAGATGCCGGTGCCCAGTCCCTGAGCAACAGGGAGGGTCGTGTGTCACAGGAACAGGACAGAACTGAGGCTCCAGCAGCCGCCGTGGAGCGGAGGGCGTCCCCTGTGTCACAGATCGCGGTGACTTCCAGCGTTCCTACGCTGCTCTGCTGTCTGTGAGCACCAGCTCTCATCGGAGGCCCCACTTCCTGCAGACGTGTTTCCGTCCTCACTTCTCAGCAAGTCCAGCAGCTAGCTCTCGAGCTCTGCTCGCCTGACGGTCAGCCTCGTGCTTGAAACAAGGACACCGCGCAACTCCAAACACACCTGTGCCAGCCTCGTGGGCACTTCAGGCCTCATAGGTGTGGGACCTGAGCTGGTCAGCAACCGATCACCCTCCTGCATTCTTTTCTCACCTCTCCTCATTTTCTTTCTCTGGTCTGCATAATGGTAAAAATTAAATAGAATAAAGTAGATAAACAAAACTCCAGATTTCTTTTTAGTTCTCCCCCCCCCCCACCCCACTGCCAGTGGTAGTTCCTGCTCCAGGCCTGGAGGGCCTCCTGAGACTGCTGACTGTGTTTGGGGCCAAGGTCCCTCCACTTTTGTCCGTGTGGTGGAGATTCATTATTCCTGAATATGTGCAATCCCATCGTCTTCCCACATATTCCTTCATCTCCACAACCTTACATTAATGAATCCCAGTGAAAACCTGGGGAAATAAGCTGGGAGCCACAAGCGTGTGGCGTGGCCCTCCGCTGCCTGCCCTCAGTAGGCGCTCTGCACTGAGATGAGCAGAACAGAGCTTGGCCCAGCTGTACCCTGTGAGTCTGAGCACCTCCTGCCTGCACTGCCAGCGCCCCTCTCCCTCCGTCAGCGTCCCCAGCACGCTCGGCTCACACCTAAGGAGTCCTTTGGTCCCACATTCCCATTCTTGGGAAGCTGCCTCCTCCTTCCTGCAGGACGAGGGCTCCATGTTTCAGGGCTCTGTAGAGAGACTGGTGATGGCTTTCATCTCCCTGCACCCCGCGCACGCTGCCTGCTCTTCCTTCCTGGTGTAGGTGCACCTTGATCCGGGGGGCCTTGCGTTTTCCTGCTGCCAGGTCTCCCTGCACACCATCTGCCCTGCTCAAGATCTGCTGTGTCCCCCAGAGAATTCCTGTGACAGCAATCTTCCAAACACTACACTGTTCTTTGTTCCTCTCCCTGTTTTCCTCCCTATAGTCAATGAAAGTGGCCCCAAGATATTCAAAGGTAGTGACACTTTTCCTGGATATGCTTGTTTTTATGAGTTGCTTTGCACACCTTTGTTAAGTGTCTGGTGCTCTACAATGAGTCACCCCAGACGTGTTCCTTTAAAACACACACTCACACTGCACAATGTCCTGAGGCAGGAGACAGCCAGGGGGAGCTGGCCCTTCTGCCTGACCTCTAACAGGCTGTGACGTGTGGCGGGGTGTGTTCTCAAGGTCCTTTTTGAGTTACCTCTTTACTCTTTTAGACCTTTATTAAAAAGCTAAAGGAAAAAATGGCCTATTGAAAATACTGATTAGAAGATACTCTGTAAGATCAAGTTGGAAGATTAAATAATATTTTTGGAAGGAAAGGGAAATAATTATTTTAAGGTATTGGCAATTTAGATAGGACCAAAATATTAAACATATATGCCAAGGATCCAAATTTAAACATTTTGAATGGATTAGTGCATCTGTATAAAAGGATACAATCACCTTTTGTTTTACATAAATTTTTTCTATGTACTATAAATTTTGTTCTGTGTAATCACACCAATTTTCTCATTAAACATCTTGAGCTGATTATTCAGATAATCAAGAGGACTGTAATCAGGAAAATAAGATGATCCCTTATCAGGACACAACCCTCTGTCTCTGTCTCCTCTCCCTCCTCCCTCCCCTCCCTCCCCTCCCTCCCCTTCTCCCTCTCCCTCTTCCCCTCCCCCCTCCCCCTTCCTCTCTCCCTCTTCCTCTCTCTCTCTCCCCCCTCCCTCTCCCTCTCTCCCTCTCCTTCTCCCTCTCCCTCTCCCTCTCTCACACACACACAATTTCGGAGTCCCATGTGCATCTGGGCTTCAGTGCCGGGAGACTTGTCTTCAGAGCTTTCTCCCTTTGCCGTCACCCTGGCTGGAGCTTTGGGTTGAACGCCCATCTTTGCTTCCTGCAGCTCTGTCTGGTAGTTCTGTTTCTTGGCTCACCTGTTCTGCCTTTCTAAATGTTCCCCATCTCTCTTTGCTTCCCAGACTCTGTAGGGATGCTGTGTTTTCTTCTGCCATACCTTCAACCCCTTGATGTCTGAGTCACCTGCCATCTTCACACTAGCTGTAGTTTAGACTGTGCCTTCCAACGTAGCAGGAGCTTCCAAGTTGCTAAGTCTTTTTGCTCCAATAAAAATAAAAGCCATTATCTTTCCCTTAGTTTTTGGCTTACCTGTATTTTATTACACATCTAAATTCTTTTTTCATAAACCTGGTAGCTAATTATCATCTGGAAATATCCTTGATGATTTGAGAATGTAAGATTCTAGTCTGGAATAAAATCTTCTGATGAGTTCAGGAGCTGAACTTCAAATGCAGCAGACAAAACTTAGAAGCAACGATGGACAACATATGGTTTAGCTAATCATTATGAAATGATGTTTGTTAGGCCTGAATATGTGATGAAGAATTTACAAGCTAGGAAACATGAGAGAGCATTTAGCGAGTGGGATTGGTTAATGGGTGAGTTTGGGAAAAATTCAATTCAAAGTAACATTTTTTGATGAATTAAATGGGAAGGGGGAATGATTTTGTCAGATGATCTTACCAGTTTTCTCCGAAGTATCTACCTTTGTGGACTTGCTCATCTGGGTGGTGTCAACCCAGGGACCACGGCAGGGTCACAGGGGCCCGCATCGCCTCTGGCAGGAGGAGCTGAGTAAAGCTGCAGCTGGATTAATCAACAGCTTGAAGGCGACATTTGAACGTAGCTAGATGTTCCCTGATCTCCAGCAGGCAAAGCCTCCCAAATAAAGCAGGACGGATGCCGTGTGTTTTCTTAGGTTCATACGGCCTAGCAGTTCACCTCTGGTGCTCTCTGGGTAGCAGACTTTGGTGTGGCCAAAGATCAGCAGTTCCACTTCTGTGTCATCAACAAAGCAGTACTTCCATACCCAGTGCTGCTGAGAAGGTGTGACACTTTTCTTGGAATTCTTTTGTTTTTAAAAGAAAACACTGTTCGACAGATAATATCATAACCACAGGGGGCCTGCTGAAAAGGTGGAAGGTGGGGGTCAGTTGAGGTGTGTTCGCCTCTCAGACCCTCAGGATCAACTTCAGTCACTGCTCTGCTGAAATGTGAGGGCACTTCTGTGTGCTACAGTCTCCAGCCTCTCCTGTTCCAAAATCACAGCTCTGGCAGAATTTGAAGAGTTTTGACCTGGCAACGTATTATTGAACCATTGTGAACCTAAGCTCTCCACTTGCTCCTCTCTGTGTGGCTGTTAGACTTTTTCTTTAGGGTTCACACCTAGGCTCGCAAGGCCTGGGCACCTCTCTGTTTCCACACGTTTTACACAGCCGTGGAGCAGAGTAACCTCAGAAATCGCCAGGAGCGGGTCTCTAGGGAAGGAAGCATTGCTTAAGTGTTCTGCACAAGGTTCTGCCTGTTATGTTTGTAAATCGTGGAAGGATACCCTAAAATCCAGGATGTTCCGAGTCATCTAGAGAAGGAGCGAGCGAGCGAGCGAGCGAGAGAGAGAGAGAGAGAGAGAGGGAGAGAGTGAGAGAGAGAGAGGGAGAGAGAGAGAGAGAGAGAGAGAGAGAGAGAGAGAGAGAGAGAGAGAGGGAGAGGTGGGGGATTAGAGAAAGGAGAGAGGGAGATTTTGTACTTGAAACACTCATTCTCAAGCATAAACCATTTGGTCCTTTGGGCATTTGCCTGCTGTTCTTTGCTAAATTAAGGATTTGTTTTAGCTGCAGTGCAGAAGGATGGAGGGTGTGCTTATGTGGTGGTCCCTGTCACTTGCTTGGCCACTCGCACTTCGAGCTGGGCAGTCTTTTGGGTGTGAAGCAGGGTGGCCTTCCCAGTCCTTGCTGCTGCTTGTGATAGATCTGATGAACAGAAACAGGCCCGGGGGAGCTGGGATGATCAGAGCTGCGAATCTCCGAACTCCAAGGAAACCGCACTCTGCAGGGACAGGACCTGGGTCCAGAGGGTGACCAGGTGACGTCGCAGGAAGTGGCCCCCTTTCACAACAAAGAAGATTTCTTTCCAGCGTCTAAGTCGATCAAAAGACAGAGCTCCCAACAACGTTTGGAATCTCCCTGAAGCCCGACACACGAAACCCTTGCCTCTGACTTTTTTGGTCTTTTCTCAACATTTAATAATGATTTTGTAAACAAAGAACACCATGAACCAAGTGTAAATGCTCCATACGTGTAAGCTGACTCAGACTTGCACACCAGGAGAAGGCTCATCTCTGGTACCTGCGTTTTAAAGGCTCATATCCGTGGAGCACGCCTTTTATTTCCTGGACTTTTTCTGAAACAGAAATGTCCCTGGCACTCCTGAGATGATGAGGTGTTTGGTATTCGTCGCCATGACCTGGCTGCTTCACAGGAGATTGGATTTTAAAAAGTGGTTCAGACACAAGTGGAAATGGGTTGATTAAAGCATTCATCATGCCAGGTATTAAATATTGCTGATTTTGCTTTTGTAGGCAGGTTCTTCCAGGTGAAGCCTGATATTGATAGACAGGTTTTCTGGCAGCTTCTGTGGCGTGGCCATGAGCTCTCTGGGAAGAGTTGACCCCTTGGCTTTGTGGCGTCTGAAGCCTTGGGCAAATGTTGCAGCTGAGTTGATGGTTTCTTGAGGGGCAGCAATTGTCTCTCTTCCTCAGTGTGTCCCAGGGTGCCCAGCTTTCTGCCTGAGCTTCTCTGGGGATGACAGTCCTAAAGGCTTAGTGGGGCATACATCTGAGGATAAAAAGAAACCCGTGGACATTGGTGAGACACAAAAGTAGGGGCTGAAACAGGAAGCTGGGAAATGACCAGATAGAGGTACAACTTAAAAGCGCGGGGTCTGCTTGACGCTGGCTGAAGCCTTTGAAAGACGATGTCCACAATGCCACAGGCCTTGAGCCAGCTCACGCTCCACAGCCATCCAAGGTGGCCCGACACCACCTGTGAACCCAGGCTGCTCTCACGGGGTGTTCCGAGACCGAGTTTCTCAAATACTGTGAAGGTAGGGAGGCACCATTACCCCAAAACTCACCCCTTCCTCCCTCAGAATCACTGAAAATCGCAAACAGAATTTATGCAAATGAATTTACTTGATGTTCTACAGCGGTGGTTTTATGGAACATAATCACAACAAAGTGCCTGTGGTTGAAGAACTTTGGGAAGTCTAAGAACGCCACTGTTGCGGTTTGGATCTGGAGCGACCCCGAGGCGTGGGTTCAAGGTGCATTTCCACCATGGCAGCGCAAAGAGTGGGACTTCAGGGACGGGAGGATTGGACCATGGTGGCCCTGACCCCTCGAAGGAACTCAATGCTGAATGGACTCTCGGGAGGCAGGGGATGCTCACTGGAGGGAGTGGATTGTCGGGGTCATGTCTGGGCGCTCTGCCTTGTCCTCATCCCTCTGTGGCACTGTCTGCCGCTGCCCTGAGCTGCCAGCTTCCCGCCGCACTGCCCTTCTCGCAGGATCCTCTGCCTCACCTGGGCATGGAGCCAGCTGGCCCTGGACTGTGAAGCCTCTGAAACCATGAGCCAAAATAAACCTTTCTTCCCTTTGACTATTTTGAACCCAGCAGCTATGAACATTCACGTGCCTGAGAACCAACTGCCAGCTTCTTTAGGTCACACCTAGGGGTGGGATCTCGGGCTCAGGTGGCAATTATGTTTACATTTTGAAGAACCACTGAAGTTCACCACCAGGCTGACGCCCACTGCATTCTCACCTGTATGCGTCAGGATTCCCATCCCTCCTCACCCTGACAACATTTGTTATTTGTGTTTTGTTTCATTTATTAAAATCGTCCTACGGGTATGAATGTATCTCATGTGGTTTTGACTCAGATTTCCCCAGTGACTAATAATGTCAAGCATTTTCTTGTGTGTGTTGGTCATGGGTAGATTTTCTTTGGAGAGGCGTCTATTCAAATACTTTATCTACTTTTATTTAACATTTGTTGTTTAGATGTAAAAGATTTTTTTAATACATTTTGTATATTAGTCCTTTATCATTTACAAGCCTTGCAAATATTTCCTCTCATTCTGAGGGTTCTCTTTTTTCTTCTTTAATAGTGTTTCTTAAGGTACGAGTTTTTAATTTCGATGAATTTCAATTTTTCAATTATTTTCTTCTCTTGCTTATGCTTTTAATGTCATATCTAAGAAACTATTACCTAGTCCAAGGCTATGAAGATATTTTCTTCTTGGAGCAATTTGTTCTATTTTTGCCTTGAATTCAATTCAATTATTTTTGTATGCATTGAGAGTGGGTTCCTGCACCATTTGTTAAAATCGCTCTCCATTCTCCATTGAAGGATCTTGGGACCCCTGTTGAGTTAACTGTGATGTCTGGGTTCCTGGGTTCTGAATTCTCAAGTCATTTCACTGATCTCTGTCTGTCTAATTCTACTACCACACTGTCTTGGTTACTACAGGTTTGCAGTAAGTTTTGAAATCTGGAAATGTAGGTCCTTCAGATTTATCTTTCACAAGATTGGTTTGATTATTTAGAATCTCTTGCAAATGAATTTTAGGAACAGTCTTTCCATATCTACATAAATAAAAAGTCACAGGTGGATTATCACTGCTTTCATAAGCAAAATGTCCTGGAAACGAAGGAGCAGGTTGGTATCTGGTGGCCTCTTGTCTCCCTGGATAGGCATTTTTATTTTCACTGATGTTAGTCATAGTAGGTCAATTAAAATTATAGTTATCACTTATAACCAGCATTTTTAAATGTTAGTACTCATTATTTTAATGATAGTATAACCAATTTTATTATAATCTTTTTAATATGAAATCAAACATTAAAAATTTGAAACTATGATTTCTCAAAAAACAAGCATAATATAACTACCACTGAGGACACAGTAGAGCACCCTCAGAATGCAGGTGCATTTACCTCCTGAAAACGACTCTGGTTTTTCTTCATTAACCAATCTATATGTAATAGGTGCAGAACTCCTACAAAACAATAAAAAAACTAAATTATACTATAAAGTATTTAACTGCAAATTAAAACCACAAATAAGTATCTTTCCTTGACTCTAACTATGGCTTCCTTTGATACTCAGCAAGCATTTACCAGTATTATTAATGTGAATGCATGGTAACTAGAACTCTCTTCTTATGTTGCTGGTGGTCGTATAACATGGTACAACCACTTTTGAAACTATTTGACAATTTCTAAAATTTAAATTTAAGTTCATGCCCATGTTTCAGCAATTCCCCCTTTAGGAATGTGTCTCATAAAAATGATTGCATGAACTTGCAAAAAGACTTGGACAAGAATGTTGACAGCCACTTTATTCAGAATAGAAAAAAGAAATGAGACCCAAATACCTACCAACAGGAAACTTATGAACAAAGTGTGGTATGGAATGCTCTACCATGTAGCCAAAACCACCAAGAAGGAGGAGAAGAGCAAGAACCACTGTTACAATATGTGGTTGAATGTCACACAGGTAATTCTGAAAGAAGCCAGTCACCCCAGAAAGCACATACTGCACTTTTCATTTAAGTGAAACCCAAGTGTGGGCTGTACTGACGGACAGGCAGAGGATTCCCACTGGGAAGCTCACGAGGGTCCTCTGGCGTCATGGAGATGTTCTGTCTTCTTGAGCTAAGTGGTGATCACTCAGGTATACGTATGAGCAAAACTGATCAAACACACACTTAAGACCTTTACATTTTACTAAGCATAAATTATCCCTTAATTAAGAAATAAAAGACTGCTTTTTCACTGCTTCAAACTGGCATCTTCACGGGAAGTTGGAAGATTGTTTGGGACTCTGCTTTGTATTCTTTCTTCTACAGAGACGTCTCCATATTCTTGGACCAATGTCAAGGGTTTAATTCTCGTAGTTTTCTAATAAATCCTGATGTCTGACTTTTCTCTCTTTTTAGTTCATTGAAGAGTGTAAACATAGAAAAAAAGAAAGAAGAAAATTCCATGCCACTATAATGGTCTTCCTGAGTCCATCAGGACAGATCATCTAGTCTAGCACAGCCAACTTTGCTCTTTTGAAAGTTTTTTTTTTTAAAAAATAAAGTTTAAAATAAAGAGTTTATGTGATGCATCCAGAATTCAGAAATATCCTGCAGTCAGGGGCCTGTCAGTCTACCTGGGGGAGATGTGAGCGCAGAACTCAGACAACGTCTACATGGCCAGCAGCCATCAAGGTCCTGCACGCCAGCCTGCCAGTCTCCTCCCTTCCTCTCTTCTTGCTCCTGGATGTCCCTGTTTCCACCATGCTGTCCAGTCCCCTCCACTGTGATGGAGAGGCCAGCTGCCCACACTCCACCCAGGTGGGGCTTGGAGAGCCCCTGCAGGGCCCAGCCCCTGTCCTGGGCAGGTGATGACTGGAGCCCAAGGTCCCTGCTCCTCCATGTGACACTACAGTCCACTGTAACAGGCACCACCGCACATGGAACAGCATGAAAATTCTGACTTAAACCTCCGTCATGGCTTCTGAGAAAATGAAACTAATGAGCGATGTGAGTGATGAGGCCTTTCAAGTCCATCAAGGCAGTGGATTTTCCAAAGCTAATGCCTCCAGGGGCTGGAGGCAGGTCACCATCTTGTGACATCATCCCATTTACTTGGCTTGCACGTTTTCTCCCCATGAACTCGGGCAGAGCTGTGTGGTTGTCATTTAGAATGGAACATAGCCACAGATGCTGTGTTACCTTGAGACTCATTAGAAACTGGGACGTTCACTCTGTGAACCTTCACTGGCCATGGGAGACATCCAGCCTGCCTGAAGCCACCATGTGATTTGGAAGCTTCACCTGCATGGACTGTGACATAGGGTGGGGGTCTTCCAGGAGCCCCAGTCCTTCTGGTCCCTGAGCCTTCCAGCCAGGCACTGGGCCTGTGTCTGAAGAAGGCTTCTGAGAAACGTGTCCCAGCTACAGCTGCCAGCTGACTGTAGGACCTGGGAGGGGAACTGGCTAGAGTGGCCCTATCCCACCTCGGAAGAGCCAGCACGGTCATGTCACTTTTAGCCACTGTTTGGGGCAGTTGGGTTCGACACAGCAGAAGCCCATGGTGACCCGTCTGAGTTGGAAGCTCTTGCACGTGTCCACCTCCTCCCAAGCTCCACAACCCACGTGGACAGAGCAGGGCAGCTCTGCAGCAGGCACCCACGGTCCTGATGTGCCTGCTCTCTGCTGCTACCAGGTCCTCTTCTCTGGCTCCCTCCTTATCCGGGTCTGGACAGTAAGTTGTGAGGTCACACACTAACTCACTGCAGGTGAGGGGGGGTTCTGTTTTAAGAAGCACACACCAACTCACCTTAAGAAAGGGAAACAATTTAAAACAGGGAGTATCCCACAAAGTCAAGGTGACAAAACATACAAGGAGGCCTCCTGCGGGCTGGACATAAACCCCGGGCTGAAGCGTGGGGCACCTGCGCTTCCTCTCCTCTCTGGGAGGTGCCCTCGAGTGCACGGCCTCACTCTTGCTGGTCCCTCTCCTCCTTCCTTGCTCTGTAGCCTGGCCTCCTGCTTGCACGTAAGCCAACATGACTCTGAGTGGCATCGTGTGGCCCGCCATGACCAGCGTCCATCATCGAACAGCCTGTTTTCCAACTCCAGATTCCCAGCGGGGAGAATCCTGTATGCCTGACTTGGGCAAGGTGTCCGCCCTTGGTGCATAGAGGATAAGGCAACCCACAGGCAGTAGGACCCCTTCCTGAACAGTTGAGGGGCTAATTTTCAGAATAGACGTTTGCTATAGTTAAGAAGAGATGAGGTAGGTCTTGCTGCTGGATTTCTGTTCCCAGTTCTAAATGTATCCAGAGGTCATTCATGCGGCGACTGGGTCCGCTCCTGAGAGTTTGGTGCATCGTATGGGTGAGGGAGATCGCGTGGCTGTTCCTCAATTCCTGCATCACTAAACACGCAGACTGTACAAGTACTGAGTCTCTCTGGTTAATGAAGACCGATGAAGTAAGAGTGTCGTAGAACTAACTGTCTAAGGTAAGAGGAGGTGCTGGTGACACTGGAGGGCAAGCTGAAGACCACGGAAAGACAGGCTTCAGCTCAACAAAGCAAGTGAAGACCTGTTCAACCAGTAAGTCGTATTTGCAGTTTCTACTGAAAAAGTGCTTTCAGAGCTACATGCACAATACTTCTCACCTTTATAAGGTGCTTTCTCAGAGTGTTGTTACCTCCTCTGAGTCCTCTTCCCATCCCCAAACTGGCTTGGTTGCAGTTACCGTCATTTACATAGCGTCTTGGTTCGATCGATAATGTATTATTAGCACAGCTTTACAGATGAGGAAACCTGAGCCCTGGGATTTGGAAGCACAGCACATGCACAGCATTGTGATGTATTCTTTTTGGTTTCCAGCTTCTCTTCAGGCAGTGGTCAGTGACTCAGAAGTTTATCTCCCCTCGTCTTACTTCTACAGGACTATGAATACAAGACTCTGTGTGTGTGTGTGTGTGTGTGTGTGTGTCTGTCTGTCTGTCTGTGGGTGGACTCCTAATTCAAGCAAATCACAATTAATTTTACAAATATTGGTATAATTACTTTTATTTTTGCCTTTACTATCCCAAGATGCAAATCAAATTCTAGATTAGTGCTCAGGTTAGTTCTGTACCCCATTTTGTTTATTTGTAAAATGAATCATTTTTTGGAAACTCAGGTAACTTCTAAAACTTGGCACTGAAAAAGCATTTGAAATATATGTAACAGGAATTGGCAGAGGATCATATATAGAGAGAAAATAATAACTGAAGCCTGTGCTTTAGCTGTGTGCATTCTGGATTTACTGTTCCTACATCAAGCTCTGAAGAAACACTGTGTTAAATTTATGTCATTATAAAACTGTCACTTTGAGTCCATTCTAGAATATTTATAGAGCTGTTGATTTAAGACAGTTGCAGAAGCAGATTCTTCCTGGTTCCCTCCAGATCACGTACCCCATGCAGCATATCTTATAGATTTTGTAGACCAGCTACAGGAAACATGGTGAAATTGCACCTGGCCTTGTAAACAGCCTTGAAATATCCTTACATCTTGTAGAACCTTCCTAACTTGAGCTCCATGAAAAATTACTATTATTCAACCTCATGCTAGCTGCTCTTTTTTTCCTTCTCAATGGGAAATAAGTGTTCTAAGGAACCCTTCTGTCCAATTTAAGTATATAAGAGAGATCCCTGCTGGAATTACAGAGGAAGGACCACTAAAAATCTGTCTTCTGGAAAAGCTACAAAAGCACAGACCTCCCCTCCAAAAAATCCATATCAGCTTTTTTGGAACATTGGCATTTAACTAGAGCTTGTGATCATCTGAAGAGCACTGTTCAGTGAAAATGGTTGAGTCTCAGCAAGGACAGTGAGCCTAGTCACATTGCAGCTTACCTGGTCACATCCACTTCTCTCAGCTGCATGGTGGCCTTGAAGCCCACGGCCTGTCAGTCATGGTGGCCATGAAAACCAGCAGCCCAGTAGACATCACAGGGAACAATGGGATCAGCACCCCCTCGACGCCCCTGTTCTTAGGGGTTTGCCCTTCGTTCATAGCCTCTCAGTACCTGGAGTCTTCTGCTTGCAGACTTGTTTTCATTAGACCCACTTCAGAATACAAACACTAAAGTCTAATCTCTCATTTTTCTGATTGTACTAAGTGCAGCATGTCCTTAGACTACAGAAGGCTGTGCACAAGTCTAAGTCTTTTTGCTGGGGCATTTTAGGAAGCAGCCTGCAGAGAACATGTAGCTTTACAGCTCCCTAGAGCTGTGCTAACAGTTGTGTATACATACACAGAGAAGCTGCCCAACACTTAAAAGGAGAAGTTGGGGACACTAGGTCCAGAGGCTTCCTAGATATGCAGATTACTACTTTCCATCAAATTCAAGAAGTGTCCAGCCTTTGGTTCTTGCAGTACACTTTCTCCCAATTTCTTAGGGCACTTGAAAAGTACAGCATGTCCTCAGACTACAGAAGGTGGTGCACGCGTCCAAGTCTGTGGGCATGCTCCCAAGCAGACACTGGTCTCACCTCCAGCTGAACTGAGGGTGTGCACGTGCAGGAGGTGCAGAGTAAGGAAGAGATGTGAACCTGCACCAGCCCTCGAAGGAACGCCCTGACACATGCACGGAGCTCCTCAGCAAAGCCTGGGTGAATTGCTGTATCAAGCCATTTGCCAAACTGTTCTGTCACGGAGAAAACTGAGCAGAGATTTCAGTGACCGTGGATGACAATACAGACGTTGAAGTCTTCGTTCAAAAAAATAAGGAATCAAACCAAACAAACAAATGGTAATTACTCAGAAATAGCAGCAAACCCTGGAAAGAAGAGTGAATCTGATTTCCAAAGTTTTTTAAATTAATTTTTTAGAATTTGTTCTTAGTTATAGATGACAGCAGAAGGCATGTATGCATTTTGATAGATCATACATAAATGGAGTGTAAGCTCTCATTTTTCTGATTGCACATATAGTACAGTCATGCATACATGTACGTGAGGTAATGATGTCTGTTTCACTCTCCTATCCTTCCTACCCACAGGCCCCTTCCCCTCCCTTCACTCCCCTCAACCCTAATCTAGAGGAACTTTACTCTTCCCTAGTGCACCCCTTGCCATTATTGTGAATTAGCATCCTTATATCAGAGAAAACATTCAACCTTTGGTTTTTTGGGTTTGGCTTATTTTGCTTAGCGTGATATTCTTGAACTCCATTCATTTATCAGGAAATGCCATAATTACCAATAATATTAAATTTTCAACAACTTTTTGAAGTTTTAAATTCTTTTTGGTTATACATGACAGTAGAATGTATTTTGATATATTATACATACATGGAGTGTAACTTCCCGTTCTGTAGTTGTACATGATATGGAGTTAGCTGGTCCTGTTTCAGACGTATGTATAGGGAAGTTGTGTCTGATTCACGCTACTGTCTTCCCTGTTCCCCTCCTTCTCCCTTCTCTTCATGCTGCTTTGTCTAATGCAATGAACTTCTATTCCCCCCACCCTTGTTGTGTGTTGGCATTCACGTTATCAGAGAGAATATTTGGCCTTTGTTTTTTGGGATTGGCTTATTTCACTTAGCACAATAGTCTACAGTTCCATCCATTTACCAGCAAATGCCATAATTTCATTCTTCTTAATGGTTCAGTAATATTCAACTGTATATAGTGGAATATGACAAGATCAAATGGTGGTTCCATTCCAAGTTTACTGAGGAATCTCAATTCTGCTTTCCATAGTGGTTGCACCAATTTATAGTCCACCAACAATACAGGAGTGTAATTTTTTCCCCACATTCTCACCAACATCTATTGTTACTTGTATTCTTTATTGCCATTCTGACTGGAGAGAGATGAAATCTCAGTGTAGTTTTAATTTACATTTCTCTAACTGATAGAAATGTTGAGCAATTTTTTCATATTTTTTAATTATTATTTTTTGTTTCATTGTACACAAATGGGGTATGATTTTTATTTCTCTGGTTGTACACAAAGTAGAGTCACACCATTCGTGTAATCATACATGTGCATAAGGTAATGTTGTTTGTCTCATTCTATTATCTTTCCTTCCCCCCGCCCCTCTCCACCCCTCACTTTCCTATGCACAATCCATCCTTTCTCCATTCTTCCCTTACCCCCTCCCCCCCATTATGTATCATCATCCACTTATCAGATAAGTCATTCAGCCTTTGGTTTCTTGGGATTGGCTTATTTCACTTAGCAAGATATTCTCCAACTCCTTCCATTTACCTGCAAATGCCATAATTTTATTCCTCTTTATGACTGAATAATATTCCATTGTGATTATATATACCACAGTAACTTTATCCATTCATCTATTGAAGGACATCTAGGTTGGTTCCATAATCTAGCTATTGTGAATTGAGCTGCTATAAACATTGATGTGACTGCATCACTGTAGTATGCTGATTTTAAGTTCTTTGGGTATAGGGCAAGGAGTGGAATAGCTGGGTCAAATGGTGGTTTCATTCCAAGTTTTCTAAGGAATCTCCATACTGCTTTCCAGGATGGCTGCACCAATTTGCAACCCCCACCAACAACATATGAATATACCTTTTTCCCCACATCCTCACCAATACCTATTATTGCTTGTATTCTTGATAATAGACATTCTAATTGGGGTGAGATAAAATCTTAGGGTAGTTTTAACTTGCATTTCTCTTATTACTAGAGATGTTGAACATTTCTTCATATGTCTGTTGATTGCTTGTAGATTTTCTGTGAAATGTCTGCCCATTTCTTTCGCCCATTTATTGATTGGGTTATTTGTATTCTTGATGTAAAGTTATTTGTGTTCTTTATAGATTCTGTAGCTTAGTGCTCTATCTGAAGTGTGTGTGGCATTTTCTCCTACTCTGTAGGCTCTCCATTCACATTGTTGATTGTTTCCTTTGCTGAGAAAAAGTTTTTTAGTTTGAGTCCATCCCATTTATTGATTCCTGCTTTTATTTCTTGTGCTATGGGAGTCATGTTAAGGAAGTCTGGTCCTAGGCTGACGATGAAAATTTGGACTTAATTTTTCTTCTATTTGTTGCAGGGTCTCTGGTCTGATTCCTAGGTTCTTGATCCATTTTGAGATGAGTATTGTACAGGTGAGAGGTAGGGGTTTAATTTCATTTTGCTGCATATGAATTTCCAGTTCTCCCAGCACCATTTGTTGAAGAGGCTATCTTTTCTCCATTGTATGTTTTTGACACCTTTGTCTAGTATGAGGTAACTGTGTTCATGTAGGTTTATCTCTGTGTCTTCTCTTTTGTACCATCGGTCTACCTGTCTATTTTGGTGCTGATATTATGCCATTTTTTGTTACTATTGCTCTGTAGTATAGTTGGAGGTCTCATATTATGATACCTTCTGCTTCGCTCTTCCTGCTAAGGATTGCTTTGGCTATTCTGCGTCTCTTATTCTTCCAAATGAATTTCATGATTGCTTGCTGTATTTCTATGATGTATATCATTGGGATTTTAATTGGAATTGCATTGAATTTGTATAGCACTTTCGGTAGTATGGCCATTTTGATAATACTAATTCTGCCTATCCAAGAACATGGGAGATCTTTCCATCTTCTAAGGTTGTCTTTAATTTCCTTCTTTAGTGTTCTGTAGTTCTCATTATAGAGGTCTTTCACCTCTTTTGTTACATTGATTCCCAAGTATTTTATTTTTTTGAGGCTATTGCGAATGGGGTAGTTTTCCTAATTTCTCTTTCAGCAGATTAATCACTTATGAACAGAAGTGTATTAGATTTATGAGTGTTGATATTATATCCTGCTACTTTGCTGAGTTCATTTATGAGTTCTAGAAATTTTCTGGTGGAGTTTTTTGGATCCTCTAAATATAGAATCATGTCATTGGCTAATAGTGATAGTTTGAATTCTTCTTTTCCTATTCGTATCCCTTTAATTTTTTTGGTCTGTCTAATTGCTCCAGGTAGAGTTTTAAGGATGATGTTGAATAGATGGTGAAAGAAGGCATTTCTGCCTTGTTCCAGTTTTTAGAGGGAAAGCTTTCAGTTTTTCTCCATTTAGAATGATGTTGGCTGTGGTCTTAGCATAGATAGCCTTTACAATGTTGAGGTATGTTCTTACTATCCCTATTTTTTCCAGTGTTTTAAGCATGAATAGTATTGTATTTTATCAAATGCTTTCTCAGCATCTATGGAAATAATCATATGATTCTTAACTTTAAGTCTGTTGATGTGGTGAATTACAGTTATTGTTTTCCAGATGTTGAACCAACCTTGCATCCCTGGTAGGAACCCCAGTTGATTGTGGTGCATATCTTTTTAATATGTTTTTGAATGTGATTTGCTAGGATTTTTTAAAGAATTTTTGCATCTGTGTTCATCAGAGATATTGGTCTGAAGTTTTCTTTCCTTGATGTGCCTTTGTCTGGTTTTGGTATCAGAGTGATACTAGCTTCATAGAATGAGTTTGGAAGTGTTCCCTCCTTTTCTATTTCATGTAATATTCTGAGGAGTATTGGAAATAATTCTTTGAAGGTCTTGTAGAACTCAGCTGAGAATCCATCTGGTCCTGGACTTTTTTCAATTGGTAGGCTTTTTAATTATTTGTTTATTTTTTTTTTTGCAGACTGCATTTTGATTCATTGTGCACAAATGGGGGTACATCATTTCACTTCTGTGGTTATGCACGATGTAGATTCATATCATTAGTGTAATCATACATGTACATAGGGTAATGATGTCTGTCTCATTCCACCATTTTTCATACCCCTCCTCCCTCTCATTTACCTCTACATAATCTAAAGTTTCTCCATTCTTCTCTCACTCCCACCCCCATTATACATTATCATCCATTTATCAGGGAAAACATTTGGCCTTTGGTTTTTTGGAATTGGCTTATTTCACTTAGCATGATTTTCTCCAATTCCATCCATTTATCTGCAAATGCCATAATATTATTTTTCTTTGTGGCCAAATAATATTCCATTGTGTCTATATACCACAGTTTCTTTATCCATTCATCTGTGGAAGGGCATCTAGGTTGGTTCCACAATCTAGCTATTGTGAATTGAGGTGCTATAAACATTGCTGTGGCTATGTTACTGTAGTATGCTGATTTTAAGTTACCTCTTACTAGACAAAGGAGCCAAAAACTTACAGTGGAGAAAAGATAGCCTGTCCAAAGAATGGTGCTGTGAAAACTGGAAATACATATGCCATAAAATGAAATTAAACTTCTTTCACCCTGCACCAAACTCAACTCAAAATGGATCAAGGACTTAGCAATTAGACTGGAGACCCTGCACCAAATAGAAGACAACGTAGGCCTGAATCTTCATCATGTTGGCTTAGGATCAGACTTCCTTAACAAGATTCCCATAGCACTAGAAATCAAAGCAAGAATCAATAAATGTGATGGACTCAAACTAAAAAGCTTTCCTCAGCAAAGGATACAATCAATACTGTGAAAAGAGAGCCCACAGAGTGGGAGAAAATCTTTTCAATGCACACTTCAGATAGAGCACTGATCTTCAAAATTTATAAAGAACTTATAAAACTTTACACCAAAAATACAAAGAATCCAATCAATAAATGGGCCAAGGAACTGGACAGACACTTTACAGAAGAAGACATACAGATTAATAAATATATAAAAAAGTGTTCAACATCTCTAGTAATTAGAGAAATGCAAATTAAAACAACTCTAAGTTTTCATCTTACTCCAACCAGAATGGCTACTATCAAGAACACAAACAATAATAGAAGTTGGCATGGATGTGGGGGAAAAGGCACACTTCTACATTGCTGATGGAGTTGCAAATTGGTGCAGCCACTCTGGAAAGCAGTGTGGAGAATCCTCAGGAAACCTGGAATGGGCCCACCTTTTGACCCAGTTATCCCACTCCTCAGTTTATACCCAAAGGACTTAAAATTAGCATATTACAGTAACACAGTTTGGTATTTCAGTGCTTGAAATTGATGTGTTTAAATTGTGTATGTCCTCCAGATTCAGTTTGGGTGGATCATATGTCTCTAGAAACCTGTCCATATCTTTGAGATTTTCTATTCTGTTCAAGTATAGATTTTCAAAATAACTTCTTGCTATGTTTTTTATTTCAATAATGTCTGTCGGATATTCGCTTTTTCATCACAAATTTTAGAAATCTGAGTTTTTGCTCTCTTTTTCTCTTTATTAGTGTGTCTAAGGGTTTATCAATTTTGTTTATTTTTTTCAAGGAACCAACTTTTGGTCAGTTTTTTGAATTGTTTCAATTGCACTGATTTCAGCTCTCATTTTAATTATTTCCTGTCTTCTGCTACATTTGGTGTGATCTGTTCTTTTTCTGGGGCTTTGAACTGTAATGTTAGTTTATTTATTTATTGACGTTTTATTCTTTTATTGCATGCTGTCCTTGCAATGAATTTTTCTCTTAGTTCTGCTTTCATAGCATCCCAGAGGTTTTGATATGTTGTTTCGTATTCTCGTTCACCTCTAAGAATTTTTTTTTAATCTCTCCTCTGATGTATTCTGCTTATCATTCAATAGCATATTATTTGGTCTCCAGGTGTTGGAGTAGTTTCTGTTTTTTTTATTTTATCATTGATTTCTAATTTCATTCCATTATGATCCGATAGAATACAAGGTAGTTTCTCTCTTGCTTTGTATTTGCTAAGAGTAGCTTTGTGGTATAACATATGGTCTATTTTAGAGAAGGATCCATGTACTGATGAGAAGAAAGTGTATTCACTCGTTGATGGATGGAATATTCTATATATGTCCATTAAGTATAAATTATTGATTGTGTTATTGAGATCTGTGGTTTCTTCATTCAATTTTTGAGTGGAAGATCTATCCAGTGGTGAGAGCAGTGTTAAAGTCACCTAGTATTATTGTGTTGTGGTCTAGTTGGCTCCTGGGATTGAGAAGGATTTGTTTGACATACATGGATACACCATTGTTTAGGGCATTAATATTAATGATTGTTATGTCTTGCTGATTTATGGTTCCCTTAAACAGTATGAAATGTCCTTATTTATTCCTACTGACTAACTTTGGCTTGAAGTACGCTTTATCTGATATGAAGATGGAAACCCCCACTTTTTTACTGAGTTCGTGTGCATAGTATGTTTTTCCTATCCTTTCACCTTTAGCCTGTGTGTGTCTTTTTCTGAGATGAGTCTCTTGAAGGCAGCATATTGTTGTTTTTTTTTTTTTAAATCCAATCTGGCAGTCTATGTCTTTTGATTGATGAGTTTACCATTAACATTCAGGGTTATTATTGATATACTATTTGTATTCCTGGTCATTTTTACTTATTTTTGGTTTTTAACCTGACTTGGCTTCTCCTTTGATTGACTTTTCCTTTAGGGTAATTCCTTCCTTTGCTGACTTACATCGGTGTTTTTCATTTCTTCCTCATGGAATATTTTTTCTGAGAATGTTCTGCAGTGCAGGCTTTCTATTTGTAAATTTTTTAACTTTTGTTTATTGTGGAAAGATTTTATTTCATCATCAAATCTGAAGGTAAATTTTGCTGGGTATAAAATTCTTGGTTGACATCCATTTTCTTTGAGAGCTTGAAATATGTTGTTCCAGGCCCTTCTAACTTTTAGGGTCTGGGCTGAGAAATCTGCTGATATCTGTATTGGTTTCCCCCTACATGTAATCTGATACTTTTCTATCACAACCTTTAAAATTCTATATTTTATATTTTAGGTATCTTCATTATACTGTGGATCTATTGTAATTTGTACATTTGGTGTCCTGTAAGCCTCTTGTATTTGATTTTCTGTTTCATTCTTCAGGTTTGGGAAATTTTCTGATATAATTTCATTGAATCGGTTGTTAATTCCTTTGGTTTGTATCTCTGTGCCTTCCTCAATCCCAATAATTCTTAAACTTGGTCTTTTCATGATGTCCCATAGCTCTTGGAGGTTACATTCATGATTTCTTACCATCCTCTCTGTTTGGTCAACTTTATTTTCAAGATTAAATATTTTGTTTTCATTGTCTAAGGTTCTGTCTTCTAGGTGATCTAGTCTGTTGGTGATGCTTTCTATTGAGTTTCTAATTCGATTTATTATTTCCTTCATTTCAAGGATTTCTGTTTGTTTTTTTTTTTCAGAATCTCTCTCTCTTTATTGAAATGATCTTTTGCTTCCTGTATTTGCTCCTTTAACTGTTTATTGGAGTGATCATACATTGCCTGCATTTTCTCTCTTATCTCATCCTTGCTTCTCAGATCATTTTAATTATGTACATTCTGAACTCCTTTTCTGACATTTCTTCTACCAAGCTGTCATTGGATTCTATTAATATAGCATCTAAGTTTGTTTGGACACTTTCTTCCCTTGTTTTTTCATGTTGTTCATGTATCTTCCCCTCTAGCAGTATGGGTCCAAGGTATTGTGGTTTCCCTCCTATAGGCTTATAGTGTCCCTACAGGTTTCTAATACCTCACCTTAAAGTGAGAGATCAGTATTAGCAGCACACAATACAAAAAATATGCAGCCTAAACCTAGATAGCTCCTATTAAGATAGTAACAGTATTGTCTTAATAAACAGAGATGATAAGGTTGATTATTATTTACAGCATAAACAATAGGTTTGCAATAAGGTCCACAATTTCTAATGGTGGACAAAGATGATGGGGAGGGGAGTAGGATGTAACATTAATGAGATAAAAAGTGAGTATTTAGAGGTACTAGATCAAAGGAATAGTGAAAGTGGAATCAAAAGACATTGTTTGTTAGCATGAGGAAAGGAAGAAAGAGGCTCCGAGGAAACAGATAAGAGGAAAAGAGAGTGTGAGAAAAATAAAGAAAAGTAGGAATAATAGTAATAATACCATTAATAAAAAAATTTTACAATAAAACTATAATGTACTATTCAAACCTCCTAGTCTTCAGGAGCCGGATGCATGAGAGGTGCCTGATAATGTGGTGTCCCAGGATAGGAGCTGCCCCAAGTAAAGATGGTGGCATCCAGGTCAGGAACAGTCCAGAAAAGTGGGCAGAAGTGTTGGTGTATGGGGAGCCCCAGAGTGTGACTGTGAGACAGGGGGCTGGACCTGGGCAGTACTGGAGATCCGTGCGGGTGGTGGCAGTGCCTGGGCCTGACTGATCGTATTTCTTCTTCTGTGAAGTGTCTGTTCAGTTCCTTTCCCATTTATTGATTGGGTTATTTGGTGTTGGGGTGTTAAGTGTTTTGAGTTCTTTATATATTCTGGAGATTAATGCTCTATTTGAGGTACAGGTGACAAAGATGTCCTGCTCCCTCTTCTTGTTCTTGATTGCTTCCTTTGCTGTGAGGAAGTTTCTAGTTCGATACCATCCCATGTATTGATCTTAATTTTACTTTTTGCACTTCAGGAATCTTGTTGCGGAATTCAGGTCCTAAGCCAACATGCTGGAGATTTGGGCCTACTTTTTCTTCTAGTAGGTGCAGAGTCTTTCGTCTAACATCTAAGTCCTTGATCCACTTAGAATTGAGTTTTGGGCAGGGTGAGAGATAGGAGTTTAATTTCATTTCATTACATATGGATTTCCAGTTTTCCCAGTACCATTTGTTGTGAGACCATCTTTTCCCCAATGTATGTTTAGGGTGCCTTTGTCTAGTATGAGATAACTGTGTGTGGGTTATCTGTGCCATTGGTGTACATGCCCTTTTTTTTGTTCTTATGGTGCTGTAGTATAATTTAAAATCTAGTATTGTGATGTCTCTTGCATCCTAATTTCTCTTTCAGTTAAGTCATCACTGATATTTAGTAACTCAATTGATTTTTGGGGTGTTAATTTTAAATCCTGCTACTTTGCTGAATTTATGAGTTCTAGAAGGTTTCTGGTGAGGTTTTTTTTGGATCTTCTAAATATACAATCATGCCATTAGCAAATAGGAATAATTTGAGTTTTTCTTTTCCTCTTTGTATCCTTTAATTTCTTTCTTCTTTCTAATTTCTCTGGTTAGAGTTTCAAGGACTCTATGCTGAATCAAAGTGGTGATAGAGAACATCCTTCTTGTTTTTAGAGGGAATTCTTTAAATTTTTCTCTATTTAGAATGATGTTGGGCTTGGGTTTAACATATGTAGCTTTTACAACGTTAAAGATTTGTTCCTACTATCCCTAGGTTTTCTAGTGTTTTCAGCATGAATAGATGCTGTAATTTGTCAAATGCTTTTCTGCACCTGTTGAGACAATTATGTGATTCTTGTCTTCAAGTCATTTGATGTGATGAATTACATTTTTTTGATATCCATATGTTGAACCAACCTTGTATCCCTGGAATTAAACCCACTTGATCATGGTGTACTATCTTTTTAATATGTTTTTGCATGTGATTTGCCAGAATTTCATTGAGAATGTTTGGACCTATGTTCATCAGGGATATCGGTCTGAAGTTTTCTTTTTTTGACATGTCTTTGTCTGGTTTTGGTATCAGGGCAATACTAGCATCATAGACTGAGTGGAAGGGTTTTCTCCTTTACTATTTCATGGAATAATTTGAGGAGGATTAGTATTAGATCGTATTTAAAGGTCTCATAGAACTCAGCTTAGAATTCATCCAATCTTGGGCTTTAGTTTGTTGGAAGGCTTTTGATGGCATCTTCAATTTCATTGCTTAAAAACTGATCTGTTTAAATTTTCTATGTCCTCTTGATTCAATTTGGGTAGGTCATATGTCTCTAGAAATTTGTCAATATTTTCAAGATTTTTTATTTTATTAAGGTATATATTTTCAAAAGTTTCTGATTATCATCTGTTTTTATTTAGTATGCATTGCGATATTTCCTTTTTTATCACAAATCTTAGTAATTTGAGTTTATTCTCTCTCTTTGTTAACTTCACTAAGGGTTAATTAATTTCTTTTATTTTTTTTAAAGAGTCAACTTTTTTGTTAATTTTTTAATTGTTTTTTTTTTTTTTTTTTTTTTTGGTCCCAATTTCCTTGATTTTAGCTCTGATTTTAACAATTTCCTATCTTCTACTGCTTTTAGTGTCAATTTGTTCTTCTTTTTTCTAAGTCTTTGAGATGTAATATTAGGGTTTTTATTTTTTTATTTTTTGGTGACTTTCTATCCTTTTAATGAATGTGCTTAATGCAGTGAACTTCCCTCTGAGAATTGCCTTCATAGTGTCCCAGAGATTTTGATATTGACAAAAATCTTTGTATTTAAAACATAATTAGGGAAAGAAAGAAATAAGTTTGTGTTTAATGCCCATGATGCATAAAGATATAACCTGGTTGGCCATAATGACTGGAAATTGGAGATGCAGGGGTAGGGGTAAGGTGAAATTATTAACTTCAGTTTAAAACAGTCTATGGTGTCTTCTTATGGCAGCCCTAGCAGACTAATGCATTCACTGATGTGCTTCTAAGTAACCAATAAGTGAGGTCACAGTAGACTTTAGAAGGTGATTTTGGATGAATGAAATGAAGATACAACATGCAAAATTAATACAATATACCTAAAGCAGAGGTTCAAGGGAATTTATGGATGTAAATATGAATCTTTTTTAAACACTATTTTTTCAATAAGTTGTATGTTCACAGATAAACTGAGGAAGGGACAGGGACTTCTCGTACCGCTACTGCTATTGCACATGCATAGTCACCATTGTCAACATCCCCCGCCAGAAGGGTCTGCCTTTTATAGTTGATAAACTGACTAGCACATCGTAATCACCCAGAGTCCACAGCTGTAAATGCCTATATCAGAAGAGAAGCATCGATAATCAGCAACCTGACTGGCCCCATTCAAAAGTGAGAAGAAAAGTAAACAATACCCAATGCCAATAGGAGGAAAGACATGCTCTGGGTCTGAGTGGAAATAAGAGGAAATCAGAGAAACAAAATAGAGAAAACCAGTGAAACCAAAAGTTGGTTCTTTGAAAAGTTCAACAAAACTGAAAAATCTTCAGCTAAACAAACAAAAATAATAATTAAATAAACAAAAATCTAAGCAAAACTCCCAAATTAGCAAAATGAGGAATGCAGGGAGATATCACCATATTTATAGAAGTAAAATTGATTATTAAAATGTAATATTATTAAAGTTGTATACCAAAATTGAGATAACCCATTGGAAAAGGAAAAATTCCTGGAAAGACACAATTTGCCAACAATGAATGAAGATAAAAATAGAAAACCAAGCTAGGCTTCCTACAAGGAAAGACATTGAATTAACAAAATGACCCTATGAGGGAGAGAGCAGACACAGGTGGCCCCATGAAGGAATTCTCCCAAGTGATTAAACCTGAATTATTGCTAGTTTTGATAAATGCTTCCTAAAATTTGAACAGAATGAACATGGCCCATGAAGCCAGTACCATCTCAATATCAAAACCAGACAAAGTCATCACAATACAAGAAAAATGCAAGCCAATTATCTCCCATGAGTGTATTTGCAACAGTCCTCAGCCAGCTACAGAAGACTGAAACCAGCTGTGCAGGGTGACGGATGGCCTGGGTTGTCAATGTGATGGGATTGAGAGATGCCCAAGATCAAGAGGCTCCCTGGTGTCTCAGTGAGGGTGTTCCTAGGAATGACGGGCATGTGGGGCAGCAAACTGGGGCAAAGACCCACCCAAAATATGGGCAGCACAGTCCAATATGTTGGAGGTCTGGACAGAACAAAAAGGTGGAAGAATGAGGAAGCAGCACCAGGCGTGACCTTGAGAGAGTGCTCCCATCACTGCTGGGATTGCCTGGGGTCAGCACACCCCAGTTCCCTGATCGCTGGGAGAACCCCAGAGAGTTTCCAGGCCTTAGGTCCTGAGCTGGGGCTGCATCATTGGTGCCTCCTCTTCTGAGGCTCCAGCTTCTTGGAGTGAGAAGCTGCAGGTTCCTCCAGCTCTCCAGCCTACAGATGGCCATTGTGGGACCATCCAGGTCATGTAAGTCAGTCTAATTAATCCCCTTTTATAATCATACCTGTGACTATGTCCTGTCGGTTTGTTCCTCTAGAGAACCGTGATCTACACACATGAAGAACTATGCCTTGACCAAGTCAGTCCATTCCAGGAAGGCAAGGTGTTTCTATATAAAAGCATTCAATAAAATATAGCTTCCTAATAGAATAAAGGTCAAAATCACATCGTCATCTCTGTAAACAAAGAAAATGCGTTTAAAAACCCAGGATGGCATGAGACCTCAAAGTTGATGTGTCCTTTAATTACCCATTGGAAGCCTCTTGGCAGCCATGGCTGCAGGAGAGTCCACCAAGCCAGAAAGCTGAGAACAGGAGTCAGCCCGAGATTTCTGGAATTCAAATCTCAGTTCTGCCTCTCACCCCGTGTGTAATCCCAGCACGTACCTGTCAACACTCCATTTCTGCAGCTGTAGAATGAGGAAATAGCACAGTTTCATACTATGGGGGAAGCAAAGAATATGGTCATGACTTGTCAAGGAATAGGGTCCCTGGACAATAGAGCAGACCCTCGCGCGTGGTCCCTGGAGTGCTACACCCCCGAGTTCAAAAGCCAGCAAACATGAAATGGATGTCCTTGTGCTCAAGTTAAGTTGGTACGAATCCTGAGGGGACTGCAATGACCTCCTCCTTCCCTCACTATTGCCAGATGACAGGGTGCATATTCTCTACGAGAAGAAACCATTGTCCAGAGAGTGTACAGTCTTTTAAACCACAACATTTAGCATTCAGTACATCAAATAGTAATATTTGTGATGGGCCTACAAGATGCAGACCAAGAGAAATGATGAACTGTAGAAGCTGACCCAGGCGATGCAGATGGAGAGTAATTGGATTTCATTCCACAGTAGCTCTTCCAGTATATACAAGAAGAATGAGAAAATAACCCTTTGCTAGAGAAGCGGAATCTACATCAAAGTCTCAGGTGGAAACCTTGGACTACAAAGTGATGTGACTGAGTAAAATTGAACCGATGAATTTAACAGTTGACTATATTAAGCTGGAAAGAATTACCCTCATGCTGGTCAGTAGAAAATATGCAGACTAATGTACTAGAGAAAACAAGGGGCATAAGCAAGACCAGGGCCACAGGTGCTCCTTGAATGGACCATGGGTCACCAGCCACATTGGAAGAGATAAATGGTAAATAATTTTCTAAAACAGATTCCATGTACTCAACTCCCTATTTGAAAAGCACTAAAAATCCCCCTATCCCTTATCCCTCTATCTTTTACCAATTTTGTCCTCCTTCTCCTCCACCCTCTGATGTCCACTGGATTATAAGCTGCATGAGGCAGGTCATTTTCTGATTTTCTCTGCTATACCTCCAAATATTAAGACAGCACCCAGTGCATAAGAGACACTCACTAAAATGCTTTGCTGGCTGTAACTGCACATTGGACTGGGGTCAGGGCAGCTGAGTCATTTGGGCAGTGAAGCCCTGGTCCTCAGGCTTATGACCCCCAGACTTTAGTCAGATCCAGCCTTGGCCAAGGTGGGAAGAAAGTAGAAACAAGCTTGTTGCCGGGGTGGCATGGACTTAGTCTTCACTGCTTGAAGCCTGGGGGTCAGTGTGGCTAGGAGGGACCTCAGCCATGCTTGATGCCATGGTGTACCTACCTAGTTAGTGACTTTGAACCTCCTGCAGCCCTCCTCCATGCCCAGCCCTCCTGGGTCTCCTTTTCCAGGAGGGTAGCTAGTAGCATCACTGACCACCGGTTAGTGCATATGGACCTGGTAACTCAGAAGCCTCCACTTAAGGGTCATTGAGCAACGCACCTGCAGGAAGATTCCATGCAGGGCCTCCCTGTGAGCTTCAAGAAGTTGATGACACTCTCCAGTGAGTGGTTGTCAGGCTATGTGGCTTCAAGCTAAGTAATTGTGGGGACACAGATTCCCACTGCCATCTGCCCTTTCAGGCATTGTGATCTTTGAGGTGTGTTGACATTCAAGCCATTGGGATGTGGTGTTCCCCAAAAACTCACGTGTGAGACAAGGCAAGAAGGTTCAGAGAAGGAATGATTTGGTTACAAGAGTCTTACAATCAGTGTGTTAATCACCCAATGGAATTAACTGAGTGGTACAATCAGTGTGTTAATCACCCAGTGGAATTAACTGAGTGGTAACTGAAGGCAGGCGGGTGTGGCTGGAGGAGGTGGGCATTGGGGGTGTGGCTTTGGAGTAGCATTTGTATCTGACAAGTGGAGTCTCTCTCTCTGCTTTCTGATCGTCATGTGAGCAGCTTCCCTCTGCTACACTCTTCTGCCATGATGTTCAGCCTCACCTTGAGCCCTGAGGAATGGAGCCTGGTATCTATGGACTGAGACCTCTGAAACTGTGAGCCCCAGATCAACTTTTCCTCCTCTGCAGTTGTTCTGGTCGGTCTTCAAGGCACAGAAGCGAAAACGCTGACTAAAACAGAGGTACTCATAGTGACTGTCCGATTATAGGAATCTGGTGGCAGGACCCAGGGCTTTGTATGTTTAGAAAGGTCTGCTCGTGGAGCTGAAGCTAAAGCAGACTGGGTCTCTGACTTGATCTGAGGCCCCCCATCCTCTACCCAAGCCCCACGTCTGGTGCCTGGCTCAGCAGTTTGAATTGAGGAGAAGCTGCATGTTCTTAAGAACAGTGTGGTGTGCACAGCAGTAAGGCCACGCTCCCAGAGGCACATCTGTGGGGAGGATCCCCCCTGCCTTCAGTCTCGCCACCGCCTCGTTCTGTTGCTCCAAAACAGGCAGACCCAGGAAGTTTCTGAGACTCTGAAGTACTTCCAGCTTTCCTCAAGTGTCTTTAGGCAGCCATGTGTACCAGAATCCCCAGGAGTGCTTCCTGGACACACAGTTAGAGCCCACATAGAGAGGCAGGACTAGGTCCAGGCTCTAGAGGGGTAGAGAGAACCTCAGACATACCCAGGTGCGTTGCCCACAGAGCCAGGTCCGTAAGCAGTGATGCACATGGCTGAGGCATCACACTTTCCTGGTGGACAGGGACCCGGGACCCGTAGCAAAAATGTGCCCTGAGAAGCCCTGAACTAGGAAAATATATGTTAAAATCCCTGACGTCATTCTTATATGTTCTAAAATTTGAGCCCACTTACTGCAAGAAGTCTGCATTTAAGCAGCTTTACTGTGCAAATAGACATTTCCATGGTGTTGATACTTTGCGTATTCTTGCTTTCTTCTTCCCTTCTAAATTTATTGATGCATTAATGAGACGAGATAAAAATTTTAAGAGATATCTTAGAGGATGACCAACTGTGTGGAAATTCTCAACTGTACATTTTAAAAGTCTTCACGTTGTTGTCTCCATTATTGTATCAACAGGAAAGTAATTGCACTTTCTTGATACTTTGTCATTATTTATTATAATATTTTATTTAGAAATAAAACCGAACTTAAAGTAAATTGTGCAGATAATACAAAGAATTCCCACAGACCCCTCAAACAGATTTATCAAGTACTAATATTGTTCACATAGGATTTGTCCTTCTGTCTCTCCAGAAATTGTATCTTGTAGGACTTCAAACTAGTGCAAAATTAGAATCCACAGTAATATTTCTTTTACTCCCCTGTTGCTTTTGATTTTACTGTTTTCCATATTTTTATTGGTACATTGTAATTATACTTAATTATGGGATTCATTGTTACATATCATACATGTACACAATATAGCAATATAATTGGGCCAATATCATTCCCCAGTACTTCCCCTTTCCCTCTCCTCCTTCCTTCCCGGGGTCCCTTTCCTCTGCTCTACTGTCTCCCCTTGATTTTCATGAGACCCTCCCCCACCTTTCTTTTCCATTTTCCTCTCTAGATTTTGCATATGAGAAAAAACATATGACCCTTAACCTGAGTTGGCTTACCTGGCTTTCCATCCATTTTCCTGCAAATGATATAATTTCACTTTCTTTTGCTGCTGAATAAAACTTCATTGTGTTATGTACACATTTTCTTTATCCATTCATCCATTGACGGACACCTAGGCTGTTGCATAGTTTGGCTCTTGTGGATCCTGCTGCTATAAGCATGGTGTGCATGTATCGCTACAGTATACTTTAGTACTTTAGCATAAATACTAAGAAGTGGTGTAGCTGGGTCGTCCTGTTTCTATGTCTAGTCTTTTGAGGAAACTCCATACTGATTTCCATATTGATTTGCACTGTTGGTGGGGTTGTGCTAATTCATGAGCCCACCAACAGTATAAAAGTGTTTCTTTTTCTCCACAACCTCTCCAGTATTTATTATTGTTCATAGTCTAGATGGCTGACATTCAACTGGAATGACATGAAACAGTGTAATTTTTGATTTGCATTTCCTTGATCACTGAAAATGTTGAACCTTTTTAAATATATTTGTTGATCATTTGTATTTCTTCTTTTGAGAAATGTCTATTTAATTCTTTTGCTCTTTTATTAATTAGGATATTTGGCTTTTGGTGTTACATTTTTTTTAGTTCTTCATATATTCTGGATAGTACTCTTCTGTCAGAGAGTAAGTGGAAAAGATTCTGTAGTTCTGTCTTCACATTCTTGTTTTCTTTGGTGTGTAGAAGCTTTCTAATTTGATGCCATCCCATTATTAACTCTTGGCATTATTTCCTGAGCTTTAGGGGTTCTATTGAAAAAGTCATTGCCTGTGCTTATATGCTGGAGTGTTGACCCTATGTTTTCTTCTAGGAGTTGGATAGTTCTGGTCTAAATCCTAGGTTTTTGATCCATTTTGAGTGGTCTTTTGTATAAGTGAGAGATCAGGATCTATTCTCATCCTTCTACATGTGGGTGACTAGTTTTCCCAGCATTTGTTAAGAAGCTGTCTTTTCTCTAGCACATGGTCTTCAGGACCTTGGTCAAGGATCAGGTGACTGTATCTGTGTGGGTTTGTCTCTGTGTCTTCTATTCTGTTTTGTCAGTCTATGCATCTGTTTTTATGCCAGTATCATGCAGTTTTTGTTCCTATAGTTCTGTAGTACAATTTGAAGTCAAGTATTATAATGTTTCTAGAATTTCTTTTTCGGTTTAAAATTACTGTAGATATTCTGGGTCTTTTATTCTTCCAAATGAATTTTAGGACTGTTATTTTTTTTCTAGTTCTATGAAGAATTTCATTGGTATTTTGATGGGGATTGCTTTGAATCTGTATATTACTCTTTTGGTAATGTGACCATCTTAATAATATTAATTCTGCCTATCCATGAACATGGGAGGTACTTCTGTCTTATAGTGTCTTCTTCAGTTTCTTCCTTCTGCCTTCTATTCTTTTCATTGTAGAGATCTTTCACCTCCTTGGTTAGATTTATTTCCAGGCATTTTATTTTCATTATTGTGAATGGGATTTTTCCCTGATTTTTTTCTTAGTAGATTCATTATTTGTGACTGATATTTTTGTATGTTGATTTTGTAACCTGCTACTTTGCTGAATTTGTTTATTACTGTCGTAGTCTTCTGATGGAGTATTTTGGATCTTCTAAGCATAGGATTATATCATGTGGAAACAGTAACATTGACTTTTTCCTTTCCTATTTTTATTCCTTTTATGTCCTCTCTTGCCTAATTGCTCTGGCTAGATTTCTAGCACTATATTAAATAGGAGTAGTGAGAGTGGACATGCTTGTCTTGTTCCAGGTTTTAGGAACAAGGAAGGGATTTTGGTTTTTCCCTATTCACTTTGATGTTGGCTTTGTTTTATTCATATATAATCTTTATGATGTTGAGGTAGGTTCCTTCTATTTCTAGTTTTTCAGTATTTTTATCATGATGGGTGCTGGCTTTTGTCAAAGGTTTTCTCTGAATCTGTTCAGATGACCATGTGATTTTTATCCCTTATTTTACTTATGTGGTGAATTACATTTATTGATTTGCAAATGTTAAACCATCCTTGTGATCCTTGAGGGAAACCAACTTGGTCATGATGTACAGTCTTCTTATTATGTTGTTGAATATGATTTGCTGTTATCTTATTAAGAATTTTTACATCAGGGATATTGGTTTGCAGTTTTCTTTCCTTGATGTACACTTATCTGGTTTTGATATTATGGTCATACTGGCTTCATAGAATGAATTTGGAATCGTTCTATCCCTTTCTATTTCAAGGAATAATTCGAGAAGCATTGGCATTAGTTTCTCTCTAAAGGTCTGATAGAACTCAGCTGGAAGTCATTTGTTCCTGGGTTTTTCTTTGTTGAAGGCATTTTATTCTTTTTATTATGCTTCTATCAATTGCTTGCTATTGGTTGGTTTGGGTTTTATTTTATTTTTTCTATCTTTCATTTTGTATCAGCTTATTTTAGGTATACCTAATATTAAGGTTCATTTTGATATAATTGTACAAGCATGAAATATAATTTGCTCTAATTCAGTCCCTAATACTTCCCCTTCCCTGCCCTCCTCCCTTCCCCTATTCCTTTCCTCTACTCTACTGATCTTTCTTCATTTATAGATTTTTAAAAATTTAGTGTCCTGTAGATATGCACACAGGTGAGATTAACAGTGATGTACTCCTGTATGTACATAGGACACTCTGTTCAGATTCATTCAATCTTTCTTCCATCCCTCCTCCCTCCTGCTCGGTCCCCTTTCTCTACTCCACTGATATCTCGTCTATTTTCTTGGAATCTGCCCCCCTGCAATTTTTTTCATTCTCCCTTTCATTCTTTAATTTTATTTTGATCTAGCTTCTGCATATCAGAGAAAACATTGACTTTCTGTGTTTGACCTAATTTTCTTAGCATGATGGTTTCCAGTCCCTCATTTCCTGACAAATTCCATAATTTCATATTTATTTATTTATCACTGAGTAGTACCCCATTGTGTATTTATACCACATTTTCTTTATTCATCTGTTGAAGGGCACCGAGATTGGTTCCTTAGCTTGGTTATTGTGAATTGTGCTTCTATAAAGATTGGTGTGACTGCATCTCTGTAGTATGCTAATTTTAGAACTTTGAATACATACCAAGGAGAGGGATAGCTGGGACATGTGTTAGTTACAGTCCTAGTTTTTAAGTAATTATAAGTAATTATCTATACTGATTTATAGTTCCACCAAAAATGTATGAATGTACTTTGCCCCCCACATCCTCATCGACCTTTTTTTTTTTTTTTTTTTTTGCAGTGCTGGGGATTGAACCCAGGGCCTTGTGCTTGCAAGGCAAGCACTCTACCAACTGAGCTATCTCCCCAACCCCCCTCATCGACCTTTATTAGTGTTGCATTTTTTGACAATTGCTATTCTGACTGGAGTGAGATAAAATCTCAGTGTAGTTTTGATTTGTATTTCTCTGATTGCTAGGGTTGTTGAACATTTTTTCATATATTTACCAACCATTTGTATTTCCTCTCTTGAGAAGTGTCTGTTTAGTTCTTTTGCCCATTCACAATAACCTTAACACTATGAAAAGAAAAATCTTGGAAGTTAATCTAATGAAGTAGATGAAAACCCTCTGCAGTGAAAACCATAGGACAATGAGGAAAGAAATTGAAAAAGAACTTAAAAGGTGGAAAGACCTCCCATGTTTTTGGATAGGCAGAATTAATATTGTCAAAATGGCCATAGTACCAAAAATATTACATATTCAATGCAATCCCCATCAAAACACCAGTGACATTCATCATAGAACTAGAAAAAAATCTGTTCTAAAATTCATTTGGAGGAATAGGAGACTCAGAATAGCCAAAATAATTCTGAACAAGAAGAACAATGTTGGAGGCATCACAATATCTGATCTCAAATTATAGTACAGAGCTATAGGAACAGAAACATCATGGGATTGACACCAAAACAGACATGAAGACCAATGAAATAGAACATAAAGTCATACAATACTCAACAAAGTTGACAAAACAGACACTGGAGAAAAGATAGCCTTTTTAATGAATGGTGTTGAGAAAACTGGAAAGCCGTATGTAGAAGAATGAAACTTGATCCCTCTCACTCAAAGTCAATTGAAAGTCTATCAAAGACCTAGGAATTATATTAAAATCTCTGCAACTGCTAGAAGAAAATATAGGTTCAACATTTCAACATATTGGCACAGATATCAACTTCCTTAACAAGACTACTAAAGTGCAAGAAATAAAACCAAGAATCCATAAATGGAATGGCATCAAATTAAAAAGCTTCTTAAAAGCAAAGGAAGAGCTTAAAAAGAGCCTACAGAATGAGAGAAAATTTCTGCCACCTGCTCCTTATACAGGGGATTAATGTTGAAACTATATACAGAACTCAAAAAACTTAATGCCAAAAACCCAAATAACCCAATTAATAAATGGGAAAAAGAACTAAACTATTTAGATTTTCTATGTCCGCTTGATTTGATTTTGAAAAGTGTCATGTGTCTAGAAATGTACACATTTCTTCTAAGTTTTAATTTATTGGAGTGTAAGATTTCAAAAGAATTCCTAAAGGTTCACTGAATTTCTGATATGTGTATAGTGACTTATTTTTCAACTTTAATTTTATAAATTTAAATCTTCTCTTTTTTATTTGGTTAGTTTGGCTAAGGGTTTATCAATCTTTTTATCTTTTCAAAGAAACAACTGTTTCATTAATTCTTTGTATTGTTTTAATTCTCTATTTCATTGATTTTGGCTTATTTTATTTATTTCCTTCTTTCTAACAGTTTTGGCATGGATTTGTTCTTGTTTTTCAACATTCTTGAAAGCACAATCAATAGGTTGTTTATCTGGGATTTTTCTGATCTTATGTAGGCACTCATAGCTCTATAAACTTTCCTTTTAAAACTGATTTCATAGAGCCCTAGAGGTTCTGGTATTTGTACAGTTATTCTTGTTTGATTTTAAGAATTTTTAAATTTCTCTCCTGATTTCTTCTGCCATCTATTCACCATTCAAAAGGTTATTATGCAATCTCCATGTGTTTATATATTTTCTGTAGTTTTTTTGTGTGTATTCATTTCTAATTTCATTTTATTATGATCAATATGCAAGGGATTTTATATATATATATATATGTATTTTTTAATATTTGATAAGAGTTGTTTTGTGGCCTAAAATATGATCTGTTTTGGTAACTTTCTATAAGTAGGTGAGAAAAAAAGTGAATCAGGCTGTTGTTGGATGAAATATTCTATAGATATCTAACCAGTTCATTTGATTTATAATATTTTTTGAAGTCTGAAGAGTCTTTAGTGAGTTTATATTTGAGCGTCCTTTCTATTGGTGAGACATGTAGATATCTCCCTGTAGTATTGTACTGCAGTATAATCTGAGTCTTCATGCCAAGTAGTCTCTATTTTATGTAATTAGGAACACTCATATTTGGGGCATGAATATTTATTGTTGCTATATCTTGTTGGTTTGTTCCCTTTTCCAGTATGAAGTGACCATTTTTGGCTCTTCTGATTAATTTTGACTTGAAGTTGATTTTGTCAGATGTCATAGTAGCTACTCCTGCTTGTCTTCAGATTCCATTTACATGGTGTTATCAATTTCCATTTTTTCACTTTCAACCTATGGCTGTCTTTACTTGTAAGGTGAGTCTCTTTCAAACAATGTAAAGTCTTGTTTTGTAATCCATTCTGCCAGCCTATGTCTTTTAATTGGAGAATTAGACCACTTACATTCAGTGTTATTATAGACAGGTGTTTATTAATTCCTGCCCTTTGGATGTATTTCTAATGTTTAATTTGGTCCAGTTTCTTATTTATTTATCTGTTCTTCAAATGAGATTTGTTCAGTTGTGAACTCTATAGTTTGGTTTTGATTTCTTCTCCATGTATTATTTCTTTAAATATTTTCTTTGCTCCTGATTTTAAACGTAGCATCTTGTGAAGGTATGAGTCACTATCAAGGTGAGACTGTGTGACAGTCAGTGTGGAGTGCTGTGCAGTGGTTCACATCTAATGAAAGCTCTAGAGAACTCATAGTGCTGTGTTTCAAAACAGATAGTTGTAATAATGCCTTGAAACAAAATGAAAGCTGATTACCAGAAGACAGCTGTGGTAATGCTCTTAAACATAAAATGAAAGCTGATTACCAGGTGGATGGTTGGATTTGGTTGTTGTTAGTGATGGTGGGAACCAGACACATAGTCTATTAAAGTCCCTTAGCAAAATGTTCTACCTAATAGCTGAAGATTTAGAGACTGAATATTTCTCTGTAAATCAAATCATGTCTCCTCCACAGACATGCCAGTGGTGTTCTGCTGCAGTGTGAGGAGGGAGCACAGGATGGGTCCAGGCAGTAACCCTGTGAAGGAAAGCCTGTGCTCTGCCCTGCCAGCTCCAGGTGGCTGGTTCTCCTAGGTATTTTCTTGGCAAGTCACTGTTATAGAGTGATAAGGCCAGTGCACTCTACAAGCATTTGGAATCATGTTACCAAACCCTTGCTACAAGCTGCTCTTTTTGAAGAAAGTATTTCAATGTAAATTTGAGCAGTTTCCCACAAAATTAGTAACTTTGATGGCATTAACATGGTGATTCCTGTTGTGATTTTGAGATTCCATTATCCCAGTGCTGTTTTTGGTTAAGACCACAGTCCTTGGAGTTGGGCTGCTATACCTGAGTTCTGCATCCACCTGTGCACCTGTAGTCTCAGGCATCACATATTCCACCAGAGCCTCTGCTTCCTTACTGGAAAACCATGTGGGGTTGAAGAGAAGAAAGCATGTTTTCTGAAGTGTGTAGGATGCTGTTGGACTCTTCAGTACTTAGAAGAGTGTTCAGTATGTTTGTTTCATAAACATGGCCCCCTTCTTTTTCAGAAGTGTATGCTCTTAACTAATTTTTATGCTAGTGACATTTCTTCATTCTGTCTTAACAGGTAGCAATGTTACCATGTTCTGTGTTTAACCGGAGTCAGGATTTGCTTGGTACTGGCATGGGTATATGAGAAGAGCCTTCTGCCTTTACTTTGCCAATAGTTGACTTCATCTTATTCTTGAATCTCACCCAGGGTAGAGGGGAAACCAGTTCATACCCAGTCTCTGGTTCTAATTGTTCAATCTGATGATGGAAACTGCCCCAGCAGAGATGATTCCTTTCTAGGAAAAGCAAAATGTCCCCTAGCAGGCACCTGACTCCCTGGTGGGCGTCTGACTGGTGGAGGGCAGCAGAGCTTGCTCACGTGCATCTCATGGCACTCACCTTCACATCGTCTTCCTGGAGTTCCTCCCCTATCTCCAGCTACTTACTGTGGCTCACAGGAGCCTCCTGTTAAACTCTCAGGGATTTGATGAGTCAGTTGTGAAACAGTTAAAAATGCCTGTATTAAAAAATCAAATGCTTTGAACTTACGATGCAGTAGATTGTATTGAAAACAGGTGATAGGCATTCCCTTCCCGCATGCTTGGTGTTCTCCTTGACCATGAACATTCCTCCGCCATGCCCTTCTTCCTGTTTGGTGGATTGTCCCCTCTTCCTTCAAGAGGATAATGCTGAATTTGCGTTGCTTATTTCTACACTTGAATTCAACATTTACTAATGGGAGGGTTGGAGAGAAGTTGGAGCACACCTTCAATGTGGATTCTATGAAGTGTTACTGTAGGGCTTCATCACCTGCAGTAATATTCCTAGTGGAAATTATCCAGGGATCCTGACATGAGCCAGGAGGTATGCTGAGCATGCTCCATGGGCTGGCTCACTGACTCCGCTCAGTAACCTCAGGACCTGAGAGTCCAGTGACTGTCCACAGTTCTACAGGTAGGAAACTGAGGCACAAAGTTCAGTAGCTTCTCAGTGTGCTTCCCAGGCATCTGTTTACCCCACCCCACACACACAAAGAGCATGTCACTGACCCCTGGGGCATGTAGCCCGCCTTGTGCCTGCTTAGCAGACTCTGCACAACTGCGTTTCACTAACCTCATAGCAAGGAATCTACCTCAGGCTGCATTTGTAGCTGGAGCGCATTTGTGCAAGGGCGTCATAGTGTGTAAGGTACTGTGAGAATCATAGTACAGGATGAAAGTTTTCATTTGCTAAAAGAATAAACAATGGGGTGAAAGGGCTTTTACCTTCTGAGGAAGCCTTTGGCCAACATAAGCAATGGCGTTTCTGTGGTTCTGTGTGGGGTGATAGACCTCAGGGTCACGCAGGGAGGGGGCAAGTGCATGGTTTGATTCTGTCCATGTGACGCAGTGTGGGGAGAGGCAGAGGAAGGGAGGAAAGCCTTCTCCTACTACAGGCAGGATAGTCCCGAGGAGCACAGTGAAGCCCGCGAGCCAGGGCCTCACTCCCAACTCTTCTAGCCAGTGAGCACATGAAAACCCAGTGAGCACAGGAACGGGCCACACAGTGGCAGGTGACAGTCAGTCCTATAGGTCTGCCACCTTTGAAAAATACTCTGAACCAAACTATCCAATGTTAATAGAATGTTGGTCACAGAAACAAATCCTTGATTGAAGAAAGAGCAGCATGACTTGGCACATGCAAGGAAACAGGCCTGATTCTACTAGGAACCTCTCTGTGGGAGAGGACTGGAGTGGGTAGGCTGTGTGATCAGAGAAGGAACAAAGCCTTGGTCTCGGCCACAGCAGGAGGTGTGTGACTTCTTGTGCAAACGAGATTTGGACTGAGATTGTGTGCAGTTCTTCCATAAAGGGAGTAACTGATGATTTAATTGTACTTTTTTGTAAAAAATGCATTAATGCCATCTTATTAAGACAATGATCCTGCTACTAACAGTGGAAGCTAGCATTCACCTTGGGGACCCGCCGGGCCTTCCCCGGGTCTGCCTCAGGACCACTGTGTACCGTGGAGGACGCAGCACTGCTGATCCGCTGCCCTGCGGCATCCCTGTGCTAGGGAATTCACCTCCGCAGTTCAGATGGGAACTGAGGCGCCTTTCAGCTGAGCTTATTTTGATCTGTGTGACGTCACTGTTAAAGTCTGTGACTTTCTCCCACAGTGCTTTGTGAGCATGGCGGAGACATGCCAGAGGCTGATGGCACAAGTGGACATTCAGGGTGCAGAATGTCAACTTGGATGCTTTCAAACCAAGAGGCCCTGACAGGTTTATCAAGCAAAGGTTCAATGGACTAACGTCCACATGAGCCCAGTGCAGCAATTGCTTGTATTGATTTTGGTTCTCTGAAGGGTGCGCAAGCGTGACCTTGAGTCGGCTCGCTGAGAGGATCCGTTGCATGGCCTTAGCTGGTGGTAGCACCAAGACGAGTGATGGCTGGGAGGAGAGACCTACCGGTTGTAACTGAACCAAACAGAAGCCGGTGGTGCTCTGTGCTTCTCCCTTGGCTTCAGCTGCTCTGGTCTCGGAGGTTAATGAAGCGCCGCGGTTGGTGGTTCGGGTGTGAAACAGATTTGCCTCAACTCCATTCTCCTCTCTCGTTTTTCAGTGCTCCGGCTCCTGAAGGAGGGGGCGGATCCGCACACTCTCGTCTCCTCAGGAGGGTCCTTGCTCCATCTGGTAAGAACTGTGACGATGAGAAGAAATAAAGGGCGAGTGTTCACTACTGCCCACCCGATGCACAGGTCTCCTTGCTCATTGAACACTATTCAATTGTGAAAACACTTCCTTTCCACACAGACACTCTAAGCACACTTTTTAGAGATTATTTACAAACTTCAAGCAGAAATAATAAGTGCAGCTCATCATCCGGCCTGTCTATTGGAAGCCCGTGTCTACCAAGGCAGGAATATTTCTTCACATGCCAGCAGACTGTGATAGAGGGTCCCGCCTTCGCCAGCTGTGGGCTCCGTCATCACAGGGCTGCCAACCTCTACTGTCCTTTGGAGTCACCTGGGAGCTGCAGAAACCTAACACCTGACTTCCAGCCTGACTTCCCACCCCAAAGATCCCCACTGGCTTTTCTGGGTTGTAGCTTGACCACTGGGAGTTTGGTCTCTCCAGGTGATCCCAATCTATAGCCATGATTGAGGAAAACCGCAGAGAGAAACTCTCCTACGGAAGGTGCAGGGACCTAGAAAGCAGCTGATTGTGGTCAGTCAGCAGTCAGAATGCAGGTAGGAGGTGATTTGCGGAAGAGTGTAGGTGGCTTCTCACCAGCTCTGGAGGAAATGCAGGGAGGTGAGAGGCGACCTCTTCCTTCCCTGGAGGCTCTGTTCACCACGCTCTGGCTGGAGCCGTCTACAGATAAGGGCCTCTTGGCCAGCGTCCCCAGTGTGTTGGCACCAGGTCCGGTCCTCTTGTGTTTGCTGTCCAGTGAGAGGTGGGTCTTCTCCATGAATGAGCCTGGAGAAGTGACTGCTGACAGGACCAGAGAAGGGGCGACAGGGAGAGGAGGTGAGGGGGACCAGGGAAGGGCTGTCAGTGGGCCACAGGGAGAGGAGGTGAGGGGGACCAGGGAAGGGCTGTCTGGGCGACAGGGAGAGGAGGTGAGGGGGACCAGGGAAGGGCTGTCAGTGGGCGACAGGGAGAGGAGATGAGGGGGACCAGGGAAGGGCTGTCTGTGGGCCACAGGGAGAGGAGGTGAGGGGGACCAGGGAAGGGCTGTCAGTGGGCCACAGGGAGAGGAGGTGAGGGGGACCAGGGAAGGGCTGTCAGTGGGCCACAGGGAGAGGAGGCGAGGGGGACCAGGGAAGGGCTGTCAGTGGGCGACAGGGAGAGGAGGCGAGGGGCACCAGGGAAGGGCTGTCAGTGGGCCACAGGGAGAGGAGGCGAGGGGGACCAGGGAAGGGCTGTCTGTGGGCCACAGGGAGAGGAGGCGAGGGGGACCAGGGAAGGGCTGTCAGTGGGCGACAGGGAGAGGAGGCGAGGGGCACCAGGGAAGGGCTGTCAGTGGGCCACAGGGAGAGGAGGTGAGGGGGACCAGGGAAGGGCTGTCAGTGGGCCACAGGGAGAGGAGGCGAGGGGGACCAGGGAAGGGCTGTCAGTGGGCGACAGGGAGAGGAGGCGAGGGGCACCAGGGAAGGGCTGTCAGTGGGCCACAGGGAGAGGAGGCGAGGGGGACCAGGGAAGGGCTGTCTGTGGGCCACAGGGAGAGGAGGTGAGGGGGACCAGGGAAGGGCTGTCTGGGCGACAGGGAGAGGAGGTGAGGGGGACCAGGGAAGGGCTGTCAGTGGGCCACAGGGAGAGGAGGCGAGGGGGACCAGGGAAGGGCTGTCTGTGGGCCACAGGGAGAGGAGGAATGGCAGCAGGGCCTGTTGAGTGTTGAATGGATCTCACTTCTCTGTAGCACATACACCTCTGTCTACAAACCAAACCATCATCAGTGGTTTTCTTTATTTTTTAAGTAGAGCCAGAAAGCCACCATCTCTCATCACCGGCAGCCACCACCCTGAACCAGGGTCTCTTCCTCGGTCATCGGCCTCCTCTCTGGTCTCCCATCTTTCCCTCCTGGACTCCCAGCTCCACATGGCAGCTGGGTCATCACTCTTCTTCCCACAATGCCCCAGGAGCTCCCTTCTCACTCAGCAAAATCCCAAGTCCGGCCTGTGGTCACACTGCTCTGTCCCCAAGTCCCTGCACTCAGCTCCCATGCTCCTGCTCCCTGCTTCCCCCACCCTGGCCACTTGCTGCTCCTCAGCCCACGGGGTGCAGGTCCTGTTCTGTGACCAGGTTACCTTTGCTCAGATGCACACTTGCTGTGGCTCTGCCCCCGCGCCTCCCCCAGGGGTGGCCCTGGCTTACCCACAGGGTGCTCACTGGGATCAGCTCCGTAACACCCAGTGCACGCCTGGCATGCACCGTGGCTGGGGGATCATTGAGCGGATGGTTGACGTCTGGCTTGGGGCCATTATTGGGGTGAGAAGTTTCCAGACCTGTGTTTTGTGCTCATACTGAGCTTGGTTTTGTGAGGGAGACAGAATCTCAATGATGGCAGCAGATGGGAAGAGGGCCGATGAGGGGCACGCACAGGGGACCCCGGGAGTGCCCTGTATCCAGGCCTCTCTGCAGGTCCTGCCCAAGGACTTCGCTCTCATGGCTGGCCCTTACTCTCTGCCAGACGCGGTCAGACGCGGCTCCAGCACTGCGCCCGGCCGTCTCAGGCCTTGGTTCCATCGTGTGCTGGTGGCAGGCGCGTGGTGAAGGCCCAGGATGTGAGCAGCACTCTGACTGAGGAGGTGGTTCATTGAGGCCCAGGTTACAGCCCCGAGATTCAGAAATGCAGAGCCAGAGCCAGAGCCAGAAGGAAACGGAAATGGGAAGACAAGGCCAGAAGGAGGGAGCAAGCGACCACCGCGCCTGAGCTGTGAGACCCGGTGGCAGAGAGGACCATGTGGAGGACTCAGCAGTGGCCATGCAGGGAGCTGGGCTTGGGGCTGCAGCCTCTGCTCCTGCGGTGACGGAGCAAATAAAAACAAGTGAACAATGGCAGGGTGCCAGAGGGACACAATTGCAGGTTTCAGAAAGCCGCGGGGCTGAAGAAGGCAATTTAGCCATCCAGAGTGTCAGGCGTGGGTGGCCTGGGTGGCAGGGCGAGCCCCCTGCGGGTATCCACATGCTGCTCCTCAGGCTGAAGCCCTAATTACAGGGCTTCCAGTGCCGCCCTGGAGCAGAGGCAGGAGAGCTGCAGAATGAGGCCCCGCCCGGTGGTGCTCAGCCCCTACCGTATTCTAGGTACAGACGTTTGTAAGACATTCTCTTAGAAGTGCCAGGAAACCTTTATTTTGGGAACTCAAAATCCCCACGGGATCCGATTTTGATATTTGAGAAGCAGATTTTAACATATTTAGTCATGCAATATCTTTACTTAAACTTCTGTTTAACACATTTTCCGCAAATACACTTGGCTGGGTCTGTTTACCTACCTGTGATTAGCTGCTTCCCATGACACACAGGACAGGTATCAAGAACTGTATGCTAGAAGGGACGGTGGCCAACGGAACAGCATCTGCACCCCAGGGCGCGTGTCCCAGAGGACAGCTGGGAAGAAACCTCAATTTAACCCTTGCAAAGAAGTTATGTTCCTGGGAACAGACTTCCACAGGCTGTGCTCAGATGTCCAGAGTTCTGTGTCATCATGTTTAATAACTGAACCGTGAGAATGAGCCCCAGTGGCAAAGAGAAGGACAGTGACATGCAGACCTCTTCGGTCTTTGTGGTAACAGGCTCTGATTGCAGTTGAGCCCAAGTGATGTGCTTTAAAAATAAGAAATGCACTTCCTTCTGAGTGAATTCTAGTTTTACAAAAAGATGGCATTTAAGCAGAATTCCTGCAGATGCTAAAAATATGGAGCTATAGTAGATAAGAAAATATGTCCAAGACATCAGTACATGCCAAAGCAGGCTAAAGAATGCAAAACTAGTGTTTGCAGCACAATCAGATAGATGCCACAGATAGATAGGTAGGTAATACACAGGTGACAGACGGGTAGGTGGGCAGATAATCCTTTACCACAGCAGAGATACCTGAGGGAGAGAAAAGGTTTTCAAAGTGACCTGGGTCGGAAAAAAATGAAATCTTTCAATTTTTACTGTTTTCCATTACATACTGCTTGGGCATTTCAAGTAAGTATGTTTCATGTAGTAACAGAAACTAATAAATAAGACTTATGATGAGACATTTAAATTTTAAGTACTTTAGTAATTTTGCTCTTAAAAGAAAATCTGTTGCTCTGCAGTGGGCTGCTCTTTGGGCTTCACTGGAAGTTTCTGTCAAGTCTGGTGTTGTGAGAAGCAGAGATAAGTAGGAGCTTCCTGCAGCAGAGGCGGTAAAACAGCTTTTCTGCTCAGAATTGAGCAGAAAATATTGTGCTTTGCTTTGCTGTTCCAAAAGGAAAAGGGCAAAATCTGCAAGGGTAAATTCTAGCAAGGATTTCCAGCATAGCAGAAGAGAACGTGCCCTCTCCTGGGTCTGTCCTGCAGGTTCCCAGGGCTCTGGCAGAGGGCCACACAGCACATGCACAGGAAGCCAAGGGGCAAGGGAGGGTGCTGGTGGGAGGAGAAAGGTGGACCTCAGTGAAAGGGGACAGCAGCCTGGTGTCTGCTACAGCCAGTGGCAGCCAACAGGACGGCAGGTGACGATGGAGAGAGAGGGACTCTTCCCCTTGTCCCAGGGATGATGTAATTTAAGATGCAAGTTCCTAGCTGGACTTTCCTTGTTATAATCAGCATCTGTTTGGTCTCTGAAAACGCAAGTGTCTCTGATTGTCAAGTGCACAGTCCAGGCTTTTAGATTAGCCCAGCATCCCAGTAAATCCTGGGTGAGAATCATAACTACACGGTGGGTCTGCTTTTTTATGACCACCTGCATGCATGACTTGGGAGCAAAAGAAGAGCAAATTGCAATGCTTCTTGCCCAGCTAGTCAGAAACCAAAGGAGGTGTGTGTTTTTCTGAGGGAATACGCTGCTCGGTGGGCTCCCTGAACATCAGATGACAAAAGAAGGCCCTTCTGAGCTAGACGGCGTTCAGTTTTGCTTTCCTTGTGTACCTCATTCAGCATCAGGACCCTTGTTTGGCGGGATGAAGGCAGAGGAGCAAGGCATCTTCTGCAGACTTCCTCTGGGACTCTGGCCACATTCAAGGACGCTTGAGCACAGCAGGCTGGAAGCACAGGTGCAGAGCCTCGCGTAGAAGGAAGTGGGGAACCAGTGCAGTTTACCTGCAGCGTCGGTGCCACGCCCACTCGGAGGACCTTCCGTGACAACTCTAGGGATGTCTGACACCTCGGGTGCCAGGATACCTCTCATTCCACAAATGCTGTTTCCGTTTCTCTCTATTGTTCCTTTCTTCTCCTCTGTTGGGTGCCCCACTGCTGTGGTCCAGCAGCCGGCTGGGCTTCCCCGTCGCCGCTGTCTGCACTGCATGCCCCCGTGCCAGCTGTGGGCTCACAGGTGGCACCCGCTTCCCACCTCTAGCCCCTAGCTCAGCTGGACGCTGGGCCCCAGGGCAGCCCTCAGGGGACAGGCTTTATTGATGACCCATGCAGCCACATCGTTCAAGGCCTCTTGACCCTACAAAGCTAACTCCCGTTCCTGTATTTTTGAGGTACACATACACCCATTTAGTCTCATGTAAATTAATCTTCAGTAACGTTTAAGTTAAAGCTCAATTTGCTTTTTAACTGGTATATAAAACATAAACACTGTACACTCACGTAGAGGACCCTGTGATGTTTCGACCCAGGCAGGCAGTGTGGAGTGTTTGACTCGGGCTCAGCGTGTCGTCTGCCAAACGTTCCTTAATGGCAGGAACATTCCGAATCCTTTCTTCAGGCTCTTCTTTGTTCTCGCGCTTGATCGGTTCCTGTCAGCTGCTCTCCTCCACTGTGACTCACGGAGTGTTGTAGTTGCTTTCCGACACTACGGCAAGGTGCCTGAGGCTAGACAATGTGCAAATCAGAGGTTTATTTAGCTCACAGTTCTGGAAGCTGAAGGTACAAGATGAGTGAGCCCCCAGTTCACTCACTCCCCCGGCCACTTGGGGTGGCCTCTTTGGCTGTCACACTGGGTGGATGGCATCATGGCAGGAAGGTGTAAGAGGGAGCAATCGCTGGCAAGGTCAGAGGCCGGAGAGTGGGAAGGGGTGGGAATGTCCTGCAGATCACCCTCGTGGACTACCTGGGGTCCACTAGGACCTCTGCAATCCCTTCTGAGGGCAGTGCTTCTAGTGCACTAACCACTTCCCACTAGGTGCTGCCTCTGGAGGGCCACCACCTCAACACCTCCAACACATAAACCCTTGGGGGACAGACCACCTGCAGAGCTGGGCAGCTATGCGTGCCCCCTACACCATGCAGAGCTCTTCTTGGGGGCACTGTCGTCCACCTCTACAGACACGCTGTCAAGCACAGTGCCTGGAGAAGGGTCACCTAGTAAAATCTCAACAATTGGAAATAAACTCCGTGCTGACGGGAGAGCGTTTCCATTCACGTGACAGGACTTGTTAGGGCTTCAAATTCCTGGACATGCATAAGAAGGGCGTTGGAGTCTCTCGAGTGAGCTTCTGATTCAACTGCCTGGAAGCTCTGGCTGTTGGGGGCGTCTGTGGAAATAATAAATATTATCAACTCAGTGTGTTCTGGATAGTTTGCCCATGGGAGGAGGGTTTGGAGGATAGTATGTGCTAGAGAAAAGATATGTGAGAAGCAAAAATGATGAGTGCCTTAATGGCAGTTTATCCTTTATTTCTTCTTTGAAAAGAATTTTTTTGTTTGTCACCTTACATTTCTGTGGATTTTGTGGTGAACGTATTCAAATCGCTCCAAGTGTTTGGAGATGTGTAATGCATTATTGTTAACTACCTTCACCCTGCCATGCCACGGAATACCAGCACCTCGTCCTCCTACCAGGTAATGACGTCACGCTCACCGATTGACAGCCCACGACTCCAGCTCAGCTCTGAGATGGACGGCATCTGGTGCCTCTTCCAAGCACGATCTATGCCTATTTCACTTCACGTAATGATCCCCTAGTGGATGCAGGGGCAGAGAAGAGGAGGTGTGTTCACAAGCACAAGGGAGAGAGGTGGCCGTGCTGGTGGTGTGGAAAGCGGCAGGATGTGTGGACGTTGCACAGTGGTGGCATAGTGTGGGGGGATCTCAACAGGATCAAGTTCATTTTGCTACTGGTATTTTCTCTCTCCTCTCTCGGCAATTTTTTGAGCTACTGAGAACCCATAACCACAGAGCACGATACTGGACGGCTGATTCGAACGGATTGTGCCACTCTGTGACCCCCTCCAGCAGAGGCCACCAGAAGGTTTGGAGGCACCCAGCTCTTTGTTGGTACTAGAGCTGCGCCTGGCACTGACACTCAGTGTCCAACCCCTAGGGAGTTGGATATTGTCCAGTTCTCTCTCCTGTGCCACAGGGACTCTGGGGTCAATGCAGAGAAGACAAAGATTTCAGCAAAAGGAAATAGGTAGACATTGAGGAAGTTGATGTTACGGTAGATCCAACACTTGTTTTAAAAAATTGGCAAAAAATACCTTTCATGCGTGAATCATGAACTTTAATATGGGAGCTCTAAGTATTTCTGTTAATTTTTTTTTCTAAAAGATTTCAGGGTTATTGAACTAAAAGAACTAAGGTGTTCAAATTAACTCTTCTGCCTCACCGAGGAAAAAGACATGTTTTAACTTTAAAATTGCCTTTATCTCTGGTTTCCATGATTCTCCATCCTTTCAGCTGACTTGATAGTGGGGACTGTACTGATTTGCACACTGAGAACCATTATGTCGCTTAGAAACAAATAGAACAAAGAGGAGGTGGTGGCAGAGAATGCAGGCGAGACTCCAGGGTCAGGTGTGAGCTGCCACTTGCTGCCTCACATCCTCCCTCCACTGCCCCTGGCGGAAGGAGAAGTCTATCCTGCTGTCCTCGCGTCTGTGATAGGATGAAGAATGGGATACTGGGTTCTAAATTGGGATACTAGAACTCAGTATTTCAGAGTGGAGCTGATTTTGTGGGCAGCAGGTGCAGAGGAGCAGGTGAGGACCAGCAGGGGCACAGGGGGACATCACGGCCCTTCTGCAGGATGAATTATCCAGGGCTGTGGGTCACATCAGTAGATGGTATTCAGATTGGAGAGAGGGCTGTTGCTGTGGTCCCCAAGACCCACAGGAAGGCTGAGAGTGGCCGGCATGGGAGCAGAGGGTGCTCCAGAGGACAGGGCTAGGCTGAGAAAGAAGCACACGTGGAGAATCAATGATTCTAGAAGGATCAACAATAGGTTCAGATGATATAGAAGTTTTAGCAGGGCTGAGCGGGAGAATAATACAAGAATAATATTTTACTTTCACTGGTGGAGGACCCAGGCACTATGTCATTTCCAGTGGGGTGGCCTGCACATTTCTAGATGAGGAGAGCTGACTTAAAATGAATTGAGTTCCAGAGTTTCAGAAGAAAGAAGGCTGGTATGTAGACAAGAGGTGAGCAGGTCAGAGATTGGCAGTGAGGGCAGGCTGCTTGTTGTCCACGTGGCCTCCACAAGCAAGTGTGGGGGAGAGGACAGCAGCCTGGTTCAGGGCCTGTGGTGCAGGGAGTCCCAGGGTCTTAGGACAGCAGCCTGGTTCAGGGCGTGTGCAGGGAGTCCCAGGGTCCTAGGACAGCAGCCTGGTTCAGGGCCTGTGGTACAGGGAGTCCCAGGGTCCTAGAATAGCAGCCTGGTTCAAGGCCTGTGCAGGGAGTCCCAGGGTCCTAGGACAGCAGCCTGGTTCAGGGCGTGTGCAGGGAGTCCCAGGGTCCTAGGACAGCAGCCTGGTTCAGGGCGTGTGCAGGGAGTCCCAGGGTCCTAGGACAGCAGCCTGGTTCAGGGCCTGTGGTGCAGGGAGTCCCAGGGTCCTAGGACAGCAGCCTGGTTCAGGGCCTGTGGTGCAGGGAGTCCCAGGGTCCTAGAATAGCAGCCTGGTTCAAGGCCTGTGCAGGGAGTCCCAGGGTCCTAGGACAGCAGCCTGGTTCAGGGCGTGTGCAGGGAGTCCCAGGGTCCTAGGACAGCAGCCTGGTTCAGGGCCTGTGGTGCAGGGAGTCCCAGGGTCCTAGAATAGCAGCCTGGTTCAGGGCCTGTGGGTAGGGAGTCCCAGGGTCCTAGGACAGCAGCCTAGTTCAGGGCCTGTGGGTAGGGAGTCCCAGGGTCCTAGGACAGCAGCCTGGTTCAGGGCCTGTGGTGCAGGGAGTTCCAGGGTCCTAGAATAGAAGCCTGGTTCAGGGCCTGTGGTGCAGGGAGACCCAGGGTCCTAGGACAGCAGCCTGGTTCAGGGCCTGTGGTGCAGGGAGTCCCAGGATCCTAGAATAGCAGCCTGGTTCAAGACCTGTGCAGGGATACCAGGGTCCTAGGACAGCAGCCTGGTTCAAGACCTGTGCAGGGATACCAGGGTCCTAGGACAGCAGCCTGGTTCAGGACCTGTGGGTAGGGAGTCCCAGGGTCCTAGGACAGCAGCGTGGTTCAGGGCCTGTGGTGCAGGGAGACCCAGGGTCCTAGGACAGCAGCCTGGTTCAGGGCCTGTGGTGCAGGGAGTCCCAGGGTCCTAGGACAGCAGCCTGGTTCAGGGCCTGTGGTGCAGGGAGACCCAGGGTCCTAGGACAGCAGCCTGGTTGAGGGCCTGTGGTGCAGGGAGTCCCAGGGTCCTAGGACAGCAGCCTGGTTCAAGGACTGTGCAGGGAGTCCCAGGGTCCTAGGACAGCAGCCTGGTTCAGGGCCTGTGGTGAAGGAGTCCCAGGGTCCTAGGACAGCAGCCTGGTTCAGGGCCTGTCGGTAGGGAGTCCCAGGGTCCTAGGACAGCAGCCTGGTTCAGGGTGTGTGCAGGGAGTTCCAGGGTCCTAGAATAGCAGCCTGGTTCAGGGCCTGTGGTACAGAGAGTCCCAGGGTCCTAGGACAGCAGCCTGGTTCAGGGCCTGTGGTACAGGGAGTCCCAGGGTCCTAGGACAGCAGCCTGGTTCAGGGCCGGTGGTGCAGGGAGTCCCAGGGTCCTAGGACAGCAGCCTGGTTCAGGGCCTGTGGTGCAGGGAGACCCAGGGTCCTAGGACAGCAGCCTGGTTCAAGGACTGTGCAGGGAGTCCCAGGGTCCTAGGACAGCAGCCTGGTTCAGGGCCTGTGGTGCAGGGAGTCCCAGGATCCTAGAATAGCAGCCTGGTTCAAGGCCTGTGCAGGGAGTACCAGGGTCCTAGGACAGCAGCCTGGTTCAGGACCTGTGGGTAGGGAGTCCCAGGGTCCTAGGACAGCAGCCTGGTTCAGGGCCTGTGGTGCAGGGAGACCCAGGGTCCTAGGAGAGCAGCCTGGTTCAAGGCCGGTGGTGCAGGGAGTCCCAGGGTCCTAGGACAGCAGCCTGGTTCAGGGCCTGTGGTACAGGCAGTCCCAGGGTCCTAGGACAGCAGCCTGGTTCAGGGCCTGTGGTGCAGGGAGTTCCAGGGTCCTAGAATAGCAGCCTGGTTCAGGGCCTGTGGTGCAGGGAGACCCAGGGTCCTAGGACAGCAGCCTGTTTCAGGGCCTGTGGTGCAGGAGGTCCCAGGGTCCTAGGACAGCAGCCTGGTTCAAGGCCTGTGCAGGGATACCAGGGTCCTAGGACAGCAGCCTGGTTCAGGACCTGTGGGTAGGGAGTCCCAGGGTCCTAGGACAGCAGCCTGGTTCAGGGTCGGTGGTGCAGGGAGTCCCAGGGTCCTAGGACAGCAGCCTGGTTCAGGGCCTGTGGTGCAGGGAGTTCCAGGGTCCTAGGACAGCAGCCTGGTTCAGGACCTGTGGGTAGGGAGTCCCAGGGTCCTAGGACAGCAGCCTGGTTCAGGTTCAGTGGTGCAGGGAGACCCAGGGTCCTAGGACAGCAGCCTGGTTCAGGGCCGGTGGTGCAGGGAGTCCCAGGATCCTAGAATAGCAGCCTGGTTCAAGACCTGTGTAGGGATACCAGGGTCCTAGGACAGCAGCCTGGTTCAGGACCTGTGGGTAGGGAGTCCCAGGGTCCTAGGACAGCAGCCTGGTTCAGGACCTGTGCAGGGAGTCCCAGGGTCCTAGGACAGCAGCGTGGTTCAGGGCCTGTGGTGCAGGGAGTCCCAGGGTCCTAGGACAGCAGCCTGGTTCAGGGCCTGTGGTGCATGGAGTCCCAGGGTCCTAGGACAGCAGCCTGGATCAGGGCCGGTAGTGCAGGGAGTCCCAGGGTCCTAGGACAGCAGCCTGGTTCAAGGACTGTGCAGGGAGTCCCAGGGTCCTAGGACAGCAGCCTGGTTCAGGGCCTGTGGGTAGGGAGTCCCAGGGTCGTAGGACAGCAGCCTGGTTCAGGGCCTGTGCAGGGAGTCCCAGGGTCCTAGGACAGCAGCCTGTTTCAGGGCCTGTGGTGCAGGGAGTCCCAGGGTCCTAGGACAGCAGCCTGGTTCAAGGCCTGTGCAGGGATACCAGGGTCCTAGGACAGCAGCCTGGTTCAGGACCTGTGGGTAGGGAGTCCCAGGGTCCTAGGACAGCAGCCTGGTTCAGGGTCGGTGGTGCAGGGAGTCCCAGGGTCCTAGGACAGCAGCCTGGTTCAGGGCCTGTGGTGCAGGGAGTCCCAGGATCCTAGAATAGCAGCCTGGTTCAAGGCCTGTGCAGGGAGTCCCAGGGTCCGAGGACAGCAGCCTGGTTCAGGACCTGTGGCTAGGGAGTCCCAGGGTCCTAGGACAGCAGCCTGGTTCAGGGCCAGTGGTGCAGGGAGTCCCAGGGTCCTAGGACAGCAGCCTGGTTCAAGGCCTGTGCAGGGATACCAGGGTCCTAGGACAGCAGCCTGGTTCAAGACCTGTGGGTAGGGAGTCCCAGGGTCCTAGGACAGCAGCCTGGTTCAGGGCCTGTGGTACAGGGAGTCCCAGGGTCCTAGGACAGCAGCCTGGTTCAGGGCCGGTGGTGCAGGGAGTCCTAGGGTCCTAGGACAGCAGCCTGGTTCAGGGCCTGTGGTGCAGGGAGACCCAGGGTCCTAGAACAGCAGCCTGGTTCAGGGCCTGTGGTGCAGGGAGACCCAGGGTCCTAGGACAGCAGCCTGTTTCAGGGCCTGTGGTGCAGGGAGTCCCAGGGTCCTAGGACAGCAGCCTGGTTCAAGGCCTGTGCAGGGATACCAGGGTCCTAGGACAGCAGCCTGGTTCAGGACCTGTGGGTAGGGAGTCCCAGGGTCCTAGGACAGCAGCCTGGTTCAGGGTCGGTGGTGCAGGGAGTCCCAGGGTCCTAGGACAGCAGCCTGGTTCAGGGCCTGTGGTGCAGGGAGTTCCAGGGTCCTAGAATAGCAGCCTGGTTCAGGGCCTGTGGTGCAGGGAGACCCAGGGTCCTAGGACAGCAGCCTGGTTCAGGGCCGGTGGTGCAGGGAGTCCCAGGATCCTAGAATAGCAGCCTGGTTCAAGACCTGTGCAGGGATACCAGGGTCCTAGGACAGCAGCCTGGTTCAGGACCTGTGGGTAGGGAGTCCCAGGGTCCTAGGACAGCAGCCTGGTTCAGGACCTGTGCAGGGAGTCCCAGGGTCCTAGAACAGCAGCGTGGTTCAGGGCCTGTGGTGCAGGGAGTCCCAGGGTCCTAGGACAGCAGCCTGGTTCACGGCCTGTGGTGCAGGGAGTCCCAGGGTCCTAGGACAGCAGCTTGGATCAGGGCCGGTGGTGCAGGGAGTCCCAGGGTCCTAGGACAGCAGCCTGGTTCAAGGACTGTGCAGGGAGTCCCAGGGTCCTAGGACAGCAGCCTGGTTCAGGACCTGTGGGTAGGGAGTCCCAGGGTCCTAGGACAGCAGCCTGGTTCAGGACCTGTGCAGGGAGTCCCAGGGTCCTAGAACAGCAGCGTGGTTCAGGACCTGTGGTGCAGGGAGTCCCAGGGTCCTAGGACAGCAGCCTGGTTCACGGCCTGTGGTGCAGGGAGTCCCAGGGTCCTAGGACAGCAGCTTGGATCAGGGCCGGTGGTGCAGGGAGTTCCAGGGTCCTAGGACAGCAGCCTGGTTCAAGGCCTGTGCAGGGATACCAGGGTTCTAGGACAGCAGCCTGGTTCAGGACCTGTGGGTAGGGAGTCCCAGGGTCCTAGGACAGCAGCCTGGTTCAGGGTCGGTGGTGCAGGGAGACCCAGGGTCCTAGGACAGCAGCCTGGTTCAGGGCCGGTGGTGGAGGGAGTCCCAGGATCCTAGAATAGCAGCCTGGTTCAAGGCCTGTGCAGGGATACCAGGGTCCTAGGACAGCAGCCTGGTTCAAGACCTGTGGGTAGGGAGTCCCAGGGTCCTAGGACAGCAACCTGGTTCAGGGCCTGTGGTACAGGGAGTCGCAGGGTTCTAGGACAGCAGCCTGGTTCAAGGCCTGTGCAGGGATACCAGGGTCCTAGGACAGCAGCCTGGTTCAAGACCTGTGGGTAGGGAGTCCCAGGGTCCTAGGACAGCAGCCTGGTTCAGGGCCTGTGGTACAGGGAGTCCCAGGGTCCTAGGACAGCAGCCTGGTTCAGGGCCGGTGGTGCAGGGAGTCCCAGGGTCCTAGGACAGCAGCCTGGTTCAGGGCCTGTGGTGCAGGGAGACCCAGGGTCCTAGAACAGCAGCCTGGTTCAGGGCCTGTGGTGCAGGGAGACCCAGGGTCCTAGGACAGCAGCCTGGTTCAAGACCTGTGGGTAGGGAGTCCCAGGGTCCTAGGACAGCAGCCTGGTTCAAGGCCTGTGCAGGGATACCAGGGTCCTAGGACAGCAGCCTGGTTCAAGACCTGTGGGTAGGGAGTCCCAGGGTCCTAGGACAGCAGCCTGGTTCAGGGTCGGTGGTGCAGGGAGTCCCAGGGTCCTAGGACAGCAGCCTGGTTCAGGGCCTGTGGTGCAGGGAGTTCCAGGGTCCTAGAATAGCAGCCTGGTTCAGGGCCTGTGGTGCAGGGAGACCCAGGGTCCTAGGACAGCAGCCTGGTTCAGGGCCGGTGGTGCAGGGAGTCCCAGGATCCTAGAATAGCAGCCTGGTTCAAGACCTGTGCAGGGATACCAGGGTCCTAGGACAGCAGCCTGGTTCAGGACCTGTGGGTAGGGAGTCCCAGGGTCCTAGGACAGCAGCCTGGTTCAGGACCTGTGCAGGGAGTCCCAGGGTCCTAGAACAGCAGCGTGGTTCAGGGCCTGTGGTGCAGGGAGTCCCAGGGTCCTAGGACAGCAGCCTGGTTCAGGGCCTGTGGGTAGGGAGTCCCAGGGTCCTAGGACAGCAGCTTGGATCAGGGCCGGTGGTGCAGGGAGTCCCAGGGTCCTAGGACAGCAGCCTGGTTCAAGGACTGTGCAGGGAGTCCCAGGGTCCTAGGACAGCAGCCTGGTTCAGGACCTGTGGGTAGGGAGTCCCAGGGTCCTAGGACAGCAGCCTGGTTCAGGACCTGTGCAGGGAGTCCCAGGGTCCTAGAACAGCAGCCTGGTTCAGGACCTGTGGGTAGGGAGTCCCAGGGTCCTAGGACAGCAGCCTGGTTCAGGGTCGGTGGTGCAGGGAGACCCAGGGTCCTAGGACAGCAGCCTGGTTCAGGACCTGTGCAGGGAGTCCCAGGGTCCTAGAACAGCAGCCTGGTTCAGGACCTGTGGTGCAGGGAGTCCCAGGGTCCTAGGACAGCAGCCTGGTTCACGGCCTGTGGTGCAGGGAGTCCCAGGGTCCTAGGACAGCAGCTTGGATCAGGGCCGGTGGTGCAGGGAGTTCCAGGGTCCTAGGACAGCAGCCTGGTTCAAGGCCTGTGCAGGGATACCAGGGTCCTAGGACAGCAGCCTGGTTCAGGACCTGTGGGTAGGGAGTCCCAGGGTCCTAGGACAGCAGCCTGGTTCAGGGTCGGTGGTGCAGGGAGACCCAGGGTCCTAGGACAGCAGCCTGGTTCAGGGCCGGTGGTGGAGGGAGTCCCAGGATCCTAGAATAGCAGCCTGGTTCAAGGCCTGTGCAGGGATACCAGGGTCCTAGGACAGCAGCCTGGTTCAAGACCTGTGGGTAGGGAGTCCCAGGGTCCTAGGACAGCAACCTGGTTCAGGGCCTGTGGTACAGGGAGTCGCAGGGTCCTAGGACAGGAGCCTGGTTCAGGGCCGGTGGTGCAGGCAGTCCCAGGGTCCTAGGACAGCAGCCTGTTTCAGGGCCTGTGGTGCAGGGAGTTCCAGGGTCCTAGAACAGCAGCCTGGTTCAAGGCCTGTGCAGGGATACCAGGGTCCTAGGACAGCAGCCTGGTTCAGGACCTGTGGGTAGGGAGTCCCAGGGTCCTAGGACAGCAGCCTGGTTCAGGGTCGGTGGTGCAGGGAGTCCCTGGGTCCTAGGACAGCAGCCTGGTTCAGGGCCTGTGGTGCAGGGAGTTCCAGGGTCCTAGAATAGCAGCCTGGTTCAGGGCCTGTGGTGCAGGGAGACCCAGGGTCCTAGGACAGCAGCCTGGTTCAGGGCCGGTGGTGGAGGGAGTCCCAGGATCCTAGAATAGCAGCCTGGTTCAAGACCTGTGCAGGGATACCAGGGTCCTAGGACAGCAGCCTGGTTCAGGGCGTGTGCAGGGAGTCCCAGGGTCCTAGGACAGCAGCCTGGTTCAGGGCCTGTGGTGCAGGGAGTCCCAGGGTCCTAGGACAGCAGCGTGGTTCAGGGCCTGTGGTGCAGGGAGACCCAGGGTCCTAGGACAGCAGCCTGGTTCATGGCCTGTGGTGCAGGGAGTCCCAGGGTCCTAGGACAGCAGCCTGGTTCAGGGCCTGTGGTGCAGGGAGTCCCAGGGTCCTAGGACAGCAGCCTGGTTCAGGGCCTGTGGTGCAGGGAGTCCCAGGGTCCTAGGACAGCAGCCTGGATCAGGGCCGGTGGTGCAGGGTGTTCCAGGGTCCTAGGACAGCAGCCTGGTTCAAGGACTGTGCAGGGAGTCCCAGGGTCCTAGGACAGCAGCCTGGTTCAGGGCCTGTGGGTAGGGAGTCCCAGGGTCCTAGGACAGCAGCCTGGTTCAGGGCCTGTGGGTAGGGAGTCGCAGGGTCCTAGGACAGCAGCCTGGTTCAGGACTTGTGGTGCAGGGAGACCCAGGGTCCTAGGACAGCAGCCTGGTTCAGGGCCTGTGGTGCAGGGAGTCCCAGGGTCCTAGGACAGCAGCCTGGTTCAGGGTGTGTGCAGGGAGTCCCAGGGTCCTAGGACAGCAGCCTGGTTCAGGGCCTGTGGTGCAGGGAGTCCCAGGGTCCTAGGACAGCAGCCTGGTTCAGGGCCTGTGGTGCAGGGAGACCCAGGGTCCTAGGACAGCAGCCTGGTTCAAGGCCTGTGCAGGGAGTCCCAGGGTCCTAGGACAGCAGCCTGGTTCAGGACCTGTGGGTAGGGAGTCCCAGGGTCCTAGGACAGCAGCCTGTTTCAGGGTCTGTGGTGCAGGGAGTCCCAGGGTCCTAGGACAGCAGCCTGGTTCAGTGCATGTGCAGGGAGTCCCAGGGTCCTAGGACAGCAGCCTGGTTCAGGGCGTGTGCAGGGAGTCCCAGAGTCCTAGGACAGCAGCCTGGTTCAGGGCCTGTGGTACAGGCAGTCCCAGGGTCCTAGGACAGCAGCCTGGTTCAGGGCCTGTGGTGCAGGGAGTTCCAGGGTCCTAGAATAGCAGCCTGGTTCAGGGCCTGTGGTGCAGGGAGACCCAGGGTCCTAGAACAGCAGCCTGGTTCAGGGCCTGTGGTGCAGGGAGACCCAGGGTCCTAGGACAGCAGCCTGGTTCAAGTACTGTGGGTAGGGAGTCCCAGGGTCCTAGGACAGCAGCCTGGTTCAAGGCCTGTGCAGGGATACCAGGGTCCTAGGACAGCAGCCTGGTTCAGGACCTGTGGGTAGGGAGTCCCAGGGTCCTAGGACAGCAGCCTGGTTCAGGGTCGGTGGTGCAGGGAGTCCCAGGGTCCTAGGACAGCAGCCTGGTTCAGGGCCTGTGGTGCAGGGAGTTCCAGGGTCCTAGAATAGCAGCCTGGTTCAGGGCCTGTGGTGCAGGGAGACCCAGGGTCCTAGGACAGCAGCCTGGTTCAGGGCCGGTGGTGCAGGGAGTCCCAGGATCCTAGAATAGCAGCCTGGTTCAAGACCTGTGCAGGGATACCAGGGTCCTAGGACAGCAGCCTGGTTCAGGACCTGTGGGTAGGGAGTCCCAGGGTCCTAGGACAGCAGCCTGGTTCAGGACCTGTGCAGGGAGTCCCAGGGTCCTAGAACAGCAGCGTGGTTCAGGGCCTGTGGTGCAGGGAGTCCCAGGGTCCTAGGACAGCAGCCTGGTTCAGGGCCTGTGGGTAGGGAGTCCCAGGGTCCTAGGACAGCAGCTTGGATCAGGGCCGGTGGTGCAGGGAGTCCCAGGGTCCTAGGACAGCAGCCTGGTTCAAGGACTGTGCAGGGAGTCCCAGGGTCCTAGGACAGCAGCCTGGTTCAGGACCTGTGGGTAGGGAGTCCCAGGGTCCTAGGACAGCAGCCTGGTTCAGGACCTGTGCAGGGAGTCCCAGGGTCCTAGAACAGCAGCCTGGTTCAGGACCTGTGGGTAGGGAGTCCCAGGGTCCTAGGACAGCAGCCTGGTTCAGGGTCCGTGGTGCAGGGAGACCCAGGGTCCTAGGACAGCAGCCTGGTTCAGGACCTGTGCAGGGAGTCCCAGGGTCCTAGAACAGCAGCCTGGTTCAGGACCTGTGGTGCAGGGAGTCCCAGGGTCCTAGGACAGCAGCCTGGTTCACGGCCTGTGGTGCAGGGAGTCCCAGGGTCCTAGGACAGCAGCTTGGATCAGGGCCGGTGGTGCAGGGAGTTCCAGGGTCCTAGGACAGCAGCCTGGTTCAAGGCCTGTGCAGGGATACCAGGGTCCTAGGACAGCAGCCTGGTTCAGGACCTGTGGGTAGGGAGTCCCAGGGTCCTAGGACAGCAGCCTGGTTCAGGGTCGGTGGTGCAGGGAGACCCAGGGTCCTAGGACAGCAGCCTGGTTCAGGGCCGGTGGTGGAGGGAGTCCCAGGATCCTAGAATAGCAGCCTGGTTCAAGGCCTGTGCAGGGATACCAGGGTCCTAGGACAGCAGCCTGGTTCAAGACCTGTGGGTAGGGAGTCCCAGGGTCCTAGGACAGCAACCTGGTTCAGGGCCTGTGGTACAGGGAGTCGCAGGGTCCTAGGACAGGAGCCTGGTTCAGGGCCGGTGGTGCAGGCAGTCCCAGGGTCCTAGGACAGCAGCCTGTTTCAGGGCCTGTGGTGCAGGGAGTTCCAGGGTCCTAGAACAGCAGCCTGGTTCAAGGCCTGTGCAGGGATACCAGGGTCCTAGGACAGCAGCCTGGTTCAGGACCTGTGGGTAGGGAGTCCCAGGGTCCTAGGACAGCAGCCTGGTTCAGGGTCGGTGGTGCAGGGAGTCCCTGGGTCCTAGGACAGCAGCCTGGTTCAGGGCCTGTGGTGCAGGGAGTTCCAGGGTCCTAGAATAGCAGCCTGGTTCAGGGCCTGTGGTGCAGGGAGACCCAGGGTCCTAGGACAGCAGCCTGGTTCAGGGCCGGTGGTGGAGGGAGTCCCAGGATCCTAGAATAGCAGCCTGGTTCAAGACCTGTGCAGGGATACCAGGGTCCTAGGACAGCAGCCTGGTTCAGGGCGTGTGCAGGGAGTCCCAGGGTCCTAGGACAGCAGCCTGGTTCAGGGCCTGTGGTGCAGGGAGTCCCAGGGTCCTAGGACAGCAGCGTGGTTCAGGGCCTGTGGTGCAGGGAGACCCAGGGTCCTAGGACAGCAGCCTGGTTCATGGCCTGTGGTGCAGGGAGTCCCAGGGTCCTAGGACAGCAGCCTGGTTCAGGGCCTGTGGTGCAGGGAGTCCCAGGGTCCTAGGACAGCAGCCTGGTTCAGGGCCTGTGGTGCAGGGAGTCCCAGGGTCCTAGGACAGCAGCCTGGATCAGGGCCGGTGGTGCAGGGAGTTCCAGGGTCCTAGGACAGCAGCCTGGTTCAAGGACTGTGCAGGGAGTCCCAGGGTCCTAGGACAGCAGCCTGGTTCAGGGCCTGTGGGTAGGGAGTCCCAGGGTCCTAGGACAGCAGCCTGGTTCAGGGCCTGTGGGTAGGGAGTCGCAGGGTCCTAGGACAGCAGCCTGGTTCAGGACTTGTGGTGCAGGGAGACCCAGGGTCCTAGGACAGCAGCCTGGTTCAGGGCCTGTGGTGCAGGGAGTCCCAGGGTCCTAGGACAGCAGCCTGGTTCAGGGTGTGTGCAGGGAGTCCCAGGGTCCTAGGACAGCAGCCTGGTTCAGGGCCTGTGGTGCAGGGAGTCCCAGGGTCCTAGGACAGCAGCCTGGTTCAGGGCCTGTGGTGCAGGGAGACCCAGGGTCCTAGGACAGCAGCCTGGTTCAAGGCCTGTGCAGGGAGTCCCAGGGTCCTAGGACAGCAGCCTGGTTCAGGACCTGTGGGTAGGGAGTCCCAGGGTCCTAGGACAGCAGCCTGTTTCAGGGTCTGTGGTGCAGGGAGTCCCAGGGTCCTAGGACAGCAGCCTGGTTCAGTGCATGTGCAGGGAGTCCCAGGGTCCTAGGACAGCAGCCTGGTTCAGGGCGTGTGCAGGGAGTCCCAGAGTCCTAGGACAGCAGCCTGGTTCAGGGCCTGTGGTACAGGCAGTCCCAGGGTCCTAGGACAGCAGCCTGGTTCAGGGCCTGTGGTGCAGGGAGTTCCAGGGTCCTAGAATAGCAGCCTGGTTCAGGGCCTGTGGTGCAGGGAGACCCAGGGTCCTAGGACAGCAGCCTGGTTCAGCGCCGGTGGTGCAGGGAGTCCCAGGATCCTAGAATAGCAGCCTGGTTCAAGACCTGTGCAGGGATACCAGGGTCCTAGGACAGCAGCCTGGTTCAGGGCCTGTGGTGCAGGGAGTCCCAGGGTCCTAGGACAGCAGCGTGGTTCAGGGCCTGTGGTGCAGGGAGACCCAGGGTCCTAGGACAGCAGCCTGTTTCAGGGCCTGTGGGTAGGGAGTCCCAGGGTCCTAGGACAGCAGCCTGGTTCAGGGCCTGTGGTGCAGGGAGTCCCAGGGTCCTAGTACAGCAGCCTGGTTCAGGGCCTGTGGTGCAGGGAGTCCCAGGGTCCTAGGACAGCAGCCTGGTTCAGGGCGTCTGGGTAGGGAGTCCCACGGTCCTAGGACAGCAGCCTGGTTCAGGGCCTGTGGTGCAGGGAGTCCCAGGGTCCTAGGACAGCAGCCTGGTTCAGTGCATGTGCAGGGAGTCCCAGGGTCCTAGGACAGCAGCCTGGTTCAGGGCCTGTGGGTAGGGAGTCCCAGGGTCCTAGGACAGCAGCGTGGTTCAGGGCCTGTGGTGCAGGGAGTCCCAGCGTCCTAGGACAGCAGCCTGGTTCAGGGCCTGTGATGCAGGGAGTCCCAGGGTCCTAGGACAGCAGCCTGGTTCAGGGCGTGTGCAGGGAGTCCCAGGGTCCTAAGACAGCAGCCTGGTTCAGGGCCTGTGGTGCAGCGAGTCCCAGGGTCCTAGGACAGCAGCCTGGTTCAGGGCCTGTGGGTAGGGAGTCCCAGGGTCCTAGGACAGCAGCCTGGTTCAGGGCCTGTGGTGCAGGGAGTCCCAGGGTCCTAGGACAGCAGCCTGGTTCAGGTCCTGTGGTCCAGGGAGTCACAGCATCATGTTAGTAGGACACCAACGTTTTTCATGTTGTGTTGTCTTGTCACTGCCTTGAAGTTGATTAACTTTTAAAGTAAGAAACCCTGCCTTTTCATTTTGCACTAGATCTAGCAGTTATCTTGTGAGTTCTCCTTGAAAGGAAGACGATGGCTTCCGGAGAGCATGGTGACATGGCTCCATTCTGCAGGCAGAGAAGAGCACTGTCACAGTTCTAAGCGTGACAGAGTGTGGGCTCATTCATTTTCTTGGTGCTATAAGGTGCCACCAGGTATTGGTGGATACCATGAAGCACAACCTGATCCTGGGAGACGTGCTAACCTGAAGACAATCCTCTGCAGGGAGAATTAGGTTTTCTATCTGACAATGACATTACAAGAACATTGTAGCGGGAATGTTCAGCTTTCTTCATTTCTTGAGACAGGTGTGATTAGAAGGTATTTATTGCTGTCAAATTATTATTCATAATCCTCTGAAATATGAATCTAAATGTTGCTGCACTTCAGAAGGCCTGATATTCCTTTCAACCTTGCACCTCATTCACTTTTTTTGGTGAAAGATACTGAAAATTCACACCTAGGGTATAACAGGGACTCCTGAGGTGGAGGCCAAGGGTAGCTTGACAGGCCAGGAGGAGGAGGTCACCTTGTTTTTTGTGCAGGTGAGATCAGAAAGATCAAGAGAGTAAAATAGAATCATCGCATACGAATTCCGCAGAATAAATTGGATCCAGGTGCCTCGTGCTAAAACCAGTCTGTTGTGCATTCCTGTTCTGCTCCTCACCTTCGCTGTCGTCCTTCCCAAGCCCAAGCCGTGGGCAGAGGGGTCACATCACCTTCTCTGTCATCCAGGGCTGTGGGCAGTGGGGTCACATCACCTTCTCTGTTATCCAGGGCCATGGGCAGAGGGGTCAGTTCACCTTCTCTGTCATCCAGGGCCCTGGGCAGAGGGGTCACGTCACCTTCTCTGTCCTCCAGGGCCCTGGGCAGTGGGGTCATGGTCACCTTCTCTGTCATCCAGGGCCCTGGGCAGTGGGGTCATGGTCACCTTCTCTGTCATCCAGGGCCCTGGGCAGAGGGGTCACGTCACCTTCTCTATCCTCCAGGGCCATGGGCAGAGGGGTCACGTCACCTTCTCTGTCATCCAGAGCTGTGGGCAGTGGGATCATGGCTCATGCTGCCAGGTTCCTGATGTCAGCGAAGCCCGTCTTCTTGAGGCACGTGGCTTGGAGCATCCGATGCAGAGACCTCAGCTGGGAGCCACTCTGTGAAGCTACCTGGTCTGCCTGCATCTGGATGGATTCCTGGCAGCCAGCACTGAGCAGGCCACCATGCATGTGGCCCTGAGGCCATGGAGTTGCTTCCGACATCCTGAACGCTCTCAAGGCTGTCAGGGAATGGGGGACCACGTGTGTCCTCACAAAGTTTTTCTCCTAATCCCTTTTATAATTGTAGCCTTTACATTTCCCGTTCCTTGTCATTAAGAGTAAATTTTGCCTGTGGTGCACGGCGTAGATCAGAAGCATATTTGTAGGCAGGCATGCCTGGTTGACTCAGCAAAGTTTGCAGGAAGGAATTTCTCCCCTGAATTGCCTCTGCAGCCTTCTGGAATACTCGTTCATCAATTCATTTGGTTTTGTGCCAACATTATTGAAGTTAGGTAGCTTTGGTGCACCAACTTTTTTTTATTCTAAGATTTGGGGCTGTCCTGGGTCCTGTGCATTAAGTTGTGAATTTTAGAGTCACATTTTCAATTTCTACAGAAACACCTGTAAGAATTTTCATTGCACTCGAGTGAATTTACGAATCAGCATGGGAAGACTTGGTTAACAATGTTGTGCCTCCGACCCCAGAATGCACTCCGTATTTCCATTTGTTTAGGTCTTTAAGACTTTTATCTCACCAGTGTTTTGTGGATTTCAGAATGCAGGTCTTACATATTTTTGTCAGAGTTATTACTGAGTGTTTCAAAAAATTCATATCATTTTAATAACTAATTTTCCTACAGTTGGTTGCTGGTGTCGGGAGTACCTTGGTTTCTGAGCCCGATCTTGTCTCCCACAGCTCGGCGATAGCTCGTTGTTGGTTAGAATAGCTGATGCCCTCCAGGGCCTAGTGGAGGCCTCGCTCACCTGTGAAGGGGCAGCTCCCGGTCTTCTTCCAGCCCTGCTGGCTTCCACTCCTTTTGCACTGGGTGGACCTGTCGGGGAGTCTTGGTGAGAAGTGGTAAAGTGGACCCTTACTCACTTTTTATTAGTTTATGGAGAACATTTTATTAATTTTAGCAGAGAGCATTCGGGAAGTCTCGTGCAGGGATGCCTTGCTTCTTCCTCTCGTCTGCCTTTTAACTGTGGCGTGAAAGCGTTCACGCTGTTTCCACGAGTGCTCGTTGGGCCAGGTTGAAACCCTGCCCTTGGCCCTTGCTCACTGCTGCCCCTCACTCCCCTTCCCGCGCTTCCTGCCTTCTTAGGGGTTATTTTCTGGGACTGAAGTGTCCCCGTTCCTGGTGTCCTGTGCTGCCTGTGCTGTTTTAGGGGTCGTTAGTATCTTGGGAGGCTCTGCCGCCTTCATGTGTCCTCCTCGCATGTTTCCAGCTCCAGGTTTGAACACACATGATACAGCCATGCCAGTGCCGTGACCTTCTGCCTGGCTCGTGTGACCAGGTCTCCCCGTGTTTCTCTTTACGGTGTGTCGGTCCTTCTGCTACTCTGCCTTCCTGTAATTTTTTTGGATTTAGAGAGGAAATTTTGCCTTGTGGAGCCCTGAGTATTTTTGTATTTCTGCAAATTATCTCCAGTTCTTGGGGGACTGCTGCTGTTTGGAAACAATTTGACACTTTGGAGACTTGAATGTAAGATTTCTTACATTACAACACAGAGTGGCACTTCATTTAGAACTAATCGTCCCCTCGGGGGGAAGACGCGCCTGGGATGGCACACAAGCCTGTAGGCGGCATGGAGAGACTGGCACCAGGCCAGGCCGCCGTGAGCTCCCAGTGCTCTTCCTTCTGGGGTGGTCGCTTCCTGACCTCGGGAAGGCTCCTGGAAGGTGGGTCCTGGTCACCATCAGCCACAGGCTGGAGGGGCCTTCTTCATATAATTTTACTAGTATGCATTTGGTATTAACACAAAATAGAAATATACACATAAAAGCATTCATAAAAGGCCTGGATGATTTGTACAGCGCTGTGCAAAATGGATATGTAGAAGTTTTGAAAATTACTAAACATTCAGGGCGAAAGCAGGAGAGCATGTAGCAAAGCACAGGATCCATTTCGGCCCAGCTGCGTAGACTGCACACCCAGGCAGCCAGCTCTGACCGCAAGGGTCAGAGAGTCACATTCATCTGGTTTTTAAAATAAGAGCAAAGTGCGGTCCTAGATGGTTTGATTTAATAGATTGTGATTTATCTATAAAATACCATGAAACCATTCAAATTCATGTCAGAAGACACTCCAGTTTCATCAGTTAACTGTCCCAGCCTGGCACGCTGCGACCTGCCTACAGTTCTCTTGCAGGTAGTTTCAGAATGATCAGATGAAGTTCAATAGATCTTGCAGTCTTGTCTTTCTTGGATGCAATAAAATGGCTGAACTTTATTCTTCTGGGAAAAGAAAAATTATGCATGCTTTGAAACAGAAGGATAATATGATCAAATCTGTGTTTTAGAGAAAATCATGATTAAAAATGGTCCAAGAGTTTCTTATAGTCCACCTACATGGGGGAAAACCAAGATCGGTGAAGTAGCATTTTGTAGCACGATAGCTGCCCCTGCTTTATCCTTTCCGGACCCACTGTCTGTCCACCCAGTTTCTCTGTCGCCATGCAGGCTGCCCCTTCTCCTTCAGGTTAGGTGGGGAGTATGAAGACAGCCTTTCCCCATTTGGCTCCCCTCTCGTCTTTCTAAGTTGGCCGTAGGCCTTCTATCTGTGGAATTTGCAGTCGATCACTCTGTGCTGCAACGTTGTTTCCTTTCTTCCTTCTTGCAGTGTGCGCGGCATGACAACGCCTTCATTGCAGAGGTCCTGATTGACAGAGGAGTTAACGTCAACCACCAGGATGAGGACTTCTGGACGCCAATGCACATCGCCTGTGCGTGTGACAACCCCGACATCGTCCTGCTGCTGGTCCTGGTAAGCCCCTCAACCCTGTTTACCTGACCTCTCAAACCTCGGAGGCACGTACCAGCCTGTGTACTTAGTGACATTTCACAACGCATGCTGTTGCATTTGAAAAGAGCGTGTGTCTGTGTCCTCACTTTTGCACCTGGAACACAGGGTCAGTAGTTTCCAAGGCTGGGTGTGGGGTTTTCCGGGAACCCCAGCCTCAGGCATGGTCAAGATGGCGCCTGACGCTGAGCCAGAGGCGGCCAGCTATACAGTAAACAACCAGCGAATTCCAATAATTGGCTAGTTAATGATGTGACTAGGGCATGCCCCCCCTCGTGCACCCGTCCTGTGCCTGCAGCTGTCCGCGTTTATCTTGTGTACTCTCCCCTGATTGACTGAAGTGTATATAAGCCTGGTGGGTGAGAGAGTAGGGAGAAGCTGAGGAAGGGAGAAGCTGAGGAAGGGACGGAAGAAGCGGAAGAACCGGCGGCGACGACGGCGGCCGCGGCAGCAGCGGGAGCGGAGCTGGAAGGAGGAAGTACGCGGGAGTGGAAGGAGCTGGGAAAAGGAAAGCTGAAAGTGCGAAGAAGTTAGGGGTAAGAGAAGCGTAGGAAAGAACCTGTGCACAATAAACTTCCAAAGCTTCAGACGTTTGCCGTGTCTCTCTCTGCGGGCAGAGGGGACGCGACAGCTGGTGCCGAAACCCGGGACTATAAAAGGGACAAGGTAAGATATCTTAAAAAAATTTTTTTAACAAGCTAAACCGGTTATAAAAAAGTCAAAAAAGGTAAACAGGTAAAAAAGTCAAAAAAGGTAAACAGGTAAAGAAGTCAAAAAAGGTAAACAGGTAAAGAAGTCAAAAAAGGTAAACAGGTAAAGAAGTCAAAAAAGGTAAACAGGTAAAGGAGAGGCGCCTCGACGTTCGCGGTATAGCGACTATCCGGATACGCGGAATGCGGTCCAGTTAAAGGGTATCAGGACACGCTATCAGCGGTCCTGGGGGCACGCGGAATGCGGTCCAATTAAAATAAAAATAAGGACACACGGAAGGTGGTCCGGTATCGGGACACGCCATTAGCGGTCCTGGCGCGTGGAACGCGGTCTAATTAAAGTGAAAGTAGAAACATGTTTGAAGCGGTCCAATTAGGTAGTACGTGAAAAGCCGCTATAAAAATTTTAATGCGCACTTGATAGTTTTCCTTTCAGCAATCTCCTTGCTCCTGGCAGCTAGGCCACTGTTATTGAAATTGCCAAAACTAAAGCTATTCAGATTAGTAGCAATGGGGTCTGGGTGCGGCAACCCCTCAGGGAACCATTGAAAAACAATGGGACGCCATTGAGGGAGGAAAAAAAAAAAAAAAAAAAAAAAACAGCTAAAGTAAAGAAAAGCCGCTTAGTGTGCCACAAGGGGTATCTTCATGAACAGGGTCTAATAGTAACAGAAAAGAACGCTTAAAGAGAATAAAGTGAGGAAAGATTGAGTGGTGGTGACCTAGAAAATAATTGCTCAAAAAATCTAAGAACAAGGGAAAAAAGAGAACTAAGTCTAACACAAAGAACCCCCAAAAAGAAATAACCAAGTGGTAGTGAAAACTTAAGAACAAGGGAAAAAGGTAGGAGAAACCTAAGCCTAATAAAAAGAGCTTCAAAATCTGTAGAACCTGCTGGTATTTGAGGAGTAAATGGAGATACCATCAACCATTAGAAAAACTTTAAAGAGGCAGTTAAGACTATTGGAGACAGGTATGCAGAGCAGTGTTATCTGGAGAACAATGGCTAATTGGGGAAGCTCAGTGGCAAGAAATAGCTGTTGAAACTGCTTGCAGAAACATAGTGGCAAGGTTTCCCGATAGAAATGTTAATAGGAGAAGGCCAATACGTTTCAATAGATGCACAAAATCAGCAGCAAGGAGATAATGCTCTAACAAAAGATAAGAGATAACTATAGTAAAATCTGTTACACCTTATGCCCCAGGGCTGTGTCCAGGATGCAGAGGAGGAGGTCATTGGAATAGTGCCTGTCAGTCTATTAGAGATAGGGAAGGTAATTTTCTGGGTTTGGATCCTGGGCTTCGAAGAAACGGGAGACAGGGCCCTCCCCAGGCCCGCAACAAATATACGGGGTAGTTCAGCAAGTTCCCCGACGGTGGTATCCTCCCACGGAGAGGGGGAGCGCAGAGCCACCTCAGGAAGTGCAGGATTGGACATCTGTGCCACCTCCAGACTCATACTAACCCCAGATATGGGGGTGCAGATGATTGATACCGACTGGCATGAAAAAATCCCACAGAACAGTGTAGGGCTATTACTAGGTAGAGGTTCCTCAACACTAAAAGGACTTATAGTACACCCAGGGGTTATTGATCCTGATTTCACTGGACAAATAAAAGCCTTGGTCTCTTCACCAAAAGGAATTACGGTCATCTCTCCAGGGGATCGCATTGCACAAATGCTTATATTGCCCAGTCAACATTCTTTGTGGCCCAGTGAAAATACAAATAAAAGACAAGGAGGTTTTGGATCAACAGGAACCACTTTAATAAACCTTACTATGGATATGGAACAGAGGCCCCTCCTAAAATTAAAAGTAGGAAATATGGAATTTACAGGTTTATTAGATACAGGAGCAGACAAAAGTATTATCAGTGCAATGGTCTGGCCAAAGCACTGGCCATTGATCACAGCAGCTCAGAGCTTGAGAGGCTTAGGAGTAGCAGAGAGCCCCAATCAAAGTGCTTCCTCATTATCATGGAAAGATACAGAGGGACACACAGGTATATTTCAACCATATGTCTGTAATGTTCCTATTAGCCTATGGGGACGAGACGTCCTGCAGCAAATGGATATGAAACTCACCACTGACCAGATTTACCAAGGGACTCCTGTAAGAAATATGTTACAAAATATGGATTATGATGATAAAAAAGGATTAGGAAGACATAGCCAAGGATCTACCCAACCACTGCCTTTACCCCCACCAAAAAATGATTCTCATGGATTGGGTTTTTCCTAGGGGCCACTGATAAACCATCAATCCCTATAATATGGAAAGATGATAAGCCTCGCTGGATTCCACAGTGGCCCCTAACAAAAGAAAAGCTAGAGGCAGCTCATAAGTTAGTACAAGAGCAGGTACAAGCAGGTCATTTACAACATTCTACCTCTCCTTGGAATACTCCAATATTCTTAACAAAGAAAAAATCAGGAAAATGGAGGTTATTACATGATTTAAGAGCCATAAACGAACAAATGTACCCTATGGGACCCGTCCAATGTGGACTCCCTCTTGTCACTGCACTACCAAAAAATTGGCCTATTATTATTCTGGATTTAAAAGATTGCTTTTTCTCTATACCCTTGCACAAAAATGATTGCTGGAGATTTGCCTTTACTTTGCCCTCTCTTAATCACACTCAGCCTGACCAGAGATTCGAATGGACTGTGTTGCCTCAAGGTATGGCTAACAGTCCTACTATATGTCAAATATACGTAGATAAAGCGTTAACAACTACTAGACAAAAGTTTAAGAGATTGTTGATTTATCACTATATGGACGACATACTTATTTGCCATCCAGAAAAAGAAGTTTTGTTAGAAGCATTACAATTTATGACTCAAGCATTAGAAAAGAGAGGACTAACGATAGCCCCTGAAAAATTACAATTAGAGGAGATCCAAGAATATTTGGGTACAAGGCTCACTGCTACTACAGTCAGACCAATAAGGTTGACCATCAGGACAGATCAATTGAATACCTTGAACGATTTTCAGAAACTCTTGGGTGACATTAACTGGATCAGATCCTATTTAAAATTATCCACAGGGGAATTAAAACCTTTATTCGATATATTAAAAGGTAATCCTGACTTGAATTCCCCTAGGAAACTTACTCCTGAAGCACGGATATCCTTACAGCTAGTAGAGAATAGACTTCAGCAATGTTACGTTGATCGTTGTGATCCTACTCAACCATTAAGTTTAATCATAATCTCAGAGAAGCATACCCCCTTTGGCATAGTTTGGCAAGGAGGACCTCTGCAAAGTATAAATCTCCCTAGCTCTCCGGCTAAAACATTGCAATCATATCCCCAAGCTATTGCTCAGGTAATATTCAAGGGAATAGAGTCTTGCATTACTGTTTTTGGAATCCATCCATCTATTATTATAACTCCTTATTCCACTCAGCAAATTAAATGGTTAATTAATAATGATGATGATTGGTCAGTATTATATTGTACCACTTCAGCTCAGTTCGATAACCATTATCCCCAACATCCCTGGATTCAATTCTGTAAAAATACTCCCATAGTTTTCCAAAAGTGACTAGTGTCCAGCCTCTTAAAGATTGTGTAACCATTTTTACTGATGGCTCCAAAAATGGAGTAGGTGCAGTACTTATCGGTGAACAACTTCATACCATAATAGTTCCACCCAACTCTGCACAGGTTACTGAACTTGCAGCTGTAATATTAGCCTTTAAATTAGCAGATAATCAGCCATTCAATCTTCTATCTGATAGCTTATATATCGTTAACGCTTTACAGGTTCTTGAAACGGTACCTCATATTTCTTCCATGTCCACGGTAGCTTCTTACTTTACTACACTACAAAACCTTATCCTACAGCGTAAACATCTATTCTATGTAGGACATATTAGAGCTCATTCTAATTTACCAGGACCTTTGGCCAATGCTAATGACTTGGTAGATATGGCCACCAAATCAATTTTTGTTTTTTCCATAGAGGAACAAGCAAAACTCTTTCATGAAAAATTTCATGTAAATTCCACTACTTTGAGCAGAAAATTTCCTATATCCAAATGTATGGCTCGACGAATAGTAAAAAATTGTCAACATTGTGCTCCTTTAATCCCAGTGCAATCCTTTGGAGTTAACCCTAGGGGACTGCTGCCTGGCCATATTTGGCAGATGGATGTAACCCATATTTCTGAATTTGGTACTGTTAAGTATGTACATGTGTCAGTAGACACTGCTTCAGGGGTCATTATGGCTTCTGCTCATTCTGGAGAAAAGGTAAAAGATGTCATTCAACACTGCCTACAAGCATTTGCTGGCTGGGGCATACCTAAAGTCATTAAAACAGATGATGGTCCTGCTTATACTTCCAAAAGCTTCCAGTTGTTTTTACAAACATTTAACATCCAATTAGTCACTGGCATCCCCTATAATCCTCAGGGACAGGGCATTGTGGAAAGAGCACATCTTACCTTAAAAAATTGTCTAAATAAACAAAAAGGGGGAATAGGAGCCTCCTACAAGTCTCCTAAAGATAAACTTAATTTAGTTCTTTTCATTCTAAATTTCTTAACTTTGGATAGGGACGGCCATTCTGCAGCTGATCGACATTATAATCCCCATAATACTCCTCAAGTATGGGCAAAATGGAAAGATATCCTGACAGGTTGTTGGAAAGGACCGGATCCAGTCCTTCGTTGGGTCCGAGGGTCTGTTTGTATTTTCCCACAGGATCAACAGACTCCAGTCTGGATTCCAGAAAGGCTGGTCAGAGTTTTACAGCATGCAAGTGATGCTGCTCCTCCTCACAATGGCGAGTTTGAGCCTTCCTCCAATAACAGAAACTCGGACGGAGAGGCAAACCCGGAACCTATGGGCCATTGTTAGCCTGGCCATATTTTTCATTTCTGACTAACATATTTTTTATCCTTCCTTTTCTTGTTTTTCACCAATTTTTCTACAAGTCTGTCAATTCTACTGATGATTTTTCAGGTCATGCTGTTTTTGGTGACAAGGATATTTCTAGCCTTTCTTTGCCTTAACAGGAGGAATTTCTGCACTTTGCCGTTGGAATCATGCTACAAATCAGACCCAGAGTAGAGCAACTTGTTCTGCTGACCCTAGCTGTGATATTGCTTTTCCTCCTACGTCAACTTGTGTATTCTTTTTTATGTTTCTACCAACTAACATTTCTAATAACACCTCTTAACTGTTCACTGACTGTGTCCTATCTCTCACAATACTGGAATGGTTCTTTTGCCACCTGTGCAATTTGCACATTTCTATCTCCCTACCAGTCCTAGTTTCTGTTGCAGATATAGAATTGCCAGTGCTATTATCAAGAAGCAGGGGAGGCTTTGACATTGCAACAGCCGTGATCACTGCCACCACAGTCCTTGCAGTAGCAGCATTGACACAACCACAACAATGATCATTCGGCCGAGAATGCAGTTGCAGCCTTTCAGACCATAGAGACTCTATCAGAGAGTGGACTCATTATAAGAACAAGTGGATGCTTTGCAAGAACTTTTGGGACTGGGATGCGTTTATTCCCTGAGAGCTGCTTTGTGTTACCCATGTTGTAACTCTATTGGGATGTATATTGTTTCTGTATTTGATATGGCTATAAGGTTCTTCTGTTTATAGAATTGTCAAACAGTGGGCAAGCTTAGGAGCTATGGTGGTACCCCTCTGCCTTGGCCTTCTTCTCTTCATTCGTTTTGGCATGCATCTGCAAACTAGCCAATAGAGAGATCAAATTATTTTTCATCAGGCCATGACCGCCCTAAAGGCCGACAGCCCCCCATTAGTATGGCTCTTGATGCTGGATCGGTAGTCAAGGACGGGTAATGAAGTAGGTGGCTGTGTACCGACCTAAGACAGGAGCTGCAGCATGCTCTGCAGGCTCTGATGACGGGTAAGGACATATGCTGACCACTCAGCCTAAGACAGACACGGTCCCGAGCCTTAGTTTAATATTAAAGAAGGGGGATCTGTGGGGTTTTCCGGGAACCCCAGCCTCAGGCATGGTCAAGATGGCGCCTGACGCTGAGCCAGAGGCGGCCAGCTATACAGTAAACAACCAGCGAATTCCAATAATTGGCTAGTTAATGATGTGACTAGGGCATGCCCCCCCTCGTGCACCCGTCCTGTGCCTGCAGCTGTCCGCGTTTATCTTGTGTACTCTCCCCTGATTGACTGAAGTGTATATAAGCCTGGTGGGTGAGAGAGTAGGGAGAAGCTGAGGAAGGGAGAAGCTGAGGAAGGGACGGAAGAAGCGGAAGAACCGGCGGCGACGACGGCGGCCGCGGCAGCAGCGGGAGCGGAGCTGGAAGGAGGAAGTACGCGGGAGTGGAAGGAGCTGGGAAAAGGAAAGCTGAAAGTGCGAAGAAGTTAGGGGTAAGAGAAGCGTAGGAAAGAACCTGTGCACAATAAACTTCCAAAGCTTCAGACGTTTGCCGTGTCTCTCTCTGCGGGCAGAGGGGACGCGACAGCTGGGGACCACCTAGTTCTAAGCCTGTGTGGCTGCAGGCCAAGCTTGACCCTGCTTCCTTTTCTTTGCAAATGCATGTGTTGATGCAGGTCAGTGCTGGCTAACATGGTGTGTTCCTTGTATTTTTCAATTCACTCTCATTTTCTAAAATTGTAGCCAAATTGGCATGCACTCATATGGAAATATGGCTTTGATTGCAGTTCTGTGATGGTTACATCTAGAAAAGTGTGCCCATAATGTTTATTTACGAGAAAATGAAAACTTAACAGGCTTTGGAGTTTGCTGTTTGTTGTTTTCTCTTATATCATAGACCCTGGCATTAATGCCCACACATACCACTTGGGAATTCTTTTATGATTAATTCATCTCTAAAAGGGGTTTTAAGAATCTATGCAAGATTTTTAAAAAACATACTGGAATAGAAGAATAAGTGTGATTTGGTTTTTTTCCCATTATTAATAAAAATCATGTAATTCCTTAATGATTTCCTGCTTTGTACCTAGCTTTCCATACATATTACCTCACATAAGCTCCATGATTTCACATGCAAGAAAATGTTGTTCAGATATTTTAAGCAGCTTCCCATATGCCAGAAACAAACCCTAGAATTGCACTTGGGTTCCCGAGCACAGCCCAGCCTTTCTGGGTCTGCCTGCATCCACTGCCTGTGCCTGCCTAGCGAATGACCTCCCGCTTGGTGGCTGCACCCAAGAGAAAACCACCCTTTCACAGCCAGGAGGTCAGACGTCTGAAATCGGGCGCAGTGCCACACCCGCTTGTGGGCTCTGAGGAGAAACCTAGGCTGGTCCTCGCGACCCTGGGCTTGGAGGTACCTCACTCCAGTCTCTGTGAGGTCCTTCTCTGCATCCCCATGTTCAGTCACCCTCTCCTTCCTCTTCTAAAGACACCAGACATTGGATTCAGTGCCCTGGCGGACTCAGTAGGACTTCATCTTGAGTCGACACTGAGACCTTATTTCCAAGTAAGGGAACATTCATAGATAGAAGGCATGAGAACTTCCATGTGTCTTTAATGGGACAAAATCAATGATTACAGTGCCTCTTCCCCCATTTTTAAAATAAAGAGCAGAGATATTTGAGGATTAAACACTGTGAATTGGGACTTCTTTAATCCTGTAAGAGGATCGATTTCACCTCATTTTTCTGATTTGTTCTGTAACATCTTTTCTAAAGTGGGATATATGTCACTGAAAAATTTTTTTTTTATTTAAATACTCAAAGATGGAAACTGTGTTAAATTAAAAAGGAAGGATAAAAGAAAGATTAGCTTGAAATAGAAACTGGAGTGCTCATTCTCTACATGAAAAATGTGAAAAATGACTGAACTAATTTATAAGAATATAATCTTTGTTTTGGAGAAACAGAGCCTAAAAGGAATGATTGGCAGCACTGCAGGTTGAGGATGTGCCCAGTGCACACAGGACACACAACCCAGGGTCTGGGGTCTCCTTGTGAGTGATGCTGTGCAGGGCGAAATTTTAGTCTCTAGAATGCTCAGAGCTCACGGAGCATCCGGCTCCGCAGGGTGCAGGGGGGCTTGGCTTGTGCTCATTGTTCAGTACGCTTTCTGGAGGGTTCGGTCCCTGGATGATGTGGGTGAGATGGTTGCTTCCAGGCTGTGAGAATGGAGAACAAACTTCCCCATGACTTTGGCGCTCTTCTTATATTCTGATTTTTTGTTCCCAAATATTGGTTGGAAGACTCCAAAATATTTTCAAAATCTATGTCCATTTAATCTTGCTAATTGTTATTAATTACACTAAACCTATTGCCAAAAGTGCCTTTTTAAGTTTTTTCTACATGCAGAATGGTCATATTTATTCTCAAAAAAAAATCAGTGTTCACGTGGCTGTGCTTAGAAGTTTAAAATCCTTCTTCCGCGTCCTCTGTGCAGTTGATGGTCAAAGACTTCACCTCCTTGAGTTTGGACAGGTTTGTCGGCTGGGGTTCAGTGCCAACCCAGACTCTCCCCTCCATTCTCCCGTGTCTCACCTCCTAATCCACAATGGCACAGGGTAGGAGGGTCTCTTCTTTGTGTGGTCTCCGTGAGTCAGGGCGAGGCACCTGGCATGATACCTACAATTAAATATCACAGGCACAACCCAGAATCAATGCACCAAAGCATGAAAAAAATTTAAAAAAAGCTCTCAGTGTCTGTGTTGTGCTTTCAAGGGGCAGGGGCCCCACCCACAGGCAACGCCACGCCGTGGGCATACAGGGCCACCAGGTGGCAGAAGCATCGACGTCACCAGTGGACTAAGGGAAGCAAACCCCTGAGGCCACCCTGAGGAGAGAGGCTGGTGTTCATGGCCAGAGCTCGGCTTTGGGCCTGTCTCTGTGTCACTGTGCAAGGCGGTACGGGACTTGGCTCTCCCCAGAAGCTCTTTGAATAGATGAGGAAATGTACAGCAGCTCTGTTTTTACTGAAGCTGCACAGGATCTTCCAAGGAAATCAGTAGCAATGGCACTAATCCCAGTCTCCAAAATACATCCTTAGAAAAAGGATAACTGTTTCTGAAGAAATGGCAAATTCTCACCCTGACTGGGGATAACTTCACGTCATTGGCGCACCCAGTGGTAGTTCCGTTGGATTGTGGAAAGTCTTCATGCTCCTTTTCTGTGCTTCCTTTTATCCTCCTCATCCCTGACACTTGACCCATTTGTCCCCAGGGTCCTCAGCACATACCCGCCTGCCTTCTTGCCTCACCTTATATGTACCAACGGGATTCATCTTGACATATTAGTGAATGCTTGTAACATAATCTGCTCTGCCGCTTGCCGCCGACTAGCGGGACAAATGACGTACACTTCAGAAGTTCATGAAGCAGCTTCCGCTTTATTCGGATAACACCCTCAATATATCAGCAGTCTCATGCATAAGCAATTGTAACCAGATACGTCCATCCAATCCTATTACAGGTCTAGCGATCACGAGCTCAAGCACACGTGTAAGATATATCTGTCCACGGCCAGGCGGCTGAACCAATTATCATACAGCCAATGGTAAACGCTTCCTGTTTTCCTCAAGGCGCATTCAGCATGCCTTTGGCTCTCTGCCAGTCGCCATCTTGGATGCATGTGGCGTAACCCTGGGCCCCGGGTCTCGCCCGCCACATTTCCCCCTTTCTGTTTATAAAAGAGACCGTGCCTGTCTTAGGTTGTCCACGGCAGAGCAACATCCTTACCCGTCATTGGACATGAGGCTCTAGCTCTCATTTCCTGTCTTAGGTCGGTATGAGCTCCCCATAAACCTTACCCGTCTTTGACTACCAGTCCAGCATATTTAACCAGACTTGGGGGGAAGAGCCAGCATCAATTGTGACGAGAGCTTGGCGAATAATGGCTGTTTCTCTGCGCCGATGTATATGCATTTTGTATAAGCACTGTATGCACAGAACAGATACAACACACAATAGACCTACCCCGGACAAAAACCCAAACATTCTTTTCCCCATTGAACAGCGAACTGGAGAAAGTGGCCAATTGTTATAAAAATAGGAGGATATAGAATAGAGGAGTTGGTAAGGGGTACAGGATAGGGCCACGTCTTTACTATCCCCCATAGTCCACGTGAGTCTCCTCCATTAACTTGGTGAGAATTGCCAAAACCATCAGCAGGAGAAGCCTCCTCATCTTCTTCCTGTTTTTGGATCTCTGTTGAGGCCTTGACCAATCTCTCCGGCACCCAAATTGGCGATTGTGTGTCCTGTGGGAAAACACAAACAGATCCTCGGGTCCAGATTAACACCGGATCGGGGCCTTTCCATTGTCCCGATAGAATGTCCTTCCAGAGCACTTGAGGTAGATGTTTTTTATTAGGTTCTGAATGACGGTCAGCAGCCGATCGGCCCTCAGAATCGAGATTTAAAAAATTTAAGATGAACAAGGCAACAGATAATTTGTCTTTTGGGGATCTGTATGATGCCCCTATTCCCCCTTTTTGTTTATAAAGCATGTTTTTAAGCGTTAAATGGGCATGCTCAACAATGCTTTGTCCAGTAGGATTATAGGGAATTCCTGTGACATGTTGAATACCAAAGGTGGAACAAAATTGTTTAAAGACCTGGGACGTATATCCAGGACCACTATCTGTTTTAATTTGTTTGGGAACCCCTAGGATGGAGAAAGAGTGTAAACAGTGTGTTATTACATCTTTGATTTTTTTCTCCAGTATGAGCAGAGGCCATAATAAATCCTGAAAAGGTATCAATAGACACATGAATGAATTGTAGTTTTTCAAATTCTGAATAATGAGTTACATCCATTTGCCAAATATGATTGGGCTGAAGCCCTTTTGGATTTACTCCTAAAGAGGGGTTAGGAATAAGTGTAGCACATTTAGCACAAGACTTGACTATGTCCCGAGCTGTTGCCTTAGTAATTTTATAGTGTGTTCGTAGAGTGGAAGCATTTACGTGAAATTTGGAATGAAAAGTTTTTGCATTTTCAAGCATTTTAAAGATGTGTGGGTCTCTGGTGGCCGTGTCTGTTAAATCATTGTGTAAACTTAGAAGACCTGGAAGGCCAGTATGAGCCCGAACATGCCCAATAAAAAAAGGATCTTATCTGTCCCAGATAAGTTTTTGTAAGCATTGTAAATATTTAGTAATAGTGGAGGTGAGGGAAATCAGACCAGTTAATTCTAAATTTTGAACAGCATTAACAACGTATTTGCTATCAGAGAATAGGTTAAAAGGCTCATGGTGGGTTTTGAATACTTCTATAGCTACTAATAGTTCTGTTTGTTGTACAGATAGAGTATTAAACAGCAATGTTTCTGTAACATTATCTATAGTAATAGCACCCGTACCATTTTTTGATCCATCAGTAAATATAAGGGTAGCTCCTATAATAGGTTCTTTTTGGGTGACTTTAGGGAAAATTATAGGATGTTGACTCCAAAATTGGAGAAGAGGATCAGATGGCAAATGATTGTCAAACACAGCAGAAGTACTAGTAAAGACTATAGCCCATGAATTTGAATTATTAATAAGATATTGTATCTGATCAGCAGTATATAGTGATTGTTGAGGGATGTGATCCAAAGGTGGAAAGGGATACTTTTAACGCCTTAAGGATTAATTCTGCCACAGATTCAGTAAACAAGGATAAGACCTTGTTAGGGGCATAATTCATGTGAACCCATAGAATAGGACCCTTTTGCCAAAACACTCCTGTGGGTAACTTATTTGTGGCCAAGACAATGAATGATAAAGGCTTAGCTAGGTCAATATGATTAAGATGAACCTTTTCCATAGCTGTTTCAACAAGCTTGAGAGCTGTTTGAGCCTTAGGGATAAGCACCCGCTTAGAAAGGGGATCAGAATCACCTTTAAGAATATCAAACAGGGGGCCCAAACTTGAGGTGGGTAAATGAAGGTAAGGTCTAATCCAATTAATATCACCCAAAAGTTTTTGAAAATCATTTAAAGTTCTAAGTTTGTCCACCCGAACAGTAATTATTATGGGTTTAACCATAGTTGCATTTATGATAGATCCCAGGAAGTTTTTGGTGTCTGTCATTTGTACTTTATCAATGGCAATATGTAAGCCCCATCTTTCCAGTGACTTTAGTAAGGAATTATAACATTGCTCTAAGACAGTTTTTTCCTTATGAGCTAGCAAAATATCATCCATATAATGATAGATTAAAAGTTGAGGGTTTGCTAGGCTTATGGGTTCAATAGCCTTGCCTACATATATTTGACACATAGTGGGGCTATTGGCCATGCCTTGTGGGAGGACTATCCATTCATATCTTTTATTAGGAGAACTGTTATTAAGTGAGGGCACAGTAAATGCGAATCTTTTGGTGTCTGAGGGATGGAATGGAATGGAAAAGAAGCAATCTTTTATGTCAATTACAATGGAGGACCAATTAACTGGGATAGTTGATAAAGTAGGTAATCCTAATTGAATAGGTCCCATGGGCTCCAGTATAGAATTTACTGCTCTTAGGTCATGCAATAGCCTCCATTTTTCTGATTTCTTTTTTATTATGAATATTGGTGTGTTGAAAGGAGAGGTGGATGGTTTGATGTGTCCGGCCTCTAGTTGTTCTTTAACCAATCGTTGGGTCACTTCTAATTTGTCTTTTGAGAGGGGCCACTGAGGAACCCAGACAGGTTTATCAGATTTCCATGTTATTTTAATTGCTTCAGTGGCCCCTATTGAAAATCTAATCCCTTTTTTTCTTGTTTTGGAGTAACTAAAATGGGTGAAGTAGGTCCTTGACTATTTTTCCCAAGACCTTTTCCCCATATGTGTCCTTGGGCTAACATCATTTGATTAGCTTTTAGATTACTGTATGGGATCTCGGACGTGAGATGTAAATCCATCTGTTCCATGATATCTCTCCCCCACAAGTTTACCGGGAGATGTTCAAGGACGTAAGGTTGGACAGTACCATTATAACTTTCCTCATCCTTCCATTTTAATATGGCTGCACTCTTGTTAAGATCGGAAGCTATACCCAATCCCCTTAAAGTCTGATCTGCCTGTTGAAGTGGCCAGGCTTTCGGCCATTCTGTAATTTTTATAATACTTTTCTCAGCCCCAGTATCTAATAAGCCCTCAAAACATTTGCCTTCTATCACTAACATGTTAACATGACCATATTTTGGCCAGTAGAACCTAATCCTTTATTTCCCCTAATCATATTCTTTGATGGATATTGATCATAGCAGCTGGGTAAGACCAACAATTGTGCTATGCGATCACCCTGAGCTATTATTGCTACGCCTCTTGGTGAAGAAGCAAGAATTTTTATTTCTCCTGTAAAATCAGGGTCTATAAGTCCAGGGACAATATTTAATCCTTTTAAAGCAGAATAACTCCTCCCCAGAACTAGTCCCACTGTTCCTTTAGGTAATGGGCCAACAACTGAAGTTGGTATTGGTTGTACTCCCATCTCTGGAGTTAATACTGCTCTGGCGGAGGCACAGAGGTCCAATCCTGTGCTTCCTCTTGTTTGTCTAATTGGGGAGTCAAGGGGTAATGGGTCAGAGGCACGGACTGGATAGCCCTGTATATTTGTGGGCCCCGAGGCTGGGGGCCCTGATTCCCGTTTTTTGAAGGTAAAGGGTTACCATCTTTGTCTCTAGTTGATTTACAGTCACTTGCCCAGTGTTTCCCTTTTTTACACTGGGGACATAGTTTTGGCACAGAACCTTGGGGGCAGTCCTTTATCATGTGTCCAAATTGTTGGACACTGTTGGCCTGGGTGGGAGCTGGTATTACCTCTAAGACCTGTGCATGTGCTGCAACCATCATCTGACCTTGAATAAAAGTCTCATTAATATCCCTACAAGCCTTTAAGTAGGCTCCAAAGTCTTTATTTTTCCAAGGTCTTATTGCTTCTTTACAGCATTTATTTGCTTGCTCATATGCAAGCTATTTGACTAAAGGCATAGCTGGGTCCACATCTCCAAATATATGTCCTGCTGTTTGAATCAATCTGTCTACAAAATCAGCATAGGGTTCATTATGACCTTGAATAACTTTAGATAACTGTCCTTGAAGATTGCCAGCACCTGAAAGCATTTTCCAAGTTTTAGTGGCAGCAGCACTAATTTGTTGATACACACTGGGGTGGAAATTAATCTGATTACCTTGCCCTTCATATGGTCCTAGACCTGTCAGCATGTTTAGATTCCATTGAGGAATTACGTCGGGCAGTATCAGAGCATAACTCCTGGTTAGCCACCTTCCACATGAGATATTGTCCCCCAGATAAACATGCCTTTGCTAAATTACCCCAACCAGTTGGAGTAAGATTTTGACTTGCAACATTCTCTAATAAAGAAATGGTAAATGCAGCTTGTACTCCATAGGACATAACTGCCTCTTTTAACTGTTTTACTAATTTTATATCTAATATTTGATGATATTTCTGATTGTTTTGATCTTCAAATACTGGGAATATTGGGAACACTGATTGAAATTCTACATCAGCGCACTGTCTGGGGGGTGCTCCTGTACAGCAAGTACATGCGCCCCTACAACTTGGAAAAGAGTGGTGATCTGGATTATACGCCAGAAGGCACAGTGTGGTAGGGGTTAAATGCCACTGAGAAAACTTCTTTTCTAGCTCTATCTCAGATAGCTCCTGTTCTTCAGAGTCACAGCCCTGTTCTGAGTCTGAACATCTACTTTCTCTTTTGGAAGCTCGACTTGATTGTTCTTCTTTTACAGTTTCTAATATTTTTTCCCCTTCTCTTAACTGTTCTTGAAATTTTGGTTTTTTGGAAGTCAGAAACAAACTAATGTCCATATTGCCACAACAACAACAAACAGAAACCAAACAAGAAAAGGTAACACAAATAACACCTTACACATATTCATTTACTACAGGACGTCCTTTACTGTCTCTTAGGACAGCCTTCCATTACGTTCCCTCACTAGGGGAACCTTCCGTTAAACCTTAAGGCCACCGTTTCCTCAAATAGGGAAACCTGCTAGTTGACTGCTAGTTGACTGTGCTAGTGAAAAATTTTCTCCTTTATTACTTACCTGAGTGCTCACCCTTCCCCGTATGGGCCACCACTTGCCGCTTGCCACTGACCAGCGGGACAAACGACGTACACTTCAGAAGTTCATGAAGCAGCTTCCGCTTTATTCGGATAACACCCTCAATATATCAGCAGTCTCACGCATAAGCAATTGTAATCAGATACGTCCAGCCAATCCTATTAAAGGTCAAGCGATCACAAGCTCAAGAATACATGTAAGATATATCTGTTCACACGCTAGGCAGCTGTACTAATTATCATACAGCCAATGGTAAACGCTTCCTGTTTTCCTCAAGGCGCATTCAGCACGCCCTTTGGCTCTCTGCCAGTTGCCATCTTGGATGCATGTGGCATAACCCTGGGCCCCGGGTCTCGCCTGCCACACTGCTCCATTTCAGTCTTCAGTATTTTTTTCTCTTCTCTTCCCGTCCCCCAATTCCCTTCCTCTACTGCTAGTCTTCTTCTGTGTGTTTATCATTGTTTTAAATCATTGCATTGTGGTCAAAACGGAGTTCACTGTGCGTGTTCACAAGGCACACAGCGCGGTGTGCTGGGTTTCATTCTGCAGTTCCTCTGTTTTCCCACCCCTCCTCCCTCCTCAGTCCCCCTTCTACTAATCATTCTAGAAGTTAATTTGGAGATACTTGCTTCAGCATACAAATTGTCTCATTGTCTGATCTTCCTTGTCTTTAAAAGATGAAATCGAGAAGGAGAAACTGGTTTTGTTTCTTGTGGGACCATAGAGTTAAATCTGTAATTTTCAGGTGCTTGAGAACATTCTCATGACTCTGCAGGGCTGGTTCTCACACTGTAGACTCGCCCAACCCCAGGCACTACGCGACGTGAGTGCTGTTTACTTGGTGATGTTTACTTTCTGACCACCGTCTTCATTCACAGTGCTGAGAATCGTGATTGATCACTATGGATGACAGGGATAGCCTGAGGGGACTAACTGGCTCATTCATTCACACCTTTGGCAAGAGTGCATTGAATTAGACCGAGGTTTAGATGCTACACAGTGAACACAACACCCTCCATTCTAAAGTAGTGGGAAAAACGAATGGAGCAGGTCATAAAAGTGTACCACCTAGAGGTTTGATTGATGGATGGAATGAGTCTGACCAGCCCTGTGTACACAGTGCTGGTGAGAGCCCAAATATCCATCCGTGGAAGTAATTTACTTTTGAATAAATTTTGATGAAATATGTTGTCATAAAAATTCTAATTGCTATGAAAATATGTTCCTGCCAACAACCTCAAAAGAGAGATTTATTTTTCTTGAAGAATTAAGTGCCATTGCATGTGGTTTGGTGCTGCCCGCCTAATGTTTCAATTCCCAAAGTTCAGTGGTAGGTAAGAGATACTGCACAGCATTTATTCATTCAAGAAATATTTGAATGCCTTCTGTCTCTGCTGAAGGGAGTCCAGCAGTTAGCACAAGAAGCAGAATCCCCTGCTCTTTGAGCTTCCATTCTACCGGCAAGAGACAGGGAACAATAAATTTAATGTGGAACTGGAGTTCAAACTCAGAGAAAGAACAGGAATCATGGATGAATCAAGCAATCGGGGGTTTGGAACTGGGAGGTTGGGATTTTCAGTTTTGTTAGCTGAGATGAAGGAGGTTAGAATATTGTGGGAGTCAGGAGTTGGAGGTCAAAGATTAATGAAAGATAATTGTATCACATAAATTCTTTTGGAAGTCACCTATAAAATGGTTTTATTGGTTTGTGAGAATTGCTTATTATGAATTGTTGCTAAGAATGTGTGTGTGTGCATGTGCACTTGTGTGCGTGCGTGTGTGTGGCTCTCACATAGTGAGCACCATTAGACATTGGGACTTCAATAGTGTTGCCAGTGTCTTGGAATAGTCTTAACTACCAGGAATGTTGTCCATACCTTCGCCTAGAGATCTACCAAACTCTGAGAGATGCTGGGAATTTTTTTAACCCACCCCTCCCTGTGTGCCGGGCATTTTTTATCTGCTTCTCCCCGTCAGCTTGCTCACAGAATGCTGTTTGGAGGTGCTGGCGGTGTTCTTACAGGCGAGGTGCCTGATGCAGAGAGGCTGGCCTTCCTGCTGAGGGCCAGGTGGAGGTGCTAGGGACAGGTTGCAGACCCAGAGACTGGCTTCAGGGCCAGCCCTCACAACCTCCCTGCGTAGCCGCCACATTTCTAAGATGTGATTCAGGCAGAACTAAAAGTCCCCAAAATGGGCTAGTAAGATCACGACTCCCTTTGTGACCTCACACATTCCCTGTGAAACACAGCTTTCTGACTTAACTACTTGGATTTGGGAAGGAATATTAAGAGAGAGAATACACAGAGTCGATTCTCACTCTTCAAGGTAGTTTGTTCTACAGATACACCACGAACACAAAATCCATGAGTACTCAGCTTGCTCCTAGGAGAAGCACATGGCCAGGTTTTTCCTGAGTCTTTGGTCACAACACTTCACCAGTTAATCAGTGTGTAACCTTTTTCATGTTAAGATGCCTTTCCAATATCTAACGTTGACTCTCTTGAACTCGGCATTAAACTCCACCAGCAGCTCCATCACTCCTGCCTGAGGGAAGCGTACCTGCACCCTGAGTTTCTCTTTTAGAGCACATCAGGGCCTGCCTTCCTTCCTTCCTTCCTTCCTCCCTTCCTTCCTTCCTCCCTTCCTCCCTTCCTTCAAGGTACCAGGGATTGAACACAGGAACACTCTACCCCTGAACTGTATCCCCTTCCCTTTTTATATTTTATTTTGAGAGAGGGTATTACTAAGTTGCTGAGGCTGGCCTTGAACTTGTGATCCTCCTATCTCAGCCAAAACTGCTGGGATTACAGGTGTGTGCAACTGTGCCCGGAGGGTCACAGCCTTCACCTTTTGCACTTAGGAACACTGGACAGCACTTAGCACTGCACTTCAGGGCCATTTTTAAAGCTCAAAATGAAAGACATTGCACTGAATAGGCCACAGAAAGAGCACTTTTTACAATGAAAAGCTAAAACAAGAGACCAGGGTGTTGCGTCTGACCTCAGGTACAGATGTACATGTTGGTGACTACCGTTTTTGCACACTCTGCATATCCACAAAACCACAGGAAAGTCATTGATATTGGTTTGGGGGTTGCAGATAAATTTTAGCCAGTAGGTAAATTTGCAAATATGGACTGTACAAACTTTGAGAATCATGTGTTAAGTCAGACTATAGACACTTTAAAGAATTCTAAATATTAAAGAGAAACTATCCAAATCCAGTGTATTTTAGGTATTTTGATGGGTCAGAAAATTATGGATTTCTGCAATACATTCTCAAATTTAAAGAACTGTTGTTATTAAAACTGCTATTGTACAATTGAACAGGCTTTTGCAGTTTCCTAGCTCTTTTACTAACATTGTCTCACTGGGTATAAAGAACATTTCTAGGTCCTAAGCAATACACCTATTATTTAATATCAGGGAGGTTAGGAATGGAGTGTGATCTCAAATTCAAATGTTCTGACCCCCCCATTAAACAATTTTTAATGTATTAAAATTTTTCTATTTACTGTATCTAATTATGTCTATATGATTATGTATCATATAAAGTTCGCCCACTGAGAATTTTTTGTTCCCTACCCTTTCATTTATTGCTTAAGTTTCCTCATATGTGATTTTTATTTTCTATGTGATCTAATTTTAAAATCTGTTCTAACTTGTACCATATTCCAATACCAATAAATTAAAAATCTTAAAATTCTTTTTAAAAAGGAATTCCAAGATAATTGTCTTTCCCAGATTTTGAGAAACCTTTTATTATTCAAGAGTAATTCACAAGTCAAATTTGATTAGCTCAAGTCATGTTTCATTCTCTTGAGGATCTTCGTATTATTTCAGCGTGTTCATACATGGGCGTAGATACGCACATGCCCAGGCACACTGGTATAAAATTTGAGCATGTTAAAGCCACTGTGCTCTGAATAAGTGCTTGTAAAGGTTCTGAGCGCTGCTGGGTCACGTGCCTGCTGCGTTTGGACCATGTGCTCCTTCGGGAGTGAACTCTGAGCACAGCTCCCGTCTCATCCTTTCCCACACGGCTGTGCTCAGAGGCTGTTCCTCTGCACGAGCTGGACCTGAGTGTCCACATGTGGACTCGTGGACTATGCCCTCGCTGCCAGCTGTTCTGGACCATGAGCAGTTCTCCAGCTCTGACCAGGTCACCTGTCAGCATTTCCAACCAAAGAAACGAGGCTTTTGTTTGGTGTTATTTTGAAATGAAAATAATAGAGTCACACTCCTTAGGACAACTCTTGGGGACGGTGGTCACCTGTGTTACTGACTGATCGTCTCAGGCTTTCTCTTCTTGACACCTTTGGGGAAGGAGTGGCTGCACACCTCCCTTGACCTGGAACCATCTAGCAAATTCTTCCCCACGGGGTGTCTGTCTGTGATACATGAGTTCAAGAAATTGATACTGGAGAATGAAAGGACAGTGTCTAATTAGTTTTATTCTTGAAAAGGTTCACGGGCAGTTGCCAGGTACTGAATCATCACTGTTATGTACTACCAAGAGATCTTCTAAGGTACTTTTTCTCCTTGAAAGGAGAAGCTGCAGAGGAAATGCCGGCAAAGGGACAGTCATCTTCCAAGTGCAGCTCAGGGATGGCTTTGTCATGTTTCCCTGCAGGGACCCTGCAGTGATCACCAGGGATGCAGGGAAGTTCTCCCGGTCCTTGACTTCCTGTGTGTGAATGCCTGGTGCTTGAAACTCCTCGACCTCCTGTGTGTGAATGCCTGGTGCCTGCAACTTCTTTCACCTGTGGGCAAGTGTGTCATGGCCTGGGTCTAGCGGGCAGCATGGCCTCTGCTGGGACCGAGCACTCCTTCATGACTTAGATAATTAGCGGCATTGTCAACATGCTACTTTGCATTAGGTGCCTTTTTTTTAATTTTAATTTTTATTTTAAACAAATGGGATACATGTTGTTTCTGTTTGTACATGGAGTAACAGCACACCATTTGCGTAATCATACATTTATATAGGGTAATGATGTTTGATTCATTCTGTTATTTTTCATTCCCCCACTCCTCTCTTTTCCCTCTATACAGTCCCTCCTTCCTCCATTCTTGCCCCCCTCCCAACCCCCATTATGTGTCATCATCCGCTTATCAGTGATATCATTTGTCTTTCGGATTTTTGAGATTGACTTATCTCACTTAACGTGATATTCTCCAATTTCATCCATTTGCCTGCAAATGCCATAATTTTATTATTCTTTATAGCTGAGTAATATTCCATTGTGTGTGTGTGTGTATATATATATATATATATATATATATATATATATATATATATATCACAGTTTCTTTATCCATTCATCAATTGAAGGACATCTAGGTTGGTTCCACAGTTTGGCTATTGTGAATTGAGCAGCTATGAACATTGATGTGGCTGTATCTCTGTAGTATGCTGATTTTAAGTCCTTTGGGTATAGACCGAGGAGTGGGATAGCTAAGTCAAATGGTAGGTCCATTCCAAGTTTTTTAAGGAATCTCCACACTGCTTTCCACAGTGGCTGCACTAATTTTCAGCCCCACCAGCAATGTATGAGTGTACCTTTTTCCCCACATCCTCTCCAACACCTATTGTTGCTTGTATTTTGATAATCGCCATTCTAATTGGGGTGAGATGGAATCTTAGTGTAGTTTTGATTTGCATTTCTCTTATTACTAAGGATGGTGAACATTTTTTCATATGTTTGTTGATTGCTTATAGATCTTCTTCTGTGAAGTGTCTGTTCATATCCTTAGCCCATTTGTTGATTGGGTTATTTGTATTCTTGGTGTAGAGTTTTTTGAGTTCTTTATATATTCTGGAAATTAGTGCTCTATCTGAAGTATGAGTGGCAAAGATATTCTCCCACTCTGTAGGCTCTCTCTTCGCATTGCTGATAGTTTCCTTTGCTGAGAGAAAACTTTTTAGTTTGAATCTATCCCAGTTATTGATTCTTGCTTTTATTTCTTATGCTATGGGAGTCCTGTTAAGGAAATCTGATCCTAAGCCAACAAGGTGAAGATTTGGACCTACTTTTTCTTCTATAAGATGCAAGGTCTCTGGTCTGATTTCAAGGTCCTTTGATCCATTGTGAGTTGATTTTTGTGCATGGTGAGAGATAGGGGTTTAGTTTCATTCTGTTGCCCATGGATTTCCAGTTTTCCCAGCATCATTTGTTGAAGAGGCTATCTTTTCTCCATTGCATATTTTTGGCACCTTTATCTAGTATTAGAAAATTGTATTTATTTGGGTTTGTGTCCACATCCTCCATTCTGTACCATTGATCTACCTGACTATTTTGGTGCCAATACCATGCCATTTTTGTTACTATTGCTTTGTAGTATAGTTGAAGTTCTGGTATTGCGATACCCCCTGTTTCATTCTTCCTGCTAAGGATTGCTTTAACTATTCTGGGTTTCTTATTCTTCCAGATGAATTTCATGATTGCTTGCTCTATTTCTGTAAGGTACATCATTGAGATTTTAATTGGAATTGTATTGAATCTGTATAGCACTTTTGGTAGTATGGCCATTTTGACAATATTAATTCTGCCTATCCAAGAACATGGGATATCTTTCCATCTTCTAAGGTCTTCCTCAATTTCCTTCTTCAATGTTTTGAAGAAACATTTTTCATTGTAGAAATCTTTTACCTCTTTGGTGAGATTGATTCTCAAGTATTTTATTTTTTTGAGGCTATTGCAAATGGGGTTGTTTTCCTCATTTCCCTTTCAGCTGTTTTGTCATTTGCGTATAAAAATGCTTTAGATTTATGCGTGTTATTTTATAGCCTGCTATTTTGCTGAATTCATTGGTGAGGTCTAGAAGTTTTCTGGAGGAGGTTTTTGGATCCTCTAAATATAGAATCATGTCATCCGCAAATAGTAACAGCTTAAGTTCCTCTTTTCCTATTCATATCCCTTTAATTTCTTTATTCTGACTAATTGCTCTGGCTAGAGTTTTGAGGACAATGTTGAATAGAAGTGGTGAAAGAGGACATCCCTGTCTTGTTCCCATTTTTAAAGGGAATGGTTTCAGCTTTTCTCCATTAAGAATGATGTTGGCCATGAGCTTAGCATAAATAGCCTTTACAATGTTCAGGTATGTTCCTACTATCCCTATTTTTTCTAGTGTTTTGAGCATGAAGGGGTGTTGTATTTTGTTGAACGTTTTTTCTGTGTCAATTGAAATAACCATATGATTCTTATCCTTAAGTCTGTTGACATGATGGATTACGTTTATTGATTTACAAATGTTGAACCATCATTGCATTCCAGGGATGAACCCCACTTGATCATGGTGCACAATTTTCTTAATATGTTTTTGGATACGGTTTGCCAATATTTTGTTAAGGATCTTTGCATCTATATTCATCAAGGATATTGGTCTAAAATTTTCTTTCCTTGATGTGTCTTTTCCTGGTTTGGGTATGAGGGTGATATTAGCTTCATAAAATGAGTTCAGTAGGGTACCCTCCTTTTCTATTTCCTGGAATACTTTGAGAAGTATTGGAATGAGTTCTTCTTTGAAGGTCTTGTAGAACTCAGCTGAGAATCCATCTGGTCCTGGACTTTTCTTGGATGGTAGATTTTTAATGGCTTCTTCTATTTCATTGCTTGATATTGATCTGTTTAAATTGTGTATGTCCTCCTGGTTCAGTTTGGGAGGAGCATATGTCTCTAGAAATTTGTCAATGTCTTCAGTAGTTTCTATTTTGTTGGAATACAGATTTTCAAAGTAGCTTCTCATTATGTTCTGTATCTCAGTGGTGTCTGTCGTGATATTTCCTTTTGCATCATGTATTTTAGTAATTTGAGTCTTCTCTCTCCTTCTCTTTGTTAGTGTGGCTATTTTTTTTTTTACTTTGTCAAAGAACCAACTTTTTGTTTTGTCAATTTTTTGAATTATTTCTTTTGTTTCAATTTCATTGATTTCAGCTCTGATTTTAATTATTTCCTGTCTTCTACTACTTTTGCTGTTATTCTATTCTTCTTTTTCTAGGGCTTTGAGCTGTAATGTTAGGTCATTTAGTTGTTGACTTTTCATTCTTTTCTAGAATATGCTCCATGCAATGAATTTTCCTCTTAGTGCTGCTTTCATAGTGTCCCAGAGTTTTTGATATGTTGTATCGTCGTTCTCATTGACCTCTAAGAATTTTTTTATCTCCTCCCTGATGTTTTTTATTATCCATGTTTCATTCAATAGCATATTATTTAGTCTCCAGGTGTTGGAGTAATTTCTGTTGTTTATTTTGCCATTGATTTCTTCTCTCAGTCCATTATGATCTGATAGAACACAAGGCAGTATCTCTATTTTTTTGCATTTCCTAAGGGCTGCTTTGTGGCATAACATATGGTCTATTTTCGAGAAGATTCCATGTGCTACTGAGAAGAAAGTGAAACCGCTCCTTGATGGATGGAATATTCTATATATGTCTATTAAGTCTAGGTTATTGATTGTGTTATTGAGTTCTATGGTTTCTTTGGTTGGATTTTTTTTTGGAAGATCTATCTAGTGGTGACAGCAGTGCATTAAAGTCACCCAGAATTATTGTGTTGTGGTCTCTTTGATTCCTGAAATTGAGAAGGATTTGTTTGATGTACAGTGTTGCACCATTGTTTGGGGCATAAATATTTACTATCATTATGTCTTCCTGATTCATGCTTCCCTTAAGCGTATGAAATGTCCTTCTTTATCCCTTCTGACTAACTTTGGCTTGAAGTTCACTTTATCTGATATAAGGATGGAAACCCCCACTTTTTTACTGTGTCCATGTGCATGGTAGGTTTTTTCCCATTCTTTCATCTTTAGTCTGTTGATGTCTTTTTCTATGAGATGAGTCTCTTGCAGGCAGCATATTGTTGGGTCTCTTTTTAAATCCATTCTGCCAGTCTATGTCTTTTGATTGATGAGTTTAGGCCATTAAAGTTCAGGGTTATTATTGAGATATGATTTGTATTCCCAGTCATTTGGCTTATTTTTGGCTTTTAAGTTGGCTTGGTTTCTCCTTTGAGTGGTTTTTCTCTAAGGTAGTTCCTCCCTTTGCTGACCTACATTGTTGTTTTTCATTTCCTCCTCATGGAATATTTTGTTGAGAACATTCTGTAGTGCAGGCTTTCTATTTGTAAATTCTTTTAACTTTTGTTTATCTTGGAAGGATTTTTTTTCATCTTCAAATCTGAAGGTTAGTTTTGCTGGGTATAGGATTCTTGCTTGGCAACCATGTTCTTTCAGAGCTTGAAATATGTTGGTCCAGGCCCTTCTAGCTTTTAGAGTCTGGGTTGAGAAGTCAGCTGCTATCCGTATTGGTCTCCCCCTATATGTAATCTGATGTTTTTCTCTCGCGGCCTTCAAAATCCTATCCTTATTTTGAATGTTAGTCGTTTTCATTATAATGTGCCTTGGTGTGGATCTGTTGTGATTTTGTACATTTGGTGTTCTGTAAGCCTCTTGTATTTGATTTTCCATTTCATTCTTCAGGTTTGGGAAATTTTCTGATATTATTTCATTGAATAGTTTGTTCATTCCTTTGGTTTGTATCTCTGTGCCTTCCTGAATCCCAATAATTCTTAAATTTGGTTTTTTCATGATGTTCCATAGTTCTTGGAGATTCTGTTCATGATTTCTTACCATCTTCTCTGTTTGGGCAACTTTATTTTCAAGATTAAATATTTTGTCTTCATTGTCTGAGGTTCTGTCTTCCAAGTGGTCTAGTCTTTTGGTGATGCTTTCCATTGAGTTTTTTATTTGGTTTATTGTTTCCTTCATTTCAAGGATTTCTGTTTGGTTCTTTTTGAGAATTTCTATCTCTTTGTTGAAATGATCTTTTGCTTCCTACAGGTGCTCTTTCAGCTTTTTGGTATTATCATTCATTGCCTGCATTTGTTCTCTAATCTCATACTTTCCTTCATGAATCATCTTAATCATGTATAATCTGAAGTCCTTTTCTGACATTTCTTCTAACATACTGTAACTGGATTCTATTAATATAGAATCTAGATTTGTTTGGATCATTTTCTTCCTTTCTGCTAGAAGGGTTGTACATGTACCTTCCCTGCTAGCAGTGCAGATCTGGGGTATTGCAGATTTCCCCCTATAGGCTTATAGTGGCCCTATAGGTTTCCAAAACCCTTTCTTTAAGGGGAGATCAATATTAGCAGTGCCCAATTCAGACACTATGCAATCCTAGACCAAATAGCCCCTATGAGGACAATAACAAAATCGTCATAGTAAACAGAATGAGTTTGAATATTATCTTCGGTAAAACAAACAGGTTTGCAATAAGGTCTGCAGTTTCTAATGGAGGACAAAGAGGATGCAGAGGGATGTAGAATGTGGCTGTTAATGGGATAAGAAAAGAATATAAAGAAGTTCTAGAAAATAGAAAGGGTGAGAGTGTAATCAAAAGAAATTGGATATTAGCACGCAAAAAAGGGAGAAAGAGACTCTGAGGGAACAGGTAAACAAAAGGAAAAGAGAGCAATAAAAGTAAAGAAATAAAAACTTAAATTTTTTAAAAAGGAGAAAAAAGAAAATCTACAGTATAGCATTCATATACTAATGAAATCTCCCAGTGTTCAGTAGCCTGATGCATGAGAGGTACCTGACTATGAGCTTCAAGCCTCCAGCAGGTGTCTCAGGATGGGTTTTGCCCCACCTAAAGATGGGAGCTACTGCTTCCAGGATTATCCAAGATGGCCGCTCTGGCTTCGAAATGTGTTGGCAAATGGGGAGCTGCAGCTCAGGGTGTGGCCATGGTCAGCAGGAGGTTCTGGAGGCGGGATGCGGTTGGTTAGGCAGGGGTCCTGGAGGTCCGGTGTGTTTGGTGTGGTTTTGGGATCCTGGAGGCCGGGTACAATCAGTCTGTCTGGGGTCCCGGTGATAGGGCACAGTCAGTTGGTCTGGGGGTCCTGGCGGCAGGGAGCAGTCAGTTGATGTGAGGGCCCCAGAGGCAGGGAGTGATCGGTCGGGCTGAGGGATCCTGGAGACGGGGCTCAGTCAGTCCGCCCAGGAGTCCTACAGGGCCTGGCTGTTGTCTCAAAATGGCGGCAGCCACGTGTAACCAAACCTGCAGGTACTGTGACAGTGAACTTCCAGGCAACAGCAGGCAGCTGGTGCTCCACTGGCAATCGGCGATCAGTTTGCTGACTGTTGTCCGACAATCGAGAGGTGAATCTCGTGTGTTGGGTGTGGGTAGGTGTAAGTCAGGCGATGGACAGGCGAGAGGCAGGCAAATGACGGATGATAGACGCCTGACAGTGAGCAATCTGCACTCAAAAAAGGCGTATATGCTGGCAGATTGCAGGTCATCACAGCAGACAAATGGGGTAAACACCAGGGGATCGATAAGCAGCAAAAACTGCCTCACCGAGAAACAGATATCCTCTCACGTTAGGTGTCTTAAATCGGTGGAAATTAAACCATTCCGAAACCTTTTCTACAAGGTGCTTGCGCTCTCTAGGTTAAGCATCCCTGCGTGGTAGTGGGTAGTGCGGTTACAGATCACCTCTCCATCACTTTGGAGTGGTGGACACCAGGCACAGGCTGCCCTGGCTGCTTTGGCAGTTCCCACTCCTCCCTGGAAGTGCATGACCCCTGTGGTTGAAGGTCAGTCTGATTGTCCAGCCTGAGTGGTGCAACAGGACGCTGGCAGTGCAGCTGCCCACCAGCTTTCCATGAGAATGACCACCAGGACAGTGCCCGTCTCCTGCCCGTCCATCTCGCTTTGACTCTGCCAGGAGAGTGGACGCCTCCGCGTGAGTACCCTCAACCTCCTGCTCGCAGTCCAACGTGGATTTTTTCCTGTTTGTCCTCATTTGCAAGCCAGACCCTTCACGTGCACCCCAGAGGCTAATCGCCGTCTCTACCAGCTTCCCTCTTTGTTCCTCTCGTTTCACGGTTATTAATCAGCTCTTTTCTTTATTTCCATAGTCATGTCCTAGTATCTGCTGTTAACTTTAAAAAAAGACAGGAAACTCAGTGGGACTTCCCTCCTCCGTCCCACGCTGTGTGGTTCTCCCTGTGCGCAGTGGGTTCTGCTGTGCTTGGACCCCGAGGCCCCTCGGTGCAGACGCTCTGCCTTCTTGCACTGGAGGCCCTCAAGCTGCTCCTGCCCAGGCCCCTGCTCTCCACCTCTGCAGCGAGCGATGAGGCACACTTTCCCTCAGTCTGTCTCACTTGACCTAAAGGCCCATTGACCAGAGAGAGGGGCTGGACAGCGTGGGATGTTTTGTCCAGGGCTATATTTTTAATATGTCCAGAAAGAACTCAGAGGACGCCCCTGGCTCCTCAGCCCTGTCAGTGGCAACTGAGCAGAAGAGCCCTTTTGTTCCTGGGTTTTGTTTTATGAACATTGATCACCACTTAACCTGCTGTTACCAAAATCGATGGTGAAAATTCCTAGTTAATGTGAACAGTGATGAGGACTATAAAATAGCTTTCAGAAGATAAGCAACAAAGTGTCATTTGAAAAACAAATCTGGAAGAATTCTGGTTTCAGATCAGCTGTGGTTAGAAATTGTCACCCTAGTCCTTACAAACGGAAAAAGTCGGTGCTTGTGGGAACCAAGGCCTCCTCTTGCGTCTGTCCAAGAACCAACTCTCGCAGGTCCTGACCCTCCTGGAAGCAGGCAGCACCCACACCCCTGCCTCCGGTCTCAGCTGAGGGGCGTTGTGAGGGCCACAGTGCCAGGCACAGCCCTCCACGCTCAGTCTCAATGCCAAGCTCATGGGACGTGCTCCCTCCCGCACGCCTCGCCACCACCCGGAAGGGCTGGAGAGCAGCAGGTCACGGCTAGGAGTCTCCAGGTGAAGTCACTCAGGAGAAGCACTGTGGAAGCCCAAAGTCGCGAGGGGTCACAAAGCCGGACACCGGAGGAGGGGACATCTCTGGCTGCTAGTGTCACAGAAAGCACTGCACAGCCCAGCTACTGCCCAAGTTAGAACCAACCCTCGCCCCCAAACCTGTTCCCTCATGACCAATATCCTCTGTTGTCCAGCTTCCAAACAGGTTCAGGGGTAGGTCACCAGGCGTGGAAGGTGCTGCTTGAAGAGACCACAACCGAGTTCAGCATGTAAGGTTCTAATGGGAAAACAGACAGCCTGCAAGAGGAGAAGCCCATGGAAGCAGAGCGTAGGAACTCTGATGAAGGCCAGGAGAAAATCCTAGGAATCACACCTGCAGGGGCAGAAACGGAGCCTCTGACAGGCTGCTCCGTGGGCTGGACGCGGCCCAGGCAAGATCCTGAGCCTCAGCTGATAGAGCTGCAGAAGTTTCCCAAGTCCAGCTGCGGACACACAGACCCTGACAGGTGGACTCTGCAGACCTCCGAACACTCCCCCTGGAATCCTCCTTCTCGCATGGGAGATGTCAAAGCATTTCTCAGACAACAAAAACTGAGGGACGCCATTGCCAACTGATCTCCTGCCTTTCAAAAAATGTTAAAATAAGTTGTTCTAAGAGAACAAAATTATATGGGTCAGAATATGTGATGGACGTGAAGAAAAGAAGACAGTGGAAAATTAATAAAGGCCAAGATTCCACACAAATTTAGTTTTATAATAAAGTTATGTAGAAGATAACCTCTTAAAGTGATAATCATAACAAGGTATTGGGTGGTTATAGCCTATGAATAAGTGAAATGTCTTCAGGGATGAGGAGGAGGCACCGAAAATACTGTTATACCTACTCTACCCCTGAATTAAGTGGAGCCAGGCTTGTTAAAGCGTACCTTTCAGGGTCTGGGATATAGCTCATAGCAGAACATACACTGGCATGAAGAAGTTCCTGGACCCAAGCTCCAGCACCACACACACACACACACACACACACACACACACACACACCATAGTGCAAACTCTGGAACAGCCAGGAAAAATAATTCCAAAATAAGTATCCTAAGAAAAGATATAAAATAGGATCATATAGTATACCCAGGCAAAACAATGAGAGCAGAAAAACCTGGAGAAATCAGAACAAAGAGCAAAGACAACAAATAGAATATAGTTATTAACAATTATATTAATGCAGCTATATCAATAACTGCTTTAAATGTGAATGGTTTAAACATATCAGGTAAAAGACATAGATGGTCAAAGTAGAAAAAATATAAGATCCAACTCTGTTAACAAGAAACCTACATTAAGTATAAATAGATTAAAAGTAAATGGAGAAACAGAGAAACAACATGTATCCCATTTGTTTACAATAAAAATAAATTTAAAAAAAAATAAATGGAAAAAGATTAACCATGCCAATATTAATCAAAAGAAATATGGGGTGCTACATTAATTTCAAGCAATGCAAACTTCAGATGAGGAAAATTAGAGGAAGAATATAACAATAAAGAGATCAATTCTATGAGAAGACATAAAAGTTATTTTAATAAATATACCAATTAGAGTTTTATTTAAAACTCTACTTCCTAATATGTATACACCTTAGGATAGTCTGTCAAAATATCTGAGGCAAAACTTTTTACAACTGCAAGGAAAAATATGTTCTCAGACCACAATGGGATTGACTTGAAAGCAGTGACAGAGAGATAGCTGAAAAATTCAAAATATTTGGAGATTAAACAGAACAGTTCAAAAATACACATAGGCTGCCAGGCACAGTGGCCCATGCCTGTAATCCCAGTGGCTCAGAAGGCTGAGACAGGAGGATCGCGAGTTCAAAGCCAGCCTCAGCATCAGCAAGGCACTAAGCAACTCAGTGAGACCCTGTCTATAAATAAAATACAAAATAGGCCTGGGAATGTGGCTCAGTGGTTGAGTGGCCCTGAGTTCAAACCCAGTACCTGCCACCCCACCAAAAAAAAAAAACACACATAGGTCAGAAAAAGGTGCAAGAAAAACCAAATGTTTTAACTAAATAAATTGGTAATACAAATTGTCAGATTGTACCGATGCAATAAAAATAAGGCCAAAAGGGAACATTAAACATTAAGTGCAAATATTAGAAAAGAAGTTTATAAAATCAACAATCTGAGCTTTCCTTTTAGGAAATTAGAGAAAGAAGAGCAATTCAAGCCTAAATCAAGTGGAAGAAAAGAATAAAAAATTAGAGTATGAATCAATAACATGAAGTATAGGAAAAACAATAAAGGAATTAAATCAATGATACCAAACGCTGCATTAAGAAATGCCTACTATAAAACTACAGTAATTGACACAGTGGGGTTTCCATAAAGGAGGAGGCTTTTTATACATCAATGAAATAGAAAAGGAAGTTCATAACTCGGCCAGCGTAAATCCACTGGCAGCAGGGCAGCAAGAGCAGAGCCACTGCTAGAGCAGTGGAGTGGGCACCTTTGACTGCTCCTGGCCAGAGAGTGACCCCAGGCCCAGCCCTGACGCCGTGCACACCAGTCAGCGCAGCATGGATCGCGGACTTAACTGTAAAACAAAACTCCTAAACTCCTAAAAGAATTCTATGGAAAATTCTAGGTGGCTTTGGTTTGGCAACAAGTTTTGCAACTAACACCAAAATCATGATCCATGAAAGAAAAGTCGGTAAGTTGGACCATGATAAGCAAAACAAGTGTCAGACAGTTGTAAAGTGAGCAGTGTCTTTTGTATGACAAATAGGAATTGTATAGGTTTGTGGTACACAAAAGATGTGTGAGTACACGCATTTGGGTGTATACACACACATTTTGGATTGGCTACATGAAGCTGATTAGTAGAGGCATTACTTCACATACCTGCCACTGCTTATGTTGAGAATCCTTGAAATCTACTCTTTTAACAATTTTCAAAGATAGTCGATTTCTTATTACCATTGACTATGGCTATCATGCTGTGCAGCAACTCTCGTGAACATCTTTCTCTGAGTTTTGTGTCCTTCGCCATTGTCTCCCTAATGCCCCCAACCCCCAACCTCTCTGATAACCACCATTTCGTTCTCTGAGCTTGTCTGAGAAAGAATTTGTAGCTAAAATATAGAAAGAACTCTTAAAAATGAACTATCTAAACAGACATCTCACCAAAGAAGGCATAAAGATGATGAACACTATGAAAAGACACTCATCCTCATTTGCCACTCGATAATTGTAAATTAAAACTTGTAATTAAAACAAACTGTACCACCTCTCATACTCATAGAGCGCAGATTACTTTGTGGATTGACACAAGGGACATCTCCCTGCTGCCAGCTGATGGGGCCTAGGACAAATGATACTTGAATAGCAACAGCCAGACTGAGCTCCAAGTAGGGGAGATGACTAGGATTTCTATTTCCCATGAAACATAATTATTGGTTTTCTTTCCACCATAAGTGAAGTAGCATAAATTGAAATAAGACTGAGGAGGTGCGTAGCTGTCAAGGAAGCCGGCTCTCTATGTGAGTGGGACTCCACCGAGATTCTTCCAGCTATAACTAACCAGACTTCAGGAGAAGAGTCAGCTGGCACACTCTGCTCTGCATCACCCCTACGTGCAGTGCCTAGCTGCTGTTCTGAATGTTCCAGAGCAGCCCCTGGGAGGCTGGAGGAAGCTGTCCAGTCCAGAGCCTCCTTGAGGCAAGCCGTGCGTGCCTGTGCCCTGCGGTGAAGCAGTGCGGCGCCCAGGTCCCTGCTGTAGCCAGATACGCCTCGAAAGGCTCCCTCACCGGGGATCATTCCTTCTACTGCCTCATCTTCTTCTCTGCTCGTTTCCACATTTTAACTAGAGAACAGCTTTCAATGGTGCTTCTGTGGCAGTCAGTCCTGGGATTTGGTTGAACTTCGGTTTGGCATGAGCTTTCTGTGTACCTGATGCTGCTCTGAGCAGTGTGGTGAGACCTAATAATAAGGAGGAGTGAGGGTCTCCACGTGCACAGGAAGTGGGATGAGAAGAGATACACGGGCTTGGACAAGAGGAGAGGGCGATAGGAGCTGAGTTAAGTGTCATTTCCAGGCAGGAGGGCTCACACTCTAAAGCAATAGAGTGAATAAATCCAGCTCCCGGATCCAGAGGAGGAGGGTTCTAGCTGGAGCAAAGCAGCTGGACCAGCATCCTAGGCAGAGTCGTGTGCGTAGACACGTCTGTGTGGGTGACAGCATGAGCAGGACTTTTAGTCAGGAGTCGTGAGTTTTAGGCACAATGTGAGTCATGTTAGCTGGATGGCCACTGAAGAATCCCGGAGGAAAGGCATCAGCCTCCAGACCTGCAGGATCCTGAGTGGTGGGCAGAGCCATGGGCGAGCATCGGTGAGACTGCTCTCTGAAGATTGCAAAGCAGAGGACTGTACCAGGCTTTGTCCCAACCCTGGCAAGAGGCCAGGAGCAGAAATGGCAGACAGAAGGTTCAGGAAGCCCTCCCTGAGTGGCAGGTCAGCCAGGTGAGATGTGAAGAATGAACAGGTAGGGAGAGAGAACTCTCCAGACAATTGAGCCACTGTGTATGGAGCCCATCACCGGAAGGAGCAGGTCTGAGATGGCTGGTGTGGAGCCTGTTCTGGAAACCAGTGATGGGCTTCAAGTGAGGACCAGGGCACCATGGCCACTTTGTCCTGTGTCGGTAATGTCTCCTGATGTGCAGGAGAGAAGAGATCGGAGGCTGGAGTGGATGCTCTCTGGATTGCCGAGGTGTCTGCCTTGGCTGAGGGGAGGTGGAGGGTCAGGCCAAAGTGGTGACGATGGCTGGGAGAGATGGAGCAGGTCAGGCTGATGAGGGATCAATGGACGGTCATGAGACAGCACAATAACATGGTCCTGGTTTACTAAAGGAAATGAGACAGTCATCGGTTTCTTAATGACAGGAATATGTTCTAAGAAATGTGCTGTAGATGGTTTCGGGTTGTGTGGACGTTGTAGAGTGCAGGTACACAAGTTAGGACAGCTGTGCAGTCACTGAGCAATGGACTCTTAGGAGTCCCCCATCACCTGTGGCTTGCCAGGACTGTAAGGTTGGTGTGAGGCACATGCAGGAGGGAAGGGGAGAGGGGAATGGTTTGGAAATCAACTCATCCTGTGCAGCTGAGGAGGCCCAGGAACTGAGCTCAAGCTGGAGACCAAAGCCCAGGACAGGCTGGGGCAGGGCAGAGGAGTCCCAGGAACCAGGAGTTTCATGTCCAAGGCAGGAGAAGGTGGATGTCCCTGGTCACACACAAGCCATCTGCCCTTCTTCCAACTTTTCCTTGCAGCCTGGTCCTCGGCAGCTGGGACGTGCCCTGGACTGTGAGGACATGCCTCACTCAGTCTGTGGTTTAGAAACACCTTCATGCCCATACCTGGAAATGAGGTTGCACGAGACTAGACATTTGGCCACCCCTCAGCCCAGGAGAATAGACACATAAACTAACCGTGCTTTTTCCTAAAACTGCTTGTTGAATGCTGATGTCAAGGTATCTGGGTTGTTTTCCAGCCCATTCTATGGGATGGCTTACTATACCACCTGCAAGTGTGTAGGAAAATGGTTTATAATAGACTACAGTTTATTTATTCTTTTAAATTATAGTGAATGTGTTGACATAGAATGCCATAGCAATGGATTCAGAGATTCTTGCAAATCTCTTAGACAATGATTACCATAAACATAAGAATAAATCTAACTTTGAGTATTAACCTCAAAGGTTCCTAGGAACCTATAATAGAAAAAATTAATTCTACCTTTTGGTAAAAATGCACATTTAGACATGACTCATACGACAAAAGCATTTTAATGAAATTATTACCAAAAAATTTTTGAGAGAAATATATATAACAGGTATTGATTAAGTACCTACTGACCTTCAAGGACATCATTTCTGTTATAGTCAATATGAGAGCTGTGTTTTTGTTTAACTTCTGTTGTCTACAGAATGTTCCATTCCTAATTCATGAAAAGGAGGTGTTCCAACACCAGGGATGGTTTGAAGGCCTGTGGCGTGGATCTTAGAGTTGCTCTCACAGCTGCCTCGTGGTGAAGCTGGCTGTGGAGTGTGGCTGCTGCCCGTAGAGCCACTTCCAAGTTCACCACAGCAGACCACACGGCCACTCCAGACCAGGGGACTGCCATAGCCCAGAAGCCTGTGTCCTCAGGTGACTGAGTCTGAAACTTTGTGTCCCTAAAGTCCATATGTGGAGACCCTCCCCCATGATGACAGAGTTCAGAGGTGGGGACTGTTGGCAGATGGTTAGGTCACGAGGACAGAGGTCTGGTGACTGGGGAGAGACTGCAGGCAACTGGCTGACCTCTTCCGCCTTGTGAGGACCCAGCAAGAATGGCTGTCTGTGAGCTGTGCAGCCCTCTCCAGACGGCACACCTGCAGTGCCGTGGTCTGGGAGGACCACCCTCCAGGACAGTGAGAAGAACCTCTGTTGTTTATAAGTCGCCCAATCTAAGCTATTTTGTCACAGCTGCCCAAGCTGATGCAGGCCGGTGGCCGTGGCTTCTTCTCTGGTTCAGGTTGTGTTTTCCTGTTTTGCTTCCTGTAGGTGGTGACCCGGGCTTGTGCAGATGTGCTCTGCCTGGGCAGTCCCTGGGGGGAGGTGCAGCCCCTGGGGGAGGCTCCTGTAGAGCATGTTTTCCCACCGATGAGGATGAGTCTCACCCACACCCTTCGGTAAGGGAAGGCCGTAGGGGCTGCTCAGCTCTCCTCCAACTCCATGTTCCTAAGTCTCCTCATGGGAGGGAAGGGAGGGGCTGAGCATCCCAAGAGCAGGAGTGTTGCTCTCCTTCCTTCCACTGTGGTCACCAGGCTCCTCTGATGCTCCGAGCAGCAGGCCTGGCTCACAGTAGCCAGATGTGGATGGCAGTGCATTCTTATTCAATTCAGGACTCATTTCTTAAAATCTGCTATAAAATCAGAAAATCCTTTACATTTAGGTAACAGAAAAATTCAGTCATTGAACCATATTTGAAAATCATGTTACAATATCAGAGCTTTGCAAGCTTCACTCTCAGACACAGAAATGTCAGACCCAGAAAAACATATCTGTGCCTCACTGTGATGTTTTGTCTTCATTCAGAAGTTTTGATATCCTAATTCCTTTTCCAGTACTATATATATTACAACTGTCATGCTTGGGTATTTTAATATTAATAGAAATATGGTGTTAGGTAATTTATATGTTAGCTGTTTTATCACATTCGATGAAGATCCTATGAAATGTGCACTTTTTTAAATAATTTAATTTGCAAAGCTTGAGCCAGGACTTGCCAAGTGAAAACCTTTCTGACATATTTTATAGTCTGTATTTTTTTTTTTTTTAATGATCATAGTCTGCTTAAAAAAAAAAGTCACATCCAAACCTTCTACTTTAAGGACTACACAAGCGGAGCAGACATTTCCACAGGACTTCAGAATTCCATCTCCAATTGTGGACAGCGTTGACAGTTTTGCAGACGGGGTCGGAATTGCTGTTGTTGAAAACACACACATTCTGCTACGTTTGCTGCCGTTCTTGTATTCCCGCATCTTGTCTTGCCGTGTGAAGCTGTATTGTTTGTTACATCTCTGGCAAGATGAGACATGACTCGGGATAAGATCAAATGTTCCTATCACCTGGAACTCGAGCTGGAAGACAAGATTGGTGCGAGCCGAGTGTGAGCCTGGGACCTCAGCCTCGGCTCTGTTCCCCTGCTCCACACACTCGAACCTAAGAGCAGACTTATTTTGGGAACAATATGGCAGAGAGAAATGTTTGTACTCCTTTCTGTAACAACTGAAGGCTTTTGGTAAAGATTTTGGGTTAAACCTTTAAGGATTAGAAGTCAGGTTGGAATGTACACAGGAATAAAGAATATGCTCTTTAGTTAGATCTAGTAAAATACTTAGATTGTATTATCAACTAATCCCATAACTAAAATATTTAGGTAAAACTAAAATATTTGTTTATGTCTAGTAAGAAGTGTAGTTTTTTTTTCTTGTTCTTTTTTTTTTTTTTCTGGTCTCACAAAGTAAATGAAAAAATAAAAAGTTTATATGATGACAAGGGAAACCAAGTTACCCCTGAGGACCTTCTGTCACAAGCAGAAGCAGAGGTGGCATCAAGCTGAAGTTTGACTTACGAATGGGTCAGAGGTGAGGGGCTTCTGGGGTGTTACCACCGGGATCAGAAGGCCAGAGGCAGCAGGAACCGAATTGGAGAAGACGCACAGACAAAAGGACCAGGTAGCTGCCCCATTGCCTGCAGCTACCTGGGGAGGGCCAGCAGGCTCTGGCACTGCTTCCTGGGCTCCGGCAGGTCCCTCCCTGCTGTCCATGCCCACAGCGAGGCCTGAGTCCTGCTCACTCCTACAAAACCCACCCAGGGTCTAGGAGGCGGCAGGGAAGAGGCTTCCAGAGCCTGTGCAGCCGGGTCCGGCTGATGCCCTCATGGCCAGGCTCGGCCTTGCCTGCTGTATGCGGACTCCTCAGGCCTGTGCACCCTGACCCTCCAGCATGCAGACCCCGCAGTGCCCGCTGCTTCCCATAGTGCAGACCCCTCGCAAGCAGGTCTGACCAGGGCCAGGCCTCTCCTGTGACCAGTGCTGCAAAACACCCCAGCAACAGCAGAGCTCAGTGTAGCCCTGGGGAGGAGGAAGGACTCCTCCATGTCTGTGCCCAGGCAGGGGAAATAGGCCAGGGTAAACAGCTGCACTGTCCTGCTGAGACGGGAAGCGTTAAGGGAGGTCCCACCACACCACCTCCCCACGGCCCCAGCACCTTTCAGGGTCACGCGGTCTGGTCTCACAGTGAGGCCACGTCTGATCTTCACAGCATTGTCTCCCAGCTCTGCTCGGCCAGCGGTTTCAGGCCTGGGGTCATGGCGGGGTCTGCTTCCAACCTTCACGCTTCTTCCCAACCCACTGTCTCTGCCCCCAGAGCCATTCTGGTGCTGGTTAGTGCTGAACCGGGATTATATGGCAAACGTAATAGGCCCATCTGGTAAGCTCAGCAGCTTGACCACAGACCTTTGTCTTGTTCTCCTTACACCACTTCTGCATCCTCATCCGAGAATGGTGGATTAAAAAATGAAAAGGAAAACTCAAAGCCGTACAGTGGGGTTTGGGTCTGGGAGTGGAGGGGGATCTTCTCTCACAGTCTTCTCTGCAGTCACTTGAACTGGCCCAGGGAATGCAGTGGTTGGGGCTGGTTGTGGAGGAAGCCCCCATCCTCACCTGCCCTGTGGCCTGTACTTCCTGAGCAGTCTGACCTTTCCCCTCGGCAGCTGATCTCCTGCTTGTGACATTGGGGTGCCCTGAGCCACCGTAAAATGCAACCCGCAGTAAGTCAAGGGCTTGCTCTCAGACTCAGGGTTTGAAACACCGTTTTCACTGGTCAGATTGGTCACCCCATGGTGAATCTTTAATCATTCAAACTCGTGTAACGCAGTTGATGGAGAGTCTGCCACATGCTAGGTCTGAGTTGACTTCTGAGAGAGAACCGAACACTAAGGAAACCGGCCTCTGCTCTCAAACCCTGGTGCTCCTGCCTGGTGCGCAGAACCACTGTGCGCAGAATCTCCAGTGTGCTTCTCCACGCGTCCCTGTGCGTGCTGTGCACGACATCTTGGCTTCCTGTGAGTGCTGTGGTGGGCTGAGGAACGGAGCTGTGCAAGCTCCAGCGCAGGGCCTTGCCTGGTCTCAGCAGCCCTGGGCCCAGGCCTGGAGCAGGACCAGAGGCCACTGCAGCTCCATCTCAGAAGCACCTGACCTGAGACCCTGGGAAACCATTGTGGCATTGAGGGCAATGGTTGTGGAGAGAAATATGGATGTTGCGTTTTGAAGGTGAAATCAGCAGTACTGTCGATTGTGTTAACATGTGCACTCAAGAGGGTGGATTTAAGATTCCCGACTTCCTATTTGGGGAATTTGGAGGAGTGGTGCAGTTTACCAGGAAAGTGAGCCCCAGTGGAGAGACCTTCTCACTTGACAGGGTCGGGGGTTCTGTGTAGGATGTATTAAGGTCACAGTGGTAGAAGACACGCCCTGGGAGAGGACGAGGAGGCAGCTGGTCCTGGGACTCGGGAAAGAGAAAAGTCATGTTTGTATGTGCAAAGCAACAGAAGCCCTGGCATAAATCAGATCACCCTGGAACATCGTGAAGTCCAAAAAAGGAGAAAATTTGAAAGAGGGTTTAAAGTAAATCAATTAAGAGGTTGTTAGAGAACAGGAACAGCAAAGAATCTGAGAAAGAGAAGCCAGTTTTATAAGGAAAACCAGCTTGTGTCATCTTTAAAGTCAGTGGGAAATGCTTTGGGGATTCCCTGTGGCAGAGGGAACACTGGTCACAAGCAGCCGGCCACAAACAGCCGACCACTCAGACACCAAGACTCAAACTCCAGGAAAGCTGCAGACCACAGCCCTGGCTCAAACCAGTTAACGTTTTGTGGTTTTCCATTCATATGTGTGCAGACATTACTATGTGGAATATTACAATCGAGTATTTTAGGGTCAAAATAAAAAAAAAGAGGCGCTTGTCCCTTAAGCCACTGGAGGTAAATGGCACACCCACCGTTAGTCAAGACAGTGGGACAGAAGTCCCCCGTCAGCCACCTTTTCAACGTGTTGCTGAACAAACCTGGAAAAGACTGTTTGCATGAGGGGATTTTCAGATTGGCCACATCTGCTTTTAAAAAGCAAAATCAACAGCCGGTTTGGAGAATAAAGAGGTGAATGATTAAGGAGGCAGGAGGCCACTGGCTGGATGTGCTCCAGGTGGGTCCCGTAGGGCATGTGGCTTCGCAGCACAGAGCCGAAGACTGGCCTGGTGGGAGTCGTCCAGGGGCCTGCAGTGTGAGCTCCACCCCAGCACGCGGGCTCCCCGGAGTCTGGAAGCCAGGATTTCTTTTCTGAGCTTTCTCTTGGAAATACTAACCCAGTAGGCTTCCCGGTGCAGTTGTGTCTTGTGATGGGATGGTTGACCTTCAATCATGTCCTGGCCATTAGTGGGCTCACGTGGCTCCAGCCTGCTCCCCAGGCCGGTCGCTGGTCTCAGAGGTACTCCTCGCCTTGGTTAAGCAGACACTCACTGGGACACAGCAGAATGGCCCTGGGCTCTCATCCGACATTCTGTTCACCACTTTCACCACAAATCTAATGTGCTCATGTTAGAAAATTGGAAGATTCCTAGAAAATAGGAGTAAAATTAAAAATCAGAAATAATTCTGTCACACGGAGATCATTGCTGAATATCTTTAGATGAGCTTCTCAGGCTCCTCAGACTCCGCCCTCTCCTTCCTCCAAGCGCAGGAAAGGCACCAAACCCTCGCTCCTTGCGAGCATCCGGCAGCCTTTTTACACACATTTCTGCACTTCTCCAGCCCTTAACGTTTTCTTCAACAGCATGATTTTAATGATACGCTGCCTCATCAAATAAATGTCATTACTGAAGCCTTCTCCTATTTTGTCATTTTATACAAAATCTTACTACTTTTTTCCCTCACTTTACTCTATTACACTCTCGTTACGATGGCAGTAATTTCTGATGATGTGACTACTTTTTTGTGCATTGCACTTTAGGTTTTCTTCTATCACACACACCTGTAGTTTAAAAGTCAGTTGACGGGGTTGGTGGAAAACAGCCTTACTCTCCTCAGCCCCTTCCTTCTGATCTTTCTTCTTAGAGATAGTGACTTCCAGGTCCTCAAGATGGCTCTGGTTTTTCTATCCATTTCGTGCTGGAAATCTTCAGTTTTCACCTGGGTGTGGAGCTGAGGAAGGAGCCTTCTGTTCTCACACGCCCCTCCCCACCCACGGGCCTCCTCATCACCATGGCCAGTGGCTCCCAAACCCGCCCGGAGATCCCTTGCTCATCACAGCCTTGTCACTTGGAGTGATGTGATGACACACCGGCTGTTATTTAGTGTGGTCACAACGCTGCACTTAAATATTTCCTTCTCCCAAAGTAAGAAGTGATCACAGGGAGTTTGCAGAGGGAGCTATCACAATGTGCTCACGTATAGTTCTGATGTTACAAAAATTTAAATTGCCATAGTAAAGGTTTTTGATTTTTATTACTATAAAAATTTGCAATTGCTAAAATCTCAAAGTGCATTTTAACCACAATAAGGGTGTAGTACAGAGATCTTAATGAGCAAATGGACTCTCCAGGTGCATTGTGGCCTCCATTATCTGCCAAAACTCTAGACTCCGATAGAAGATTGTGTGCTTCTCATTCTCGGTGAAACATGGAAGCCTGTGGGAAGGCCTGGGCGGGACCAGAAGCACCGGGATGAGGGAGCCGGCTCCCCTCTGGCTGCTGACTTACCTGCAGGAGATGGTGGGTGCTTCCCTCCCAGTCTTTCCCTGGTATCCAGCAGGTCACTCCCTCTGTGGCTCCTGCTGCCAAGCCCCTCTCTAGCTGCCTGGCTGCCCTGGCCTTCGACTGGACACCTCAGCTGAGCTTCAGGACACGGGGTCATCGTGCAGTGTCCTTGGGTAGTGACATGCAGGTCTAGGGCACCACCAGGTCCTCTGTATGGCTTAGATTTCAGGGTGAGAGGGGCTGCTTTCTGAATGACACTCGTGAAGGCTTCCCTACCAGTTGCCCATTCTAGCAGTGGACTGTGGGAGGCAGAGTTGTTCCTGGCCAAACTCTGCTGCCCTAGTGGGTCCTTCTCTAACTGTCTTTTTAACAGTTATTTTCAGGTTCTTTTCTTTTCTTTTTTTTTTTTTTTTAGGAGTTGTATGGATTTGCTTTCTTTTCACGAGAACGGTCTGCTGGGTGTGTCTGATTCTTCTGAAGGTCTGGCAGCATTGTAGGGTTTGTCCTTGAAGATAAAGGGCCGGATATGAAGCACTCTTCTTCCTGCCCCCGTGGTCTTGGTTGTGTGAGGTGGAGAAGGCTGTGTAGTGATCTCCTGGTCCTGGGTGGGAATCACACTTTCAAAGTCTAAATAGTAAGGGAGCTGGGAGAGGCTCCTGCAGGTTTCCACTTAGGCTTCCACAAATGTGTCTTATTCTTGTAGGTAGTTTTTCAAAGCCAGATTCATACAGAACTCTCGGGGTGCGTTGTGTGTTTTTGAACAGGAGTAATGACAGAGTGCATCTGGTCTTCGGTAAATACCGCCTGGGAACTCACCACTGATGGGCAGTAGTGTTCTGGCAACCGCGATCTGTGCGTGTTTCTTGCCTTGACCTGGAATCTTCTACCTCCCCTGGCTGGTGTGGTAAGCGCAAGGCTTGGTAAGAGTACAGGGAAGAAGGGAGATGGCAGTCCTCAGAGCTGTCTCCCACATTGTGGGCACTCTGGGCAGAATGCCCTGTCCCTTCTCTTTCCCGACAGCTCATGTTTCTTAATTCAGGAATTGAGTTCTTAAACTTAGCAGATGGGTGCAAGCAGAGAAGGGTGGGTGGTTTAATATACTATAATTTGTGATTGTTTATGTGAACAATATACTTTAATGCCATTTGTTTTGAGTCTACTGGTGTTATCAGTGAATCTACATTTACTGAGTGCCTTTTGTATGCGTACACTAGGCTGGGTACTCTGTAGGCTTATAGTGAAGATTTTCTGCATTATGCATTAACCGCTTCTAGTCATTTCACTTTGCAAAGGGAAAAGTAGCCTGTGCTTGGCTTTGGTCACACAGCAAGCCCCGAGGTGACGGGGCTTCTTCCCACTTCTCGGATCCCCAGCCCCAGCTCTGCTCATCACGCCAAAGGAAATTTTCTCCCCCTTCTTTTCTCAGGTTATTTCCATCTTCTCCTCTTCACCCGACTCAGTCATTGTCTCCCTTGCCTCCCTCTTGTGCAGCTCCTGGGGTCCTAATGCTCCATTTGCTGGTAGTTTTACAAACTTACTTTCTTAGTGAACACAGGTTGTAGAAAATACAAGATTAAAGCTTCATGGATTTCTGATCTGCATAAGAAGCCTCAGTTAGATGTCTTTTTAAATTTTTTTATTTGTTCTAATTAATTGTACATGACAGTACAATGCATTTATACATTTTGATAGAGCATACATAAATGGACTGTGATTTCTCATTTTTCTGATTGTACATGTCATAGGATGACATCGGTCATGCGGTCATACATGTACATGAGGTGATAATGTCTGTTTCACTCCACTGTCCTTCCTACTCCACACTGCTTCCCCTTCCTTCACTACCCTCTGCCTAATACGAAGTAACTCTCTTCTTCCCTGTCCATCCCCACTTATTGTGAATTAGCATCTGCATATCAGGGAAAACATTCGACCCTTGGTTTTTTGGGTTTGGCTTATTTCGCTTAGCATGATATTCTCTAACTCCATCTATTCACCAGCAAATGCCATAATTTCATTCTTCTTTAAAGCTGAGTAATATTCTATCATATATATAGATATATGTATGTGTAGACACACACACTCACACACACACACACACATATACATGCCACATTTTCTTTATTCATCTGTTGAAGGGCATCTAGGTTGGTTCCATAGTTCAGCTATTGTGAGTTGAGCTGCTATAAACATTGATTTGGCTGCATCACTGTAGTATTCTGATTTTAAGTCCTTGGGTATAAACCGAGGAGTGAGATAACTGGATCAAATGGTGGTTCTATGCCAAGTTTTCTGAGGAATCTCATACTGCTTTCCATAATGGTAACACCTAACTGATTTTGATCATTCTGATAGGTGCATAGTGATATCTCCTTGCCATTGTCATTTGCCTTTGCGTGATGACATGTGACCTACTGCCTGTTTTCATATGTTTATGTGACATCTGCCTGTCTTCTCTGGTAAAGAGTCTGTGAGGGTGTTCTGCCCATTTCTCGATTTCTTTTATTATTGAGTTTTAGGAACTCCTTGTATATTTTCTGTATGTTCTTTATTAAATGTGTTTTTCCCTGAATTTTTCCAGTCTCTGATTTTTTTCTCATTATCTTGACATCATCTTTTGAAGAGCATTTTTATGATTTTAATGAATTCCAGACTATGAAGTACTGATTTCTAGATGGTGACTTTGATATTGTGTCTAAAACGCTGTCACGCTGCTCACTGTCATCCAGGTTTTCTCCTATGTTAGCTGCTGAGAGTTTTATAGTTTGCTTTTCACGTTTAGGTCTGCGATCCAATTTGGTCTTTAAAACATTTTCAATCAATGCATTATAACCATTCACATGGTGGGATTTGTTGCTGCTCAATCATGCCTGCGTAACACCATGACAATGTGGCTGGTCAGTTTCGTTCCCACTGTCTTCTCTTTGTCCTCTTCCTCCATGGGTCTTTCCTGGTGCTCCATGTTGAATGAATTTTTGTGAAGGAAAGATCTGGGTCTAGATTCATCGTGTGCATGTAGTTGTCCAGTTATTCCAGTATCACTGGTTGAAAAGACTACTTTGCTCTATCGTATTGTCTTCACCCTTATTTATGTGGGTCTACTTCTGTCCACTCTTTTCTGTTCCCTTGATCTATTTGCCTGTTCTTTTGCCAATACCATACTGTCCCAATTATGTAGATTTGCAGAAAGTTCTGTGGTCAGGTAGAGTCAGTCTTCCAATTTTGTTCTTCTCCATCAATACTGGGGGACTATTCTGGATCTTTTGCTAATTTATATGAACTTTAGAATCAGTTTGTTGATACTCTCAAAATAGTTTGCTAGGATTTTGATTTGGATTATGTTGATCTGTAGATCAAGTTTGGAAGAACTAAGAACTTGACAAAATTGTCTTCTTATCCATTAGCATGGATTCTCTCTCCATTTTACTTAGTTTTTCTCTGATTTCTTTGATCAGAGTTTTCATTTTCTCCTATAGATTCTCTGTGTATTATGTTTGGTTCCTATCTAATTCCTTTTGGGGACTGCAACTACAAATACTATTGTGCTTTCACATTCAGATCCCATTTGTCTGTTGCTTGTACATAGGAAAACAGTTGACTTGTGTATACTAACCTTGTATCATGCAACCCTGCTATACACGCTTATTAGTTTGAGGAGGATTATGTGTGCTGATGTGTGTGTGTGTTGTTTTGTTTTGTTTTGGTTAGTTTCCTGAATTTTCTACATAGATGTTCATGTCACTGTAAGAATAATTTTTCCTCCCTTCTTCATTCATATATGTTTTATTTCCTTCTCTTGCTGTGTTGTGTTAGCTAAGGCATCCAGAACAGTGTAGGAAAGGAATAACAAGACAGGACATCCTTGCCTTGTTTCTCATGTTAAGAAATTTTCTAGTTTTTACCATTAAACATGATATTGGCTGTCAGGTTTTAATAGATATGCTTTGTCAAGTTGAGAAAGTTTCTCTCTGCTTCTAGTTTATTGAGATTTTATCATGAATCAGTGTTGAATTTTGTCAAATTCTTTTGCTGCATCCATTGATGGGATCATGTTGGGGGCTATGCCGTGCAGACTGCGCCGGGATGGCACCTGGCAGCCAGTCAGAGGTTGCTTTGATCACATCGGTGGTGAGGAGGTTGATTAACATAAGCACACCCAGGTGATTCGTCATTGGCCGTATCCAATTAAGTCCACGCACACAACGCGTGCACAGGTGTTCCCGAGTGCTCCTGATGGTGCCTGCTTGTTTTGACCTTTACCATGATTGGGCAGCTAGCTCCTCACCTAATCTTTGCATAATTGGTGTCAGCCCTACCCTTCACCTCCTGGAGGGGATATAAGCCGGCTCTCCTCTAGGGCCGGGGTTCGAAGTTCTTCGAGGCCCCAGGTTTGAGGTTGGAGGTTCCAGGTTCGAGGTTCCAGTCCCCGGGTTTCCTGAATCTACAATAAACCATTCCGAATTCAGAAGCCTTGCTATTCATTTGTCTCCTGCGCCAAATTGACTCCACTGGATGGTGTCAGGATCATGTGATTTTTCTTGTTTTAGTCTTTTGATGCGATGTATTAAATTGTTTTTTGAGTATCAAACCAATCTTGAATTCCTTGGATATGTTTCATTTGGTTGGGTTATATAACAATTCTTATGGATTCAATTTGCCGATATTTCATTGAGGATGTTTGAATCTATGTAATGAGAGAGATTGATGTGTAGTTTACTTTACTTTTCCTGTAATGTCTTTGGCTTTGGTATTAGGGTATTACTGGCATTATGGAATGAGTTAGAAGCATTCCTCTGCTTCTACTTTCTTAAAGAGATTTTTAGTGGCTATTATTTTCCTTAAATGATTTATAAAATTCACCAGTGAGCCCCCTTGGCCTGGTGCTCTCTGTTTTGAATTGTAAACACTTGATTCTTCTTATTTGATACAGGCACACTCAGGTGGTCTGTTTCCTCATAAGAGAGTTTTGGCAGATTGTATCTTTCAAGGAACTGGCCCATTTCATCTAGGTTAGAAGCCACATAGGCCGAATTGTTCATGGTGACCCTTTATTGTCCTTCGGATGCCTGTGGAACCTCTGGTGTCCCTGACATGGTAATGTGTGTCTTCCTTGCCTTTTTCCTAACGTGGATAGAGACTAGTCAGTTACTGATCTGGGATCTCTCTTATAGACAAAGATCTCAGTCACGAAGGCTCCGCTCTCCTGACCTTGCCACCTCCGGTGGCTTCCACCCCGAAGAAGAACATCACTCATCAGTTTGGGGCTGGGTTTCAATCTGTGAATTCGAGGAGGTCCATGAACATTCAGTGTGCTGCATTGGCGGGAGGACGGTGTCCGTTTCCGAGGGTCGCCGTGATGAAGCACACAAACCAAGTGGTTTGCAGTCTTATTTTCTTGCACTTCTAGAGACTTAATGTCTATAGTCAGGTTGTCAAGAGGGCTCTGCTTCCTCTGCCTTCTAAAGGGGACGCCTTCTCCCAGGTCCTAGTGGCCCCAAGCACGTTTCGACTTGTGGCAGTGTCCCCAGGGTCTCTGCCTCCTGCTCCCTGTGGCTGGCCGCCCTGTGCTTTTGTGCTTTTCTGTCCTCTTGTGAGAAATCAGCCGTGTAGACTCAGAGCCCGTGCTCCTCCAGCACGACTTTATCTGGACTCATGACCCCCACAGTGACCCATTTCCAAATAAGGCCACATTCCCAGACACTGGGGTTAGGGCTTGAACATGTCACTTTGGAGGGAATGTAGTTCAAGTCGTGACTGGTATACAGGAGTTCTTTGAACTGCTCTTTCAACTGTAAGTAGATTAGAAATTCTGTAAAATTAAAGTTACCAAAATGTTTAATCACTTAAAATGTCATATTTCTTCTTTAAAATTTCATTAGACAGAAGTCCTTCATTAACATTTCAGTATTTATGTGTTAGAGAGTTATCACTACATGAAACCATTTACCAGCGTAGTCACTGAGATCAACTATTTACATAATTTAAGCCAATAAAATATTTATTGAGTAGAATTGTGAACCTATCAGTTTATCTGTCATCTGGCATGTGGTAAAAAAAATTCCCACCTGGGAGGAATGACTTATTTGGGCTTCAGTTCCACACTCCAGGAGCATAGTTTAGGAGAAATTAGAAGTTGAATGGCTTTCCATTTTCAGTAATTAAAGAGAAAATGTGCTTGGAGCTCCCAGGAGGAATTATGAAGTCTTCAATTGCAGGAATTTTTTGAGCGGTTGCTATTGATTTTGCACACGTAACATTGATTACTTTCATTTCCCTGCTGAAAACCAATCATGATGTGATTGATTAATTTTCCTGATGCATACTGAAAGATTTGCCTTAGGGTCTGTTTCGTGCAAATAAAACATTTTTGTTGTTCTGAGAATGTAGGGCTTGCCTAGCAGGGTTCACCCCAATGCCGCAAAAACCATGCTTGTCGATTTTTTTTTAGCTGTTAGTTTTTCTTAATTCAGAAGTTCATCTTCAGTGAAACAGAGGTTAGTTAGTATATGAACTTTGAAATCTGGTGATTAGGTCTTGGAATGTAAATCAAGTTACTCGAACACATACACACACCTGCGTGTACCATTGAAGGCTGTTAGTAAGCAGTGTGTGTAAGCTGGGTCTCCTGGGTCCCGAGGAAGCATGTATTGGTTTCTCACTTTCAGGACCCTTTCCTATACCCAGCTCCTAATCTTAGGCCTTTATAGTGTGCAGCCTTTAGTTGTTCAAACATATTGCTTAAGATTTATAAAATGTGCAGTAATTGCTAAAGCTGTTGTTCTGACATCGTAAAGTTCAGATTCGGGTAGTCTTTTTATATGTGAAAAATTGTGTCTGAAGCCCTCCGCTTCCCTGATTCTCATCCCCTGAAATGATGCAAGCATGCATGCAAGCCAAGGCACACACCAGCACGCAGGAATGTTGTCGCCAATGTCTGTGTGGTGCCTGCTGGCAGCAGAGCTGGAGGTCTGAGGGAGGAAACGGAGTGGGCAGCAGGAGCCCCCACCCAGGAGCCGTCTGCCCTTGTGTGTACATTCATGACTGAAAATTCACACACTGGACCCTTGCCTCAGGAAGGAGTGAAATTTGACATAGACAACACTTTAAAAAGAGTATCAAGTGCATGCCTGTAGAAAAACAATTAGATTTTAGAACACACAACCACACACACACACACACACACACACACACACACACACACTCACATTTAAATTCTTATTACAAATGGACCCTATTGAGAGTGATATTTTTATTGAATTGATTTACTTGTTTCTTCTCACTTCACAAAAATTGAGTAAATTGATTTGCTATGCCTGAATGGTTCAAGGTATTTTAAAAAATAAAACCTGCTGGGCACAGTGGTATATGCCTCTAATCCCAGCACCTCAGGGGGCTGAGGCAGGAGGATTGTAAATGCAAAGCCAGCTTCAGCAATTTAGTGAGGCCATAAGCAATTTAGTGAGACCCTGTCTCAAAACGTGGAGGATGTGGCTCAGGGGTTAAGCGCCCCTGGGTTCAATTCCTGGTACCAATAAATAAATAAATAAAAACTAGCATGCTACCTTATAAATGCTACTGGTTCCCAACACCGTGAGTCTTTCACCTTTGGTTTGCGTGAAATCAGACCTTCCTAACAGCATTAAGAGAGGTGTCCTGATATTTTGAGGAAATTTTTTGCTAAGCAGCTCCATAGTTGTAATCCATTATCAATTAAAATTGCATGTTTACTTCTGAGTTAGCTGAACTGATAGTAAAAAACAGCCATGAATCTTTATGAATGACATTCATATTAATCTTAAAGTACAGTAAAAATGAAGAATCTTGAAACTGAATTGCTTCATGCGAAAGGGGAGAAATGATCACTGCCCATGTGCCGTGCATGTGATCACATGTGTCAGCACAACCTCCCAGACTCTGCTGAGGCACGTGAAGCGCATCGCTCTTGTGCCTTCTCAAGTTCTGCCTGTTACAGTACCAAAGTAGATCCTGAGTCCCAAAGGGCAGATTTTCCTGTAGAACTTGCCTGAACTCCTGCATTATAACTTGAAAAGCAGCAAAAGCTCCACGTGCAAGACACTTGACCCAGCCGCCCCGGATCTGCCTCTTGGCTTTCAGGTCCGGGCGTTGTCTCAAGTCCAGGTGTTTCATGCAGTTGTGTGAAACAGCCCTGCCTGGATCGCCAGGGAGGGCAGGCCTCTTGCACTGTGGACTTGGGGAGCAAGGGGTGCTTGATGGCTGCACGACAGAGGACCAGGCATCAGAGAGAGTCGGGAGCTCATGGGCCTCTGGAAGAGAGCACGAAGGACCAGGGGCGGGGTCTGCGGGGTACGGCACTCAGCTCCCCACTCGCCTGCTCTAAAAGGCTCCGCAGGTCGAGCTGGAACTGCTCACGGCTCTCGACTGCTGGACTTTGGTCCTCACTCTGCAGGGTCGAAGGCATCCTGAATGGCCGCGGGTGCTTCACCATAGCATTTACATTATTTCTGCACATCCGAGAATGGAGCATCATCAGTTAACGAGTGTACTTACCCGAGTGTTCCGATGACAGAGCCCCTAGGACACCTCCTGCATCTTTGTCTCGGGACTCGGGTGTACGTTCTGTGGAGCGTGTTGGCCTTCTGCTACCCTGACCTGCATTGTCACTTGCAAGCTCCATCCATGCCTGTTGCTGCCCCAGGGCCATGATATGAAAGCTTGGCCAGCCTTGATCCATTTCATCTTCCCAACAACCTATTATCTCCATCTTCTAGCTCGGGAACATAAGGCAGGAGGTGAGTAACTTGGCCAAAGTCACATGACTGACAGAGAGTTCTGTGCAGGGGTATCGGCCAGAGTCCTGTGCCAAGTTCTGGCCTTGGCGGAGAACAGGGCGTCTGTATGTGGAGAGCTGCCCACAGGACCCTGTGGGTTAACGACAACAGCGAGGAGAGGCTGCGAGTACTCAGAGCTGCGCCTGGGAAGGGCCTGGAGGGGCTTCTGCACAGAACAGCTCCGTGAGTGTCACCTGTGAGGAAACCCAGACACAGAAGCCTTCGGAACCTGCCTCAGGCTACAAGTGAAGACGCCGTGCAGAGGTCTGAATCACTGGCGCTAGAGTCCGCTGCAGCCACCGCACCCCGGTGCAGCACAGGCACCAGGGAGCCACCCAGGCCCAGGACAGTGACCCTCACGCCAGGCACTTGATGTAAAGAACTGTCGACGCATCAGTGTGGGCTGGTCACTAAGTGGGCAAGGGGAGCGCTAAGTAATGACGGGACAGCACGTGTGGGAGCCCTGCTCCTCCAGAAGAGAGAGACCCCAGAAGGGAAGCCTCCAGGGACGGAAGCGGCTCCTCGGGAGAGCATGAGCCTGTGGCCCCCTGGACCTGGACGCGCTCAGTGGCCCCAGGGAGCCTCTTGCTGAGTGCTTCGACGGTTTCTGGGGAGCTCCTGGCAGGTCTAGTGGAGTCGGCAAGGTGTCGCACTGCAGCCCCACTCCAGTGACCCCTCTGCCAACAGTGCCACCAGGACCAATGGAAGCACCGGAACTGCCAGGAGCCCCCCTTCTGCAGAGGCCCCCCTGCCCTCCACGGCGCACCTGGGATCCGCGTCAGCCTCCCTGCCACCCTGAGCTCCTAGGTTTCCCCACCATGTCAAGCCAGAGGATCTCTGGCACCCCAACCTCATTACAAAGAAGTCGCTTTTCCGTCCAGATCTTGGTGAGCCAGTCGAGCAGTTTGCTCTGTCTCCAGTGGGAGGGAGCTGTCACACTGAATCTGGGCTCTCTCCCAAGTGTGCCAGTCGGTGACCTCGGATCCCGCCCTCCCTTGCTCAATGCTCTAAAGACCTGCGTTGGCATGTATTCTCCAGGAGCAAGCAAGGCGTGTGTGTGTGCGCGTGTATATGTGTATGCATGCACATGTGTTTGAGCTTCCACAGGTGGAAGTTTTGTGTGTATGTGAAATCTTGGAGTTCTCTTGCTGTGTAAGTGGCCTCACGCTGGGCCCTAGTACCTGCTTCTCCCTGAAGGACACTGAAGTCTCATTCTAGGCTTGGATCTAGTAGAAAAGTATGGGGTAGTCTCTGAGAAAGTGTCCATCCCCTGTCAAGGCGTTGCCCTCTTCCAATCTCCCCTCAAAGGTGAAGCGAGTGAAGGGGTCTCCTCAGGCTCAGCAGAGCAAGCGACTGTCCCTGGCAGGGGACGTGCTGGGTGAAGGGAGGGCTCAGGATTGCATGTTTCATCTGAGTCCAGCCTCTCGTCCCCATCCTACGTCTCGGACCCCATTCCATACCAATGAATGGCAGCTTTCAGAATAAAACCATCGATGAGACGAGATTCCACTGACACTGGAACTCAGTGGCCCCAGGGCTAAACCACGCGGCAATTCGAGCTCTCAGAATGACTCTCTCAGGGCTGGGAGGGAACCTTTCTGGTTCTCTCACGACTCCAGCTGATGGCTGAGGGACTTGCACTTGTGAATTATGTATTTATTTATTTATTGGCGAACCTTCCAGAGCAGTCAGGGGAGCCCAGGGAGCTCTCCTGTGCTTGCAGTCTTGATTCCTGCCATGATGGGCAGGTGCTGTAGCCACATAGACTCCCAAAGCACTTGCTCAGCTTGTGCTTCGGGACAGTCTGCAGGGGGCGACGGCCTGCTTAGGTGCAATGCCACCACATGCTCTGGGCTCCTCACCTCCCACTTCCCACCAGCTGGGGCCTCAGCAATAGGCTCAGGCCTGACAGTACAACAGCACCAGGCCCCAGATCCCCTCTGGGAGGGCTTATCCCTGAGGCTACCCACCTAGGGCCAGAATTCTGACAAGGAAGATGGAATATAAACAATTCTTAACTAGTGAAAAGGAGTCCACTGCATGCTGGAATCAGGACAGCTCTTAGAACGCAGGACAGCAGGTGGAGACGCAGACACTACCTTGGGACCGACGGGCTTGCGTTCACTCCATATCCTCGGAGAAGAGATGTTATCCATGCCTGATCAACTTTATGGAGCTCGTTAAACAATGTGGAGCAGTGGGGACAGTCTGTGTGATCAGTGTTTAAGAGTAAAAGCAACTCTGTCATTGTACCCAAGCTGGGAAGGACATGGGTAGGACAAGAGGGCTCGGGTGATGTTGAAGGAGGACCCGTAGGGTGGAGGCCAGAGTGGCTGTGTTTAATGTAGTCAGTCCATTAGGGACTCAGTTTACACTTTTCATTAGAAAACAGTTTCTGGAAAGTTCCAGGGAACCAGCACAGGCCTTACTAAACCAGCAGTGTGATAACAGCTCCTGGAAGAGTATTTGTGGAGAGCAGGAACCTGGAGACTTTCTTGGTGGACCTGGGAAGATCCGTCCAAGTCCAGCCTGTTCAGGGGAGATCCACGGAGCTCTCAGAGGGCCTCAGGCACATCTAAGGCCTGTGGTGGACTCAGGCCAGCATAGAGCAGGAGCCAGCACCTGGACACCAGGCAGCAGCTGTCCACCCTGGAGCGTGGGAGAAGCTACTGGGCCGTGATGCTGCAGGGGTCAGGAGAACACCTTGCAGACCTGAGTCTGCACAAGATATTTCATGTATTTGCCTTAAAATTAATTCTGGCTTCCTCTGTGATTCTGCAGATGTTTATCCAATAAACTGTGTCCAGATCTGTTTTCCAACCAAGATTGAAAGTGGGACTTGTGATCTGTATTTCCCTCTTGATTGTGTATATAATGAATGTCACTTTCTTTTTCTTTTCACGTAGGCTGGAGCCAATGTCCTTCTCCAGGATGTCAATGGAAATATCCCCTTGGACTACGCTGTGGAAGGGACAGAGTCCAGCTCTATCCTGCTGACCTACCTGGATGAAAACGGTGGGCTGCAGCCTTGAAAAGAGACTTTAGGAGGAGCTAGACTGGCAGAACTCTGCACGCATGCTCGCTCTTAGCTCTGCCATGGTGGGCTCGCTGCTGCTTCCTTTGCCGGTATAAATGAGGCATTTCCCATGCCCCTTTCCATGGCATCCCTGCTCCGCACCGTGGGTTTAATGAGCACAACTTTCTGCCAACCGGCAAAAATCCAGAGGCAGCAAGGAGGGGCAGTTGAGCCGGCCCCGGAGGTCCGCAGTCAGTAGCACTGGGTTCGCGATTAGTGTGTTCCCCTCTGGGAGGCACGAGCCAGCACAGCTGAGCTGTGAGCTAGTGAGCGTGCGGTCATCTCAAGAGTGTCCTCCTGGGAGCGGGGGTCCTGGGAGGAAGGAGAGCATGAGGACTGGGGTTGGGGCTGAGCGCGTAGCATCTGGAAGCTGCTCCGCAACTTAGATTCACAGGCGCTGTCAGGAGAGAGCCCATGGGCATGGTGCCAGCCTGAGAGATGAGGCTGAGCCCTGGGAGTGTCAGCCACACGGTGTCAATGACACAGACCCGGCATGGCCACGGAGGTATCAGATCCCCAAACCCCACTGGCACATAGGTGTTTCCTGCTGTTTAGGAGTAAATAAGAACAAGGAGATTCCTGTCCCTTCAGGGACACCTTGGCCAGAGGAAAAGGTCGCAGATCTTCATTCGCTCAGGGCACCTTGCCCCTTGCCGTTGCTGGGAGAAGCTCCGTGTCTGCAGCTCCTCAGCGTGCACGTCTCAGGTTTATCCTGGGCAGGGCTCAGAAGGATGATGGCTGTTTGGCAGCCCTAAGTTGTCCACAAATGGTCCCACTGGTTCTGAAGGCCGGTGGCCATGGCTGTCCCGACAGAGACATGCCCCACGCTGGAGAGCCCCGAGGTCGAGCGGAAGCAGGCTCCTGTGCTGCGCTGTGCTCTGCATTCAGCTGGCCACTCTGCAGCCCCTCTGTGCTCGGGCTTCTCCTGCAGGAGAGCTCAGGGGATCTTGGTATTTGCAGAATCAGTGTCATCTCTAACAAAAACACGTGGATTCCTGTCAGAAGTCGATTAAAAAATTGGTTAGGCAGAAAAACAGCAAGTAAAAGGTGCTGACTCTGAATGGTGTGGAGAAAATCAGTCCCAGCCATGGCTGTCACAGTCAGTGTGCAAAAGGCACGTTGCTGGAACCATTTGCTGTCCCTTCAGTTTTTAATTCTGCTTTCCACTTGTCACTGCTGCGGCCCTGGCTCGGCCGGCCCATCCATCTCCCTCCCTCTCCTCCGTCACAGGCGGGCTCTGCTCCTGTCAGTCTTGCTTATCCTCATCCTCTGCCCCGTTTCTGCTGAGCACTCTCCAGTTCCGCCTATCCTCTGCCTGCCCGGCGTGCTTGCAGTTATCTGCAGCAACAGTGCAGGCTGAGTCCTCCCACATTTCTAATATCCAGGATGAGGGTTTTGTCATTTGCCTTTCGTGTTCCAGCACTGGCTTATTATAACTAGGTGGCCGCAGTCCTTGGACGTTCACACTGCATCCTGCAGTTTCAGATCAGACACTTATATACTGCCACATCAGGTGCAGGAGCTGGAGGGGCAGGCCGTGTCATGAACAGCTTGATTACATGGAAAATCCTGGTCACAGACTCTAATTGTACTGTCACCAGCAACTCACACTGTAAGCTGGGGCACAGCAATTAACCTCAGCCCCCGCCTGAGCTTCCTGGGCTGTGAAATGAGATAGCTACGCAGGGTGAGTGAGCCTTCCATGAATCTAGAGCTGCTGGGCAGGGCCCATCGGTTGGCACACAAGGAAGAGTGGATTCTGAAATGAGCCAGCCTAGGAAAGGAAGGAGAGCTCACGGTCAGGAGCAGAGCCCACGTGAAATCTGCATGTCCACGTCCTGAGAAAGGCAGAGCTCCATGTGGCTCTGTGCACACTGCCCGCCCTGTGCCCGCCCCCTCACCTACCCTGCCCTTTGACGCCTATAGCTCCCTGCCTGCTCCTCAGCCTCTGAAGGTCAGCCTCCCACCTGACCCGTCCCCTGGGAATGCCCCCGCAGTGGTTGACCGTGCCTTCTGGACCTTTCCATCCTAGACGCCTGTCCATCCAGGGACCTCCTCTCTCTTCCACTTCATTTCTTCATCTCTGTGACATTCAGCAACCCTGGCTGCTCTCCTGGGAAGACTCTCCCGCAGTGGTCTTTCTTTTCTTCTCTTGAGCTTCCACCTGACTGGCCTTTACGTGCCACTTTTCCACATTCAGGTCCCTAGTGTTGGTCCCTCAGGTCCGTCCTTGATAATCTTGTACCTTGCACATGGCTCCTGGTGTCCCACGTTGGCTGTGTGTTGTCACCTGTCCCCAGGGCATTCCCACAGCTGGCTCCCTTTCAACCCCACAGGTCCTGTATGGACATTTCATTAGGGACCTGTGCCTGGAGTTGAGATGATCTGAAATAACACGTCCAGTACTAAACTTGCCATTGTCCTTCTCACCACATCTGTATGCCACAGTTTGCCATTGGAAAGGCAGGAACACAGGTATCTGAACCTTGTTGTTATTCTCTCAAAACCTTGGTGTCTGGTTGTCACCAGGTCACACAGAGTCTGCTTCCTGGACACCTCTGCACCATGTATGCTCCCTCACCAGCCACGCCTTGCTGCGTTGGTGAAAGCTGGTCTCTGTTTGGGCTATTTCAGTAGCCTCCAAACCTGCTCGCTGTGCCCTGCCTCACCCGCCCAACTCATTCTTCACACTAATCGCTTTGGTTTACACACATGGTGTGACTTCCTTTGACTTAATGAAGGGTATTCAAAATGCTGCTCCAGCAGTGGCCCCTTTCAGAGTCCAGGTGGCCAGGCTGCGAGCACACACTGTCTGCCTGGACCATCCAGGTTGCTGGATGGGTGCAGGGAGCAGGGGAGGACAGCAGTAGCCTCCTGTGTGACCCTGTCCTCTACTGGGGCCACTGTTCTGCACCAGCCTCCCCAACCCTCTTGCTTCCTCGGTCTCTTAGGAACCTCCCTGTGGCCACAAGAGCTGGGTGCGCTGAGGTTCTGTTAGAGAAACCTGGCTGAAACCAGAACGGGTCCATCATGGTGGATGCAACACCCATTTAGCTTTGTTTCCTTTTTGAGGACAAAATCAAGTTTCTGGATATTCAAATGATACTGGCATTACTTCAGCTAATGAATCAATTGAGTGCCCAGAGCTATGGGATCACCAAGGTGGAGGGAGATGGCTTGCCCTACGTCACCACGGAAGGCTTCACAGAGCAGGGACCCTACACTAACCTCAGGGAGGGACTGGGTCACCGTGCCAGCTGGTACTCCAGAGCTGTGCACAGTGCAGCCCCTCCAGCTCCAGGCCAGCTCCACACGGCACAGCACAGCCCCACCCGGAAGGCCAGCAAGTTGTGACAACAGCGTCTCCTGAAGAGGAGTCAGGAAAGTGGACAGGGCTCTGAGAGACGGGTGGACATGAGACTCCGGTTTCGCACAAGGGTCTGTTATTATCAAGAGCTGTCAAGCAGCAGTAACGGTGTGCAGGGAATGACCTGTGAGTTCCAGGGAAACAATTTTGTTCCCAAATTGATGAAAAGAAATGCCCGATTCCTCTTGAAATAACAAATCTAAGGATTTTTTTTCAGAAAACAATATGAAAATGAAACTAAGTTTTTTTTTTTTTTTTAAATGAGAATTGGCCCAATATGCATTACAAAATAGATTTTCTGTGCACTATAACCATCTCTACTGGTTTTGTTCTGGAGAAGTTGGAGAAATTTTCTTGACCACAGAGAGAGAATTTCTGTTCTGTTGATTTACCAAAAGGAGACCTATGCTTCTTTTCTGAACATTTAACAAAAATCATATCATAATTGGCACCATATTTGTTTTAAAACTGAGTTGTAAATTAATAGGCTACAAGGTTGAATATTCCCTGTAGCATCTTCAGAACAGGGAGGATCATTCCCCAAGATATGTCGTGTGTCAGTGAGTGAGCAAGAAGTCGTGTCTTTTGTCTGTGATTGCATTTCTGTCTTTCATCTTTGAATCTTGTTCTGTTTTTTATTGTTCAACTTAAATTGCATGCTTAAATAGTTTTATAAAAGATATACCACTAAACATTGCAACATTATGAAATTTAACAAAGTACTGTGACCTTAGATTCCTCTGCTGTTTCATGTGACATTGAATGCTGACATCTAGGGAATAATATTTTCCAAAATTAAAGCACATGGAAATTCCATAATGTAAAGCTGAGAATAGTGACAGTCTTAGCTGGTGTACAGCAGACGTCCCATGCCCGTCGGGGAAATCTGTCGGTTCTTTTGAAGGGGCACATGGGGATGCAGAAGCCCAGGGAGAGCAAGGGTCCCTGCTTCACTTTTCCACCACAGTGAGTAGCTTTGAAATGAGCCACCCATTTCAAGTATTGCACTTTGTTTTATTTTGATGCTCCCTGACTGCTTATTGCAAAGAAAGACACACTTTAATAAATGGCATATAATTCATAGAAGGCTTAAGAAATGTCATATAATCCTACCAGAAGGCTGACTGGTGACCACAGCTCACTTTTATTGAGCTAGTACCATAAGCCAAATGCTGCTTTACATGCTTTATGCATCTTTACTTATTCTTGTAAAAACTAGTGAAGCAAAAACTGTAAGCCCCATTTTGCAGATGAAGAAACTGAGCAGCATGTTTCCTGCCCACGTTAGGCCAAAGAGTAATCCAAACACAGAATACCAAAACTGTGACAGGTTGGCTCCTGAGAGCCTCTGCTGCTTTCCTCATGCAGGTTCAGAGGTGAGCATGGAGGGAGCAGATGTGGAGACACTAGGGGGAAAGAGACAGTAGAGCCAACCTGTTTAACATGGCCCCAGCCTTGAAACAGAATTATGGCCTCACCTTTTTGGGGTCTATGCTATTATCCAAGAAACCGAAGATATTAAAATCCAGACAGGTGAAAGTAACCTGAGGAAATAAGCCGTGGACTAGGCAGATCAGGAGCATCAACACAGGGATTGTGTTTGGATCCACTGTGCTAGACGATCTCTGTTTTCAGGCAGAACTCAAATAAGAGAAAGTACTCAGAAGAGTGACTGATACCTAGCTGACTCTCATGAGAGGGAGGAAACATCACTGTTGTCCCCACCACCCTTCCCATTACCATCATCACCACCATCACTCATCACCATCACCATGATCATCACCACCACCACCACCATGATCACCATGACCATTACCACTACCAGTACCATCACTACCATCAATACCAACACCACCATCACTATCACAGTACCACTACCACCATGATCACCACCACCACCACCACCACCATCATCACCACCATCACCACCACCACTACCACCATCACCATCATATTACCACCACCACCACCACCATCACCATCACCATTACCACCATCACCTTATTACCACCACCACCACCATCACCACCATCACCATCACCATCTTATTACCACTACCACCATCACCACCACCATCACCACCATCACCATCATCATCATCACCACCATCACCACCATCACCATCATATTACCACCACCACCACCACCACCACCACCACCACACCACCATCACCACCATCACCACCATCACCATCATATTACCACCACCACCACCACCATCACCATCACCATTACCACCATCACCTTATTACCACCACCACCATCACCACCATCACCATCACCATCATATTACCACTACCACCATCACCACCATCACCATCATCATCATCACCACCATCACCACCATCACCATCATATTACCACCACCCCACCACCATCACCATCACCACCATCACCACCATCACCATATTACCACCACCACCACCATAACCATCACCACCATCACCACCATCACCATCATATTACCACCACCACCACCACCATCACCATCACCACCATCACCACCATCACCATCATATTACCACCACCACCACCATCACCATCACCACCATCACCACCATCACCATATTACCACCACCACCACCACCACCATCACCACCCATCACCATCATATTACCACTACCACCATCACCACCACCATCACCACCATCACCACCATCACCATATTACCACCACCACCACCACCACCATCACCACCATCACCATCACCATCACCATCATATTACCACCACCACCACCACCATCACCATCACCACCATCACCACCATCACCATCATATTACCACCACCACCATCACCGTCATCACCACCATCACCACCACCATCACCACCACCACTACCACCATCATCATCACCATCATCATCATTGTCCTCATTTTCACTGTCAACTGGTAGCAGGTGAATCACTTCTCCTCAGTAAGTATTTACTTGGGCAGCAGCCACTTCTGGGATCAGAGGATCCATAAATGAAGACACGAGAGTTACCATAAAGATTATGGTGTCATGAAATTTCAGGTTGAAGTAAATGCTGGTGAGAGGTGAGAGCAGGAGGTAAGCAGATGTGGGCCTTCTGTGCATGAATCCCCCACGCAGTTAAGAAAGACTGAGAGTCTCACTCAATGTTCATCATCTTCATTGACAAGAGTGGCCAGGAAATGTTTAGTTGGAGCATCCTTTTAGAGTGATTACTTTGGAAATAATCTATGTAGATGTAGAGGCAGTTCTTAGAGACCGTTACGGACTCTTCTCACAGGCCATTCCTGGGCTTCCTCCCTGGCTAACACCCGTGTACCCTTGGGACAATAGTGGTAGTCACTAAACTGCAGACATTATTCAGATTTCTCCAGTTTTTCTACTAAAGTCTTTTTCTTCTATTCCCAGATGCTACATTGCTTTTAGGAGCAACTATTGTGACCAGAAAAATCTTAGAGAATAAAAATCATCTTTGTAACTTTTTGACCCAATTTAAGTACTTTAAAATACCTTGAGCACTGTGTGGATGATTTGTACGAAGGCACGGACTCCCAGAGAGCCTGGCGTGGCAGGCATTGTCCCAGGTCTGAGGAGTATAACAAATGATCATTTTTCTTCCTGAAGACAGTACTCGAGTTAGAAATAGAACACATGCAGCGAGCCGCAGTGGTGCTGGTGCTCAGGGAGGGCGCCCCAGCGGAGAGGGACTCACGCGGTGGGACGGGTGGAGGGCAGCCCGGGAGCCGGCACAGGTCCACTGCATCTCCACGTTTGTTCTGAAAGCCTCTCTCTCCCCAGGGGTGGATCTGAGCTCCCTGCGCCAGATGAAGCTGCAGAGACCCATGAGCATGCTCACGGACGTCAAGCACTTCCTCTCATCCGGAGGAAACGTCAATGAGAAAAATGACGAAGGGGTGAGCCTGGTAAGCCACTCTGTTCACTCAGAAGTTGTTTCTGTAGAGAGTTTCAGTCCATCCTAAAGCTCAGGACGGGATAGAATCAACCTTTAAACAACGTGAGCTTTTGCTGATCATAAAAGTAGTACATATTCATTGTAGAGATCCCGCAAAGCACATAAATATGTAAAGAAGAATGTGCAGAATCTCTCCACCACCGCCCGGGCGGAAGCCACAGTGCACGTTGATGTTTCCCTCCCACCTTTCTCCCAGGTGTTCTCTACAAATGTACAATCACTTTTGTGTATTATTTTGTCACCACAAGTTTGAGACATCACGTATAGGAGACTCTCATTTTCTTTTTAAGCAAAATAAATCTTAAAATACTTTTGAAATTAATTCAGAAATTCAGGGAACCCAAGTGCTGTCAGGCACAGCTACAATAAATTAGAAGTTGATCTACTAAATTTGGATTAAATTGAATATAATCATAATGCTAAGTATCAAAATAAATCTTGCCTTATGGACCCATAGAATCTACCCAGGCTTTGCATGCTTGGGTTAAACTTACTCAGGACAGATGAAATGCATGCACACCCAGGGGAGAAGGCGCAGAAGGTAAGCCAAGGCAGAGGAGGAGCCTGGGGCCTGGGCACATGGACGTCATTGGCATCAGTGACTCTGGGCCTCCGTGGGGAGAGGCGGCATGCGGAGGGTGGAGCGTGAGGACGGGGTGGGCCGGAGTCCTGCCTTGCAAGTGCTCAGGAGACGTGGTGCATTTTCAGAGATCCTAAGCGAGTTCCGTTCCTCGTGACCTCTAGCTGGAATTCTCTTTAAAAGTGTGTAATTTGATAGTCTTCTGAAATTCCTAAATTTTAAATATATAATCCTTTAAATTTAGTCTTCCAGAATCAATATTTATGAATTTACAAACTTCACAAGAGTATAAAAATGCGACTCTCAGCCCTAAGGAAAGGGAGCACAGCTGTTTAGAGAGCAGTGGGGATTCCACATTTGCACCGCAGAGCTCTCCCGCCAACTCGCTGAGGAAGTTCCTGGTCCACATACTTTAGCCAACACAGGGAACAGAGCTGCAGAGGTCCTTTGCTGGACTCCTGCTTCAGTGGGGACAAGGCCGATGTACCCTTTACATGGGCTGAGTCCATGGCGTGTTAATAATCACGAAAACAAAGGAAGAAAAAGCAAAGCGAGGCAGGCATGTGGGATGTCCGGTGGGTTAAGGAGGACAGGCAGGCTCTCACTGTCATGGCTGAAGAGTGAGTGCTAACTATGCAGCCGGGAAGGGGGGCACTGCAACTGTGTGTGACAGGTGCAAAGGCCCTGAGGCATAGCCAGGGGTGTGCTTGAGAACCAGCACGTAGGCATGCGTGGCTGAGGCCCAGCAGACAGAAGAGAGTGGGAGCTGGGACCAGACTGCCGGGTTCCACCGTCTGGGAGGATGGTGGCTTTCGCTCTATGTGGTGGGCCGACATTGGGGAATGCTGAGGGAAGGGGTCAAGGATGGACTGCAGGAGCCCCAGGGTGAAGCCTGCTCAGCACGGAGGCTTTTCCAGGAACCCAGGTGGGTGGTCCAGGACGTTGCTGCCGGACGGAGGCAGAAGCTGTAGGGGTGAGACAGGCTCAATTCAGAGAGCAGGACGACACACCAGTGAGTGGGCGGGGGGTGAGGGAGGAGCTGCAGGGTGCTCCCGTGTGTTCAGCTTCATCTGCAGTGTGGTGGGGTCGGCACCAGGTGGGACAGAGCAGGCAGCGACGCAGCCGGCGGGGCAGGGACATCCGGCCAGCTCTGGAGGGGTTTAGCTGAGTGCCTCTCGCCACCTCAGTGGGGCTGCGGAGTTTGTGGTTGGATATCGGATCTGGAATTGGGGTGGAGAGAGGCTGCTTCTCAAGGGAATCAACAATTCGGCAGAGAAGGAAAGAGGATTGGAACCAAACCCTGGGGATGAATCAGGGAGAAGAGGAGGATTCAGAAGCTAGACAAGGGGAAGCCGGCTCCAAGGAAGGAGGGAGTGGAGAGTGTGCTGCCCTAGGAGCCAAGGGTACAGAGAGTGAGGGGGCCAAGAGTGGCCCTCAGTGCTATCGAGAGCCTGCGGAAGGGTCAGTAACACGGCGGCAGGTCTTCCTCTCTGAGGGCCGTTTCAGTGGCCGGGTAGGGTCAGAAGCAGATCGAAGGGAGCTATTTAATTAATAATCCATTCATTGCCTTAATAAGTAATGTCTGCCATATATAGAAACACATAGAGCCTCTGTTTCTGTATGCTAGAACATGTTGCAACTTTGTATCTGTTTAAAAACCATCGCCAAATACAAATAACGTGCATGCTCCAATTGTGACTAGTATAGCCTTCAATAGAGAAGCCATTGAAAGGATCAATATGGAACAGTAAATTGCTATCATTTTCAACCATCTTTGATTTGACATTGCGAGTGACCATTTTTCAGACAGCATAAGAGTTGCACATAATTGCTTTGTAATAACAGCACCCTGTGGTGATCGTCTCTGAGCTTTGACAAGGAAGAAGCGGTGAATAGAAGCCTAGGGGCTGTCCCTAGGGGTCCACAGCAAAGGCTTTCCCCAGTCCTTCTGAATCGGTGTTTCTCTCATGCTGACGACTGTCCTTGCTGGCAGTCTGGTTCTGCGAGGTGTATTGTGCATCATGCTTTTCTGTGTGTTGCTGGAGAGAAGGAAAAGAAAGTGCCTTTGTTCGCGGGCCGATTTCCATACCCTGAGTTGGAATGTCAGTTGTGTTTCAAAATCAGGCATCATTTCCCATGCTGGTCAATTGTTATGTGCAAAAGATGAAGCTACCAACCGAAGCCTCTGTGGGGAGAAACTTCCAGTAAGAAGATTTTTATCTAGTAAGGTGCCTTTCCCTCCTTTCTTAGAATATACAGCAGAACAACCAAATGTAAAGTAGTCTTTTTGAAGAGATCTTTTAGTTTACATTAGTGTTGTTCTTGAAAGTAAATAAAAGTCTCAGAAAATGACACAGAGGTTAAAATGCCACATTCCAGAGCATTTGAAAATGAATTGCTTAGTCAGAGCACATAAGCCCCTGAAGACATCAGTGTTTTCACTAGCAAGTGTGTGACACACCAGTTCCTGCTCTTCTGTCGCAGACTTGGACTTACCACATCCCCTGTTGAGACCTGTTTTCCTTGGGGAAGGATAATGCAGGGGATGCACAGGTCAGCACTTATAAAGGTGATATAAAGGGTGCATTTCCACCCCTTGTCATAGTGCTGGTTCCTCCCTACCGAGGACACACAGGCAAGCCCTGACGGAGGTTCCACACTGCGGGCAGCAGGCTTCGCCCGGTGGAAAGCACCTCTCCCCCGCCAGGGTTGGCCCTGGACACGCGACTTCGTGACATCATTAGTAGCAGTTGCAGACCAACTAAAGTGTCCATTTCTGACTCTCTTTTTAGAGTCAGTTTTATACTAAAAATGAAAATCTTCTGAAACCCAGATGTTATTGCAGATAGTACGGAATAACTGGCCAACATTTACTGATCATGCAAATAATGTGGAATGAATTCAGAAGTGGGTGAAAATTTGCTCTCTAGGAGAAAGTGGGTAAAACTCTACCTTCTCAAGCACCTGTGGGCATATCCATCTTGGCACTGTCTGCAAGAATATGAGAGAGATGAATTCTGTATGTAACACACTGGGACGATACGGGAAACGTGGTGTCTTAGATGCTTTATTTTTGTTCTAATGAAGTTGATAGTACAGGGATGAAACATGCGAGTCTACACTGCAGGTTGAAGAGTGTCAGCCAGTTCGAGGTAGAGAACAAACGTCTCTGCACATTCCATCTGTGTGTGTGTGTGTGTGTGTGTGTGTGTGTCTGTGTGTCTGTGTGTATATGCACATACATATATGTGTTTTTTCACTTTACCATAATGTTTTTGTAATAAAAACAGGAAGAGCATGGTGAAACTTCGCACTACCAAACCTAGAGGATGTCATTGGTTTTACAAGTTTTACGTTACGTTTTCTCTTGGTCCTTTCCTGACAGTTTCTTCCTTAATATGTCTATAAAACAAATCGTGCACGTCACTTAGTAACCTCATTTATTTTGGGTGAGGCCTTAGAAACAGAATTCCCCCACTTGAAGGAATAGAAAAACATTTTCCAAATTCCGATCTCATTTTTATAGATCCTGAGGCCTCATTTCCAAACTTCAGATTCCATTGAGAAATAAACCAGAGAAGTGTTACATGGTAACCATCAGCTGACCCTTCCCTGGGTTCCTGGCCTTGACATGGGCAGGAGCATCCCAGTGACCACAGTGTCTGTCCTGTTTACTTTGAGACCCTGCTGTAGCACCAAGACAGCCTGCCAAGTTGGGAGTCAGGGAGGCTTGGCCTGAGGCCAGGAAGTTTAACTATTGCATTATTACCTGTCACAGTGAAGAGGAACTCAGGAAGGATAGGAATGACAGAATGTGCACACTATCAGAGTCAGTAGGAAAACAGATAAGAGTTCTTAATAAGCCAGAGCGTTTCCTTTGAAGCATGATGATGCCATCCACTTACGACAATGAATAAAATCACAGGCCTTGTGTTTCACGCACTCTTTCAAATCCCATATTTTATGAAACAGCACTTTTTACACAACTCAGTCACCTGCATTGATGCCACTGTGCTTTTTAAAACGCTGAATGACAGGACATCTCCTCTTTGCAGTTACACATGGCGTGTGCTAGTGGCTATAAGGAGGTGGTGTTGCTTATCCTGGAGCATGGCGGGGACCTCAATATTGTGGATGACCAGTACTGGACGCCCCTCCATCTGGCAGCCAAGTACGGCCAGGTAAGGCTCTTGGAAAGTTGTTTCCAAAAATCTTTTTATAGTCCATACAGAATTTCATATTTGATTTCTATTTCAAATCATGTACTATTATGTAATTTGGCTTTTAATGATATCATCTTACTATACAAGTATTTTATAGTTAGAGGAAAGCACTTACCTTCATGAGTGCCTGGAAAAATGTAAGGTCCTTGCAGCTCTTTTGCAGTTAAAAATCACTGGAGAAGTAATCCAATCCTGTAAACATTCTTTGTATAGTCAATGCCATTTTCTGAACATAAGAGTTATAACCTCATTTCTCAAATCTATAATAATTCTGTTTTTTTTCTATGCTTAGTAGACCTAAAACAAAATTATATTTATATAATATTTTTTTCTATAAATTGTATTTCATTTTAATTAAAGAAGATGGATAGCAAATTTCTCTCTCTGGATTGATTTTTGGCCATAGTTAGTATTTCTTGAGTTACTATTTACAATTTAGTTTCTCTCTAGTCACTCGTATGTCACAACAAAAAAGCAGTCTAACTTAAGTGGTTAATGTGACACAGTGTTCACAATAATTAATGTGTTCACAATAATTAGTGTTAATAATCAGTGTTAATTCACAATTAATTAGTGTTAATAATTAGTGTTAGTTCACAATTAGTGTTCACAATAATTAATAGTTAATGGGTGAATGTGACACAGTGTTCACAATAATTCAGTGATATAAAATCTAGTTTCAAAATATGAACGATATTTTGTTAAAGATAGTCTTAGTAGCAATAGCATGAAAAATAGCTGTTTTGTTACTATTTACTGTTTAAGCTAAACTTGTTCATTTCCAAAACTTTGGGGTAAAATCACATACAGTTAATTTATAGTGAATTGGATCTCTTGGATATTAACAGGATATAAAATATCTCTCAGAAAATTTGGGTAAAGCAGTTGTTGAAATACTTGAGCACATGTGCATAGCCTGCATTATAGAAAAAACATTGTTTGGGGAATGTTTCAACCAAAGAGAACATTGCTTTGATGACATTTCCTGCAGAAAAGGTTCATTTCTTTGGGAAGGAGAATGAACAGACTATTGAACAGTGCTTCCGCGAATACCTCTGTGTGAGAGTGAGTGGATTAGATGAGAGGATGTGGCTACAGGCTGCTAAGGCCTTTGGCCTCAGGGCTCCAGCATCCCAGGCCTCCCTGGACCACAGGAGGTTGCAGCTCAGGACATCATCCATACACCAGTACTCCATTTCTAGCATGGCAGCAAATGGGGACACTCAGGGGGGAAAGCCTTACTAAAAAATAGAGAAGTCAGCATGTAGGCAAGTATGGTCTACCAGAACACAACATGGTGGGCTTTGCTGAGGAAATAGTTATCAGGAAATTATCAAAATGTTCTGTCATATTCAGGGATTGCTTCTGGAGGGAGCTAAATCTGGAAGCATGTGATTGCTTATTAAATTGCAGCAGAATGCTACCTTGTCTCGGAGGAACTAAGGCTTCCATTTTACCCAAGTTCTCACTTTTTCCTATTGGACTTTTGGAATGTTGATTGGAAAGTAGTATTTTAAAGAGTAGCAAATAGACTCCTTTTAACCATTTTCATGGAATGATGAATTCTGGGAGAATAGACCTAGATGCAACAAAGCTTTTTAAAAACACAACTTGGACTAAATATTTTGTTATTTTTGTGAAAATAGTTTAGTGATTGTTTTTATCTGAACCCAGCATTTGAGCCTTGTTTTATCTAGTTACTGATCAAATTAAATATTTGATGTGAGTTTGCGCATCTTATTTGTTATTTTATTATTGTTTTTCAGTTCTGTGGTTTCCATTTGGTTCTTTCTTATAACTTCTATTTCTTTGTTGAGAGTTTATAATCTTTTATTTCTTTCAAGAGAATTTGTAGTTGCTTGTTGAAGCATTGTTACAATGGTCGTACAAAATCATTACTCTGTCAGTTAATCATCTTTTCTCATTTACACTGTGATCTCCTGATCTCGTTATGACAGGTGATTTCAGTCATGTTTTACATATTTCAGGGTTTAAGAGAGTCTTGGTCCTATATAAATCTATTTAAGCAGGCAGTCACCATGTTGAGGTCTAGCATGCAGATCCTGGCCTATTTGGGGGGCTGTGATTCCAATGACAGGTTATTTTTAGACCCTTTGAGGTGTCAGTTTGGTCTCTGTTTTATCTGGTGCCCCTGGGGCTTCCACTGGCTGCTGGGGGAAGGGACTACCCCAGGCAGGGTCACCCCTCACATCAGGGGCAGGTGGGGAAATCTCCACAGGAACAAAAAGACTTCCAGGGCTTCTCCCATTGGAATGTGATCCTTCCTGTGGGTGCCTCCTCAGAGGAAAGACAGCACCTGCCCTGGCACTTTGTGAAATAAAACTCCCTTAAAAGGAGTCTGAGGAATGGGCAGACCAGGGAGAATGGTGTTTGCTGTGTGGAGTGAAAGAAGAGTGCTTGAGGAAAGAGACTCAAGGACAATTATGGAAAGAACCCCAGTGAATAGAAAGCATCTGTTCTGTAAGATGAAGACAGAACTGTTAGTTTAATGAGAAACCACAGTTGAATTATAAATAAATATCAGCCATTTATTGGACAGGTTATACCTTGGATCTAACATGGTCACACGGTTGGAGACGCTCCCTTGGCACATGTAGAGCATGCCCCGTGAGCAGGCGCATAGGTACACTAACTCAAGTGGAAGGCAAATTCTGAATTTCTGAATTTGTAATTCCTGTCTGAATGAGATAAAGCAAACAGTCTCTTCCAGGGTCAGAACTGGGACTGAATGATGAATGATGGCTGCAAGCGCCGCTGCTACTTCCTAACTTTTTAAAGAGCCCCTTTGAGCGATTAGCAAGGAGTTAATATTGCCAAACTTAACTAAACTGAAATACAAGTGTTTCAAGAATGAGTAAAGTCTGTATCCAGCAACTCATGTGAATTTAAATTTCACACAATTAAGGTTTCCTTTTACACATACGTGTCCTGTGAATATCAGCCTCCTCTCTGCTGGTGACTCTGCTGACTCCCAGGTTCTTCCCAGAGCAGAGATGGTTTGGCATTGGGCTGCACAGGCTGCCTGGTTGCATCTGAGGAAGTTTACCTAGGAGTGTTTTGTGAGGTCAAAGCAGATGTTCCAGAGCAGAGGAACAGAAATCAGCACTGGCCTCTCCTTTCAGTTCCGTGACTTTTGGAAGTTCAGGGGAAATGCTGACTGTGACCAGACGGAATTCCCATGAGTCCTCATGCCACGCATACATGTTCACTTGTACAGGCCTAAATCAAGACGGAATGACTTTTATTGTTGGAGATTTTCATGTAGAAAACAATTTGCTCTTGTGACTGAGATGGTCTCTGCAGTAGAGGTTGTAGGGAGATTGCACAGGTTTCCTGGTGGAGTTCTGTGAGGAGCAGGAGGGATTTAGACAAGCAACACGATTTAATAATTCTGACTCTAACATTGTTGCAAAGGTATAAAATCTTTTTGGTTACTGCTTTTCTTTCTAATTTATGAAAAATAGAGTCATATTTAATTTTTGACCTTCCTTCTTTTCTTTTCTTTATTCCTCCCTCCTTCATTGCTTCCTCCCTCCCCAGGATTTAAAAATGAGAAGAATCTCTTAGACCTTTAATATAAACAAATATCTTTATTTTACCATATTGGGAATTTGCTATGTACATTTTGTCCTTCAGATTGGAAGAGAATTTCTCTTTCTTTAGTAAGTTATATATTTGGAAATCAAAATAAACTTCTAAATAAAAGCACTCTGCTGTGAAAAGACTTAAGTGTTACTGAAATAATTTGTGTTCTGCAAAACCAAACACTAAATTTGAATGGGCCTGTGGGAATTTTACAAGGGGCACATCACTGAAGACCTAATCAGTTGTGTAGTGAGAATACTAAAAAGAGCAGTAATTGACATGTTGGGGATTCCTGAGCAGGAAGCTCAGAGTGGGAAAAGAATACCACAGAAAATATCACAGAAGCTGAAACAAGAAAACTGAAGAAGACATTCATATTTGAATCAGTATGATAAAGCAAGAAATAGAAATGGAAAACAAAATTAGGAAATGAGAGAAAGGAATTAATACTCCAAAAGAATCTCCAAATCATTTTTACAAATTGGAACCACTAAGTGAATTTACTAAGGTTGTTACAGAATCATTGCAAACATAAAATATATAGTGGAAAATATATACATATGCATATATACACAATACATGTATACACACACACACACACACACACACACATAACAAGTGGTGTGTGATTCTGCACTGAATCCCTGCAGAACATTGGTAGCTGGAGACTGCAGAATGCGGAGGTCAGCATGCTCATGGTGAAGCACTGGATGTCATACGGTTCTGGGCAGGCAGAAGGGTGGTCTCCACAGACGTCTTTGGTCTAACCCTGGACCTTGTCCAAGGGTTGCCTCCCAAGGCTGGGAGCTTTGCAGAGACTCAGGATGTGGAGCTGTCTTTCCTGGATTACCCAGGTGGGCCCAATGTAAGTACAGTAGGTGGATACTTAAAAGCAGGGACCCTGTCCTGTCCAGGAGACCATACCTGTGGAAAGTACCATCCCTGTTCTGAAGATGGTGGAAAGGTCCTGGAGCCAAGGAGCATGGGCAAACTCTAAACCTCAAATCCAGAAGCAGATTCAGCCCTAAGCCGAGGGGATCATGGCCCTACCAGCTCCCTGGCAGTAGCCGGGACAGGCCTGTGTAGGACCTCACTTTCAGAATCGTAAGGGAGTCCATGGACGCTGTTTAAGCACAGCTTTGTGGTAATTTGTTAAGACAGTGATATAAAATTAACAGTATCCATGTGTATGCGTGTGAGTGTGAGAGAGAGAGGGAAGGAGGGAGGGCTGAATCCAGGGCCTTGCACATTCTAGTGTAGTGCTCTACCATTGAGTTTTTTTGAGACAGAGTCTCACTAAGTTGCCCAGGTTGACCTCAAACTTGTGTTGCTCTGGCTCAGCCTCCTCAGTAGCTGGGATTACAGGTGTGCACCACTGAGTCTAGCTAGTTATCTATTTGAACCAATCCCAACCATAGCCTATGAGCTCTTCCTATAGAAATTGGAAAATTAATTCTAGAACTTAAATAATAAAATTCAGACTTTTTTCAAAACTTCCTGTAAGTAACAAGAACCTACTGGTGGTGACACAGATATCCCAGGTCTTAACTGTGGTGGTAACTTCAGGTTTGCTCAAACTGTTGTAAGTGCATACTTCCCTGTGCATTTTATTGAATTTAAATTGTTTAAAAGAGGTATTAGAAAAAAATGCAGCTAAGACATTTTCAATTTCCAGCCCAACTGCTGAGTTGAGGTCTTCTTGTTTTGTGGTTTGATTCCATTATTTTGGTTCCCTTTGCCTTGGAAAAATTGCCACATACCAACATGTATCCAGGGAGAATGATGGTGATGATTTTGTATTATAGGAGCATACGGTATTTCAGAATCCCCTGTACTCTATAAATCAAAAAAGAAACCATAATGGCAATTTAAAGATATTTAGAACAGAATCATAATGAAAGCAATACCTTGTCTATATCTCTATATGCAATAGAGGAAAAAAAGTGTGCTAATGGAAATTCATATCCTTCTACATTGTAAAACATAATAGATGCTTATATTATAAAAGAGTTTAAAAATTAATGCATGAAATGTTCAACTTATAAAATTTACAGAAGACTAATAAACTAACAGAATTGGAAATAAAGATTTTTTAAGAGAGCATGACGTATTGAAATACAATGCAAAATTGTAATAGAGAGGATGGATAATACTAAAAATTGACCCTTGTAATGATTGAGGTGAAACAAATTCTGGAAATATTTGTCCAGAAAGGGAGAGATAAAAGGAAGACAATAAATAATGGCTGATACTGTGCCTGCAGAGGAAACGATAACCATGTAAGGAGCAGAGTAGAGGCAGAGCAAGGACACGGTTGTCTCAGCGTACTTCTGCTGCTGGGGGGAAGTTCCAGACCCTGGGCAGTTGATAAGGAACAGAAATGTCTTTCTAATGGTTCTCCAGACAAGACAGTGGTCCCACCTTTTTAATACCTTTGCAATGGGGATTAAGATTTAGCATGAATTTTGGAAGGGAAGCAACATTCAAATAGCATCAATTACCAACAGTGTTGGGCAGACAAATTTGAAAACTTCAAAAAAAAAAAAAATGGCAAATCCCCAGAAATCACACCTTAAGAATGTGATTCTAGACCAAAAAGAAAGCCAGAAGGGTCCTGTAGCTACCATCTCCAAAGAACAGCCCCTTTAGCCAGCGATCCAGTCTTTGAAGGCAGAATCTAACAACATGCAAATGTCTGCCAGTAAAGTCATTGCATGCAGGTGGAGCCACAGGGACTCTTGTTTGCAGTGGGAGTGCAAGTTGAGCAATCGCTTTCAAAAAATACAGGAGCCATCCAATCTCATTGATGTTGTCTCCCTATATTTTGGCACTTTTATTCTTAAGTGTGCACCACCTGCCTGTGTGCACCAGGAGAGAGAATCAGGGATATTGATAAGAACATTATTTGCAAAATTAAGTAAACAACTACAAGTAGCTTGAATGTTCCCTGAAAGGAAGGTAAATGAATCGAGATGCATTTGTACAAAGCAATTCTGTGTAGCCGAGAAACAGAGTGAAACTTAGTTACACCCAGCGACTTCCATGATTCTAAAAATGCACTGCTATATCTCAAGAGCAAGGCCTAGAAAAATATGTAGCTCAGGTTTGCATTTCTATTACTGTTATAAGCAGATTAAGCAATATGTGTTTGGGGATACTTCTAGATGGATTTTCTAACCAAAGGAAGAAAGATATTAGTAGCCCAAAGTTCATACTAGTGATCACCTCTGTGAAACAGGGAGAGGGCAGTATGGGAGGAATGCACAAAGACACTATCATGACATTTCTAAACGTTGGGGACACTGAAAGTTATTTAATTACCGACCTTTTGATGTTATGTAAATAATACATATGCACTCTGTGTGATATGCATTTTATGACAAATATATGAGTATCTCATTGAGCTACTCAGTCTCATAACATGAGATGGAGTTTTCCTAATTGTAGAATGTGACTTTAGATTTATAATGTCCTCAGTATTGTCATGAATGGACAATACCAACTAGATGGACTTTGAGGAATTGCTAAATTAAAACATCAGATAATTTATAATGTCTTGCATAAAATTCACTAAGAGAAACTTGAACAGTGCAGGTATCCTCTTCAAGTCCTCAGCAACTAAACCCTCATCCAGTAACTTTTTCTTTTCTCCAAATGCATGAATTGTTGAAATGTTTCGAATATCTGGCATTTTCTGAAAAGGAAGCGGGAATGGAGGTAGATATTCCTTGGGCGTGCCAGCCCCTCTTCCTCCACCAGCTGGTAGAGGCCCTCGGGCCTCCACCCTGCATTACTGACCGATGCATCCCCAGCGCTGGAAAAGTGTTTGCTATTTCAATCCTCTTTACGTTCCAGACAAACCTGGTGAAACTCCTTTTGCTGCATCAGGCGAACCCAAACCTCCTGAACTGTAATGAAGAGAAGCCCTCAGGTAGGTGCCGGGCGAGGCTGGGCCCCGGGAGGCCCCTGTCCTCCTCGAACCCTGAAGCTGTTCAGTTCCCTGGTGCAGCTAGCAAAGGAGGACTGGACAGTGCTGCCACCTGGTAGGGCCAGCTTGGGGACGTCAGGAAGATGGCTGGAGATGGCCCCTGGCCCTTCCTCGCATCTCACTGCCAGTGCACTGACCTTCAGGTGGTCGTTCATTTGGTGCCATTTACTTTAAAACATATTTTACCAGCATTCTATTACTTTCTTATCATACCAAATGTGTGCATATTTGTTATGGTATTTTAAAAAAATAATAGTGTTTTTTCTGCATATATATTTTTGTCACAAGAAATAGAGAGTAACACTCTCATGCTAATTTAAAAGTCCAAAGTCTTGACTTAATTTATTTATTTTCAATAAATATCTTTTTGAAGATTTTTATGATTCTTTTTTTGGGGGGGAGTACTGGGGTTTGAACTCAGGGGCACTCGACCACTGAGCTACATCCCCAGCCCTATTTTGTATCTTATTTAGAGATGGGGTCTCACTGAGTTGTTGCTTAGGGCCTTACTTTTGTTGAGTCTGACTTTGGACTCACAATCCTCTGCCTCAGCCTCCCAGCTGCTGGGATTACAGGTGCCGCTACTGCACCCAGCTTGTAATTCTTTTAATCACTACTCTCTTCACAGACTTAACAATTGAATGCCACATTAGTTTTGTAGATCTTAGAATTTACTAAAGTAACTACTCATCATGAATTTCACAATATTAAACAAAGAAGAATTCCAAACAACAAAGAGAAAAGTCTAGAATGCATAACACAGTAATATAAAAATGTTAAAGGTGGCAGTTGCGCTGATTGAGTACTTTGGTATTTCCCTTGTTGCTAGACCTCTGTTAACCTAACACCCTTTACGCTGGAGATTTCTCATTTGAATACTCACAGGAACAAGATTACCTGATAAACCTGCAGTTTAAGCCATGAGGACGGATTTCCCCATTTCTTATTTTTTTAGAATTAAGTTTCATTGCTAATGTTCATGACTTTGTCGCCTCTTCTAAAATAAACTGAGGATCTAACAACAGAATTGTAAATGGAGTAGTAGTCTCAGAACGTTACAGTCAAGCTAACTTTAAAGATAGTCCAGTAATCCTGACATTAACTAGAAAAGGAGGCCTAATAATATATACTGAAAAGGCAAAAGAAAGTGGTAACTTTTCCCCTATCTTTAAAAAGATGCATTTCGGGGCCGGGGCCGTAGCTCAGTGGCAGAGCGCTTGCCTCACGTGTGAGGCACTGAGTTCTATCCTCTTAAAAATAAATAACTTTAATAAAGGTATTGTGCCCATCCACAACTGAAAAGAAAAAAATTTAAAAAGATGCATTTCCTGGAAGTTGTCACAGCCTCTGTAACTCTAGAGCACCTTGTCACATCCCTGTTCCCGGCTTTTCCCAGACGGGGGAGACATGGCACGGAGCCCTTGGGCCTCCACCCCTCACACCCTCACCTCTCAGGCTTGGGGTCCAGTGTTCCCAGTGCATCGACCCTCCTAGGGCCCTGGTGAATGAGCAAGCCTCTGGTCTAGCCTCAGCCCTGGCCAGCTCAGCACAGGCACCAAGACTCCCCCAGACACCCTCCCCATGCTGGTCCTGCAACGTCCACCATCCAGCTAGCACGTTTCTGATGGCACCTTGGCAGTGAGACTGGGTACTGGACCCATCGTGGACCCTCAATATTTGTCAGTTAAATTAAGATATTTCTCTCACACAAGGAGCAAAGAGCTGTAAAGAGGCTTCTACCCCATCAGGGTAGACCACCTGACCAATCAGCTAGAGGCGTGACCCAGGTCACAGAGGAGCGTGGAGGATGGAAACTGGACCCCGCGTGGTGGCTGAGCAGACGCGTCCTCACCGGGACTGCGTGATATTCTTGAATTTGGAGTGGGCACAGACAGCATATCAGGGGAAGGAAGCACACTGACATACAGCTTCCGGCAGGTCTGGAAACCTTGTCTCCTGAAGCAAGGAAGCCAAGTTCCTCCGGCTCTTCCCGTGTGTGCTGTTTAATCTGAGGCAATTCAGGGTCAAATTCTGGTGTACATCTCTTCTTACAGCAGCTCGATTACCTGGACCAGTCCAGTCCACAAAGCCTCGGAGCTCATGTTTACAGATTAGAGAATCCCAAGGGCAGGAAAGGGTGTCTGGCACCTCTAGCTCTTCACTGATGTTCATGTGAACGTTTCTCAGGATCCACCAAGTGTCAGGGTCAGGGTTGCTAAGCATAAATCAAATCGCTGTGTATCTCTGTTGATGCCCAAATATGTTCAGATATCACTGTTGGGTGTAATCTGTAAATAAATGTATGAATCCTATTTCCGATAGGACAAAAAAGATCATGGAGAGGCCAGAACCACTGTTCAGATAACACAGCTGAGCTATTTGTACATCTCCCCACTCAGTCGAATTGTGTTGTGCTAGTAGGTGTTCCTGTCGAAACCCAGGCTTGCAAAAGTATTTCACCATTTTGATCCACATTCACCAACATGTAAGAAGAGGTTTACTGAGAATGAAATGGCTTCTTTTTCCCAAGCTTAGCTCTGCCATGACCTTCCATTTTACAATCACCAACAGGGCAAGTATCTTTATGTTGCTTCTTTTGTGATTAATATGTCATGGATGTACCAGTAATCTTTTAAAATGTCCCCACTGTAAACACTTAATCTATTTTTATTTGCTTGGTAAGTTCAGCACGTAAGCCTTGTCTTACGTGTGGAAGGTGAATAAAGCTCTGTGCCACCCTTATCCCCGCTTTGTCGACATTCTTACTGTTTCTCACAGACATCGCTGCATCTGAGTTTATCGAGGAGATGCTGCTGAAAGCCGAAATTGCCTGGGAAGAGAAGATGAAAGAGCCTTTCTCTGTCCCCACCTTAGCACAAGAGGAGCCCTATGAGGAGATCATGCCCGAGCTCCCTGCACTGACCAGCAAGCTGTGAGTGTCTGCTCCTCTCGTTCACCACTCTCGAGGGAGCCGTGTGTTCACTGCCCATCTCGAGCCCATCTCTCCACTAAAAGTTAGCAATATTGAGACTGTTTATCAGCATATTTACCAAAAAGTAGTGGTCAGCAATGATAGCCGAGCATGATTTATGAGAACCCTCTGGCTTTTTCTAAACATTACTGTTTTAGTTATTGGTTCCACTTCAAGAGTCACAAGACGGGACACAGCGTTCTAAACGTGCTGCTAGGCTCTAGCTAAACTCACTGCCAGGGTCCCAGTGGCTGACTTGATGGCTGACTTTCCCAAAAGAGGAAATGAAAACACAGTGTCCTCTCTTGATGTGAAACTGATTGTTCCTGTCTAAAGTATCTCCCAAGGAAGGGTATCCCTGGTTGCTTGAAAATGTACAGTGCCAGAATGGAAATTGCCATTGTGTTCAAGGTGTGAAAAGGAGATAAAACGACTGATGATAACACACTCTAATTAATGTTAAATTTATTGAGGGAGAATGTTCACCTTGTGAGACTGATCACAGTTTCTCTTCCAGTGCTCCCGTTGCTAGCATAGATGTGTGCACACCGTGTAGGCTGTCCGTGCAGGTGTTACACCTTTATGCGACACACACACACTCACATTTATGACATGCCCAGATATACGGACCCCTAGGCTCAGAGATGGATCAGCAGTTGCCTGGACTGCTGAGAAGGGCAAACGGGGAGTGACTGCTAATGGAGGAGAGGCTTCTTTGGGGATGATGAAGTGTTCTAGAAGTGGCTAGTTGTGGTGGTAACACCAGTTTGTAAAAAGGTTAAAAATCACTGGACTATACATTTTGAAAATGTGAATTTATGCTCTGTGAATTATGTCTCAGAAATAGAGGAGATCAGTACATGAAGAAAGAAAAAGCATTTCCAGTTAAAGTACAATCTGCCGCATTCCAACAGGGGGCTCGAGGGATCACTCTTTCCTCTGAGCCTGTTTCTTGTCTGGCTGTGAAGATTATGTCTAATATATTTGAAGATGACAAATAAATACGCTTTCTGGGTTTTCACCAATCTGAGAAAAAGACAGTGAAGACAGGCGCACCCACCTGATCCCCAAGGGGACAGTCGGAGGAATGGCCGGGTGCACGCACTTGCACCTTTCCCGGAGATTCTCCTGCTCAGCCCTGGGCCTTCCACAGGAGGGGCTCCCTGACAGCCCCAGCAGGCAGAGGAACCACAGGAGCATCCGTCCCAGATTACTCTTCAGCTCCCCAGGGGTAGAGGGAGGCAGAGGATTGGCATGACTCAGTTTCCCTTCCTGGATAAGAAGAGAACATTTGTCAAGGGCATCACAAGGCCATGGTCATGAGTAAGTGAACGCTGGGGAGAATCTCTTTTCAGAGACTGCATCACAGGCATGGGAAGCATTTTAAATTTAAAACTGCTCTAGATAATGCACAGGTGGAGAGTGAAGCATCCTCTAGTTAATGCTAAAGTATGTTTGCTTTGGGGTCTAATATTTTAATTCTGTCGTAAAGGAGCTTGGTTTTTATGCCAGACACTACGCAGAGCTTGTCCATGGACAGCTGTATTCCATCTTCAAAGCTTCTCCCATCTTCCCAGAGTCACGGAGCTGGAGGTGAGGCTTGAGTGTCTATTTCCCAGCAGCGGACCTCAGACTCCACTGCTGACCACAGTGCCGCCCGCCTCCTGTGTTTCTGGGGAATGGGGTGGGGGGATGGTGGCACACCTTTGTGAGAGAAGAAAAGAAAGCCTTAAAAATCAGAGTCAGGTCCTGAAGTAGCCAGTCGATAAGATGCATCCCAAGTGATTGTAAATTGATGATCAGAAATGGGACCATGAGCTCTGGCTTAGATGAGGTGTCCCACAAAAAGTTCCTGTGGCAGTTCAGGAGTACCCAGAAGTGAAATGATCAGACCGTAAGACCTACGACCTAATCAGTGGGTCCATCCATTTGATGGGTTGATCATTCGAATGGATTACTGGGTGGTAGCCCGGGCAGCCTTGGCGTGGCTGGAGGAAGTAGGTCACTGGTGGCGAGCCCCTGGGGATATCTTCTGTCCCTGGGTCCTTGCTCCCTCTGCTTCCTGGCTGCCAGGAGCTGAGCAGCGTTCCTGCCCCATGCCCTTCTGCTGTGATGTTCTGCTTCACACAGGCCCAGAGCAGTGGAGCCTGCCAACCCAGGACCGAACCTCTGAAACTGTAAGCCTGAAATAAATTGTCTCTCCTCTGAGTTGTTCTAGTCACAGCAACGAAAAACTAACACACTGATACTGCCGATTACCTTGACGAGCTCTGCTTCCTTGGGTGTTGAAGTACAACAACCAGAGAAGCACGCCAAGGCAAGCATATATTAAGCAGATTTTATTTAACAGTAGCAACACAGCCTTCTCCCAGGAGGGAAAGGGGGCCATGGCTGATGTTCTAGAATCCAAGAAGTAAGCGCACCCTGTATTTTTATAGATTAGGGTCTCTTTTGTTCTCCTGTTCTCTCCCCACTCCTTATCTTTCTCCCTCCTGCCTACATGACTAGGCCCAGGAGATGTGGTGACATAGCAAAAAAGGTGAGAAGCAAATGGCAGGGGGAGGGCCACAGGGGCATTCATTAGTAATTCCCTGCCTGCAGCATTTTAGGAGGGGTAATTAGGCAGGTGACCTTGGTGATCAAAAGGGTGCTGGAGACACATATGCCAATCTCCCAGGGTTGGTCTCCAACTTCCCAGACTCAGATGGCTTTCCTTTCTCGATTTGACCAGATTTCTTATTCTACATTAACTGCCTGTTATCAATTCTGGCTTCATTCCCCCTCAGTTTTAGGAATTCCTTACAGCTATAAGGAAAGGGGCGATGACCACTCTGGCTTCTTTGAGCTGGAAGAGGGCAGCATGGGGCAAGCAGTTTGGAGTTCCCTTTTAGAAATCAGGTTGATCGAGGGTCCACAGTAGAAATCTGGTTGGGGAAGAGTAGGTTATAAAGTCGTCTGGGGTGTGTGTTTCTATGAGAGAGAAACAAAAAGACATAAGTACTGAAATGAGATTAATACAAAATAAATGTTGCAGCATCTGGAACATGTCAATGAATATCATGGAGATGACAGAAGTCAATCTCTCACAGATGGTGGAAGAACTGAGAAGTTGTTCCCATAACAAGGCCTAACAAAGACTGGAGAGGATAAGGCCTTTATTCGGGAACTTTAACATTGTCAGAGTTATCAGGAATGTAAATACAATACTTAATTTCTAATGTCATTGATGTCCCCAGAAAATATAGTTCAGCTACTTAATGTCATCTAATTTTTATAAAATATCCTTTTATTGGTATAACCTGTTTTTAGTAGAGATCTTTACATTTCTGTGAGGGCTAAATAATTATACTAGCAAACCCTAATTAAGCCTACCTGTTTAGGAGGTTAGGAAGATCTGTAGGCCTTAAACTGACTTAAAACATTAAACTGACTAAAAACTCTGACTCTGGCAGTTTCTCTTGATAGTTATCAGGTACTCCTGCCTAAGAATCTTTCTTTTGTAGCTTCCAGTCTTTACTTATTCTAGGGAGCTAACACAAGTGTACATCTTAAGTTATATTTAACTATTGTTTGTTTGTTTTTTAATGCCCAGGAATGGCTATGTTTTGGCTTTAACTGTTTTGCTAGGTGTTTAAGTTCAACCTGGTCAAATTTGTCTCTTCCTGTCTGTTGTTAAGGGTCACTTATGGGAAACTTTAGAGCAGCTTCTTAGCTCCTTTAGTGCCATTTGCTATATAGGCTCTCCTTGATGAAGTGGCTTCCTTTGGAAGCATCAGGGATGTCTCCTTGTTCCATGACCTCCTCTGTAGTAGGTGCACTGATTGGCTTCCCATCATCCAGTGGTCTCATTAATCTCCCTGATCAGAAGGTTGTGTGGCCCAGAGTTGCAAAACTCCTTAGAGAAGTTCTCTTGTTCCCTGAATTCAGGCTGACTCTGAGGGCAAAAGCCAAATGCTGGTTTTCTTGACCGCTTTATTTTCATCTCAATCTCTAAGTATTATTTTAAACATCCAGTAAGTCAGTCTCACTGATCATGAAGTAAGAGTACTGGTCTTTAATTTTAATGTTTCAACTTTATAGTCATTTATCCCCTTTTATTTAATTGGGGTCTATATTATCTGTCCTGTAGGTGATGGTTTATTATCTCAAATTAATTTAGGTTGTTTGTTCTTGAAGCAATACTTTTGCAAAACATTAATCAGGCAACATCTATAGCATTTACAAGGGAATTGTAAAATGGAATTAACCACAGTAAAAACATTTAGTTGTTTAATAGCTATCTTGAATTTTGACTGAACTATACATTATACCCCCTGTTTGAGATCACAGTAATTCTACAACAAAAACCAATCTTTTGAGTATAATTTTAAATGAGCTTTAAATGGCTCATTTTTGAGCCACTCTGATATGAGTAAGAGGGGAGGCAGAGCCTTATTTCAGGTAAGGTGTGATCTTCACAAATCTTAAGTAAAATGTTCTAGTTCTGAAGCTGATCTTTGCCTCATCTTTAAGTATCATTTTACAAAGTTTACATATATTGTTTCTTGAGTATATATGAATGTTAGTCAACACAATATGACATTACATCTAAAACATGAATCAAGGAAAGGCTGAGAGAACTTTTAACTTTACTTTTGTGTGGCAAAATGCTCTTATGTTTTACAATATTAACCTTTAAACAGATCAGATTCTCATTAACTTCTAGAAATATGTTTACATTTTTATCCCAGTGTAGACAGTAACAAAATTTTACATATACCCTATTGATAACAGGTCCTGTTATAGAACATTAAATGATATAAATAAATCTCTAATAAAATTTACTATTCTTATAAGTTTAAAATTACTATTACAAACAAATTTAGTTTGGAGAATAGCAGCTTGATAAATTTTCTGTTTAAAGACTTGTATACCTGGAAGATATGAACACATTTAATATACAAATAAGAGTAATAGCACAATTATCTTGATGTTTTTATATTAACCAAGTTTAGCTTTTAAAGAAAAATTTAGACTTTGTAACATAGTATAGTACTCTAACAGTTGTTTAACCATAATTGTATAACCCCAATTTCTTTAAGACCAATTGTTTTAAAGAATAAAACTTTACATACACAGTGTTAACAGTAATTAGTGTTTTGAAGAAATTCTTGTCAGTTTAACATATGGATTCAACTTTGATTTATATCACTACATTAGTATTTGACCTTAGAAAAAAACCTTAAGTAGCTTTACTGATTGTCTCAAATACATATAACCAACTTAGTTACACATAAACTTGTTGATATTTGCCCTTTACTTACAGACTTTCTTAGCACTTACTTACACCCTCATGTATTTCATTACACAGACTTTCTTACCCAGAAACATTTTTTCCATACCTAGAACCTTCTATTTTTTTTCTTATCTGTTGACCCCTTTTGTTCACATTCTGAAATAACTCTTATGAAATTTTTGAATTTAGATAAATTACTCCATTTTAATAACATGAAATATTTTAGGTTATTTATAGTGCTCTAACTGAAACACAGTTGAAACTTGTGGATCCCTTTGTATATAGAATTTTATCTGTTAGGACTTAACTCTTAGTAACCTTGTTTTTAGTGATGACACAAAGCAATTTTAGACCCTTTTTATTTACCAATCTATGAAAACACCAGTAATGTTTAAGTATATTACCCCATGGAATTTAAGGAGTTAAGAGTACTTGATGTTATTTAACAGTTACCATTTTAACTTTGTTAATTAATCAGATGTCTCTAATAAACACATTTGAGTAATCCTATATATGTCAAATCTAATTTACTTATTTTGCTGTAAAAACTAAGATAGTAGACAAGTGTATTGAACAGTATCTGTCATCTCTTTCCTGTTGAAGAAAAGTCCTAGAAACAATGGATATTAGACATTTTATAGACATCAATGTTTTATTAGTTTGACTACCTAGAGACTTGTGAGGTAAGTCATTTTAAGGACAATTTACCTTTATTTGTTTACCCAATTTAAATTGGACCTTTTTAAATCACATGAATTAAAGGTATCTGGATCCATTTTTTTATTTTAGTTAATGAGTGCTCATTAGATATCAATTTTGATGTCATGTATATGATACTTGCATGCACATATATAGACAGACAACACGATATCAGACAACACAATATACACATAACACAAAAGCAAAGTCCTTGTAGCTTTTTGTAAGTGAGTCTCCATTGCAATGTAACTGATGTTCAAAAACACTAGTTGAAGAAAAAATAGGACTGAGCAAAAAAACATTGTCATGAGCTCAAAAAATATAGAATTTAAGAAAAAAAAATTAAGAGCCCTGGGAAAGTGATATGGCCATTAATTCTTTTAGTAAAGCACCATACAATTTACTTTTGATGAAGTTCACATAAAAGACTCCTTTTCCTTTTTATTTTTTCTCTCGGGGTTGAGATTGGTCTCCTATTGAGCCTGCCCTCCTCTTCCATTTTCACTTCAGTATAAGCCTTGACTGAGAGCTGGAAGGAGCTGAGAGAGAGATTACTGGTTCCAGCAGAAATTTGATGCCTAGGGCATTTTAACCAGTTCTATTTTCAGGACAGGTTTGGATGTCAAAGAAAATTATGAGACCTTATTTTTCATTTCTTTTGGGAGTGAAGCTACTATGTTAAGCTCCTTACTGAGATATGCCATTGACTACTGAGCTGGTTTGTCCAAGGCGGCCTATCCAGTATTTTTGGGTGGATGTTTTTAGGGTTACTTTCCTCTCAGTGACGAACAGGTTAAATCTTGTTCTAAGGAAAGTTGAGAACAGGAACTTGAGGCAACACCCCTTTTTGATATTTTAAAAACCTTTAGTATGTTTTGGTTCTCACATCAGGACAGTTGTTCCTTGGTGTAGAGTTTTCTTAAGGAGGCTGTAAAGAGGCTTAGCTAATCCCCCACACCCAGGAATCCAAAGCCTGCAATATCCAGTTATTCCTAGGAAGCCTGTGAGTTGCCTTATGGTCTGGGGCAAAGGATATTGTCCTATGGTGGTTATTTTCCTGACCTAGCTTGTGGGTTCCTTGAGACAGTTGCAATCCTAAGTATTGAACCTGTAAATGATAAAATTAAGCTTTCTTTCTTTAAGATCTTATAATCCCTATCAACTAAGAATTTTAGGATCACTGTAATGGCCTTGATATATCTCTTGGGTGGAGGCACATAAAAGGATGTAATCTACATATTGGAGAACAACTATAGATGCTTTATCTCTGAATTCTGTTAAGTCCTTGCTAGGGTTCGTCTGGGACAGGTGAGGGTTACCTCTAAATCCCTGAGGCAACACTAAGTTAGTTGAGATCCACTATGTGGCAAATAGATACTGAGATTGAGAGTCTAGAGGTATGCAAAAAAAAAAAAAAAAAAGCATCTTTTAAGGCTAACACAACAAACCAAGCTGCAGTTGGAATCTCAGATAACAGAGTACATGGATTAAGAACTACAGGGTGGAGGGAAATTACCGCTTCATAATTATTCTAAGGTTTTGGACTACACGGTTGGTTTCTGCACTCTTAAAATGGGTGAATTGCATGGGCTGTTACAAGGCATTAAAAGTTTCTGTCTGGGTAGGAAGAGTGATGCAGGAGGTATCACTATACCAGACCTTAAACTTGACTGTAGAGCAAAAGTAACCAAAGCAGCATGGTACTGGCACCAAAATAGACAGGTAGACCAACGGTATAGGATAGAAAACACGGAGTCATACCCACAAAAGTACAGTAACCTCATACTAGACAAAGGCGCCAAAAACTTACAATGGAGAAAAGATAGCCTGTTCAACAAATGGTGCTGGCAAAACTGGAAATCCATATGCAGTAAAATGAAATTAAACCCCTATCTCTCACCCAGTACAAAACTCAATCAAAATGGTTCAAGGATCTAGGAATTAGACCTGAGACCCTTCACCAAACAGAAGAAAAAGGAGGCCTGAATCTCCATCACGTTGGCTTAACAAGACCTCCATAGCATAAGAAATAAAACCAAAAATCAATAAATGGTTTAGATTCAAACTAGAAAGTTTTTTCTCAGCACAAGAAACAATAAATGTGAAAAGACAGCTTACAGAGTGGAAGAAAATCTTTTCCACACACACTTCAGACAGAGCACTCATCTCCAAAGTTTATAAAGAACTTAAAAAACATTACACCCAAAATACAAAATACCCAATCAATAAATGGGCTAAGGAAATAGGCAGACATTTCACAGAAGAAGATATACAGGTGATCAACAAATATATGAAAAAGTGCACAGCATCCCTAGTAATTAGAGAAATGCAAATTAAAACCACCCTAAGATTTCATCTAACTCAAATTAGAATGGCTATTATCAAGAACACAAGCAATAATAAGTGTTGGTGTGGATGTGGGGAAAAAGGCACACTCATACATTGCTGGTGGAGTTGCAAATTGGTGCCACTCCGGAAAGCATTATGGAGATTCCTCAGAAAGCTTGGAATGGACCCAGCATTTGACCTAGCTATCCCACTCCTTGGTTTATACCTAAAGGACTTAAAATCAGCATACTACAAGTGATGCAGCCACATCAATGTTCATAGCAGCTCAATTCACAGTAGCTAGATTGTGGAACCAACCTAGATGCCCTTCAGTTGATGAATGGATAAAGCAACTGTGGTATATATACACAATGGAATATTACTCAGTCATAAAGAAGAATAAAATTATGGCATTTGCTGGTAAATGGATGAAATTGGAAAATATCATGCTAAGTGAAATAGGTCAAGCCCAAAAAGGCCGAATGTTTTCTCTGATAAGTGCATGACAATATATAACAAGGGGGTGGAAGATAATGGGGGGAAGAGAAGAATGAAGGGATTTGGTGGTGTAGAGGAAAATGGGGTGGGAGGGAGTGGGAATGGAAAAATGGTAGAATGAAACAGACAGTATTACCCTATATATATGTATGATTACATGAATGGTATGAATCTACATTGTGTACAACCAGAGAAATGAAACGTTGTACCCCATTTGTGTACAATGAATCAAAATGTGTCTGTGAAAATAAAAATATTTTAATAAAAAACATAAGAAATAAGTTGCAGTGGGAAAAAAATAAAACTACAGGACACTAAAGAGAGAAATTGAAGAAGACCTTAGAAGATGGAAAGATCTCTCCAGGCATGGTGGCCATGCCTGTAATCCCAGCAACTTGGGTGACTGAAACAGGAGGATCACCAATTCAAAGCCAGCCTCAGCAACTTAGTGAAGCCCTAAGTGACTCTGCAAGACCCTGTCTCTAAATAAAATATTAAAAGGAGCTGGAAGCTGGGGTGTAACTCAGTGGTTAAGCACCCCTGGGTTCAATCCCCGGTGCCAAAAAAAAGAAGATGGAAAGACCTCCCATGCTCCTGGATAGGCAGAATTAACAATGTCAAACGGCCATACTACCAAAAGCATTTTATAGATTCAATGCAATTCCTATTAAAATCCCAGTGACATTCTTCATAGAAATAGGAAAGGCAATAATGAAATTCATTTGGAAAAATAAGAGACCCAGAATATCCAAAGCAATCCTTAGTGAGAAAAGTGAAGCAGGAGGCATCACAATACCAGACCTTAAATTATATCAGAGAGCCATAGTAACAACGTGGCATGGTCTTGGCACCAAAACAGACACATTGACCAGTGGTACAGAATAGAAGACACAGAGACAAGCCCACATAAATACAGTTATCTCATACTAGACAAAGGTGCCAAAAACATACATACAATGGAGAAAAGAGAGACTCTTCAACAAATGGTGCTGGCAAAACTGGAAAACCATATGCAGCAAAATGAAATTCAACCCTTATCTCTCACCCTGTACAAAACTCAACTCAAGGACTTAGGCACTAGAACAGAGACCCTGTGCCTAGGAGAATAAAAAGTCAGCTTAGGAACTGACTTCCTTAACAAGACTCCTAAAGCACAAGAAGTAAAATCAAGAATCAATAAATGGGATGGATTCAAACTAAAAAGCTTCTTCTTAGCAAAGGAAACAATCAATGATGTAAGAAAGAGCCAACAGAGTGGGAAAAAATCTTTACCACAGGTACTTATATAGAGTGTTAATCTCCAGGATATATAAAGAACTCTAAACACTTAACGACAAAGAAAATAAATAACCCAATCAACAAATGGACTAAGGAACTGAACAGACACTTCACAGAAGAAGAAATGCAATCAATCAACAAATATATTAAAAAATGTTCATCATCTCTAGCCATGATAGCAATGCAAGTCAAAACTGCAGAGAATCCATCTCACTGCAGTCAGAATGACAATCATCAAGAATACAAGCAACAATAAGTGTTGGCGAGGATGGGGGGAACATGCACACTCATACCCTGCTGGTGGGACTGCAAATTGGCACAACCACTCTGGAAAGCAGTATGGAGTTCCTCAGAAAACCTGGAATGGAACCACTATTTGACTCAACTATCCCACTCCTCGTTTATACCCAGAGGACTTAAATCAGCATAGGACAGTGACACAGTCACATCAATGTTTATAGGAGCTCAACTCACAATAGCTAAGCTATGGAACCACACTAGGTGCCCTTCAACAGATGAAGGGATAAAGAAAATGTGGTATACATACACAATGGAATATTACTCAGCCTTAAAGAAGAATGAAATTATGGCATTTGCAGATAAATGGATGGAGCTGGAGAATAAGAAGCTATGTGAAATAAGCCAATTGCAAAAAACTGAAGGCTGAATGTTTTCTCTGATATGTGGATGCTAATTCACAATAGTGGGGAGTGGCTAGGGAAGAATAGAGGTACTTTGGGTTAGACAGAGGGAACTGAAGGAGGGGAGGGGGTATTTGAATGAATCGGACATTATTACCCTATCTGCTTATATTATTATAGTGTATAACTCTATATCATGGACAACCAGAAGAAGAAGAAGTTATACTCCATTTATGTATGCTGTGTCAAAATGCATTTTACTATCACTATAACTAATTAGAACAAAAATAAATAAAAGGAGGAACCAGTGAACATTTTCAGCCATATTCCAGTAGCCTAAGAGACAATTAATATCCAAATATACATTCACATATACTTAAGAACACCCATGTATATGCATATTCTATTTATCTTAAACAAGCAGAAATATTCTTTCACCTACAAACACTGATCCAAGTGTGCCACAAATTCATTTGCACTGTTTTTCAGCTTTGCACTAGAAAATCACAACTAACTAAAAAAAAAAAAAAAAAAAACAGTTTCTGTCCTTTGAGGTTTTGAATGATCTTTAGTAAGCGCTTTTTCTTTTGTCTTTATGCTCCCTTTGCTTTTGATCTCTATTATAAAAAATGGAAGATGCAAGCTGGAGGAGATCATCTAAGGATTGTTCGGGGCCATATGCCAATTTTGTAATTTTCTGTAAATGTTTGGAACTGACTAAATGATAAATTTATCCTTTAGTAGTAAGTCACCCTCTATGGATTCAGGGTGGCATGTTTTCTTATTGCCTTTCTGAATCTCTTCATGAAAATAACAGGACTTTCCTGAGGCCTCATATAATAGTTTTTAAGGCATCCTACTCATTATTTGAATCCAAGTTAGGTTGGTTTCTGGGAACTGCCTGTGCTCTAGATGGTTAACTATTAGCATAATTTTTCCGGTGAAGTCAAATACCTGGCATAAGTTTTGAAACATCTCAACACATTTATTTGGATCCTCCAAAAACCTCTCTAAGTTTATTTTTATCTGTCTTAGGTGGGGGGTCCCTTGATTTTCCTCCCTTAGTAGGTGATTTCTTCCCCTTATGGATGGTAGGGATTATTGCTGTCGAGCCTGGTAACACATGAAAGGCACTTTTCTTGATCATTGCAGTTTAGCAGTATGCAGGCTAGTGGTGAACCTGGCAACACTGTTGAGAGAGAAGGGCCCTCCTGAGTTAGAAGTATTAGGGACATCTCCCTAACTGAACTTCCTTACGGCCCAGAACAACCCGTCTCTCACTACCTGGCTTTGCCAAAGTTATTTCTGACCTTCTTCGGCAAAGTGCTAGGGTCCCAGTTTGCCCTGTGCTAGAGACCCTGGGAGGATTCAGACTCAAGAGCCTTACTGCTTTCCTCCCTATAAACTCCTGATTATGAAAAAAAACAATGACAGAAGTAAAATGTGTGCATTTTTTGCCTATTTTTTCCCTGTAGACTTTAAGGAATCTCTGGAAGGTGAGGGGACATCTGTTGGTTGTTAGGTGTATAATGCCCTTTTCCTGGAGGGTCTCATGGGAGGGTTGATCTTAAATGCCTCCCTCTTGCAGCTTAAAGGTAGTGAGCACATTTAAGCACAGCAACAGTAATGGGGAGACTCTAGATAGACTAGTGAAGGCTAACTATGCAAACACGGGGAACCTGGGCATTTTCTTACTAATCATCCCATGTCTTTCTCTTGATCCTACGATCTGAATTCCTAAGGTCTGATCGGTGAGGGAAGGGGAGCATCCGGGAGGGAGTGATGTGGGGGAGTGTTGTCAGCCCATTCGGAGGTGAAGGTAATTGGCGCTTTCCCTCAGTGCCATTCCTCAACCGATGACCCTAGATACCCCTTAGGGCGGTCGGGAGTGCAAGTCCAGAGAAGGAACCTTTGGGATCTGCCGGAGAGTAGCCTGGGCCAGAGAAGCCCGCAGTTGTTCCAACCCTTCCTCCGCCTCCACGCATCCTGGGTAGATCAGGACTAGGGACACTGTGTACTGATGGCAATTGTGCTCCGGGCCTGGACAGAAAAGGAGGAAACGACTTCTGCAGAGTCCAACATGCCTGGTCTGCATAGAGCAGGTGATTGAAAACTGCCTGGTCCAGAAACCTCTCACCCGAGTCTTGAAGGATGGTGGCTGCCCTAGCGGCATTTAAGTAGCTGACAGGTGCCCATTTTGCCCTCCAAAAATAAAGAGACAGAGAGATGCACCTCAAACAGATGTGGGGTGCGTGGAGAGAATCTTACCTTGGTGTAGATCTCGGCGGGACCTCCAAATCGGATACTACCAATTACCCTGATGAGTTCTGCTTCCTCAGGTGTTGAAGTACAACAACCAGAGAAGCAAGCATATATTAAGCGGGTTTTATTTAAAAGTAGCAACACAGACTTCTCCCAGGAGGGAGAAGGGGGCCATGGCCGATGTTCTAGAATCCGAGAAGTGAGTGCACCCTGCATCTTTTATAGATTAGGGTCTCTTTTGTTCTCCTGTTCTCTCCCCACCCCTTATCTTTCTCCTTCCTGCCTACATGACCAGGCCCAGGAGATGTGGTGACATAGCAAAAAAGGTGAGAAGCAGATGGCAGGGGGAGGGCCACAGGGGTATTCACTAGCAATTCCCTGCCTGCAGCATTTTAGGAGGGGTAATTAGGCAGGTAACCTTGGTGATCAAAAGGGTGCTGGAGACACATATTCCAATCTCCCAGAGGCGTTCTCCGACTTCCCAGACTCAGATGGCCTTCATTTCTCGATTTGACCACATTTCTTATTCTACATTAACTGCATGTCCTCAATTCTGGCTTCAATATCACACTACATACATTATTGTGTTACTGACATCACTGTAAAAAAGAGGAATAATTCAAGTATTTGTTGTGGGAGGGTTTTATTCTCCAAATGTAAATACGAAAGTCAATACCCAACATGGTCCACTCTACCTGAGCCTACATTGTAGGCTCTCAAGTAAAGAGACATTGAAATGAAAACAAAGTTATTTTAGATAAATACTAATCATTGTGTTCATAGTATTGCTTTTGATTTCTATTTTTTGTTTTGTTTTTGTTTACAGCTATTTTTTTAAATAGGAGTAGAATCTGTAGCAATAGGTTTCTATTTTATTTAAAAAATAAACCCAAACAACCAATCTTCCTAGTGCTTTTCACTTTTTTTTAAATTATTGACTGAACAGCAGATTAATTAGTTTATAAGTAGATTAATCAATGACTTATTTGTTCTACACAATTAAGTACATGGCTTAAGAACATTTTCTTCTCATTGTTCCCTGATCCAAGCTTGGAAACTTTGAAATACTTTGCACAATGAAATGCTGCCTGCTTTCCTTTGTAGTCTACTGTTATCTTTTTCCCAAGGTAGAATTGAAAATTAAACCAAAAATAACTCAATGATGATTTTGTTTCACTTAACTCTACTAGAAAATTACAAGTTGACCTTTCTTGTTTACATCTAAGCATTTTTGAAATTCTTTTTATAGTTCTTGATTGTGACATTTTACCTTCTGATTTTCGTTGCCATTAGAGAACTACAAGTAAATATGAAACAGAAGAAAACATACATGTCGAAAACTTGACTAATTTTAGTGCAAAAAAAGTGGAATTTCTATCATGTTCTCTTCAGGCCTTGTTTTTGTGTGAGAAGGAGAAACCGAGTGTTTGAGGACTCTCTCTAAGCAGCACAAGTTACTCATGAAAGATTAAACCTTCTTGGAAGCTGTAGAAATGTGTATATTATTGACAAAAATTGATTTAATGTATTTAATTTTACAATGGTGCTTGATTTGGACAGATTTTTGAGACATGTTGGGAATTTTCCTTTATGAAAGAAACAGAAAATTAGCATAAGTACAGGAGACATAAATATATTTCTTTGAAAAATCTCTCGTGTGTCATTTGAAAGGCAGCATTTCCCCCAGCCTGAGTTATTCACAGTCTGAGGCTCACCCTGGGTCTGGGAAGGGCACTAATTGACTGTCTCTGCTTGCTTCGAGGTTGCTTCGGTTTTCTGCAAACTTTCTTTCCTGAATTGACTTGAACAAAGACTTGTTCAGTGACAACTTCAGTTTCACTGGTTTAAACCAAGTGCATCCTTGAGTACACTGAATTTTAAGTATGCATCCTGGTCTTCCAGCTGCTCACAGAAATCCCTCGACTTTAGGAAAGTACAGGAGAAATGTAAAAGCAAAGAAGAGGAAAAGCAAGAACAGATAAAATATGAGTGTTTTCCTCTGTAGTAAATTGCTCCTTAAATTCATTATTTTGCCCAAGAAAGAATTGTGCATATTCACTGATAAGAGAAGCATAACATTAGGAAGATTTTTTCAAACCACTCCACATAACCACCTGCAAGAGGGAGTTTTTGACTTCTGTTTCCTATGCCCTTAGAACTGGAAGTTTGCCAGTGCCTTAATGGGTCTGTTCCTTTTTGAGAAAGTTTGAATTCTTGCTCTTTAAATATCGCCCATGAGCCAGCAGCTTTTCTTCACTTAAGAGTCTGGAAGAATTGCACTGAGTTCCACCCAGCGCTGAGCCAATCTGCGTTTTGAGCCATGTGCACATCAGGTTTGAGGTGCTGTCTAAACCTGGAGGCATATTGTCACCGTATTAAATTGCATCTGCTCCTTTATTTCATTCTGATGACCAGACCATGTTCTCCTTCCTCTGAACCTTGGTGGCCCATCCTCGTCCTCCATGCACTGAAACCCAGCTTCCTGTTCTTTTGCATTATAAACTTGATGTATTTCTTTCACAGTTCCCCAGAATGTTTTGCTAAGATTTTAAGAGAGAGTAGAATAGTTTAGCTATAATCTCAGCACATGAGTCAAATGTCCTTCTCTGGGTGACTCTTATTTATTGTCCTGTAGGTCTTTGTGCAGTGGATCATGATTCAGTTGTGATAAAGGTTACTTCCACCTGCCCCACTGTCAGAAGCAACTGCCTATCTTCAGATGTTTAATGAATAGGAAATTCCTGTTATTGGGTATCTCATATTTCATGTTTTCAAAGCTCTGTTCTAACCAGTTAATGTTCTTAAGGTCACTCTGTGTTGCCTGACTTTCAGGTGCATGTCTAAAAATGTGCAGGCTGGATTCAACTCCAAAGGTCCTTCCATTTGATGTATCCTGTATCTATAAAGTCAGATCCTATTAAGCGTCCTTTCTGTTCTTTAAACTCGAACAACTCTTCCTGAAATTGGTGGCTCCTTCCCCCTCTGTCCCTTCTTTGCCTCTGACTGGAGCCTCTCTGTATTGTCTGTTCTGGCCTTGGAGCATCCCAGGGTCCCTTTACCATTCTTGTTGCTGACAAAGCAGCTGCTCAGGATGGGCCCTCTGGAGTCCAAAGGTGAAACTGCTCTTCCAGGATTTCTCATGGTTGAGAAGTTTCAGTGGGTGCCAACTTGTGTGGCCATTGCCGTGTTTCATGGAAACTTGAGAGAATCCACACAAATTCTGCCTAATGTCTGAGCAGAGTAGATGGTTCAGAAACTGGGTGTTCACTTTGTAACACGACACTGTCCACAGCTGCTAGTTTTGTGATCACTAACTGTGCAACATGCTTTCCATGGGTAATTTAACACTAACAATGGCACCTGAAAGTACTTTCTGTTACCATGGCCATTTCACATATACCTGTCTGCAGCTTGGAGCTTCAGTAACTTGCTCCATGTCACAGGCATGTACTGCATCTTATGCTGTGTCAGTCAGTTGGCCATGTTAGTTTGCCATTCTGGGCTCCTGATTTGACTTTAAAGAGGAAATGGTGACTGAGCTGCTCTGCTGTGGTTGTCAGCTGTCAGTGAGAGGCATCCTTAGCCAAGTGAGCTGTTGCCGTCCTGCTAGCTGAGGATGATCACTCAGTGTGACAACTGGAGAGGACAGTCTTAGTCAGAAAGAAATTCCCCTTCTACAGCAATGATGGGCATCCAGGTTCTGGGCAGTACCGTGGCTGCCCAGTTGCCGGGCAGCTGCAGCATGGTGAAATGGAAACACGGGGACCGTTATTGTGTCTCAGGAGTTCCCTGCCAGACTCTTTGACTTTGCTCACCCAGGAGTCTGAGCTCCCTGAGTGCTGCTGCTGAGGCCCCGTGCTGTGGGGACCATGGACGGAGACTCCCAAGCCTCCATATCCTCCTTCAGATCCTGGCTCTGCTGTTTCCTGGATCCGTGACCTTGAGCCATTCACACAGCCTCGTTGTGAGGTGTTCACCCAAGTGCAAATGTGGGCATTGTATAGTAAAGGAACTGGCTGGACTTTGGCCCTGGTTCCTGGGTCAGAGGCTTCCAATCCCCGGAATTTCCCAAGTGGCAGGAGTGTCTTGGCTAGTGCCCAGGCTTTGGCTCACACCATGTCTACACTAAGGAAGCCAGCTATCAGGATGGCGGCTGGCGTGTCAGAGTGCTACCCTGCGGCTGAAAGCTGGGCCTGTGAGCCAGCCCGCCTGCAGGAAGGGGAGGGACAGCATGGGCCTGAAGCCTGTGACCACGACAAGCCAATCCTGCCTGTGTCCCGAAGCCAACGGAAGCTCCAGACACCAGGGTTCACTGGGTATTCCTGACGGGCAGTCACATCAGCGGAACAGAGGGCAGCATGCCCTGTGCCTGGGAGGAGGGTACAGAAGTCCTGCCCCTGGGACCCCTGGCCTGCCCTACGTGTCTATTTGCTTGACTGATTTTGGTTGGTAGTTTTTGATAGAAGTGGAAATAACAAGCACGGCTCTTCTGAGTTCAGGAGTCAGTCCAGCAAATCTGCAGACCTGAGGGGCTTGTGGGAATCCCAGAAATGACAGCTGGTCTGTCAGGAGTGTGGGCCTGAGCCCCACCCCACGCCCTGTGGCTGGAGTCTGAAGTGGGACTGTCCGGTGGAGGCCTGGGCCTTACCTGCAGGGTCTGCGCTCCTGCTGGGTGGCCGGCCTCTGCACTGGACAGCAGTTCATCTGAGGGTGCTGACTATAATAGTGGTGATAACTGTCTTACCAGGTCTTCATCATGACTAGTTAGTTAATATTTATAAAGCCCTTAGACCAGTACATGACCCAGTGCAAGAAGTACCTAGTGCCGAGGAATGACCAGAAGGGAAGGAGGGAGGGAGAGAGGAAGGCATTCCTCATTCTTCTTTCATCTGTGAGCTATCGGCAAAACACCTAAAGCTGAGATAACCTAGAGCTAGGTTTGGTGGAAGGTTGTGGCCTGATTCCGACCATGTGGGATAACGGTATGTTCCAAGAAGAAGGTCCACTGTCGGGAGCAGTTTGGGCTGGGTGGGCGGGGTCGTGGGGCTGCACCAGGGCTCCTGAGAGCCCAGCACTGTGGGCAGAGAGAAGATACCGCTCTGTGAAGGAGACCAGGACTGGGAAGAGGCCGGCGAGCAGAAGGGGCTGCTCGATGGGGTGTGTGGTGATCTCCGCCAAGTGGCTGGTGGTGAGGCCCACCTGAGGGACCTGGGAATGGACAGTGTGAGTTGTCCCACGTGTGCCCTTCTTGACCTGAGGGAACGCATTCGTCACGTTGGCTTAGACTACATTCGTGGGAGGCGTCCGTGGAGCCACGTGCACGAGGCAGCTCGGCTTGCATCTGCTCAGTGATGGCCGGCTCTGGCCTGCCAGGCTTTCTCCCGAGGCCTCTGCTGCTCATGAAAATACATGATTTGCATAGTCAAAAGGATGCTACTATTCATTCCCATCAATCCTCATTCAAACTCCACGATTCAGGATGGATAAACATAATTGTTCACATTCCGTGTAAGGGAATCAGAATCCTGGACGTGGGACAGCTCTCGAAGGCAGCCAGCGAGGGACAGCTGTGGCTGGAGTGGGCCTCGGGCTCTGCTCTCACTCTTCAGCCCGAGGTGGAACGCGGCCTCAGGAGGACAGCCTGGCCACTGCCCAGCCTCCTGGTGCAGGCAAGCCTTGCTGTTCAGGTTAGGAAATGCAGGCCCGTGGGAGGGAGGACCCCGTGCCTGTGGAACACCATAGGTGGGGACGCTCCTTTGTCCATGTGCCCTGTCGTTTGGACAAGGATGTTTGCATCAGCAGCCCAAGAAGCACGTTCATCCCAGTTCCTTTGCCCCTGGTTCTGTCCCCCATCTTGTTCTCTTGCTGGACAGTTGCTCTTAAAGTGTGTTGCTGACCCCGAGTGACCTGAGCATTTTCCCAGCCCACGTGGCTTCAGTCACTATTCCCAGGAAAATGGTGTCATCCCAGGTCAGATCCAGTGAGACTCGCAGCAGTGGTGTCCATGGAACCATCCAGAAGATGTCAGGAAAGCTGTGGCGGCAGTGGCAGTCCGATGTCTTACATTTTATCCCGGGGATGTGTGAGAAGAAGCACTGAAGCACATGCACGTGGACTTTCTGTGCCAGCCTGTGTCTGGGGAGCAGATCTCACTGTGACTGTTTAAGAAATGGATTTTCGGTGACCTGAAGCACTCACTGCCCACGCCAGCTTTGTGGATGAAGAATTAATGTGCAGGTCCACTTCAGCAGTGCCAGGCTTTACACTAGAAAAGGTAGATGAGTCTCAGTGGGAGATGTTGTCCCCTTACAAGCACAGGTGAGATTGGGAGCGAAGACTTTTTTTAGAAAGCCTTTGCTTTGGGTGATTAGCTCAGAGCCTTGTGCTTTGTCATTGAGCCTCAGAAGTCTGCCAGGATCATTGCTGCTTGTCTTAGTCCAGAGGTTTGAAGGTTAATACAAAGAAAGGAGCATGGAACATTTCTAATTGGGGGCAGTTCTCAGTTTCTCTGTGATCAATGAGTGGAAAATCTACAGAGCAGAGACCACCGACAGCCGTGTAATGGTAAGCATTATGTATGTGTGCAGCCGTTGGATTTGGCGGGATGGATCCATAGACAATAAAGACAGTCTCTGTATGTGAGATAGCATTTATTTTTAGTAATAATTTGGAAGCAAGAGCAAAAGCAAACGTGATAGGCGAGCGGGAAGGAGAAGAAAATGCCTCCCCAGATTGGGAAACACCAACCCCTGAGGTCATGCAGCTGGGAGTCCCTGGGCAGCTTCTCAGGTCCCGACTGGGGAGTCCCAGGGCTGCATCCTCCCCAGGGGTGAGACCCCACACTCTCGTTCCCAGCGGCGTTCCTTAAACGCAACTTAGAACAGAGAAAGCTCCCTTCTAACAACTGTGGCCTAGTGATCCTGGGGAGGACCAGCAGCAGGAGCTGAGCTTCCATTTGGTGAGGCGTCACTGGAGCTCTGAACCCGAGCAAAGGCCAGCGATGCAGTGGCTTCTGCTCACACTCAGCACTGAGCGTGAGGGTCGAGGGACCAGGCTCAGGTGCTCTTGGTGCTGTTATCATTCCGGAGTCTGAGAAATTCACTACCAAAGTGCTGGCAGACTCAGTGTCTGGTGAGGCCTATTCCCCATCCACAGGGACTCCCTGTGGAGTCCCTGTCCCTCCACTCAAGGTGGAGGACATGGCGGCACTCTGGAGTCATTTGTGAGGGCCTGACTCCCGTTCCTGGGGCTCCACCCTCACGCCCCGTCACCTCCTCCAGGCCCACCTCTGAGCGGTATATGGTTCAACGTCTAAGTTTGGGGCCGTGCAGATGTCAAACCCCAGGAGTTTGTCCTGGCCACTGAAATGTGTGTGTTGGTCAACTGAGGCGAGAGCTGCTAGTTAAAATGCAGGACACCCAGCTCAATTTTAATTCTCCATAAAAGCCAGTCGTTTAGTGTAAGTATGTGCCAAAGATTACGTCTTTATGTGCTGAATCTGGCAAATCTAACCAGGTCAGGCTTTTGGAAGAAGCACCATTCTCTTGATTAACAGGGAAGCTTTCTCTGTAAGCATTGATGCTTTGTGTCCTTCTCATCTCTTCCTACCCGATATGTAATGTGTGGCCTGGAGATGCCAGGTGACCCTGCAACCCAATGACCGGAGTAACTCTTAGAACGAGGCAGGAAGCATGGGACAGATGGAGGCCCTGGGAGCTCTCCAGGACAGGTTGCCTGTTTCTGCCTGTCTTGTTACGTGAGAAGAACAGACCTCCATTTGTTTTGGATGCTGTGCTTAGTGGCTGAACCATGCAACACTAAGACGGGCGCTGCAGCTCTGTGGCCCCCGGTTTCTTGGTCCTTGCTCCAGAGCTTCGGGACTCTCCTTCAGATGAGTCTTGGTAATGAGATGCAGAGTCATGCACTGCACCAAGTTTAGATCCACGAAGGACCGCTGTACCATAGGTTCCCTTGAGATCTCATCCCTGAGCAACAGCACGGCGATCTGAGTTTGCGGTCATGGAGAAGCCGCCTCCCAATCGCCTGGTTCTCAGAATGTGTCCAGTGGATAAGTGCCACATGACGGCACAGAGGCACTCTGGTACTGCATGATGCTGTAGGCCTCCAAAGGGAATTTTATGACCTGAACGAGCCTCTGATCCAGCACAGCCAGGGAAGCCCTCATCTCCTGAGTTGTACCTGACTACCCAGCAGAGTATTAGTAAACCCCCCCTTCAGATTCCAGTGTGTCCCAGCTGTTGCCCTACGTGCTACCTGGATAGAGTCTGGGAACTCTAAGATAAAATTGCTTATGCGGTTTCATTTCATTTTAAAGAAAATAATTAATGGATACTTATTCTAGCAATAGTAATTCTTATTTGAATGTTGCTCTGTAGATTACAAAGGACTTTTGCATCTGATATCATTTAATATATGTCAAATTCTTTCATTTAGTATTACACACCCAGTCTGTTTACTAATCAGGTATTATGACTACTTTGCTAAAATTCTGCAGAATGTACTTGCGAAGTTTTAGTAAAACCACCCACCTGTTCCCTAAGAGTTTTGACATAGAAAGGAATCCTACAGTCCAGAGTGTTCGGAGAGAAAATGTCACAGAAGACAGGAACACAGTGATAAATGGGACATGCAAGGAGTCACTTTTAGTGGATGTTACACTTCAAACTTTCAGAGACTCTCTACACATACACATAAAGCAAGGGTGTAAATGTATCTTAGATGCTTCCCTTAAGTGAGCTGTTTTTGCATTTCTTTGTAGATATTTGCCAAGAACTATGGAGATGCATTTCAGATGTTTTAAATTCCACGCTGATGGCACTCCAGCCAGGTGGTACACTGAAAATTTTGCATGTTAGACACAACTAATCTTTCACCAAGATGATCTTTAAATTATAAATATTAATTTGGGAAGAGACCAAATTCAAATCTCTCCACAAACTGATTTAACATGAATCTTTGGTGCTTGGTGTTAAAGAAGCAGAAAACCCAAATGGTTGATCGAGTCCCCTAGAAGTCATGATGTAGCCGTGCCCTAGCTAACACTGAGAACCATCTACTCTCCCGTGACTTCAGCACCAAGATACCTGCCTCCCGTATCTCCCGTTTGTTTCTATTAGATATTTTTGTTCCTGCTATTGTTGGCCTAGTATACCTCTATTTTATTTCATTTCTAGAGTTTTCTAAAATTGCTTTAGTTATAATGGGCGATAATTGTTTCCTTTCTTAGCGTGACAGTTTATTAATTGGAAGGAAAAAAGATGAACTGGCACTCCTGACAGTCACAAGCGGCTGCTGCAGTATTCTTAGCAGATCTCACTTCTTCAGACATATTTGAGATGGTAAAATTCCATCTTAAAATGAAATAAACTATGGAAACATGAAACATGGAAGACACTCACAATGTAACATCGAACCAAATAAGCCAGACACAAAAGAATACATGGTATATCAGATAGTGTGCAAAGTTCAAAGCCAGGTAAAAGAAATCTATGTTGTTAGAAATTGGATTGTCCTTGCGGAGCAAGGAGCACTAGAAATTGGGAGTGATCCTGAGGAGTCCCTCGAGATGGTATTCACATTTTATTTCCTGCTCTGAGTAGTGGTTATACATAGGTAACGTGTTCAGTTCATAATGATTCATCACAGTACAAACTTGTAATTAGTGCTTTAGATATGTTGCTCTCTAATAAAAAATGGAAAATCATAATCCACCATTAAAAGCACAATCTTGGGCAGGGCTCTTATTGGCAGTGTAGCTATTACCATTTCTTCTTTATATGTGAACTTGAGAATCATGTCTGAAGGCTTGGTTCTGTGAGCGCATTCCATTGTTGTTTTCAACAGTAAATCCTATTTCCTATAGGCACATGTGCTCTGCCTTTTATGTTTATGGAAGTGGGCAGGTCTTGCCTAAATCCAGTTGTGTTCAGAAATTGTTCATCTGCCGGTGTTCTCTCTTCTGGTGTTTTCCACAGCCAGATAAAGAGTAAAGCTTTTTCCTGAATTGATCTAACTGCCCATGGAAGAGTTATTTCATGTTCTTTATGGAGTCCACCTCACCAAAAGCCTTCTTTTAGAAAATACACTATTTTAGTCCCTTTTTTTTTCTGTTTCTCATTTATAAATTTCAATTAGTAATCATTTCTTTTTTATAATCAAAGCAAGATTGCTTGTTGGAGAAAATTTTCAAAGTGAAGAAAAACATACGGCAGTGTTTGGAAAAAATAAAAATCACTCATTAGCCTCAAAGAAAAATCTCATCAGAGAAGTGGATTGGGTCTGAAACACTTTCTAGACTATGCAATTGGAGCACATGGAACCAGCTGGGCTGAAGGAACCCTGGGAGTTGCCAGGTGCTGAGTGAGCTGGTGGAAAGTGCTGCAGGACCTGGGGAGATCAGTCTGTGCTGTGGCTCTGTGTGTTTCCTTATCAAAATCAGCCTTCCAGCCAGGCCCAGGAGTGAATCAGGAGGCTGAGGCAGGAGGATCTCAGGTTTAAGACCAGCCTGGGCAATAAGGGCAAAAATAAAAATAAAAAGGTCTAGGGACATAGCTCAGTAGTAGAGAGTTTACCCAGCATGTGCAAAGTCCTGGGTTCAGTCCCCGAGACCATAAAAAATAGAAATAATTCACCTTCCACCCCTCTGTGAGAAGCTGGGAGAGAGGGTGCCATCTCCTTCCATGTTGACATTTTAAAGGATGACTCCCAGCCCTGGAGAAAGACATCCCTGCATCGGGAAGCTGGCAGGAAGCCGAGATAAGCATCTAGAGGAGTCAGGGAATTTACAATGGAAAGTTCTCCAAAGCCAGCACCCTAGGAAAAGGAGAGCAGGGCCTGGGGCTAGGGCAAGACAGTCTCAAGGTCAGTAAGAGGGAGGGGACGGTCAAGGTCTTGGTACTGACCTGCCTTTTGGTGAAATTACTGTGAACTGCACATTTCTTCTTGTCTTTTTTATGTTTACTGAGTCTTGCCCTATCAACATGGTCACATTTCATTTTAAAACTAGTCTATCACAAATATTTTCCCATGATTGATAAATGTTTAATAAGTATTAAAATAAATACCAACAACAAGAGTATTTGTAGCTATCTTCTTACACTTGTTAGCAATAGGTCCCAGGTTATATTACCTATGGTATAATTGAAAAAGTAAATCATTTATTTTTAAAAAGGTGAAACATTATTGTCAGGGTCACAGACTGCAGGGCTCCATAGAACCTTGTTCCATATTTGCATTTTGTAAAGATGAGGCTGTGACTTAGGTTTGAAGTCTTAGAGGATCAGGTGCCCGAAGGCAAAGTCTAATCTCAGATGAGGTCATGGTAATGCCAGGCCAGGCCTCGTGCCAACTGGAGTTCTCAGGGAATCAACTATCAACACTGTGATTAGATTGGAGACCTAAGAGTACGTAGATTAGCTATACTAAACTCACTATTTCTTCCTTTTAGAAATCCTTTACAATTTACATAGTTCATAATCTATGTTCCTAGTTTCTACCTCAACCAATACAACTACTGCTTTATTGATCACTTTATACTCAAATCTTGAATATATAAAACCTCTCTTAAGTTTTTAAAAAATTTCCTAACAAATCAGAAAGAAAGGGGTGATTGATGTGAGAGAGTAGGTGGAGAAGGTATCGTTCTGGCGGGGAGCGTGGGTAGCCCTGTTACCGGGGCCTGAGCATGGGGTGCTCGGTGTAGACCTGTGGGGTTCACCCTGGCTTTGTCAGTGCCCACTACATCTCCAGAGCAGCTTCACTCTTTATTCATCTGTAAAACAGGCCTAAAATAGTATATGCCTATAGCATTGTTCCCAAAACGAAAATTATTAATGCACTTAGAGGGTTTAGGACAGGGACTGTCCAGTGTTAAGTGCCAGAAAATTAGAAAAATGCTACAACACTCTGCAAATGGCTCACTCACATAATAGAAAATACAGGGAAACCACAATGAAAATGTTAAAAGATTTGAAGGGTCCCATGTCACAGAGGCATAGGACCTACCCTCGGGGCTCTAGGAATGATGAATAGGAGCCACAGCGCATAGGTGTGGCTTCAGAGTGGCTTGCAGAGACAGGGTCCTTTTGAAAGTTATCGATTGCTTATTATTTCATGGTATGAAAGCAGATCTGTATATAAATTTTGTAAGCATTATAAGCATTCCTGTCGCGCTCCCCGCCCGCAGAGAGACACGACACCTGGTTCTTTTCAGCCTTTTTATTGCGCGCACCCCCTTCCTCTCAGTTCTTTCTTTGTTCTTCTCCTTTGAGGAACTTACACTCCAATATATACATTACTGTAACCAATCAGCATTTGAGCACGAGGGGAGAGCATGAACAGATACAGGCAGTAAATGCAGACATGCAGTGATTATGCACTGTCCACGAGGGAACTCAACCAATCCCTGGAACTTCCTCAAAATGATGTCAGTTGTTTGTGCAAAAGCCAACCATACTGGCAGCCTGCCAAGCGCCATCTTAGCCTTACCACACCTAGGGCCAGGGGTCCCGGGCACCCCGACACATTCCCTTTTTGCAGGATTCTTTTCCATTAGAGATTGGTCTTGTCTGTAATTTTTTCTTTTTTTTTTTTTTTTTATTTATTTATTTTTTTTTACGTTTACATAGGGTAATGATGTTTATTATATTTTTTCCCCTCCCCCCCACCCCTCCCACCCCTCCCACCCCTCTTTTCCCTCTACACAGTCCTTCTTTCCTTCATTCTTACTGCTCTCCATAGCCTAACTCTAAACCTAACCCTAAACCTAATGCTAGCCCGTCCCACCCCCCATTATATGTCCTCATCCGCTTATCAGCGAGATCATTCGTCCTTTAGTTTTTTGAGATTGGCTTATCTCACTTAGCATGATATTCTCCAATTTCGACCATTTGCCTACAAATGCCATAATTTTATCATTCTTCATTGCGGAGTAATATTCCATTGTATAAATATGCCACAGTTTCTTTATCCATTCATCAACTGAAGGGCATCTAGGTTGGTTCCACAATCTGGCTATGGTGAATTGAGCAGCAATGAACATTGATGTGGCTGTATCTCTGTAGTATGCTGATTTTAAGTCCTTTGGGTATAGGCCAAGGAGTGGGATAGCTGGGTCAAATGGTGTTTCCATTCCAAGCTTTCTGAGGAATCTCCACACTGCTTTCCAGAGTGGTTGCACTAATTTGCAACCCCACCAGCAATGTATGAGTGTTCCTTTTTCACCACATCCTCGCCAACACCTATTGTTGCTTGTATTCTTGATAATCGCCATTCTAATTGGGGTGAGATGAAATCTTAGGGTAGTTTTGATTTGCATTTCCCTTATTACTAGGGATGTTGAACATTTTTTCATATATCTGGTGATTACTTGTACATCTTCTTCTGTGAAGTGTCTGTTCATTTCCTTAGCCCATTTGTTGATTGGATTATTTGTATTCTTCGTGTAGAGTTTTTTGAGTTCTTTATAGATTCTGGAAATTAGCGCTCTATCTGAGGTATGGTTGGCAAAGATATTCTCCCACTCTGTAGGCTCTCTCTTCACATTTCTGATAGTTTCCTTTGCTGAGAGAAAGCTTTTTAGTTTGAATCTATCCCAGTTGTTTATTCTTGCTTTTATTTCTTGTGCTATGGGAGTCCTGTTAAGGAAATCTGATCCTGAGCCAACAAGTTGAAGATTTGGACCTACTTTTTCTTCTATAAGATGCAGGGTCTCTGGTCTGATTCCGAGGTCCTTGATCCATTTTGAGTTGAGTTTTGTGTAGGGTGAGAGATAGGGGTTTAGTTTCATTCTATTGCATATAGTTTTCCAGTTTTCCCAGCACCATTTGTTGAAGAGGCTATCTTTTCTCCATTGCATATTGTTGGAACCTTTGTCTAGTATGAGAAAATTGTATTTATTTGGGTTTGTGTCCATGTCCTCTATTCTGTACCATTGATCTACCTGTCTATTTTGGTACCAATACCATGCCGTTTTTGTTACTATTGCTTTGTAGTAGAGTTGAAGATCTGGTATTGCAATACCCCCTGCTTCGCTCTTGCTACTGAGGATTGCTTTAGCTATTCTAGGTTTTTTATTCTTCCAGATGAATTTCATAATTGCTTGCTCTATTTCTGCGAGGTACATCATTGGGATTTTAATTGGAATTGCATTGAATCTGTATAGAACTTTAGGTAGTATAGCCATTTTGACGATATTAATTCTGCCTATCCAGGAACATGGGAGATCTTTCCATCTTCTAAGGTTTTCTTGAATTTCTTTCTTTAGTGTTCTGTAGTTCTCATTATAGAGGTCTTTCACCTCTTTTGTGAGATTGATTCCCAAGTATTTTATTTTTTTCGATGCTATTGTGAATGGGGTAGTTTTCCTAATTTCTCTTTCTGAAGATTCATCACTTATGTATAAAAATGCATTGGATTTATGAGCATTGATCTTGTATCCTGCTACTTTACTGAATTCACTTATGAGTTCTAAAAGTTTTCTGGTGGACTTTCCAGGTTCCTCTAAATATATAATCATGTCATCAGCGAACAGGGATAGTTTGAGTTCTTCTTTTCCTATTCGTATCCCTTTAATTTCTTTGGTTTGTCTGATTGCTCTGACTAGAGTCTCAAGGACGATGTTGAATAGAAGCGGTGAAAGAGGGCATCCCTGCCTTGTTCCAGTTTTTAGGGGGAACGCTTTCAGTTTTTCACCATTTAGAATGATATTAGCCATGGGCTTAGCGTAGATGGCCTTTATAATGTTTAGGAATGTTCCCATTACCCCAATTTTTTCTAGTGTTTTGAGCATGAAGGGATGCTGTATTTTATCAAATGCTTTTTCTGCATCTATTGAAATAATCATGTGATTCTTAACTTTAAGTCTGTTGATATGGTGAATGACATTTATTGATTTCCGAATGTTGAACCAACCTTGCATCCCTGGGATAAAACCCACTTGATCGTGGTGCACTATCTTTTTAATATATATTTGTATGCGATTTGCTAAAATTTTGTTGAGAATTTCTGCATCGATGTTCATTAAGGATATTGGTCTGAAATTTTCTTTCCTTGATGTGTCTCTGTCTGGTTTAGGTATCAGGGTGATATTGGCTTCATAGAACGAGTTTGGTAGGGTTCCCTCCTCTTCTATTTCATGGAATAGTTTGAGGAGTATTGGAATGAGCTCTTCTTTAAAGGTTTTGTAGAACTCGGCTGAGAACCCATCTGGTCCTGGACTTTTCTTTGTTGGTAGGCTTTTGATGACCTCTTCTATTTCATTGCTTGAAATTGTTTTATTTAAGTTGTGTATGTCCTCCTCGTTCAGTTTAGGTAGTTCATATGTCTCTAGAAATTTGTTGATGTCTTCAAGGTTTTCTGTTTTGTTGGAGTATAGATTTTCGAAATAGCTTCTAATTATGTTTTGTATTTCACTCGTGTCTGTTGTGATGTTTCCTTGTTCATTCCGAATTTTAGTAATTTGAGTTTTCTCCCTCTTTCTCTTTGTTAGTGTGGCTAAGGGTTTATCAATTTTATTTATTTTTTCAAAGAACCAACTATTTATTTTATTAATTTTTCCGATTGTTTCTTTTGTTTCCATTTCGTTGATTTCGGCTCTGATTTTAACTATTTCCTGTCTTCTACTACTTTTGGTATTGGTCTGCTCTTCTTTTTCTAGTGCTTTGAGCTGTAGTGTTAACTCGTTTATTTGTTGATTTCTACTTCTTTTTTTGAATGCACCCCATGAAATAAATCTTCCTCTAAGTACTGCTTTCATAGTGTCCCAGAGATTTTGATATGATGTGTCTTTGTTCTCGTTTACTTCTAAGAATTTTTTTATTTCCCTCCTGATGTCTTCTGTTATCCATTCATCATATAATAGTGTATTATTTAGTCTCCAGGTATTGGAGAAGTTTCTGTTTTTTATTCTGTCATTTATTTCTAGTTTCAATCCATTATGATCTGATAGAGTACAAGGTAGTATCTCTATCTTCTTGTATTTACTAACAGTAGCTTTGTGGCATAAAATATGGTCTATTTTAGAGAAGGATCCATGTGCTGCTGAGAAGAAAGTGTATTCATTCTTTGTTGGATGGTATATTCTATATATGTCCGTTAAGTCTAAATTGCTGATTGTGTTGTTGAGATCTATAGTTTCTTTATTCAATTTTTGTTTGGACGATCTATCCAGTGGTGAGAGAGGTGTGTTAAAATCGCCTAGTATTATTGTGTTGTGGTCTATTTGATTTCTGGAATTGAGAAGGATTTGTTTGACGTACGTGGATGAGCCAATGTTCGGGGCATAGATATTTATGATTGTTATGTCTTGCTGATTTATGCTTCCCTTAAGCAGCATGTAATGTCCTTCTTTATCCCTTCTGACTAGTTTTGGTTTGAAGTCCACATTATCTGAGATGAGGATGGATACTCCAGCTTTTTTGCTGTGTCCGTGTGCATGGTATATTTGTCCCCATCCTTTCACCTTTAGTCTATGGGTGTCTCTTTCTATGAGATGAGTCTCTTGCAGGCAGCATATTGTTGGATTTTTCTTTTTAATCCAATCTGCCAATCTGTGTCTTTTGATTGATGAATTCAGGCCATTAACATTCAGGGTTATTATTGTGATATGATTTGTATTCCCAGTCAATTGACTCATATTTGTTTTTGACATGATTTGGTTTCTCCTTTATTTGGCTATTCCTTTAGGCTAGCGCCTCCTGTTGCTGATTTGCATCGTTGTTTTTCATCTCTTCCTCATGGAATATTTTGCTGAGAATGTTCTGTAATGCTGGCTTTCTTTTTGTAAATTCCTTTAGCTTTTGTTTATCATGGAAGGATCTTATTTCATCGTCAAATTTGAAGGTAAGTTTTGCTGGGTATAAGATTCTTGGTTGGCATCCATTTTCTTTCAGGGCTTGGTATATGTTGTTCCAGGCCCTTCTAGCTTTTAGGGTCTGGATTGAAAAATCTGCTGATATTCTTATTGGTTTCCCTCTGAATGTAATTTGATTCTTTTCTCTCGCGGCCTTTAAAATTCTGTCTTTATTTTGTATGTTAGGTATTTTCATAATAATGTGCCTTGGTGTGGGTCTGTTGTAATTTTGTATGTTTGGAGTTCTATAAGCCTCTTGTACTTGGTTTTCCATTTCGTTCTTCAGATTTGGGAAATTTTCTGTTATTATTTCATTGAATAGATTGTTCATTCCTTTGGTTTGTTTCTCTAAGCCTTCCTCAATCCCAATAATTCTCAAATTTGGCCTTTTCATGATATCCCATAGTTCTTGGAGATTCTGTTCATGATTTCTTACCATCTTCTCTGTTTGTTCAACTTTGTTTTCAAGGTTAAATATTTTGTCTTCAATGTCTGAGGTTCTGTCTTCCAGGTGTTCTATCCTATTGGTTATGCTTTCTATGGAGTTTTTAACTTGGTTTATTGTTTCCTTCATTTCAAGGATTTCAGTTTGGTTTTTTTTCAGTATCTCTAACTCTTTATTGAAATGATCTCTTGCTTCCCGTATTTGGTCTTTTAACTGTTGATTGGTGCGATCATTTAATGCCTGCATTTGCTCTTTCATCTCCTCCTTCAATGCCTGCATTTGCTCTTTCATCTCCTCATTAGCTTCCCTGATCGTTTTAATTACGTACATTCTGAACTCCCTTTCTGACATTTCTTCTGCTGTGCTGTCATTGGGTTTTATTGATGTAGTATCTAGGTTTGTTTGGGACATTTTCTTCCCTTGTTTTCTCATAATGGTCAGTTGTCAGTGGGACCCTGAGATATTGCAGTTTTCCACTATTGGCTTATAGTGTCCCAGTAGATTTCCAGTGTATCACCTCCCAGCCTTCAGTAGCCTGATGTCTTGGAGGAATCTGATAAAGCAGCTCATTCGAAGAATACTGCCCCTAGCCCCCTACTGGTTCCACGTTTTGGAACTGGCTCTGTGCGGAAATGCTCTCACTGTGGGCCTGCACCGTGCAGCTGGTCGTGTGGGAAGAGCCCACTGCTGGAGTGTGGAAGACTACCTTGGGAAGACTCAAGCTGCCCTGCCCGGCTCTGATAAGCCACCTCTATCTGGGCCTGCCACCCGGGCTGAGCTTTACCCAGTGGGCAGACTCACCCGTGGCTCCACTTCAGTCCGAGTCTCTCAATGCCTCCCCTTCTTAACTCCTGGGTTGTGGAGCGACTGGAAGTGCAGTCTCCCTCTAGGCCGCCATCTTGGATCGCCCCGTGAAGAGAGCCCGCAGCCGGAGTGGGCAGAGCCGCCTGAAGAGGTCTCCGGCTGCCCTGCCCTTATCCCTGAGGCTGATTGCAGATCGAGGCACTCCGCTGGTTCTTTGCAGGAGTACACTGCACTGCAGCGGCTCCGGGACTCGGAGCCTGCTCTGTTCAGACAGGCTCTCACTAGCGGGCCAGTTCCGTTCCGAGAACCTGGAGAAGCTGGCTGTGTGGGCGGGGCCCACCGCCGGAGTGCGCAGGACTGCCTGTGGATGACTCTAGCTGCCCTGCCCGGCTCCGATAAGCCACCTCTATCTGGGCCTGCCACCCGGGCCGAGCTTTACCCAGTGGGCAGACTCACCCATGGCTCCACTTCAGTCCGAGTCTCTCAATGCCTCCCCTTCTTAACTCCTGGGTTGTGGAGCGACTGGAAGTGCAGTCTCCCTCTAGGCCGCCATCTTGGATCGCCCTCTTTTTTTTTTTTGAGAGGAGGTATAACATTAAAAGCACAGGTAAGAAAATAAAAACAGTCAGGACTTCCTTACACTAACAGGCTTTGACACAGCAAAGGATTCAGCCAGCAAAGTTGACAATCAACCTACAGAACTGGAGAAAGGAGTTGTAAACCATATGTATGATAAAAGATAAATGTTCAATATAGATAAAGAATTTACACAACTCAATAGCAAAAACATTAATGATAACTATTCCTTGGTTAAAAAGAGGGCAAAGGACCTGCATAGAGTAGACATTTTCCCGGAGAAGACATGCAGTGACCAGCCGCTCTGTGGAAACGCACTCAACATCACTAACCATGGAATAAACCAAATCAAAACCGCACCCTGATATCCTGCCTGCGAGGACGGCCTCGGGAGGGAGACGAGAGGTAACAAGTGCTGGCGAGGGGTGAGGAAGGAGAAGCCTTGGCACTGTTCGCAGGGATGTAAATGCGTGCAGCCATTATGGAAAACAGCATGGAGTTTTGTCAAAAAAGAAAAAATAGAAGTGCCATATGCTCAGGCAGCCCCACTTGTGGATAGACATCCGGAAGAAAGGAAGCCAGGAGCTCAAAGAGATGTCTGCACTCTGCTCATTTCCTCTCATTCACCATGGCCAACATGGAGAGATACCTCGGTGTCTGTGGCTGGGGAGTGGAAAAAGCTATTTGGGCATACATGCACAATGGCATGTTATTGAGCTATTGAAAAAATTCCCTTTTTTCTCAATAATATGGATGATCTGGAAGACACAGAACTAAGAGAAACGAGTCAAGCACAGGAAGACTAACGCGGCATGATCTCACTGACATGGGACATCTGAAGAACTCCAGCTCAGAAGCAGAGAACAGTAATTGCTAGGGCTGGGAATCCCGGTCAAAGGTCATTTTCAGCTAGAGGTGCAAGTTCTGGGACCTAATGTCCACCATGGGTGGTGATGGACGTTGGATTAGCATGATTGTGGCAGTCACTGCACGCTGTCTATCAAATCAACACTTTGCACACCCTAAACACATTCTTCATTTAACAGTTACATATTTTAAAATTAAAAGAATTCAAATTAAGACCACAGCAAAAAGCCACTAACACACTAAGGGCACAAAAAGGGGACAGAACAACTTCTGGAGATAGCTGGTTATTTCAATTGCACAGCATGTATGTTTCTGTTATTCAGCTGTAGACCTGCAAGGGTCAGTTTACTGTATATAAGTTAGACTTCAATAACCTTGTAGTTGAAAAGAGACAGTCCTGTTGGGCTTCAAACAAAATCTAACCACTCCTGCAGACTATGTGAAATAATTATGTTTACATAGGTTGACTTGATTAAATATGCTTGCATTTTTGCTTTGTATAATTTCAGTGCTAGCTCAAAATATTGTCCGTGATTCATTTTAAAAATCTTAAAGTGAATTATATTTCAATTAATCACATGATTAGGCCTGTCTGTTTGCAATCCATTTTCACATTTAAGGATGTTGCTTAATTCAATTATGCCTTTCAAATTTAGCTTTTGAATTACTTATCAATTTGTCTATTACAATTAAATATATATCTGTAAACATTTTATTCTAGAGTTAAAATGAATATTTTTTCTTTTAGAGATTAAATTGAATGAAATTTGAAATTAATAGGAAACTTGACAGATGTCTCATTATTATTTTCCCCTGCAGTTTACAGAAACTGTTCCTTCTCTTAATGAAACAACATTCAATAGTCAAGCGCTCCTGTAGTTTCTGATTGATAAGACAATGAGAGAAGAAAACTAATTATAGTATTGATTGCTTCCTGTAGCAGTCCCCTGGTGCTGCCAATTGCCAAGCAAGACAGTTTGTTGGAAAAAGACATCATGTTCAAAGATGCGACAAAAAGTGTGTGTGCGCAGCAGCCTCAGGACGGGACCCCAGAAAGCAGCATGGTGAATGGCCCCAGCAAGCCTGAGCAGGTACTCACCGCATGTCTACACAGCCTCCCTCGAGAAGTGTGCTTTAAATCCAAATGGTTCAAAAGCAAGTATCTGCTCTTCCCCATTCAGAGAAAAATTAATGGGTGCATAAGTCAGTATTTTGATTGCAATTCCCACAGGTAAGTAGGGCATTGTACTCCTAATTGACAAGCATGGTTGCCATTGTTTATATTGGCAGTTTGATTTTGACAGTCTTTACCACCTATGAGAAATGGACACTCAGCCAGGATCGCTTCTTACAGATTTCCCATTGGGTCCTTTCTCATTGTTTTGATGATTACATAATCTGTATTTTTCTGTGTCCTGCAGTTATCCAAATATACACAAAAAGAGGAAGAGCAAAGAGTCATTAAGAGCTGTTTATCCTTAGAAGTAAACATGGTGGTGCTGCGTGTGTGTGTGTGTGTGTGTGTGTGTGTGTACGTGTGTACATGCACACCGTTCCTAAGCTATGGGAAGGCACTTGGGAGTTGGGAAGGATTACAGAAATTAATGTATTTTCTTTTTTCATTGCCACAGAAATAAATGATTTCTTTATGTTTAATGTTTTGTAAGTGGTAGCATGATTTGCATTTTAGAAACCATTTTGTTTCAGTATATCTAATTCTGAATATATTACTTTAGCCAGGTTTTTGAAACATCTTCTTCTCAGGATTAAATTTAAATCAGATAGCTTTAGATAAATTATACTTAATTTTTTGTTTTTTAAAAATTTTTATTGGCACTGATTTGAAATATTCTCTTAATTGGTTTAGAGAAATGTGTGGTTAATTTGATTTCCTACTATTGAAGTTTACTAACATTCAAGAAACTTTCTAACACAATTACAACCAATGCATGATTTGTAGTCAATGTTTATGTGAGAATTTATTAAGTTTCTGTTAATTTGTTTTTAAGCTATCCATTATGTGCTTGAGTTCAGCAGCAATACAATGGCAATTACTTATTTAACTAAAGAAGTGCAGAGTAAGTCAACTCTCTTGGCAAGGTCTTGCAGTTTTCCCTCTGTGATTCCCTCTGTGAATTAACATGCTATTTCTAAAAGACAGAAAACGCTCCTTAAAAAAAAAAAAAAAAAAAAATGGGCAGACCTTCGTGACCCAGCCCAATGCCTGGGTTGGAATCCTCACTGTGGCTTTTCCTCCTGCAACATCAGCCTTCACTGCTGTGGGCTGGTGTCAGTCACGTCAGTCACGTTCTGCTCCCATGTCACCTGGGCGGGAGAGGTGGTTGCTCAGTCTCCCACCCTGCAGCATCTCTCTCAGGTCCCATGTTCCCCCTACCCACGTCACACCCATGGGCCGTCCTGGCCACCAGGGCTGGGTGGCTCTCTGCAGAGGAGGGAGTGCTCACATTTTCAAGATGATGCATTCACATGTCCTGGGAGGGTGTTAGGAAGGCTTCCCAAAGCAACCAAGTCTAATTAACATTTTTTAGAGAGGTCCATAATGTAGAAAAGTTTCTAAAATTAAAATAGAACCACTTAGCATCTCTCCTTCCAGATTTCATAAAATGTAGGTCTTATCAAATGGTAACTATGTTAATGAATATTCAAGGCTTGATTTAACCTTTTTTTAATTTCTGAGAACAAATGAGATTAACATTAGCTTTTACATTATCTCTGAGAAAACAGAATTTTTCTTTTGCTGTTCAAAACCATGCAAGAAGTTTAGTTCTCCCCAGTCAGTGTAGATTGACTACACAGGAGATTCTGCACAGCAGAAGTCTTCTCTGCCTTCATGACCTGCTTAACTCACATAATGCCACTCAGTACATCCACCAGGCTTTATTCCTTCAAAGTAAATTGAGATCTTTGTAGAGAATACTAATATAAAATAACACTTTATATTGATTAACACTTTAACTTAAAAATGCTTTTATTTGCTATTTAAATCCCCCAAATATCACTGTGAGCAATTTATTATCCACTTCTGATACTGTTGCTCAGATTTCAAACTGAGTTTTCGATGGATCAGACTTCAGAGATGAAGCAAATCACCTAGAACCACAGGCTTCTTTGACCCTGTACTCAGGGCTCTTTTGGGTGCAGCGTGGCAAGCTCCTGGCGCAGCTCCCGGGACCCTGTCAACTTGGGATAGCCCCGCAAACAGCAGGGAAGGTCTGTACTCCACGTGGGCCTGGCGCGGACGGGTTCTGACTTCCGGCGCTAGCTGTCCTGCTGTTGTCCACAGGCACACCAACGTGCAAGCTCTCGGGCACTAGCTCCCAGCGCAGGAGCAAGCAGTCAGTGAAAGGCCTGAGGAGCCCACTGCTTGAGAAACGCGGTGGGCGGTCGAAGCTTGTTCCAGGCTGTCTGTCGTGGTGGCAGGGAAGCCCTGGGATGCTTAGCAAAGTGTTCCTCCCGCTACCACGCTGACCTGTGGGGACACCAGCCATCTGTCTCTTCTGGTGTTCTCTTTCCTCTTCATTTCTCCATCTTGGATTGCTAAGTTCCCCTGAACCTGAATCTGGCTGCCCTTATCCCACATGTCAGACCATCTCTCTTGCCCATTGGATGTCTGGTCCCTGGACATAGACTTCTTATCTCCGAGGGAGAAAAATCACAAAGGAACAAAACAGTGAACCCAACAGTACAGAAGCCGTATTGGAATGGTGGAGACCAGGCGTCTGCAGACTCAGAACACCTCCAACACTCCAATTCAAGCTGGTTCTCAAAACGTTTCTCAGCCTGTCTCCTAAGTTCTGGGTCTTCTGTTCTGGATTATGTCTGCTTTGTGATTCCATCTCTCCTTGAAGGAGGTTTATAGTAACCACCAGGATGGTCAGTCCTAGGGGGGACTTTCCTTGACCCGTTCCTCTGATTCGGGCTTGGACTACTGTCGTGTTCCTCTGTGGACCCGGGTGGTGGGCATGATTCAGCTTACGACTCTTCTTCCACTTCAACTTGTTCTTCCACTTGCCACGAGCTCTCACATGTCTTTGACATCTGCATAGAGAATCTGTGTCACAGATGCTCTTGCTTCAAGGGGGTCATCAGAGCCTCCTTCTGAACTATTTTGGAATCTTGTTGCGTGCAGGTTCTTCCCTGATCTACCCAGCATTGTATTTGTCACAGGCCAGGGAGTGTTCACATCTTTGCTTCAGCCCAGAGCTTTCTGCCCCTTGCAGCAGCTGCCACTGGAGATGGCAGTCTGTGGGAATGCCAAGGAGACGTCCCTAGAACAAATGCAAGCTTCGTCATACTACCCATCCCATGTTTTTTTGAAGTGTGCAGGAGGAAACTGGCATTGAGATGGTTAAGATGGTGGTCGTAAGAGCCATTTTATTAGTGTAAGTAATTATGCTTAAAGAAAATGATCTTGCTAATACTTCTCCTTTTATGATTGCTTTTGGAGTTATATATGCATGCTCACTTGCTGAATATTTTACTATATTTTTGTGTTGTTCAGAGATATTGAATCATGTCAAGTGTGGTGGTTCATGCCTGTAATCCCAGTGACCTGGGAGGCTAAGGCAGGAAGATTGCCAAGTTTGGGGCCAGCCTCAGCAACTTAGCAAGAACCTGTCTCAAAAATCAAAAAGCAAATAAAAAGGTCCGTGGCTGTGGCTCAGTGGTTAAGTGCCCTGGGTTCAGTCACTAGTACCAAAAAACAAAAACAAAAAAAAATATTGAATCATATTATCAATTCATATCATATATGCATAGATATCTACATTTCTACTTTTGGAGGTATTTATGACTGTGTATAAGATTTTGTTCTTTGAGCAAATGCTTGCAAAGACATTAGAAAGAAAAGAAATTTATATCTGCCCCTAAATAGATGGTAAAAGATCCCTCTCATGCGTCTCTTTGTATAGAAGTTTCCCTTCCATAAAACACATACAAATCCATTTGCTTTATTTTTCAGATTCCTTTTGTACATGAGGGTAGACATTCCAGACTGTGAACCTAGACTTCAGTGAGGTCATCCATTCATAATTTCAGTCTTGTCCACATTGACCCTAGGTACAGTGTAGTCTCCCCCAGCTGCGCATGGAGGCTCCTCTCCCTGGGGAGGTCTGGTCACTTCTCCTCTTCCTCCACCCCTTTTTTCTCTTTTGTGTGCTAAATAGTCCAGTGCCGGGCAAAGAGTAGATGAGCAAGAAAGCTCGGCGAATCTCTGGGTGTATGCGCCATGCTTATCCACCGTCTGCTGCAGTTTCTGCCTTGTCACCCAGTGGCTCCTCCCCAGCTTCCGCTTCTCACTCACCAGCCGTGTGGCCTCAGGACTTCGTCATTGGTTCAGGATGGAGCTGTGTTGCAGTTGGTTAAGGCTGTAACAGTGAAGGCAAAACTTTTAAGTTACTGTTTAGCAAAGACATTTCCCTCAAAAGCAGTGTGAGAAAGAGAACCTGATTTCTAAAGCAGAAAATGGGTGAGGGTCTCATAGCGGGCAGATGATGAGTGAGTGACCAGGATTCTCGACTTGGATAGACTGGACCCCATCTTAGGGCTTTCCACAGGCCCCTGTGCACCTCCCTGTGAATCCAGTTATGGTGAAAGCACCCTGTCAAGTCCTTCTGCCAGGGGCCTTGTGGTTGACCTCTGGTCACCCTCCACCTCTGACCAGGGTCCTCTTCCTCCACCTCGCCAGGTGAGGCCCCATGGCCCTCATCCAAGCAGGAGTTCAATGGGCAGTCCACGAGACCCCTCTCCTCCATTGCCACCCACTGGCTCCACTGGCTGTGAAACACCCCCTGTCCATGCTTGTTCGGAGGCCTTGCCTCATCCCGGAGCCCATGCAGGGGTCACTGTCCCTGCCTCTATGTCCCAAGCACAGTCTTTCTTACCGTGCTCTCACAAACACCCCTAAATAACTTCCTCTTCAACAAGAGACAGACCAGAGTCCTCCATACGTGGCCATGACTTTCCACTTCCCGGGGCTGAGATGTCCAGGACAGGACTGTGTTTCTGTGGTAATGGGTCAGGGACAGCTTGGGAAACGATGGACTGACTTCAGGAACTCATGGGCAAGATTCCAGTACGTGAAATATTCACTAGTGTCTGAACAACAGCCCAATGTTTAGCTTTTAAAATGTGTCATATTTTTCACTTTATAAACATTTGGCTAACTTGTTAAAACACAAAGTTTATGTATAAATCACTTAGCAATGGTCCACGAAATTAATAATACAATATCTAATACAGATGCAAATATAAAATGCAAACAAATATAGAATGCAAACATGAATTCACTGATAGGAACGAGCTGTGTGCTCACAAGGACGTGGACAAGAACATTCTTTGTTCTTTTACTCTCTTGTTTGACATACGGAAACCAGTGCTGTAATATTATATCCAGTGTCTACTTACTTTTCAGAGAATCTTCTAGATCCATAAAATTGAGCATTGCACATTCCTAAGCTAACTTCCCTCTCATTAAAGAATCCAAATTCATCTGTTTTTTTTATTTAAAATCATGCTCAGTTTTTAAACTCTGTCTCCCAGTGTTGAAAGAAACGAGAAGTCTTTGCTTTCTTCATGGGGGTTATCCTACTCTCCACTCTCGCTTGAGAGTATTGTAAACAGAATAAAAATCACACAGATCTGGAATCCGCTTTTGACATCTGGCCCCTCCTAACGATGCAGAAACTAAGGTCTATGAACAGCAGTAACAGGAGATGGGGTGCAGGTCCCCTGAGTCAGCTCTCTGTCCTACAAAGGACTCACAGCTGCCCGAGTGGTCAGCGGGGGAGGAAGCGCCCACATGCTAAAGAGATGCTGATGGATGCAGTGACTGAGTGACAGGTGTCTGCGGAGTGTGCACGTGTACACTATGGGTGTGGAGCATGGGGTCTCCTCTGATTATACTCCTCTGTGGGTTTGATTTTGTTCATTTTTATTGAACTGTGTCATCTTTTCATAACAATTTATTCACTCAAGCGGGCCTCACGCTTTTGACATGAGATTGCAGGCGGAACATCTACCGTGGGACAGCTCCTTGGAAAGCTATTAGAATTGACCACACTGGTCTTTTCCTTAGGTCAAGCTGATGCCTCCAGCTCCCAACGACGACCTGGCCACGCTGAGCGAGCTCGATGACGGCAGCCTGCTGTACGAGATTCAGAAGCGCTTTGGGAACAATCAGATACACGTGAGTGCCCTGCAGATTGCCTTCTGCCCTGCCCGGCCTGGCCGATACCTTCTTCACCCTTCATCACTGCACTCCAGGCCAGCACCAGGCTTCTGGTAGCTTCTGTTTGTGGTGATGGCTTCGGTTGAGTGTCTTAAAGTTCAGGTTCATTCTGCTTCATTTACATAAGGCCAGTGCAGCCGGGTTCCAAGTTCAGAGCTAAGTGTAGAAGCAAGAACAAACTGAGCGTAGGCGCGAGTACTCACCACTCTTGAACTCTCCTGCTGTGGTGATGGCTATGATGATCTTGCTGGACCCAGCAGGATCTGCAAATCCTTATAAGACGACTCTGTCTCCGCTCCTTTGCTTTACCCTGCCAGACCTGGAAGAGGAGCTGAAGAGACTCATTGACTATGCATGAGGGCTGCACCATTTGCACAGAAAGAGAAACTGTTGCTGTAAGTGGTCAGGAAGCGCCTCTGTGTGTAAAGTAGATAATTCAGACACAGATTTCTGATAACAGGATACAAAAATATTACCAGACAACAGACAGTACAGAGAGCCGATCTGCAGTGGCCCCACCTTCTTTGATGTCCCTTCTTCTAATGCCGAGGACAATGTAGGCCCCTTGTCATCTCAAAGCCCTTGCAGTCCCCCGCCATCTTTTGCCCCCAATCCTTTTGATTCTGTTATTTTCTGCACAGAGCAGAGAGCAATTCAATCAGAACGTCTGCAGAGAAATCTGATTATGCACATACCTGTTATCCTTTCTTGATAATACCCATTATTCCTAATCTCCTGAGAAATTGATTAAGTAATTTCCATGTAAATGTGAACTCTGAGATTTCTTTACAAGTCATAAATTGTTAGATACTGATTAGTCTATGAAAATGCAATACGGCATCTTGACGCTTGGATAAATTGCCTGCCACCGTAAATACACTTAAAATTAAATACTTCTATCAAAATTAATGATAGTGAGTCATTGGCATTAAGTGGTGAAAGCTGATTACTTTGGTCTGTTACCACCCTGGTACTTTGTAAAATGTGTGTGGTTTGCATCCCCACTATTGTTTATTTTTCCTTAAGCTTTTTACTTTTAATTATGGTGCTGTCTTTCTGTAACTCAGAAAGATTGCTTGAACTATTGGTGTTCCTGTCCCCTGCAGGCTGCCAGTGACTCTGTCCCTAGCTCTCCACTTTTGCACAGATCTCCTCCGTGGCCCCGACCTGCAGGCCCCCAGCTTCTCCAAGGCCCGGCCCTGCCTTCCTTAGGAGTTCATTCCCCTCAATCGGACCTCACAATGACCTGAGGTCACTTTCACGAAGCACGCAGGTCCTCTGAAAGCCTCTGTCTGAACTGTTGCCTGTGGCTTACATTTCTCCTGGGAGGCAGACCCCTGTCCTTGTCCAGGGGCTGGGACCTCAGCTACAAGACCCCATGACCTGCCCCTGGGTCCTGAGCACAAGCCCTGAGGACTCTGCCCTGCTCATCACTCACGGGTCTGGTGTGACTTCCCCCCTGCAGGGGACTTCCCTGAGAGTCCTCTTTCCACAACATCATCTTTCTTCCCCCATGAAAGACAGGGGGAACCTCCACTCAGATGTTCCTTGGTGAGCATCCCTGAGCTTCCAGGCTGTCACGGTGGACGGTCATTAGGACAGGCATCTCTGTGGGTGGCCGTGCTGCCCTGTTGGTGCTTGGTTGACAGCTGGCTCCTGTGCTGGGTGCTGAGCACAGTGAGGGTGGAGCCACACTGTCCTGCTCTCACGAGGCCTGCCCAGTGCTTTCCAGTCCAGCGACCGACTCCCACCAGGTTATCCCAGTCCTGGCTCTAACATGTCTTCAAGATGATTCTTGCTCTACTCAGTGTCTCTCTCTCTCTCATTGGAATTAACATTTCCTGGCTTTCTCAGGTTTACACATATAATATAAGCTTGACTCTCTGTGAGGACTGGCTTTCCTGTCCCCATACCTGAAAGAGTGAAGAGCTACATCACCTGGGATCGACTTCGTAAAAGGACTGCTCTGAGTTATGGTGTTTGAATTCACCCCAGGGGACCACGTGCACTTTAAACATTATGGATTTAACGATAAGTCCTTCCTAAACATCTTCTGTGGACTACTAGTCATGTGAACTTCTTACAAGTCTGCAAAGAAAATAAGCATTTTAAAGAACCCATCCTACAATTTGATAGTCTAATTTGAGTCTGTAGATAAAATAAGAATTGGGGTTTGCCCTTTGTATGTCTTCATGTAATTTTTTAGCCTCGCTCCTCTAGTACTTCATTTTTATTTTCATTTACACAAGTATCAGCCCTTGATTAATTGGAACTACAAACCAGGGCTCCTTCCCCACGAATAGAAAACACTAGTTTAGTCCATATTTCAACCTTTTAGAAAACAGAGTTGGCCCTTCCACCTCTCCCCACCTGCTCCTCCCACGGCCTGGCCTAGCTGGCCAGTTGCTCAGGCAGCTCACTAGGCAAGCACGTCCATGCTGGCTTCTCTTCCTTGTCCACCTCTGATTTTCCTGCAGATCTTGTCAGGCCTCCCCTCAAGATACACACAAAGTGCAGCCTCCACTGCAGCTGCCCTGGCACACATCGTACTTAAATTGTTGCATTTTGCATTAAACTTCAAATAAATGCATGGGCTTCTCTTACCTTCCTTCCATGTGTTCTCAGGGCAGGAGCCAGGTGAGCCTGCTACAATGCACACTGCACCCTGTCCTTTCCCTGCAGAAAGGAAGTCCAGTGTGCACAGAGGAAAGCCGGAGTGCTAGCCCACAGGCCTGGCTGCTTGGCCTCCTGCACCTTGCCTTTCTAACTCAAGGGCTACAGCTCGCCCCCTGGGTCCTGGACTCTGGCCATGCTGGTCATCTTGGTGCCCTGTGAGCCCATCTGGCACTTCTGCACAGGCCTCTGCCTGAAGAGCTTGACCACCCTATGCTGATGCTCCCCCGCCCCTCCTTCCAGGTGTTCAGGCCAGACTCCTTGCTGCTGCAGGCACCCCAGCCTGTCCTTGTCTGCCACTCCTGCCATCGATCCTCCCACCTGGCCGCACATCTCTGCAAACCTACCACCCTGCAATACTCTATGTTCGCCTTATTTAGACTTTATTGTGTGTCTCCCTCCTAAACACACATCCAGTATGCACACACACAGATGCACACACCTGATGTCCCTACCCAGTGAACTGTGAGCTGGTTGCACAATAAACACTGAATAGACAAGAAGCTTGCTTAGACCAAGTCCACATTTTTAGCACAAGCAAAGTTAATGCTTGTTTATCCATGGCAAACAACTGAGGCTGATATAAGTGTTAACTTGCCTCAGAGCCCAGATACAATATGTTAGCTGAATTGATTGTTTGATCAGGATTTTCATCTTTTTTCTGTAGTCTAATTTGTTATATAATGAGACCTTTTGAAGCCAACGGTAACTTGCCCTCATACCAAATTATACAGCACTCTTTTGAACGTTTAGACTGGGAGGCTTCCATATGTCCACAGCAGTAGGAAGTTCCCAGCCTTCAAACAGCAGGAATTGCCGATAACGAGGCACAGGCTGCGGGGAAATGCAGGCAGAAACGCCGGGGAGAACAGGATGCGCCATCCAGTCCTTTTATGGACAGCAAAGAAGCTTGTCAGCGGAAATCTCTGCATAAACACGCTAATGGGACTAGAGAATCATAAAGAAAAAGCCACAAAATAAACACAGGAACTCAGGACATCTGCTGAGCCAAGCTTAAACCTAACGGCGGGCCCTGAGCAAACCCGAGTGAGGACTGCAGAGCGGGTTCCACCGGGTGACTGGTGGAGGTGGTGTGCTGGTGTCAGAGGCGGACAGTAGCTCACGCCAAGGAGAAGCGACCCCTCTGCAGGCCGCTGCCCCATCTGCACGCAGCCGCCGCGCGATGCCCACCCCACGGTCCTGTCCTTACCTGCCGTCGGAACGCGCGCTGCGGAGGAGAGGTGCCCTGGGCGCGCCAGGGAGCAAGAGCGCAGGCTGGAGGGGAGGCCCGGGCAGCAGGGCAGGCGCCCTCCGCCCCAAGCGCCCCAGACGCGCTCCTAGTCGCGTTCTGTGACTTCGCCGTTCACGTGCGCTCACAGCGTTACAAGCTGTCCCGTCATCCCGGGGTGCACACGGGCCTTCTCCACGTCCTCCAGCAATGAGGCCAACAGGACACGATTCCTCAGTAGAAAAACGCGACTGCAGAGGGACTTTTAAAAAAGTCTCCCATCTCCTTTATCCGCTAATTTCCAAATTCAATCAACTTTGCAGCTTCCTTTCTCTTCTCGAGAATTTAACAGTAATTTAAAAGTACTACATCAACGATATGTCACCCTTCAAATCTATTATTTCATTTATGGCCTTTCTTCTGTTTTTGGCAAATGATACTGAAAGATCCTTGTTTTAAGCAAGCTCTTTGGAATTATGACGTACGCGGAATGATATGTGATTCATTAGTGGGCTGACTCAGTGCAGTTTTATTTTGTGACCTTCTGTGTAAGCAGCAGCTTCCTAACAACGGGATAGGAAAGGCCCTGCCCTGGTTCACAGCAGCGACTACAAAGTCCTGGCACCTGTGACCTTAGCTTAGTCCTGTTTTTTAAAATGTATTTGAAAGGAGTTTCTTTCTCACTCTTGGTTGTATTTCTGACATGCAGCTACAGTTGCTTGTAGAACTGGTTAGTAAGTTCTGCTCCTCAACAGTGACCACTCTGAATACATCCCTGTTGAGGTCTATTGTCCTCCACTGCAGGGCCTTGGAGTCCTTCCACTCTTCTTGTTGTGAGAGCAGACAGTCCGACACCTGTTTCCTGGGGTCCAGAAGTGCAGGTAGTTCTGTGGGTAACCTGCGGAAGGAATCCCGGGGTTTACTGGGATGGGAACGCTACTGGCTTCAGGAAATGTGGCCCTTAGCTCTCAGTGTGCTTGATGACTTGTTTCCTTAGTATTTTCAGACTCCAGCCCTTCCTGCAGCTGTGACTGGTGCCTCCTTGTGGTCCTAGTCTGCGCTTCTCTTGTAACTAATGACAGTACTGACAGACGTCACTGCTGTCGCATCTCCCTTTGTGAAGGGTCTGTTTGCTTATGTGCCACTTTAAAGTCGGGAGTTTTCTTTCTCATTCTCCTGGGTAGGCAGGAGTTCTTACACACCAGAATGCTCTTCCTCTGCCAGAGAAGCACCTTGCATATTCCTTCTTCTTACTTCCAACTTCTCTTGCGCTCTTCTAGTGGTGTCACCAGGTGAAGAGAACTTTATAACTTTTCACTTTCTTTAGGGTCAGTGGCCTTGTGTCCTGTTTAAGAAATTTTGGCCTTGATCATGAAAATGTTCTCCTATACTTTCTTCTTGAAGTGGATTGAAGGCATACTGCCATGTGGAAATGATGTCACAGTCCTAAAGAGGACATTGAGGACCAGTGCTTTCCCACACATCTATCTCCTGCTGAATTACAGCGACCTGTGGCGAATCAGATGGATTCCCCAAATGACCGGCTTCCAGAACCTTTTTTTCTGTTGTAATGATCTGTTTGTTGTCCAGCCAAAACCAAAATATCTTAATCATTGTAGGTACATATAAATCTTGATACATAGGAAGTCCTAATATTCTTCAGGAAGAAAATTCTGACCTTGTTCAGACAATCCTGACCTTTGAACAGTTGTATATATTTTAAAACCAATTTAACAATTTCAATTGGATTTTCATTAGTATCATTTCATGTATAGAGAGTAGATGAGAATCATTGAGATTTTTACAGTAATTCATTTTCCATTTCATGAAATGTGTTATTTCTTCTTCTGGTTGTTAATTTCTCTAAAATATTTTCTATTTTTTCATTTAGACCTCTTGCCCAGATGTATTAAATCTATTTCTAGGCATTTTTCAAGTTTTGAGAGTATATTCTTACTGAAATAATAAAATTCCACTTTCTAATTGTTTATGAATAATAAAGGAAGATATGCAATTTGATTTTTTTATATTCACCTTTTCTGTATCAGACTTGCTAAATTCATAAGTAAACTTTAATATATATGAATATTCAATTCAATTTTTTGCTTATAATGCTGTTCTATAAGTAATGACTTTTATTTTTCATTTTTAAGTCTTTGCACCTTCCTTTCTTTCCTTGCATTATTTTGTGAGATATGCCTATTCATTAAACTGACTGAAATCAGCAATACTAGACATCCCATTCCATTTCCAAACCCAAGGAAAAACTCCAGTGTTTTATAATTAAGAAGGTAGTTTGAGAAGCCAAGCCACAGCTAAATTTGCTTTACTTAGATTAGGCAGTTTAATGTTTTAAGTTATTACTATTTTTAAATCAAGAATGGGCATCAAATCTTATTAAGTGCTTTTCCTCCATTTATTAAGATGATTGTATGTCTTTTTGTATTATTAATTATAGGTGTTGATTTCACATAGGAAGGCAACTTTGCATTTCTAGAATAAAGCCTATTTGGTTGAGATATATTAAATTCTCTTTTTCTATATTGTTGGATCAATTTGTCACTGTTTTGCTTAGGAATTTTGCATGTATTTTAATGAGAGGTCAGCTTGTATATCTCTTTTCTCATTGCATATACCTGTTAGAGTCTGATACCAAGTTCATGAAGTCCTCTTGAAGTGAGAAATATTTTGTCTGTCATTTTCTAGAATAAACCATACAACACTTGTTTATTTTGTAATCAATGTTGGGAAAATTCACCAGTGAACCCCAAACTTTCTTTGGGCAAGGGGTTTCTAACACATATTCAGTTTTGTTCACAGAAAAGAGCTGTTCAGAGTCTCTGTTTCTTCCTCTGTTGGTTTGGTAAGATGCGTAACCATTCCAGGATTGCTCTCCACCTCATCTAAGTATCAAACTCCGCGTCTGACTCTAGTCCATAAGATCCTCTCTCTTCATCTGTTCTCAGGTCTGCAGGGTCTGCAAGCCATGTTCTGTTTCTGACAGTGGTAACTGGTGTATTGCCTCTGGTTTCTCTAATCATTCTTATTTGGACCAATTTTGTCGATTTTCAAAGGATTACCAATTTGGGTTTTTGATTTTGGTTTTGTCTCTGCTTATTCCTTTGATTTCTGTTCCATACTTTTTCATTTTCTTCATTGTTTCTGTATAATTTTATATAATTTTACAAGCTCCCTGAACTGGCCACCCAACTCATTAAATACCACCTTTTCATATATGTCTATATGAAAAGGCTGTATCCTTTATACCAGAAACACCTGTGGCTGTAACTGCAGTCCTTGGGTTATAGTATGCTTTAACCCAAATATTTTCTTACTTGTATTTTCATTCTTTTTTACTCATAGGTCATCCGCATATTTATTGTATAATTTCCAAATGTTTGGTGATTTGGGGAGGCATCCATTATTGATTTATTTTTTAATTAAAATGAATTTTTAAAAAATAATTTTATTGCTTATATTTAGAGTGTACAACATGATGTTGTGATATATTTTGTGAAGTGATGACTTCAGTCAAGCAAATTAGCATATCCATCATCTCAAATAGTCAACTTTTTTGTTTTGTTTTTGAAGTAAAAGCACCTAAACACTCTTAGTTAATTTTCTGTACACCACAGAATATTCCACCTTAAATTCTACCTAGATCAGAGAACATACTCTGAGTGACTCAGCTCCTCTATACTTCATGAAATCGAGCTTGGCACAGTGGTTTGTGCCTGGTATCCCAGCCACTCTGGAGACCAAGGCAGGAGGATAGTAAGTTGGAGTTTAGTCTGGACAATTTAATGAGTCCCTGTGTCAGAATAAAATAAAAAGGACAGTGGCGGCAGCTCAGTGGTAGAGCACTCCTGGGTTGGATCTCCAGTGCCCCCATACACATACACACAAATAATAATAATAAATTAAATAAATGAATGAATTTAATGAAACTGGTCTACGTTCACCTAAAACAGATGTATGTTCCCCATTGTCAGTATGAATGGCCCATATAAATTAATTGGTCAAACTTGATTATTTGACATTTTGTCTGCTTCTTCCACAAACTACTAAGCAAAATCCCTGTCATTGTGAACACACGGCTCTGTAAACACACGGCTCTGTCCTCGTAGCTGTTCTGTTTTCTCTGAATGACACCAGACCTTCTTTGATGGGAGTTCACAGTTGCTCTATCTTCCTCACTGATTTGTCAGGTTACCCTATGAACGTCCCTTATTATTTCTGGCGCTACTTCCTTACCTGTTCTCTGCATCAAGCGTTGGAGGATCACCTTCTCACCTGGTAGTGTTGTTTGCATTTGTGTCTTGATTCATTCTTTCACTTTCAAATTTTCTTCATTTTTATATGTAAGGTGCTTATCTTTCAAGTGGCACTTATTTCGTAGTTTAACCCAGTTCATAATCTGTGTCTTTTAACTCAAGTGTTTAGAACCTTTGCATCTGCTGCACTTACTGATGCATTTGGGTTTAACGCTATCCTTTTGTTACCGCTTTGTTTCATCTGTTCTTTGTGACTTTGTATCTCATTGCTTGGTCTCCCTAACTAGAACCCCGTTTCTGCTTCTTGTGCTTTAATGACTTCTGTGTTCTTTGCTGTCTTCTTCCTAGGCGCTTGTTATTTGCTTTAATTCTATATTTTTATTTAGACTGGCTCACAAAATCCCTTGATGAATTTTTAGCAGCTACTCATTTCAGTTGTTATGTTTAACGGAACAAAGCCTATTGCTTTTATTTAATTTGAATTTTCTATTTCTTCAGTTAAAATATTTGAAACGATTTATACATGTTAAAATATGGTTTTTCCTCATTCATTGTATCTCTGCTGATGATTCATAAGTCACGTAATTTTTAATCTTTGCAGGTACTGTGCATATGGTTCATGAATTATTTTTGTCTTTTTTAACAGACTTTCATTGGGGATATCCTCTTGCTTGTTAACCCATTCAAGGAACTCCCAATTTACTCTACCTTGGTGAGTATAAATTTAAAATACCATTTAATGATACAAAGGAACACTCTCTAGGGATACACCTGTGCATCAGATGATTGATTAAGAATAAAAGAGGGAGGGGACGGGGGAAGGAAAGATAATAGAATGAGAATAACATCATTACCCTGTGTACACGTATGATTACACAAATGGTGTGACTCTACTTTGTGTAAAACCAGAGAAACGAAAGTTGTACCCCATTTGTGAACAAAGAATCTAAATAAAAAAGAAAAAAAAGAATAAAAGAAACAATAGTGAAGGCCACACTTCTCAGAAATATTTTAAAATTCTCAATGAATATTTGCATGTTAGTCACTGTGGTTTGTTCTGAGGCAACTTTAAATATCAGAGTTATTTTATCAAAAGTAGACTTTGCACCCAAAATATGTGATTTTTCTATGACTATACTCACGAGACTGGCTAAAACTAGTGGTATGTAGCTTTGTTGCCTGTACTTGTGACTAACTCAGGATCTGTTCCTTAGAGCCCTTGCTTGGACACACAACTTCTTTCTAAAGAGATTTTGTTGGGTTGAAGCATGGGACTCAGAAAGGGAAATATTGCGTGTGTAGATTTTCCCAAACGACTGGCTAGTTTTAATTGTGAGACCTTCATCATTAAGAGATAAATTACTTTTGGAAGATTATTCCAGCCAACTGGAAAACAGTGTGATGCAGAAGTAGTAGTGGATCACAGCACACCCAGGAGCCTTTAGTGGGGTGAGTCCACGGTCCGGCTCAGCTGTACAGTGGAATTCACACTGAGGAGCGGGTGCGTGGAAGATTGGAGTGGGGGAGTAGATGTGCACTCCTGCCGCCCGGACACACCATAGATATGCGGGGAGAGAGGAAGACACAGAGGCTGTGCTCGCCAGGCCCCTGAGGAACCACGGACACAGCTCACCAGAACAAGACTGCTGCTCACTAGGACCCTCGCCCTTGGCACCAGAAGTCAGCTTCATAAAGCTACTGGAATTGCCATCCTTGTCCCAGTCTTACCCCAGCCTCACCCCGGGCAACCAAGGGCCATGGAGTGGCCCAGACGAGAGAGAGGACTTACTCTCGGTCACTGCAGAAGTTCTGTCCCAGGGTTAGAGTCGATCTGACCTGGCTTTTCAGTAGCTCTGAGGAAAGCTTAGGGCCCTTTCTGTCACTCTGCTCTTGCAGCACGAGTGACATTCCTGTGAGGTTTGTGGTGGTAACGCCTGAGTCTTGGGCGGACACTGGACGTTCTGTAGAACTGATTTATGCAAGGCAGTGGCACTTGGAGCCCTCGTGCAGGTCAAGGGTCAGAGCCTTGGGAACCCCACAGGCACTTTGGGAGGAGCAGCACAGTAGCACAGGGTGCGCCTCTCCTTCGTCTGACTTGTTGACAGTCCCTTCTGTGGATATGTGGCGCTCTCACCACTGGTGGAAACCGGGTCGGAGCCAGGGCACTGCTGCCAGCGCGTCTCACAGGGCCTCGGCCACCCGTGCACCGCGCTGCCAGGCTCAGCTCCAGGAGAGGAGCTGGGGTCTCCAGGTGTGCCGTGTGCTCAGTGCGGGGACATGCTGGAAATTCTCCAAGTGGTTGTGCCAATTTACGTTCTCACCAACAGAATACAGCAGCCCTGGTTGCTTCTCTTCTGTGAATAAGGGGATTCTGTTTGTTTGTCTGTCGTTCTACTGGCTGTGGAGAGGGGACTCTTACTTCCCTCTAGTATGTGTTTCTCTGAGAAGCAATGGCATGGACCACATTCTCACGTGCCTGTCCTCCAATGACATCCTCCTTTGTGAAGTGTCTGTCCAAGACTTTCAAATTAAAAGCATTAAAATGGTTTGGTCACCTCCTTTTTCTCCATGATTTGAGGACTTTAAGGATTCTGGATTCTAAGTGCACTTGGGAAGCACCTGGGAAGAGGTAGGGTGAGATTCAGTTTTCTTTCTCTGGTGGGTTTGACAAGTCCTTGTTTCTTTAAAGACCAGTCTTCCCTTCTGCGCTCTGGGGGCCTCTGCCCTCATCCGGGCTCCGTACAGGAAGGGCCCGAGGTCTGCCGTGCACGGCGGGGTCCACACTGCAGACCTTCCTGTTGGACCTGCAGCGTGGCCTGAGCTCTTCCTGGTCCCAGCATTTATCTGTGGCTTAGAATCATCTCATCAACTCCCGGGCTGTGTTGGGAATGGGGGTGAGAACCTCCTGGATTTGGAATTTTATTGTATGCAACTTAAAAACAACTAAAATTTTAGAAGTTCTGAGTCTCTGAAATATATTCTTTCTTTTAAATTCCTCTCAGTGAATTTAAATGTTATTATAAATATTTTTTTAATTATTTTCTGTGCATGGTTATTATATAAAATCAAGATTTTAAAAAATAACATTACCTTAAATTCAGTTAGTTGTAAAATTCACTTGATAGGTATAAAATTATTTAATTTTTTAAGTGCACAAAATCATGTTTTCTACAAAAAAAAAATCGTTTTCATTTCTTTTTTCCAACCCTTCTGCTAAACTTTTCTTATTTTACCAGATAAGATTACCAGAAAAATAGTAAGTAGAAACTGCTGTTCGACTTAAAAGTAAACAATTATTCCCAACCACAGGGGAGACTCCAATAACCACATCAGATATGAAGAAAATTCCATTTTATTTGTATTTTCTAAGAGGCTGCATCATGAAAGGAGTGTTTAATTTCATCAAGTACTTTCTGTGTGCAATTGAGATAATTGTTTTTCTCATTTATTGTTTTGTCTGTGAATTCTGTTTCCTTACTTTCAAATGATAAGCAAATCCTGTTGTTTATGTTTGATTCTTTTACTTATAATACTGGATTCTATTAGATAGTACTTACAGTTTTTTGTATTTATGCTCATGACAGAGATCAGTTTCTGAATTTTCTTTTACTATTTTTTTAGTCCTTCATATCAAAATTATGCTGCTTCCATAAAAGGAATGTTCTGTTTTCCAGCCTGGGAGAGAGTTTGTGTGAGCTCAGTTATTTCTTCCTTAAATGTTGGGAAGCACTCACCGGGGGACCACTGAGGCCTGCTGTTTTCTATGTAGGGAGGACTGTAGCTCTGGATTTAATTTCACTGACAAATACAGGGCTCTTCATGTTCTCGTTCCTTTTTATTTAAGTTTTTAATAATTGTAGGAGTTTTCATTTTGTTTAGGGGGTGTTTTGGTACCAGGGATTGAACTCAGGGGCACTTAACCACTGAACCACATCCCCAGCCCTTTTTTATATGTTATTTAGAGACAGGGTCTCACTGAGTTGCTCAGGGCCTTGCTAAGTTACTGAGGCTGGCTTTGAACTCTCCATCTTCCTGCCTCAGCCTCCTGAGCCACTGGGATCAGAGGCGTGCGCCACTGCGCCCAGCCTAATGATTGTGTTTTTAAAGAATTCTTTGCCTTCTTAAAATCAGTAATCTAGGAATTTATTAATTGTATCGGTGCCTTCAAAGAAAAGTATCTCTTGGCTTATTTTTTTCTATTGTGTATTTATTCTCATTTAACCTTTGCCTTTGCTCCTTGCTTCTTCCTGCTTGCTTTGAGTTTGGTTTGATTATTGTTTATGTGGCATAGCATTTGTTTGTGACCTTGGTTAAAAAAGAAAGTTTTTGAGACTTTTCTTTTGCTTTCAATACTTCTTTACTGACTTCTACATGTCAGGTATTTCATAAGTTCATTGTCATTGAATTTAAGATATTTTCTGTTTCCATTTGTGATTTTTCTCTTTGTCTTATGACTTCCATAAAAATATGAACTTTATTATTTTTCTGTTTTCTACTCTTGTTCTGGATCTGGGTAGGTTGGCCTACCAGGTTATTAATTATCTCTTATTTTGAATATACTGATTTAGTCATCTATTAAATTATGGATTCTAGTTAGGTTATTTTTATTTTAATTTATTTATTTATTTATTTATTTATTTATTTATTTATTTATTTATTTTGTGGTGCTGGGGATTGAACCCGGGGCCTTGTGCTTGCAAGGCAAGCACTCTAACAACTGAGCTATCTCCCCAGCCCTAGGTTATTTTTAAATGGTAAAATTTCCATTTTATACTCTTGAAGATTCCAGTTCTCTGATGAATTTTTTAATGGTTCCGCTCTTCTCTTTTTCCTTTTGGTGGTACTGGGGATTGAACTCAGAGGCACTCGACCACTGAGCTACATCGCCAGCACTATTTTGTATTTTATTTAAAGACAGGGTCTCACTGAGTTGCTTAGGGCCTTACTTTTGCTGAGGCTGGCTTTGAACTTGAGATCCTCCTGCCTCAGCCTCCCAAGCCACTGGGATTAGAGGTTGCGTCACCACACCTGGCCTCCACTCTTATCTTGGCCGTGTTAGTTACTGTTATTTTAAGGTCACATCTGATGGCTCTGACATTGGGATTATTTTCCGCTGTGTGTATGTGTATGTGTATGTACGTTTGTGTGTGTGCTGTTAGTTTTCTATTACATGGATGTATTCCTGGCATTCATGGACATTTTTGATTAAACACTGAATGCTCCAAGTAGAAGATTGCCGAGCCCAGGATGCTGTTATTTTCTTCCAAAGGAGAGCGTCTTTTCTCCTGGTGGGCAGGTGAGCTGCAGGCAGGTACCTTCCCTGGCTGAGGCGCCTTCATTCCCTACTGGCCCTTGTCCAGGAGCAGTGGCCCTGGCGAGTCTGTTGGGAGCCAGGCTGATGTCCACCGACTGTCCTCCCTTGCTGGGTCTGGAGCTAGAACCCGACGTCGTTCCCAGAGCACTGAGAGACTGCCCACATCCCTGCTTTACTCCTCAGACACTTAAGTTCACTTCCTGTGAGGTCGCTGAGCTTTGCCGAGAAAGGGTTGCACAGAAAGCCCCAGGCTGTGCATTTGGGTTTCTCCACAGTGGCTTCCTCCGTCCCAGCGGCTTTGCTGATTTTCTGAGGCTACAATTTAGATGCTTAATTTGTATTTCATAAAGTTTTTATAGTTGCTTATGGTAAGATAATTAATGTGATAGCAGCTTCTACCCTGTAGATATACGATATGATAGGCCTTACCTGTATTTATTACACTGATGTAAGAAAATTAGGGAGTTCTTTGCCTTCAAGTCCTAAGCTTGTTTGCAAGTTCATTATTATTTAACTCGATTTGTACCTTGTAGCAGGAGTTGGGGAGAGGAGAGAATGTGGGAGAACAAGCACATGCTATTTTAAATTAACTTGTGATATGTTATTCCTGATGTATCTACAGGATCACAGTTGATTATAAAGCTGACAAGCATTTTATAGTGAGACAAAGTCAGCTTTGAATAACTGAATGAAGAAAATACGCAGAAATAACTCATTTAAATGCTCCTGTGAATGTAGAGGTTCACTTATAAGTTTTGGCCCAAGTTTAACATAACAAGGGTTTTTGGTATGATATTTCCTTGTCATAGGATCTTACATCTTTGGTAGAAACATTCTTCTATTCGGTAGATTTGTTTGTTTTTAAAGTGTCAACAGTGTGCCAGTTTTATGGCTTCAAATAATGTATCCATAGTTTTTTCAGAAACACATATTACTGGAGAAAAGGAGTCACACATTAAGAGGTTTATTTCTTTATTAATGTAGAAAAATGTTGTAAAACATTGGGATAGCAGCCAGAAAGTTCATCACAACTTAAAATGCAAGGTGTCATGTCCATAATTATAAATAATATGATTCGCATATACATTTATATAATTTATATAACTGTTTAATTACATGTTTAATACACAAATATTAATATTTAACATATGTGTTTTGCATGCACACATTGCTCAACATGCTCATCATTCCCAACCATCATAGAATATAAGAAGGAAATAAGTTGAAGAATATGTGAAATAAAATGTGCACGGATATAAAACTTACAGTAAAATCACCTCATTCTGCAGGTCACAGGGAATTCAGAAGTGTGATACTTTCAGAATTCACCTCCATCAAGCAGGATAGTCCACAAAATTGAAACAGGAGTAGATACAGTGATGTAGGTTAGCTTGGATTAGTGAGCATCCTCTGCAGAAGTGTTAGAGCTTAATAATCTAAAATCAGCTAGTCTTGCATAGAATCACATTAAAGGAATCATGCTGTCCCCTGGACACACAAAGAAAAGAATATTGTTTCTGTGTCTGTTGATTATCATTCTGTTTGTCTTTTTTAAGTGACATTTTTTTTTCCAAATGATTTGGTTTCTTCCCCTGGTGACTGGGTTAATAAAAGGATGAAATACACATTAGGTGCGATCTTACTTACAAAGGTTGTGCAGGCCAGGAGTCACCATGTCCCATGCGTCTGCGCCGTCTTGTCCCATGCCTTCTTGTCAACACTGATGTGCTGTCTCAGGCCTTGGCACCATGTCAGTTTCTCCTTCCAGCAAGTCATTAATGGTGGATGCAGGACCCTCTTTCCGGTCAGGCTCATCCCGAGACGAATGTGATCGGGTGGCAGCAAGAAGCCCTGTCCTTTAGATCCTCGCTGCCATGACAATGTCAATCATTGCTCACCGTCACTGAGGAGGGGAACCTGGCAGGCTGGCACTGGGACTTGTGCTGTCCATTCACACTGAGGACAAGGCCATCGTCAGTTTTCAACATGTGAACTGTAGGAGAGAAGAAGTGGAAAAGTAGCTCGATCTTCCTGTACTAGCTTTACAAAGAGCAAACTTAAAATCAGAAGCCAGCATGCTTTAGCAAGCCAGCCAACACCTGTGCAATCCGTTAACACCATGCAGTGTGTGAGACACCGAGAGACACTACGTGGTTGTCCTCATCCTTAAAACTGCATAGATGTTCCCGGGACAAAACAGCAATTACTCTGAAGAAAATCCAAGGTGGCACCTGGGGACAAGAACGCAGGAGCCGTGTTGAGGGGGTGCCCTAATGGACGAGTCAGGAGGGGGAAAGGAGAGAAATGGAATCCAGGTCAGAAAGGTGTCCCATGGAAGGGAAATGGGAGTGGGGCGAGGCTTGAAGAGTCAGGAAGGTCCCAGGGAAAGCGGGTCGGGGCAGGAGGATGATGGAGCCGGCCCTGGAGGTGGAGGTGACACAGGGCCATGCAGAGGAGTGCACAGTGTGGTTTGAGAAGAGCAAGACGTCAGATGAGCAAGACGGTTAAACATCAGGTCCAGGCCTGGATCATGAGGTCCAGTTAGAGAGTGTCCTCTCAGCAGCACCCGCGTGCAGCCCAGAGGCGAACATCACCTTTACTCACCTGCAGGTCTTTGCAAACACGTGAGCTTTTCCAGAATGTGCCACCTGTTCATAGATGCTCCATGTGAGTGAAATATTTTCAGTAGAGTGTAAAACCGGAGCCCACGCCACCTCCAGCCCCGGGCTTCTGGCAGGTTCTGTGAGGTCCCCATGGTCCTGACAGATGGGGGCCAGTAGTGGAATGAGCCCTTCATAAACCATGGAAGTGGATGGTTAGCTTCAGAAATGAACACATGCCAGGATTCTGCCCCTGCTGGCGGTTCACTGAGAGGCGCCAGCACAGAGGGAGAAAGGACAGGCTGACCCATAAACAGCAGAGACCACAATCACCGGGACCAGAGGGTCCAAGGAGGATTAGGGAGAAGCAGACAAGCTGGTCTGTTGCCAGCTCTCCCTTGAGCTGAGGCAGAATGCCTGAGATGGCCACGGTCCTGGAGTCCTGTTGTCCCCAGTAATGCACAGGGGCAGGGAAAAGGCGATGCGGAGAGAAAGGAAGCACGGACCTGAGCACCTTCGCTGGATGCACTGCGCAGGCTGATAGTATCTACAGTGGAAATGGCAAGCAGGGAAAGCTAGATGGCCTGTCCGTCCCTCAGAGAACTGGAGCCAGGTGAAAGCCTCGCCTGGTGACAGAGAAAAATGAATAGAGACTGATGTGATATCACGGTGATCATTTCCAGAATGGTAGTATGTACGAGTCTCAGCACTGCTCCGCCCTGAGCAGGCCCGGCGGGAGCAGGAGACGTCTGCAGGCTCACAGAGGAGGACGGGAGGAGGCCGGGTGGACTCTCAGGGCTCTCTTCATGTCTGATCGCTTGAAACACTCGGCCTAAAGAGAAGAGGCGACTCAAAGGGGGTTAGAGACGCAGCGTGAGATCCGCCTGCTTCTGGGTGCCTGCCGTTCGGTGTGTCCCTGATAGCTGATGACATTCTCAGCAAACCTAGATCACACCCATGTGACCTGGGGAAAGTAGAGCAGTGTTAGGACAGACGTCTGTCCTGCCAGGACCTAATCCCGGGAGGCTCTCTGCTGCTATGCACATTAGGACATGTGTATCACTGTGATGTCATTAGTTTACTGTTCATTTCAGATTCTGGAATAATGAAAAGTACAAAAGTGTCAATATAGTACACTAGGCAACTGTGTGCCCACTGTCCGTATGACTTTGTAGATATCGCAGATTAAAGATGCCACGTTTTCTCCATTTGAGCTACAGCTGTAAAGACGGGATAAAAAGATGACCTCATTCAATTGCAGCGTGTTTTCTGGGCATGTCACAACGCTGTCCTGTGCTTCAGGGGGTCTTCAATGCCAGGGACACAGGTGCAGCTGCAGCCACCACCTCAAGCTGCCACCTTCATCCAGTCTGTTTCCTGGACATGTCTGCATTCATGTGCATATTCATTCAAAAATTGCAGATGCCATTGTTTCTTAGATTTTAATTCACTCAAATAACATATCGCTATGTCTTCTTACAAAAAATGGAAAACAACTCCATCAACTGTGGGTTTTTTAAACTTTTAACTAGGGTTAGTCCTAGTTAACATATTCTAAATTAAAAATGCCTTATTTTTTTGTACTGAATCACAGTTATATTTAACTATTGATCTCTACTACAGACTTCTAATTTATTTTTCGCTTTCCACTGAGGTTGGTTGATGGGTTCTTTCTTGGTCCTGCTTGGGAGTTGCAGAGATGCTTGACTCCAGCACATCTGGGAGCTTAGCAGACAGTACACGATGTTTCTCCTCATTGGTTAAAACAGCAATGTTCAGTGATTAGGTGTGTTTTTCAGCCTTAGAGATGTTGTTGGGCAAGCAAGCTACAGGTGCCCAGCCCGGTCACCTAGGCCAGTCACTACTGCCACTTAGCACCCAAGTCCTCATCTGTGACACGAGAACACCTCTCGCGGCCCAGTCCAGGTTTCCAGGGCACTGGATGAGAGGGCGTGTGAGGAGTTGGGACAGCGCCCTGCGCGTGGCCCGGGAGCCCTCCTTGCCATCAGTTATGGATGGACCTTGGCAGCATCTGAGTGTGCGGGGCATCTTGTCATCGGAGCCGGCCTGTCCGCTGCCACAGAGACCCTGGCATCTTTTCTCATATTTATTGCCGTGTTTCAGCTGTTTCTTTGCCCCGTTTCCTATTGTGTTCCCTCTTTTCTTACAGTCACTAACTGATGATTCACGACTGTGCGCCCAGCGCCCTTCCGTCTCCGTCTGCGCTTAGCTCCTTTTTAGTATCACAGGTTGAGCAGGAGTTGTTGAATCCACCACACTGAGACAGCACCTTCATTCTTTATCATCTGTGTTCACTCACCCCGTTTCCTTACCCCCGAACTGTGCTCATGCTGCGAGCTGCTGAGGGGTGCCTCTTCGGGGGCACCCAGGGGCGAGCTGCTGAGGGGTGCCTCTTCGGGGGCACCCAGGGGCAGGACATCAAGGCTGCAGGGCCTTCCCTTGCACTGATGCTGCCCGGGGCTGCCTTACCTGTGGTACACTCTGCCCTGGTGGCCCTGACACCACGTGCTCCTCTGTGTCTGACCAGTTCCACTGGATGCCATTTGTGATGTTCACGAGCTATTTCTCATGGCTGTAGATCATTAATTCTACTTTGAAAAATCCTTTTCCCATATACCTTTAAATAATTTTAAGCATATAAAATTTGCCATGAAGTAGCACAAACTATGTTTTCCCTCAATCGTTTTATTTATTTTAGTGTTTAGTTTTTAGTCGTAGATGGACACCTTTATTTTATTTATATATTTTCATGTGGTGCTGAGGATGGAACCCAGTGCCTCACACGTGCCGGGCAAGCGCTCTACCACTGAGCCCAGCCCCAGCCCCAGCCCCAGCCCTCCCTCAGTCATGTTAAAATGGTTTGCTGGCATGGCCCACGGACCCTGAATGGACGTGTCGTCCTGTCTTGCTGACTGGCCAGGGTCTTCTCCAGACAGGCACCAACTCAGGCCACTACCACTGCTGCTCTGCTGCCATCTCATCAAAGGGCCTCACTGGAGAACCCACTGTCCCCATGACGCCCACACAGCAGTCAGGCCGCGTCCAGGGTGCACTGACCACCAGTCTCTCCCTGTTCTTCAGGGCCCAGCACTCCACGGTCCTTGCCTGATTTTCTGACCTCAACATCCTCCATGATGTAGGTCAGTGATTGCAGAAAATAAAATTTTTGTTTGGCGTTTATTCATGACTCAGAAGTCTTTCTTATATTAGTTTTCATTCTAGTGTAACAAAATTCAGTAGCGATTCCCAAGAACAGAAGTCCTAGCAGCATATCCCCCTAGCGTCATAAATCACTAAAATTTCTCTTCATTGAAATTAAGTTAATTAAATTTGTATTTTTCTGAAAAAATGTGTACATTCATGTGTGATTCAGGTGCAACTGGCGTCTCATTCTGCACGTTCAAAGCCTTGCTCACTTACGTTGCCAATGCTAAGCGTAGGGGAGAGTGCGTGTGATGTGAATTACTGTGGTTTCAGTCTACTTCACGGGTTTTTATTAAACTGGATTTATGTAGGCTGTTCTTACAGAGAGCAGAATATTTTAAAGCTCATGAACCAAGAAATGAAGGATAAAATAGGAGGCTCTATTTTGTTGCTCTGGTGGCTTGAAATGTGCACAGAGGGTGGAACTTTATGAGTGTTTTGTGGATCCAAACGAGGTTTCAAAGGAGAGAGCCCTTCAGTTTTACAGCAGACAGTACAGCAGTCATCATGTCCGTGGAGGAAGGGGCCTTGAACCTGCACAGCGTCCTACACCTGCACAGCATGTTGGACCTTGCACAGTGTCCTGGGCCTTTCACAGTGTCCTGGACCTTGTACAACATCCTGGACCTTGCACAGTGTCCTGGGCCTTTCAGTGTCCTGGACCTTGCACAGCATCCTGAACCTTTCATAGCATCCTGGACCTTGCACAGCATCCTGGACCTTGCACAGCGTCCTGGACCTTACACAGCATCCTGGACCTTGCACAGTGTACTAGACCTTGAACAGCATCCTGGACCTTGCACACTGTACTAGAATTTGCACAGTGTACTGGACCTTGCACAGCATCCTGAACCTTGCACAGCGTCCTGAACCTTGCACAGTGTACTGGACCTTGAACAGAGTACTGGACCTTGCACAGTGTACTGGACCTTGCACAGTGTAGTAGACCTTGAACAGCATCCTGGACCTTGCACACTGTACTGGACCTTGCACAGCATCCTGGACCTTGCACAGTGTCCTGGACCTTGAACAGCATCCTGGACCTTGCACACTGTACTGGACCTTGCACAGCATCCTGGACCTTGCACAGTGTACTAGACCTTGAACAGCATCCTGGACCTTGCACACTGTACTAGAACTTGCACAGTGTACTGGACCTTGCACAGCATCCTGAACCTTGCACAGCGTCCTGAACCTTGCACAGTGTACTGGACCTTGAACAGAGTACTGGACCTTGCACAGTGTACTGGACCTTGCACAGTGTAGTAGACCTTGAACAGCATCCTGGACCTTGCACACTGTACTGGACCTTGCACAGCATCCTGGACCTTGCACAGTGTCCTGGACCTTGCACAGCATACTGGACCTTGCACAGTGTCCTGGACCTTGCACAGTGTCCTGGACCTTGCACAGCGTACTGGACCTTGCACAGCATACTAGACCTTGCATGGTGTACTAGACCTTGAACAGCATTTTCCTTTTTGCTGTCCTGTCTCCAGGTCTCTCAGCTGTACCTGAGCCACACCGGGAGGCCCAGCCCCTCGCTGCCTCCCCACCTCTTCTCCTGTGCAGAGAGGGCCTTTCACCAGCTGTTCCGGGAACGGAGGCCTCAGTGTTTCATTCTCAGGTGAGTCCACCATGCCTGCCCCACACTCAGATGTGCCCCGTGAGTTTGGTGGGGGGACAATGTCCTCCTTACTCCTGGTTGGCACTGATTTACCTCCTCTACGCTGGTGGTCCAGTGTGTCATTGTGGTAAGTACAATTGACTCGTGACACGGGAGGAACATCTTTTCTATTAGAAATGGCCCCAGGTGCAGCGGGATCAATATCAACAAACTTAACCTGGAACTCATTTCATTTTGAAGATTTAAAACTTAGAACCACAGTGATTCTTCTTTCAAGCCTAAGAAATGCAGAGGAAGCAAGCTGACGCTGGTGTCCCAAGCCATGCTCAGAAGGCCCTGTTGCCCGAGGCAACTTTGTCTCTTTGACAGTGACTGCGCTCTTGTCCCCACGTCTGGTTATTTACCTCTGCTCATGTTTCCCCAAGAAGTACTCCCAGAAGTGGGTTTTTATTTGGTATGTAATGGTGATTTTAACCCATAAGTTTACATTAGAGCAAAATTTCTTCAAGTAAAGGGGACTACCACAGGATGTAGGGGGAACTGTGCTTATGTATGGAGAGATTCAAGAAATATTTAACTACTAAGCTCTGCGTCAGAGAATTATATTTTAGGCAGCCTGTGCCAGAGGGAGACACCTGTCAGTGTGCACAGGTTGGCCTCGCTAACTGCAGTGGTGTTGGCAGGAAACTGGATGTGTCAAAAAAGTAGCCCACAAATTCAAATGAAGCAAAAACAGTGTCAAGATGGAACCTGGGTAGGTTCTTATTTAAAATTTTAAGTCAGCATTTATTTATTTGATTTTACATTATTAATTTCATCAAAAATCCCTTGGAGGGTTTGATTAGTGTGTTGCGACTTTAGTGTTCCAGGTTTCAAGATGGCTCGCGGCAGTTTTCACACTGTGTTTGGAAGAACTCAGGGATGAGAGACACAGGCGAGGGGCCTCTACCCATCCCTGAATCAGGCAGTTCTTTTTTGTCTGCTTTGCTATTGGGTTTCCTGGTCTTTCTTGAAAAGGGAATCATATCTTAAAATTGCTTAGAAAATAAATTGATGCGATTGTGGGGAGTATAAAATAGCATTGACAATAACAGCTGCTATTTACTGAGCACTTACAATGTGCCAGCTCAGATGCTTTTCTGAGCCTGAATGGAGCTAAACCCCTGGAATGGCCAGAAGAAAGTGCACCCCAGCCTCCTGTTGCTTCCCAAGGGGACCATCAGGAGCCCTACTGGTCTTCCCTAAAGTGATGGTCACAAAGACTCAGAGTGGCTGAAATTCTCACTGACCACTCAGTTCTAGAGCAGACCGTTCAGCTGCTGTTCATGAGTCGTGAAGAGCGTGGGTCCCAGGTGTGCTCAGGGTGAGGCGAGGGGGAGCCGGTGGACCACCCTCCTCTGGGGTTCCAGGACCCGGCCCACGATGCCCAGCAAGCACCTTCGGTGGAAAGACTGGCTCCCTGTGTCGAACCTGAGCTCTCCGTGTTATTAGCTCATGGAATTTTCCCCTGGGAAACTTGATGATAAGCTGCAGAACCAGTGCTCTTTGGGACATTTCTTAAGACTGAAAATGCCATGTCAACAGTTTCTTCCTTCAAGTTTCCAAACAGCCTCACCGCGCCCTAGCATGGAGAACGGAAGCCAGCTCTGAGGGCACCGGGAGTTCTGACTGCAGACCTTCTCTCTTCTTTCAGAACTGAGTGTCGTCCTGCGGCTTTGCCCCTCCTCCATCCCTCTGACCAGGGCAGAGACCTTCTCCACCCCACCCGATGGGGTTGTCATGTGCAATTCAGTTGCAGAAGCAGTTTACACACCCTGTGCTGGGCTCACGTTGTGTCCCAGAAGTGGCATTTGCAAGGGTCATTTAAATCCTGGTGATCAAGACTCGAATATTCCTGAACAGGTGTCCTGGAACTTAGCACCAGAACAGAAGATTTGTAGTTTTCCCTCTGAATTTTATTTTAATATTGATTCTGTTGATAATTTGTGGTCCAAGTAGTAAAATGTTAAGGGATGCTGCAGCCAAGAGGAGTGGACGCTCTCACTAACCATTTGGGACTTAACTGAGGACTTTTCTGGCAAAGATCCCTGCTTTAGGCAGATATTTCGCTGCTGTGTCCAAAAGACCTGTCAGGAACAACACAGGGGAGGAAACTTTATTTGGGGCTCACGGTTTCAGAGGTCTCAGTTCACAGATGCCCATCCCATTGCTCTTGGTCTGAGCTGAAGCAGAGCATCATGCAGAGGTGTGGAGGGGTAGGCAGCCAGGACATGATATCAGGCAGCAGGGAGGGAGAACTGTGCTCGCCAGGGACAGAATACATGCCCCAAGGCACACCCTGCAGCCCCCTCCTCCAGCCACGCCTCACCTGCCTACACTTCCCACCCAGCCAATTCATTCAAGTGGATTAACACACTTACTAGGTTAAGGCTCTCATTACCCAATCATTTCACCTCTGAACTTTCTTGCATTGTCTCACATGGGAGCTCCTGGGGGGCACCTCATATCTAAACAATAACAGGCCCTTTAACCAACTTCATTAGAATCAAAATTTCCTTGCAGAAGCCTGCAAATGTTCTAGTAAAAGGACATTGAATTTCTTTGTGAGCTGGGTGTGGCGACACATGCCTGTAATCCCAGCAACTCAGAAGACTGAGGCAGGAGGATGGCAAACTCAAGGCCAGCGTTAATAACTTAGTGAGACCCTGTCTCAAAATTTAAAAAAGTGCTAAGCATGTGGCTCAGTGATTAAGTATGTGGCTACCTGTTTTTATGAATTTTCTATTTGAGTCAGAAATCGCTTCATTGAGTACCAGACTGCTTTGGTAACTACTGTGTAGGAACTTCATGATGACCTGATGTCATTTAGTGTCAGGAATGTGGTGTGGCTGTTATTTGGAGAGATACTGTAAGCTAGTGAGGTGTATGGGGGAAGTCGGTGTTATCATCATGAACTGCAAACTTAGGCGATGACAGTCTCTCTGGATTAGAGGAGAATGCTAATCCCAGAACCACCTTGAGTCAGGGAACCTGGAAAGGTTCCCTCTAGGGTGTTCTGAGGGCCAGGGTTGCTGCCCAGGGTCCAAGACCTCATACCCCTGAGTAGCTGCAGCTTCAGGTTTGTTTCCAGGAGAAAAATAGGCATGCTGGGAGGATGGGCGACTTCCCCTGGGGGTGTAGAAAGATTTAATGGCTTCCTCAGACCAGCAACTATGGCTCTGAAGACATGCCCTTCCCATCTAGACAGCTCTCACCGCTGTCACTCAAAATGCCAGGGACGAATCTGATGTGCCCCTCCCTGCTGCAGACGCCAGGGATAGAAGTTAGGGCACATCCCTCTGTAGCCTGTACGTCTGGGACACCATTCACACGTGGCACCGTGTTGGTTCACCAAACGCTTAAGACCAGTGTGTCCAGTGAAGAGCGAAATCATACCAGGAGTCATCAGCCTGTTTACGTCCCCCTCGCCACCTCCGGGTCTGGAATCATCTCTGGTTATCTAATGTTTTAGTGCCTTTTCTGAACTAGTGAACTGTTTTCCCTGTTTTCTCTTAGTGGGGAGCGAGGATCTGGCAAGTCCGAGGCCAGCAATCAAATAATGCGGCACCTGACCTTCAGGTCTGACTCCAGCAGGGCTGCGTTTGACTCCAGATTTAAACACGTAAGTTGCTGCTTGGGTTGGCGGACGTGGGCATGAGTACGTTGAGGAAAGGCAGGGGTGGCTCAGGAATAGAGAGGGCGTCCCAATAGGCAAAAGGAGGTAAAAACTGGGGAAGGAAAAGAGGAAGAGAAAGCTGGTTGAACCCTGGGGCAACCTAGTGTTGGCCAAGTGAATATTTATTTTTAGTGCACTTAAAATCGTTCGAACATCCTCTTTTATATTTGCTCTGAATAGTTGGACTTGGGATGAATCAGAGTTCACTGTTGCTCCTGTAGAAAGTGCCACTTTGGTACTTTGGGGGGACCGACTGGAGGGGACTTACTGCGGGGATTCTCGAGCACTGAGGATGAGGTTTCAAGGCATCTGGAGGAATGGACAACAGGAAACCCGAGTGACGCTGGCGGCCGGGACAAACCAACCCCAAAGCCAGCCTCCGGGTCAGCGGCACTGGACACCCTTCCCCCACTGCTGCATCTGCGAAGGAAGATACTTCAGAAGGAAGCAGGGCACCTGCCGGCAGCACAGGCCAAGCTGGACAGTCCCACAGTGAAACTCGGGTTGTGCCCAGGGCCCTAGGGGAGCTCCTCGCGGACTGTCTCCTGCTTCTGCTCAGGTCCGGGAAGCTTTGCTGGCAGGGCTTTTCAGGCACAGCAGGTTGGAGGAAGCAGCTCCCCTACAGCTGCAGCTGTTGTCCTCTCAGTAACACAGCCAGAAACCCAGCACCCCCTTTCTCCAGCCTCTCTCTCCCTCTCGCACAATCACGGTGTCTGACAGTCCCAGCTCCCTAGCCTGTCCAGTGTCCTTCAGGTCACTGCAGGGTTGGCGCCATTGTCTCTCATTGGATGGCCTGTAAGTGTTGCCCTGTCTCCCTGGCTCTTGACCATCTTCCCCTGTGTGTCCATGCAGCTACTCTTGGTGACAGGACCACTCTGCCTGCTGGGTCGGCCAGGGCCCAGGCACTGTCCTCAGCTGAGTGGAAGGTCGCAGAAGACCCTGGTCCAGAGAGAAGGCTCAGGGAAGAGGCGAGCCCCGCCGGCTCAGGGGAAGTCCTGGACTAGGCAGGATGACTGCACGCGGAAGGGCAGCCCTGAGGCCCACTCACAGGCCACGGCCAGAGGAGGGGAGCTGGCCTGTGAGCTATTGCGTGACTTCTTTTCTCAACACGCTGGGTGATTCTGTTGCCAGTGCACAAAGCCCCCTGAGTAGGCACAGCCCAGCCTTCTTCCTGACAGTGCTGGGTTCTTCTTCAGTCTCGGGCTGTGACGTTCCTGTCCTTGCCCTACATGGAAGCCACTCTGAACACAGCCAAACCCAGCCAGTCCTTCACTGGCTCATCCAGCCAGTGCCTGTTAGCTACCAAGTGAATCCTGCAATGCAGTCTTATCCCGCCATGGGGCGGGGCTCGGGGTCAGAGGTGAGTCAGTGAATGTGAGGACCAAGCAGGAAATACTTTGGCACAGACAACAGACGGTAGCAAAGACTGAGGGTGAAGAGACCGTGACTCGTCTCTGTTGAGTCCTGTTCTCACCTTCATGCACCCCCAGAGGGGCTGTTGCTAGAAGTATGTCAGTGGGATCAGTAGGACAGTACTTGAGATCATCCCCCGAATGCAGCTGTCTAAAGTCAAGTTAAAGTCCTGACGCACTGAGCTGCTGTGGAGCACTGTGCTGCTGTGGAGCACCGTGGCACCATGGAGCACCGTGCTACCTTGGAGTACCATGCTGCCTTGGAGCACCGTGGCGCCGTGGAGCACCGCGCTGCCTTGGAGCACCGCGCTGCCTTGGAGCACCGTGGCACTGTGGAGCACCATGCTGCTGTGGAGCACTGTGGCGCTGTGCATTCCACGTCCCCCGCCTGCGCTCCTGGCACCGCGGGCAGGTATTTCCACTGTGGCAGCATTTACTCAGGAATATTCTGAAAATTCATAGCATCTGATTCCTCCTTGAGAAACTAGAGAGACTTTGTTTAATCAGTGGGTTGGTATTACATATCATACTTTTAATTCTAAGTCTTAAAATTTTAAATCTACTCTAACGTGTTCCCGAGCTCATGTCTGAGTCTAGAGATTTGTCTCATTAAGAATGCATGTTAAATCAGTTCTGCAACATACTTATGGAGTATCGTCTGTGCTCATGAGTGACTTTAATTTAGTCAAGCATTGTGGCCTAGGCCTGTAATCCCAGTGACTCAGGAGGCTGAGGCAGGAGGATCACAAGGTTCAAAGCCAGCCTCAACAACTCAGTGAGTTCCTGAGCAGACTGAGCATGTGGCTCGGTGGTTAAATACCCCTGGGTTCAATCCTTGGTACCAGAAATAAAAAAGAATATATGACCATTTATTGAGCTCACACCGCATTGAGGGTCACATCATTCCACAACACAGTTCAAAATTAACATTTGGAGTCAACTTGGGAAGAATGGTGTAATCCGTTTTCTTCATTCAGATATCTTAATATGCTGATTACTGATACTGAAATGTCAGAGTGTGAATAATCAGCAGGGTATAAGATGAACACAGGTTAACCAATGGAGGCATCCTAACTGACTTAATTGGCTCTAAATCATAGCCTAAATCAGCCGTGCAGCAAGACAATGATTTGAGAGCGTGCCGGCTGAGAATGTTCTGGACTGCCCTGTGGGGTGTCTGGTGTATAGGGGCTTTGCCGCCAGCTCAGGGGAAGACATCTGAGCTGCTCTCCTTGAGCCGAGATAGGCATGGTTCTTCCAAACCAGCCTCTGGGGGTCAGAGCTATAATGTCAATGCAAATTCCAAGGGAAACTGCCTCTAATTCACTAGTTTATTTCACTCATTCCTTATGACACATGGAAGATGTCACAAGTAATGATTTCTATCCTCACAGAAAGCCAGCCTCCAGGTCTGCGCACAGCTTACACTATGCATCAGCCATGGTATTTTGTTTCCCTTTAATTCTCAACCACATGAATGTCATTCAGCGAAGAGGTTCATAGAAATCATTCAGCCACAGTTTTTACGAAGCATCCGAGGATGTGTCCGGGGATCACATTCAAGTGCCTGATAGATCCGGGGGCACACTGAATCTTTATAGCATTACAAGGGTTCATGAAATTAAGTGCACTGGGGAAGTGGGCGGTGCTTCCAGCAGGGAAGAGAATCCTGACTAATGAGACGAGTAGAAAGAGCTCCCCCGACAGCTGGCCACGTTTCCCAGGCGGTTGAGATCCGGAGCACGCTCAGTTGAGGAGCGTTCATTAGGTGAACCCGGAAGGAGGTGGACGGAGCCAGGAGAGTTCCTGGCCTGCCGTCAGCAGCCTGGGCCCTGGGGCCGCTCAGGACGGACGGTGGGGCTGGCCACCGCACACAGGACTCCTGCTCCCAGCGAAGCTGTGCAGGGAGAGCAGCAGCGGAGCCCGAACCCAGGGTGGATAAGGGGAGAGGCAGTGGGTTATCTTGACCTGCAGCTGGCAGAGAAGATGAAGGAAAAGAAAGGTAGAGAAGTAGAAGCCTGGACGGAAGTTCCTCCATGGCTTCCCCAGGCTCCCACGCAGGACGATGGTCTCAGCGGAGGGCAGGGACAGAAGACCAACAGGAAGGGGTTGGGAGCAAGCTGCCCTGGACAGGGGTCACGCTCATGGCCCAGTGCCATGAGAAGGGAGGGCGGAGGGCGGGAAGCTGCAGGGGTGACTGCAGGTGAGGGAGGGTCTGGCCCTGGGGTCCAGACGTGGGTTTGCCAGTTGCATGCAAGTCACGTATTCGGTTTCAAGGACCACGTGGCGATTTCTGCATTTCAGCCTCAGACTGCGGTTGCCCAGTCAGAAGCCCAGGCAGGTTGTGTTCTGCCTTCACAGTGCTGCGGGCTCGCCCCGTTCCCCGCGTGGGACGGAACCCGAGGCCACGTGTGGTGCTCTTGTCCCCTGCACAGTTTCAGATCCGCTCAGATAAGCTGAGCAGGGCTACTGGTTCCTGGCCACTGTGTTTGTTCTTAAACCTCAGAAGCCAGGGATTTTCCATCCCATTAGAAAGATTGAACCAGAAAAGGCATGTTTTGGAAACTGCCTGCAACTTCTGGCCAATTCCAGCCCAAATGAGTTTCAACTGTAAGAAACCTTCCATTCCATTCAAATCACTTTAAAGAGCACTTATTGAGCAATGCAGAGTGTGGCCCTTGGCTCCCCTTGGTTGTAGGAGGCCTTGGATTTCTACTCACAGAAAATAAAAGAAGTTGCTACCACAATAGGATGTAACTATTATGATGTGACTATTGAAGTTGATACCAAGCAATATAAACTGGGAAAAGCCAGGCCAATAAGATTTGAATCCTTAAACATGGACATCTGTGTATTTACTTCCCTTCACTTACATTTTTTAAGATGCTATTTCTCATCATTTTGTTTAAAAGTCAAAGGCAAGCGGTGGTACAAATGCTAGTTTTTTCTTGGTGCAGCTCTTCAGGTATTTATTTAGTGCCACTTCTTGGTCAGGGGCTAATTAAGTATGGAAACCAGTCTGGCTTCCTCGGCGCCTTAGTGTTTAAACCTTGGGCTGCAGGCCAGCAGGCACAGGGGAAGAGCACCACGTGAGTGCTCAGGCTTGCTCCCCGACTCCAGGGACCCGGGTTCCTGTGTGGCACGTCTCCAGTGTCACTGCAGCAGTGGCAGCTGTACACTGCACAGCTAGGCGGGCAGTCCTGGGAGCCTGCCGGGGTCAGACCCGGGTGCACGACGCAGCCCTGGTCCTGGAGAAGGCTACTGTGTCCCCGTTGGTGAATCAGAGGCACCGGCTGTGAGGCTAAGGGCAACATTACGGGCACACGAACCTCACTTTAGGGCACCGCCAGCTGCGTAGTAAGCTCAGAAGAAACCGCGCCTGCGATTGTTTAAGTCGGTAACAAAACGAATCCCTGTCTTTGCCTAACGGTCACTCTGTGCCAGATGCCATGAGGCAGGTGCGTCACATAGGACACCAGCAGCCACCCGAGGAGGGAGTCATTCATGTGTCAGAGAAAGGAGGAGGCGCGGGGTTAAGGGACTTGCCCAAGGGCACACAGCTGTGGCCGCCTGAGCGGATGGGAGGCCTCCCCAATCACTCCATCTACCATCGCCCGGGTCCCTGCTGGGCACCTGCTAATGAGCTACGATGCTCCTTCACAGAAATATGAAAACACCACTTCATCGTCACCAAGCCAAAATAACTCAAAGTCAAACGTTTTTAAAGCCTCTTCCTATTTTTGTTTCTTTTATACAATTATGTAGTCAATATTATAAATCTTTATAATATGATATCATTATTATTTTTTGATCTCTATTTAATTTTATGTGGTGCCGAGGATCAAACCCAGAGTCTCATACATGAGGCAAGTGCTCTACCACTGAGCCACAACCCCAGCCCCAATAATGTGATATTATTATAATATTAATTTCACTCTCTCTAAATATAGCTATACTGTTAACATTTAGCTTTTATTTTTAAAAAAAAAGGCAAAAATTAAGAGCCTAATAGGTACAAATTCAACTTTTTTTGGAAAACATTTCTATCACTTGTTATCAAATTACTTCTTTGAAATCCAGTTACTCTGTGCACACCCGGTCATGGGTTTTTAAGGATTTAATATGCTGAGCTGGAAAGCTGCAAACTTCAGAAGCAGATGGTCCAACAGACCGCATTCACCATTACCACAGCTTTTGGCACTTTTGTGGTTAGCATGGAAGTGTGGTTTTATGGTCTTTCAAATGTAGTATACTTCTGGGAGAAATAAAACACCTCAGTACAGCAGATGTTAGAAAATTAAAAAGTAGATTCAAAGAATTTTTTAAAAACTTCATAGTAAAGTTTAAAAATACCTTCACCAGAAATGACAGGGGACAGACCGTTGCCCTGTGCAGCAGCGGGGCGTGGCCGTGCGCCCTCTTGTGGCAGGCTGGGTAACTGCCTCCCGTGGCCTGGGCTTCCAGATGGTCACTTTCTGGAGAAGGGCTTGGCACAGTGGCCATCACAGGTACACAAAGCAACAGCCTCGCCCCAATGCTGCTATGTTCCTGGTTCTGTGGGAGAAAGCGGTTGGAAAGGGGCACAGCTGCAGTAGGGGGAGGCTCCCATGTGGACAGTTAAGAAAACTGTGCCGGCGTTCCTGTGAGTACATTATTTAAAAGTAAGTTCCAACTCGGGTTTACCAGGATTCTCTTCCCTCCCCTCCAGGGCCTCAAACACTCTCTAGTGGCCAAGTGTAAAATTCTGAATGACCTTCAAGTGTGTGTGTGTGTGTGTGTGTGTGTGTGTGTGTGTATGATTTTCTCCACACAGGTGTGGACATTCCGTCTGTGTCATTTTATCAGCAGTGGCCACAATCGGAAGCATCACACACTAATAGTTTGCATTTGAGTAGAAAGGGTAGCTGTAAAGCATTCCCCTTGTGTTGGAAGCGTAGGGTCTTTCGGATGGTGGAGCAGTCCTGCCTCCTTGCTGACTTAACTCCCCCCTCTCATTTTTAAACTCTGAATAGATGAGTGACCTCTCGTCCTCCTGCTGCAGGTCACGTGCATCTTGGAAGCCTTTGGACATGCCAGGACGACACTCAACAATCTGTCCAGTTGCTTCATCAAGTACTCTGAGCTTCAGTTCTGCGAGAGGAAGAAGCACATGACTGGAGGTAAGTGGACAGCTAGCGGAGGCCTCCTGTGCCCAGGGGAAGGCAGAGCCTGCGGGACCTTGGACACAAATGGTCACCTTCTGTTACAGTCTTTTTTTTTTTCTCTTTTTTGCAGAACTTGGTATTGAACCCAGGGGTGCTTTATCATTGGGTTGCACCCCCAGTCCTTTTTTTTTTTTTTATTTTGTGACAGGGTCCTGCTTAGTTACCCATACTGACCTTGAACTTGGAATCCTCCAGCCTCAGCCTCCCCAGTTGCTGGGATCACAGGCATGTGCCACGGTGCCCAGCTACTTTCTGTCACATTCTAAGTAGGTACACAGTGGAGGGAAGCCATCTATAAACATCACGGAGGAGAGAGCATCCGTGTTCATCACAGATGTGTTAAAAACCTCCCGCCACACTCTGCAAAGTTCCAGTGCCTTAGGACTAGATGGAGACTCAGGCGCTGGGGGCTGGGGAAGCACGTGAAGCCCGGGAGGGCAGGTCCTGAGATGGGGATATTCTCATGTGCAAGGTTAGCCTTTTCAAGATCATTAGTGTAGAGCCAAACTGAAGAGAGCTGACTGAATCATACTTGCTGAATGGAGAAGGGAACTCAAATACTCAACTTACATAAATCACGATTTTATGTGATTTCTTCACAGAACACACAGCAAACTCTATCTCGAATAAAATCAAAGCTGTATTTTTAGAAAGATTGAATTAAAACAAATCCAAACATTAAAATAATCACCCAGCAAAACTTAAAACAGAACCAGTCTCTTGTTTGATTTAAATAATCATTGTATTTTATGAAAACTTCTCATTTAAAATTCAACTAGTTTGCCAGGAGTGGTCGTGCATTCCGGAAATCCCAGCAACTAGAGGCTGAGGCAGGAGGATTGCAAGGAGGCCCACCTGAGTGACTTAGGGAGACTCTGTCTTAAAATGGATGGATGGAAGGAAGAAAGGAAGGAAGGAAGGAAGGAAGAAAGAAAGGACTGGGGATGTATCTTGGTGACAAAGTGCCTGTGGGTTTAATCTCCAATGCTGGAAAAAAATTTTTTTCAACTAATTTATACTTCACTTGGAATCTTACCTTCTTCCAATCATGCAAATTAATACAAATATAATCAAGTGGAATTCCTAATCTTGGAGGGGCTTTATAGGAGCTTCCAGGACACAAACATTCACTAATTATAAATGATTTTTTTACAGAACTCAGTTGCATTTAGTTTTTCCTAGTCATCTTACATCCTCTACCAGAAAGGTTAGTTTTGACTATTATCTAAAGAAAAGAAGAGCCTGATTTCAGAAAGAGAAGGTGAAGATCAAATTTCTGCCCAGTGAAATCTGGTAAATAATGTGCTCACGAGAGAAAGAAGAGGCCTTTTCGGGTCTGAAGCCAGAGGCTTCACTCTGCAGCAGGAGGTCAGTGGCTCTCTTGTCTGTGGCAGGGAGTCCCAAGGCCAGTAAACCCAACAGTCCTTTTCCCTCTACAGAAAGGCCAGGCCTGCCTCCATTATGACCACGGTTTCCTCTCTGAGCTTTTGGTAGGTTGTGGCCATGGTGGCTCAGTGGGCAGGAAGTACAAGGACAGCAGGCTCCAGTGTGAAGGTTCCGCCCCTTGCCACGCAGGCCTGTGGCCCCAGGACCAGCGCTGTTGGCCAAGTCCGTTGGAAATGCAGAGTCTCAGGTCTGCTTACACCTGCCCACCCTACAGTGTCACCAAGGCCTCTGGGTCCTCCTGAGGGTTGAAGGCTGAGAGCACCCTTCCACTCAGCGCTGACCACGTGACTGCTCCACGGCCAGGCGAGGAGTGCTCCGGGCATCGGGAGAGACTCTCAGCTCAGTGCTCTTTACTCGGGGGACAGCCACTGGCTTCTGAAAGCGGTGGCCTGGCTCAATTGTTCTCATTCATTTTTCTTGGGTGGAGATGATGCCTCTTTTTCTGCGGGTCTGTTCCTTTACTAAACAATCACACGCACTTCCTGACAAGAACCAGGCCGCTCTGCAGAGCGCACTGGTGAGCCTTCCGTCAGTCGCCATCTCTGAACCCCCAGCTCCCTGCTTTCCAGGCGGTGCACGGTGGCAGGAGCACCGAGTACCTCGTGAACCGAGATGTTCAAGCCCTGAGACACCCTGAGCAGGAGTCGGCCCGGGGCCAGCCTCGGGGCGCCTTACCCGTTCTCCTCTTCAGAAGCAGCTCCTGGGCCTGGGAGATGGCGCAGGAACCCACTTTCCTTTCTGCTTTCCCCTGCTGTCCTAGTCAGCACCCCTGCTTCCGTTCTGATCCCCACATTTGTAGGGTCGAGGGTTTCTCACTGTGTTCCTTAGAAATCTGGCCAAATGCCTCAGAGATTATTTTTATGGGTTTTTAAGTCAAGAGAAATGCAGAAATGCAGCTGTATCGAGAGGCCGTGCCGGTGGAGGCTGTGCCGGAAGCCCATGGGGACGTGTGCGGCGTGGAAGACCCACAGCGGCTGGAGGGGTCTGCCCGAGCCGGGTCTCGCCTCCTGTAGGTAAGAGGAAATGGAGACATTGGTGCTCAGAGAAGGACATTCTGTTTATCAGGAGGATGAAGCTTCAAGACCATGTTTTGGAAGTGTTGGCCAAACTCAGACTGGTCACACAGGAAGGAGAGAAGCAGGGAAACAGCACCTCTGCCACATGGAAGGCCTCGGACACACAGGTGCTCCTCGCTCACCGCGAAGAGCAGGGAGATGTTTCAGGAACAAACTGAGTTCTCTCAGTCACAGGAATGCTTCCTGCAGCCTGCATGGCTGTGTGCTTGCTCGCCTTGGCACCAGTGTCCTGGAACAGGAAGAAGGAGCAGACACCACGGTGCTAGACAGTTGTACTCAGACAGGGCTCTCTACCTGGATTACTTCAAGGATTCTGTTCAGTCCTTTGCAGCCTCCAAGTCTGGGGACCAAGTACTCTGCTCGCTATTGGTCTGGTGCCCCTGTGTCTAATGAATGGACTTGGCAGCACTGACTTGTTTCCTGGTGCCAGTTAGCATCAGGGAAAATGGAGTGGACATGAGACTGAGTTGGAGTGTGTTAGTGTCCAAGAGCCGCTACAACAAAAGTGTTAGTTGTGCTTTCATTGCTGTAACGAAATACCTGAGATACATCAACTCATAAGGAGGGAAGTTTCTTTTGCTCATTGTTTGAGGTTTCAGTCCATGGTTTGCAGGCTTCATTACTTTAGGGTCTGTGATGAGGTAGAAGAACATCATGGCAGGGAGTAGGTGGTGGAGCAAGGGTGCTTGGAAAGCAGAGGGAGAGAGACACGGGAGAGGGGAACATAACTTCAAGGTTCTTATTCCCAGTGCCTGCTTCCTCCAGTTACCCTCACCTCCGAAAAGTTCCATCACCTCCAGTAGCTCCATCACCAGAGCCCAGGCCTTAACACATGAACTTTTGGGGGAATTTAAAATGCAAACCAGCACAACGAGCTAGCACACACGGGGTGGTATAGAACCACAGGGGCGTGCTGTCTTCCACGTTGGATGCCGGGAGTCCCCTGCTCTTGAGGTCTCTGGGAGGACCTCTCTTGCCTCCCCTCCTTCTGTTCCTCAGCTTGTGGTCCACCTGTATTAGTCAGGGTTCTCTAGAGGAACAGAACCAATAGGAATCATGATTATAAAAGGGAATTTATTAGATTGGCTTACATGACCAGAAGCTGGATAGTCCACAATGGCCGTCTGCAGCTGGAGAACTGGAAGAACCAGCAGCTGCACAGTCCAAGACACAGAAGCCCCAGAACAAGAAGGATCAACAGTGCTACCCTAGTCCAAGACCAGTGTTCTGGAAACTTCCTGAAGAATCACTGGCAGAGTCTGCTTTGGAAGAGTGAAGGCGTGAGAGCCCAATATCCTCAGATGATCAAAGCAGCAATCAAGAACCCGTTAAAAGAGCAGAGCTGCATCTGCATCTGCTTCCTGGTTCTTCCAGCTTTTATTCCATCCAAGCCACCATCCTATTGGAGTGCTGCCCATGCTTAGGGAAGGGCTCCACTTCAGTTCACTATCCCACATGCCAATCATCCCTAGACACGCCTTCATGGCCACACCCAGAAACCTCTTAATCCTGGGCATCTCTTGATCCAATCAAGTTGACAATTCAAATGAGCCACTGCACTGCCTGACTTGGGTCTCTGCCTTGATGGACACATGGCCTTCACCCTGGCTCTCCTCTCCTGGATTAGGACCCACCCTGCTCTGGTGCATCCTCCTCCTAACCGGAGTACTTGGCAGTGGCCTGTTCCTGAATAAGGTCCCAGCAGCTGGGCTGGGCTCTCTGGTGTCCTTTGCTGGAGCACCATTCAACCTGCAGCAGAGTCTGCGGGAAGACTTTGACTCTTCAAAATTACTTTTGGCTTAAGAGAGAATACTGTCACAAGTCAGAAAAATAAGTACTGGTCACTTTAAGAAGCTGTAAGTGTGACACATTGAAGCTATTTAATGTTGACGAGACCCTCTTAAAAAGCTAACAGATTAATAAAATGATGCTATTTTTAGGGAGAACTGAGTCATTCTATTTGATCTCCCATAAATGTCTTCTGAATTTTAAATATTCACTCAAATAGCCCTCCAGAGGGCAATCAGGCTGTGCCCCTGGAAAGAACCCGATGCTGCAGGACGGGCTCTCCTTCCTCCTACCATCAACACGGCGGGCGGTTCTTGCCATGCTATTGGATAGGAGTGTTAACCCACTGATTTTAAGGCTGACAGATGCTGGGCGTGTCCTCACCATTACCGTTAGTGACACTTTTATAATTTAATGCCAACTCTCTCTTTGGAGATGTAACCACACACCATAACTAGAAAACAGGAAGTTCTGTTTTATGAAACACCAACAGTAGATAAGATTCTTTTTTTTATTTTGGAGAAATTTAATTATTAGTCTGGCTATTAATAGTCATTAATAGTCACCGTAGTCTGGCTCTGGGCCCAGGGTGTTTTTCCGTCTGATTCTGCGTTTGGCAAAGCAGTCGCTCTCAGCTCCACAGCGTGTGCCAGCCCCAGGGATTGAGAAGCACGGGACATCGCTCTGCCCACAGCCAGGTCTGCAGAGGTCAGTCACCACTGTAAGGAGGACTCTGCCAAAGAAGGGCGCTCCGCCCCGTGTCCCTCCCGGTGAGACTCACCCAGCGCCCCCTCCCTGATGGTCTGTGATTTCCATCACAGAGGTTCACATGATGTGAGGGACGGACCGCGGCAAAATCTGCACAGGGACCTGTGGACACCTGTTCCCTGTTCATCTTCCATGACCAGAGCAGCCTCTCGGCCTCGCCTAAGGGAGCGCAGATGAGGCTGGCATTCGCCGTAGAGGACGTGCACATGTCTGCGGGGCGCGGAGCCCTCTGGGAAGAAGCCGTCTTCCAGGCGAAGCAGAGAGCACCACCAGCCCGCTTGCTCATCAGGGTCGCGGTGTTCCTGATGGACTGCATGCTCCGTGTGCTCCATGCTCGCAGTGGCTCCCGGCTATCTTAGCCAAGGCACTCCTGTCCAGTGTCCTGGGCAGCAGAGGCCCAGTTTGAGTGACAGTCCTGTGAGACAGCTGGCCATGGGGAAGGGCACTGGCTCAAGCTCAGATGGCCACTGGATTGTGGGGCCCATGCGGGTCCCTTCTTCTCTCTCCACTGTGGACTGTGCTCACCTCTTCCCTTCAGTGGGTCCACCTATTCTGAAGTAGCCACCTTTGATGGCCACCATCTCTCCGTCTTCCCGTAAGAGCTGTGGTGCTCTGGCTCGCTGCCTCTGAGGACGCACCCCAGTGGAGGAAGCGACTACCAGGTGACCTGCAGGGCATCACCACGAGCACCAAGTGGCACCTGTTCCGCTCACCCCCAACTCTCTCCCCTCAACATATGTTCCAAGAAGAACCCTTCTGTCATCCTACGCTAGCCTGAGACACTGACCAGACAGGTTTTTCAACAAAGCTGCAATTTCTGCGTGTGGGTGTTCCCTACTGAAGAGAAGGCTACTCTGCGAGCACCGAGGGGGGGACTTCTGAAGGTGTCCTGCACAGCCCTTTGGGGCAGGGACGGCTTCTTTCAGAGATCTTTTCTTTCTCTTCACGTCCTGAACAGCTTGCTAGTGGAGGGGGTTGGAGACTGGGCGTCCACCAGGTCAGACTCTCCAGCATGTGAGCAGTGCCAGGTTCAGGCCCACACAGTACCCTCAGGGAGGTGCAGAGCGGGGCTCTGCAGGACTGCAGCTGAGCCCAGCGCACTGGGGGCACTCAAGAGCACAGGCCCTAGAGCAGCCGGCCTGGCGGGACCCTGGCTGCGCCTCCTGTGCGGCAACCTCAGGCAGTCGCTCGACCTCCCGCGGCTCATTTTCCCCTTCTGTAGCGTGGGGGTGGTCGTTGCCCCCAAAGCCCAAGGTTCCCGTGAGAACCAAATGTGTTCATTTGCTCGCCAATCCATTTTGTCCAGGCTCCCCAAATGTCATGTCTGTTCAATGTCCTCTTCATAAGACAGCTTAAAAAGATGTGGTATGGCCCCCGTGTCCTATTTATAGACATCTGAGTTCTGTTCTTAGTGATAATAAAGGATATCTAAGCTCTAGATTATGATTTCCAAACTATTTGAATGTAGCTGGGATGATTTCCTTGAAATATTTGCAGAATTGAAAATGCAGACCTTAATAGGTTAAATCGCCCCCTTTCTTTCTCCTTCACCTTCAAGTCAAATCTTACATTCTCTCCAGAAATGTGCTGGAGGTAACTACAAAGGGAGGGGGAGGGACCCAGAGTCTTTGGCTCTGTCGTTTCTGTAGCTGAAGACTCCCAAATCTATTTAGGTAGAAACTGAATTTACTTAACAGCAGGAAATGCCTTCCAATAAATATGCTGAGGCTCTGTTACCTATCTGGGAAACTTAAACCTCAGAGTTAGCGCAAATGACATGGAAAATAAATTTGCCTGCATATTTTTCAAATCCTGGTTTCAAAGAAACAAACCAGCGACTTGAGGGGTGAATACTCATCCTCATTGCTATCATCGATTTGATGCCCTCCAGAAGTTTCAGAGTGCTCTAACTGATCCCAACTCACATGAAGAGCAGCATCCTTTATTGCAATCAGCCTGGGCTTTGGGGACAAGCCAGCTGGGTGGAAAGATGAAAAGCGTGTGGCCCGACTGAGCAGAGGTGGTGTCTGTCAGTCACCTTGCTCAGAGCCTGCATACAGGAGGTGCTTGGGATGGTAGCTCCTTCCTCGTGAAGTTCAGAGGGGTCCTGAGACTTTTCTAGGTTTTCTTCCCCATATTGTGGATGGGCAAAATGGCAGTAAAGGGGTGTTGAGATTGGCAACGTCTCCTCTGGGGAGAGAATGCATAGGTTTCACTCCTCGCCTGAGTCCGGGTGGCCAGGAATGATGGGCAAGGACGTGCGTGCAGGTGTGAAAAGGAAAGCGTGCCTCTTAGATGACTGGTACTTCTGGTGGCCGCAGGCGAAGGCTCCGCGGACTTTCTGAGGAGAGATCCTCACTTGCCCTGCATTTACGAGTAGACCGAGGATTGGCTGAGGGCTCAGGAGCTGCTGGGAGTCAGGGCAAGGATGAGGCAGGCAGAGGCTAGTTCCTAAGGACCTCCTAAGGACCGAAGTGGGCAGAGCTCCACCGGATGTCCTACTGCAAAAGGTGCCACGTGTGCGCCACAGACAGGCACTTCCCCAGCACCTGGACGTTTCGAGGCGCACGTCCCTATGCAGACACCCGTGAAGATCGCGAGCGTATTTCTAGCCAAGACTCTCTCTGAACATAAAAGAGCTTTGGAAACACAGGAGTCCTGAGAAGTGAGGACATCTGTCCGTAGGAGGCTCTCCGCGTGGACACTTGCAGAGGGGTCCCGACTCCTCTCTAAGGTGGAAAGGCACCATCTTGCCCGTCTTATCTCGTTTTCACTTCCAACACAGCAGGAAGGACGCCTCGTCTCTGCTTAGAATAGCAGTCTCGCGACCACCGGACAATGCAGCTGCTTCCAGTTTGCCCCCATCTGAACGCTCCTTCAAGACTTTTGTTTCTTTAATTTGAAATCCTACTGATTTGAATCCTGCTAATCCACAGCAATTTTGTTCACTGCTGGAGATAAGCTCACTAGGATGATTAATAATCATGCTGCTTTGAATTTAGTGGCTGGTATGGAAGACACTCCACTGCACACCACGTGGAATCTGGTCAGTAGTGGGTTCCGCCCTCAGCAGCGCTTTCCAGACAGGCCTGCGTGTAAGTCAGCCCTGTCTCCAGGGACAGGGCAGCAGGTCCTCGGCCCACGTGTCCACCTCCTGCTTCCTCCTGCCTCTTCGCACAGGGACCAAACAACAAGGCAGGGTATTTCATACTAGTGTGGATTCAAAAATTTTTCTCGTGCAATAAATCATTTCAGGATTAATATTGTTAATATTAAACAGAAAATGTTTCCAGCCAAACATTTGTTTAAGAAGAGAAAGTGGAAAGGAACAAGAATGTTTAATCACGACCTCGACTTGAAATGACGGCCACTCCGTTGTGGTGGTTACAGGAGCCAGTGGTGGGGTCGCTGAGGGAGGCTGTGGCCGTGGGCCATCCCTGGGCCTCTCTCTGAAGCCATGGAGCGGCAGCGCAGAGTGAGCTCCAGTGTGGACCGCGGCCTTTAGTTAACAAGAGGGTCTCCATGCCAGTTCCTGGGTTCGAACCCAGAGATGCTGATACAAAAATAGCGGGCTGTGGGCGGGAAGGGGACGCTGAACTCTCAGCGCTTCGGCTCAGCACTTCTGTTAAGCCCAAAGCTGCTCTAGAAAACAGTCTGTTAGAGTTAAAAGAAGCATGACTGTTGGGCAAGCAGCTGCATTTTTGCTCTCGTCATGAGTTCGCGTGGGGAAGCTCAGGGAGAGGGAGCCCTTTGACAGAATCGCTTTTCTCTCCCTAACCAGCCAGAATTCACACCTACATGCTAGAGAAATCCAGGCTGGTCTCGCAGCCTCCGGGCCAGAGCAACTTCCTGGTCTTCGAGCTGCTGATGGACGGGCTGTCTGCGGAGGACAAGCGCGGGCTGCACCTGGACCGCGGCCGCGCCCCGCGGTGAGTGCTGGTCTCCTCGGGGGCTGAGCGGCCTGGGCAGGCTCACGCTGCCTCTGCCCCTCGGGGGAGAAACTGCAGCCGCAGGAGAACGGCTGGCTGCTGCCGAGCCCGCCGTCCCGTCACAGGGGACACCATGTGGAAGGCGCAGCGGAGCTCTGTGTGTGTGAGGACGCGCCTTTCTGATTCGCTCCTTTTCAGGTCAGAAACCCAAACACTGGTTCGTCCGTAAACGTCTCTCTCCCTCTTGGGTGTTTTGGGGTTGCTCAGTGTCCTGTTCCTGCTCCCCCGTCATCCTTGGGAATAATGGGAGCCGTCATTTGAAGTTACCTTTCTTTGGTGGCAGACGAGGCTACATCATGGGGACAGTGAACATGCCTAGGAATGAGGTGCTGGTTTTGAGGCAACGAGCACTTGTGTTAAAGGTGTGATAAGGGGGATGCTGGTCACCAGAGGGACGCTCGCTGGTCATGGGGGCGACCCACGTGAGTGGCCACCTGGACAGTGACGTTTTCCTTGAGGCACACCTTTCTGCCACCTGCTGACCTGAGCCCACGGGCACTGGTCCAGATCTGAATTAGAATGAGAACTAGAAGCAGGAAGGGAGTAGAGCCCACCCGAAGAGACGCTGGTGGGCGGAGGAGCAGGAGGACCACACTGGGTCCAGTGGCAGGTGGGGACTGGACTGAAAGAGACGCAGACACACTGCAGGTCCTGGTGGCACCTGCCTTGTGGGCCACAGCGTGCTCACGTTTGGATCCAGAAGGATGGTGTGGGTTCGCATGACTGTAAGAACTTATAATAGAAAGGTGCACACACACGACAAAAAGGAAAGCACACTCGCCCACATGCACACACACCTGTGCACACACACACACACACACAGAGCAGCTGCTTCACCAGCCTCCTTGCAGTTAACACCGTGGCTAAGGCCCAGGTGGTGGGAGAGAGGACAGAAGGCTGGCGCTCCAGTGCCAGGCCACCCCCTGCCCGCAGGCTCGCTCCCTAGTGTGCTGTGTTGGCCTGTCCGTCCTGAGCCACCATGCTCCAGTGGGGGCGCAGTGACGAATGTGGCCGAGGTCCAGGCGTTGCGATGACATCAGGCTGGGAGCAGAGGTGGCGGGGAGCTGCTGTTTCCCATGGGCCAATGGGGAGGCTCCTTCAGGTGGCCTGTGAGGGGCAGCGCCCGAGGAGGCGGGCAGAGATCTGGTAGGAGTGTCCCCTACAGACAGAAGGTGAACAGGGGCTCAGCGGGCACAGATGTGCACTGGCAGAAGAGCGAGGCCAGCAGGTGTGACTGGAGACGCGGAGAGCGGACAAGCATGGAGCCTGGGGAAAGGACGCACATCGCCTGCAGGTGGTGGGGCCCTGGGTGTGGAGGGGAACTGGCGTGCCCTGCAAAGATGGCTCTCCTCCACGGAGATAGATGTCGCTGTGGGGTCACAGCTGGGAGCAGGGAACTGTGTTGTGTGGTTGTTGGGAAGTGGTACCGATAGGGTGGTATGTGGGAGGCAGAAAGAAATGGTGAGATCCAGGTTGTGTTCTGAGATAGGAAGGGCAGGATTTGGGATGGACTGAAAGTTGGATTGGAGGAAAACAGTTTCATGGTTCCTGTGACTGCAGCCTGAGCAACAACACAGGGTTTCATTTACAGGGTTGGTGTCCTGTTCTGGTTTTGTTGTTGTTATTGCTGTTGTTGTTGTTACCATAACGAAGTACTTGAGACAGGCTCACTTCATAAAAAAAAAGAGGTCTGGCTACGAGTCTTGGGTGCTGGAAGTCTACCCCGTGTTGCACAGGCTCTGGTGAGGGCCACCCCGACTGTGTCACCTTGTGGCAGATGGCAATGAGAAGAGCTTGTGTGGGAGCGAGAGATCACCTCCCCAACGGGAAGCCAGCGTGGCGTGGAACCAGGCTCACCCCTTTATGACTGTCCTCCAAGAACTAGCTTGAGGCCCAGAGCCCTCCCGCCCAGGGCACGCCCCGGGCACCTGAGGATCTCCCCTAGTCCCCACCTCCAACACCAGCACCCTGAGCATCAGACTCCCGGCACACCAGCTCTTGGGGGGCAAACCCAGACTACATCCACACCCCCAGAGGACCCGTTTAGCGGGGAACGGTGCTCCAGGAGGAGCGGACTGCCCTGAGAACCAGCCGTGCTGCTTCTGAGGGGTGCTGGCGGAGGAGCCCCTGGACAGGCAAGCGGGGGTCCACCTGGGGGCTGGGGAGGGAGGGCCTTGCCGGTGTGACGGGTGAATTCAGGCTGCACCTCGAGAACGGTCGGCACAGCCCCAGGGTGTTGTCTGCCTGTGACTGAGGCGTCAATGCCTGTGGCGGGGGAGGGGAAGAAACTGGCCGTGGACTAATTACTGCTGCGTTCCTGGTCGCCACCTAGAGCAAGAGGTTAAAAAGGCCCTGTCAGAACTACACTTTACTTAAAGAGAAAGACTGCTGGGGTTTGCTGGCCTCAAGCTACAAGAAGAACTTAGAAGAAAGAGGAAGCAGCCATTCTGAAGTTCGGTAGCTCAGGCAGAGGTGATAGAAACACAGAAACCCCATCTCCCAAGTCCCAAGTCTCCCAGGTCCCAAGTGTAAATCCTCTCCTTCCGCAGAGGAGAGAGTCCAGGCGGTGAGAAGACGCTCGTGCTGAGAGCTCTGCTGCTCAACAGCAGTTCTGATAAACCCCTGACCCTGAACTCAGCTTATTCTTTGTACCCTGGACGTCCCTCCCTGGACGTGTCCCTGGGAGGAGGAGCGCTGCCGGGGAAGCCCGGGGCTGCGTGTCCAGGGTGGCCCTGAGGAAACGTGCTAGGGATTTCTGCCCCCGCTGTTCTGACAAGCAGAAGCTCAGCGCTCGCAGCACTCAGCTAGTTTAGAGGCTACGTCGTGTCTGCGCGTGTCTGAGCACATGCATGTGCCTGGCCTGCAGACTCATGAACAGCCCAGTGTTCTTGAATAGAGCAGGCGTTTGACTAAGACGCACCGTGAATACCTGGTGGGTGCAAAATAGCATTTTCCTGTTATGACTCCAGATCCATAAGAAGATCATTTGGAGCATTTCCAAAGTGATTGTTGCACAGAAAATTATATTATTTAGCAATAAAACAAGCCCTTTTGTTCAAGTCATAAAATGTTACACATATGGTACTTTGTGATTCTTGTGGGATTCTTTGTGGTATGAATGTAACTTCATATGGACGGTCTCAATTTTACAGTATTGATGAAGTTTGGGGTTTTTATGGCTTTGATATTTGACTTCAGCTTGGGATCAAATCTTGGTTTAGTGGTTATGAATGTTAAGTACTGTAATTTTGGACATTGACTTGTTTACCATCAGAACTGTAGATCTGAATTTGTTGGCGTTCTCATCTTTTGCAAACCTCTGCCTTTCTATCTTTTCTTCTGAGTCTGCTCCTCAAAACTGGTACCCAGAGAAAAGGAGATCCCTGTGTGTAAGATGCCTAATATCATGCAGGCTAATGGTAGGAAGGCCTAGATGCACACTCGGCACAGAAGCCGGCTGCTCACACTGCCATTAGGAGAGCTCCAACCGTCACCTCCACGCTCGCTGGCCTGGTTTCCTGAACATGCTCACCCTTCGTAGTAGCCAGAACGAGGCAGGCTGCCCATTACCACCCACGTGCCTCTCTGCGCATTCACTCAGAATCTAAGACTGCATCTTAGTCTTCAAGGAACTTTTAGAGACACAGCTTTGCAAGCCTGCTTCCTTCCAAAGTATCCTGTGTCTTCCTTATTCCTAACAACTCATTACTTAGACAAATCAAAATAAAATACTCGTTTAGCAGGAGCTGAGTTGAGGGTACTCTTGACACCACTTATTTCTGCTTTCATGATTGTAACTCCAGAAAAACAACTGTAGCTAATATTGTATAATTGATGCTACAAATGTGCTTTTTAACCTCGATTCGATGTTTAGAACTGAAAGTTTTCAAAATATCTCATAAAAATATAGGTTTATGTCAGCATTAAAAATGGACCTAAAATATTTCCCTTTTTGCATCATGGGACGATCCCTAAAGAACAGATGGGCCCTCAACCCACTTCAGGACGCAGGTGGCCCAGATGTAGACATTGACCCCCCAGCTTACCTGCACGAAAACAGTTTTTACACCACTATGTATATGCATCCTTCTCTGCATTATTAACAAGAAGAACGTCTGCCGTCCTCCAGTATTTTAAGCTGCTGTGATAAGGCTGTGTGTGTCTAGAATTCCCACAAGATGGCGGGCTCTCCACAGTCAGCTGGAAGCCACCCAGAGCCAACCACAAAACCCCCAGCCAGGAGCCCACGGAAGCCAGTGCTACTCCCTTCTGCACCTGTATGGTCCTTTATTCTCTTTTCCTGGCTGTTTGACTTTCAGGTGCTACTTCAGTTTGTTCTGTTTGTGCATAATAATGACATCTAGGGAATAAATATAATTTATGTTCCTGGGAATTGAGCTTTAATGAAAGTGGTTTTTAATAGCTTATCTTCAAGTGCCTTTAAACAGCTTTTGTGGATTTGTCCCAGAAGAAGCAATGGTGGTGTGACTCAGAGTATGTGACCTATCCTAACCTCCTGACCTCGCTGTCGGTGACAGGGTGCACTGACTCATCAGAGTTTGAACTTGAGATCCCTGCCAGTGCATCTGTCACAGGAGAAGAGAACAATTAACTCCTCACAAAGGCTGGGTTTAGCTAAGGGATTATTATGAGTGTTGAACTTAACCTGGGCAGGTTTCATGTCATTGTGAAAAAAGAAAAGGGAAGGGAAAGCTTGAATGTTACGTAAAGGTGATTCTTCATAACTCACGGTTCAGCTAAATGTCCACTCTTTCCCACATTGTAGCCAGGCAAAGCTCGAAGGTGCTCCCAAGACAGGCTCAAGGCAGGGGCACCTGGACCTTTCCTAGTGACTGTCGCTGATAATCTAAGCGGGAGTCACAGGGTGTCGTGACCACAAACAGCTCACTGAGCCGCGTGCCAGGTGCAGTCCACGGTTCTGTGTCCCTGAGTGCCGTATCCAGCAGAGCTCGCTGGTGCCTGCACTGGACAGTGAGGAGCTGCCGGCCCAGGTGTCGCCCAGGACCCGGAGCCCAATCCCGTCGTGCTGACTCTGGACCCTCACAGTTGTCTCCATGGCAACCAGAGCCTGTACACCCTTGTGTCAGTGACATGTCAAAGAAAATGAAAGGAAAGCACAAGGTCAGAGTCTGTGTGTGGCCTTATTTGAAAGTGGTTCAGCAGAACTAATGGCATGCATGGGCTTGTCACCCTCAGCTACCGTGAAAAACAATCCCACATGGCGTTCTGAGCCAGTAGCGTGATAAGGACGTTTGCACTGGGGCTGGCCTTACCTGTCTCAGGTCGATAACCCAGCAGCTCTCGAAGGGCAGGCGGCCTCTGCGGAGGGGCAGGTGGGTTCCCAGGCAGAGCGAGGGCACTGCTTTCCTACTTCCTGATGCTTCTGAGCCAAGAGCACCCAGAAGACAAGAGCAAGGAGATCGGTGGACATGGCGCCCTATGCTCTGCCTCCGTCACGAGTCTAAAACCCGACGGGAGCATCATGACTGTCTGAATCTCTGTTCATAAACTGGACGTTACTGTAGAAAGTCCTGTTCCACATCTTCCCTGGGGCAAAAGATCCCTCTCTGTCTTCTTTTCTTGGCTTACCTTGCTCGTTTCTGTACCCTCTCTAGTAGAAAACATGGGATTCTTCTTAAGTCTGAAGACCAATCTTTATCTAGCCCCACGAGGTGACGATGGTGTCAGTAAGAGTCACACTGCGTGACTGGTACCAGTCCCAGTCTCTTCAAGAGTGCTGTCAGGTTCATCCAGGCACGCATGTGTGCACAGGTGTGGGGGCTGAAATGGGACAGCTGATGTTTACCTGGGTCCTGGGATGAAGCTTGGAGTTTACATGTGCACATGCAAAGCTAAAGTCACATCTGACCCATGTGGATTAGGACTTGGAGGCTGATGCTGTTCCTTCTTGTCAATCCACGGCTGTCTCTGAGCTCATGTGGGAAGCATGATTGAAATCCTGACACCTTCATCTGTGGGCCCTGCGTTCCCAAAGGGGCTGGACACATTGTCCCCCTGTGTCCACAGTCACTGCGGGAGCAGGTTCCTCTTCTTTCTGCAGATGAAAACACATCATCACGCTGAACTAGTTACCCAGTCACGTGCTACGGGCACAGGAGCCAGGGATTTGTCTAGATCTCTCGAAACACATTGCTTCTGCCTTTCAGACACAGAACGTAAGCACTGGGTGAAAGACTTTGCGGAAATATTTGGAAGAAGCCACAGGCAGCGAGTGGCCCCTGGAGAGGGTGGAAGCGCTGGAGGAGAGGCCTTGCCCACCTCTGTGTCCTGGAGGGAGGATGCAGGGACAGACGCAGTTGGACGCTGTTGGGAGTGGGGACTTCAGATCCAGGAGGAACGAAGAGTCACAGAGGCATGTGATGACCAGAGCCAGCAGGCTAAGTCACCACTGTTGCTAACGGTCACTGCCTCCAGGAGAAGTATTTTGGGGGAGGAGACCTGGAGAAGCTCATGCAGGGCAGTGGGGGCCCTGGACCAGGCAGGTGGCTGAAGGCCCTGGTCTTCTCTGTGCAGCTCTGCAGACGTGAGGACGGAGGAGGTGGGAGGATCTTGACCTGGCACCCTGGGGCCCCTCCACCGGGCCTTCTGCCCTAGCTTTCCCTGGCATGGCAGATGTTCTCTGCCTGCAGGTTTCTGTCTGTATTCTACCTTCTTAATTTCTTCTCTCTCCTGCTGATTAAAAGACTCTCAGAATTGAGGCCAAGCCCTGTCCATCTTTGGCTCGTGGTGAGATTCAGCACATAGTGGCCTTACACGGACCTTTTCATCGGTGAGCGGGCATGCCTGTTGTTGAATGAGTCCCATGCCAGGTCTTCCCCAGTCAGCATTTGTGTACGTGATTCAGAGACCTAAGTATTGGCACCGTCACACAGGGTTCCAGGTCATTCACTAGATTTTGTTGTTGTTGTTCCAATACTGATGTCTCTTATTATTGAGCTGCTTTGGCCACGGGAAGGGCCCCACGGAATCTTGGATAAAACAAGGGGCTCTGGCGTCCTCCTCCATCAGTTCAGGGCAGGGGCAGGGTGACCCATGTTTGCGCCCTCAAGAGATTCACTTGGACAGGCTGTCGGGCTGCGTCCATCTGCCCAGAGAGCCCTCCACGCAAGATGCAAGGAACATCCTGAGGAACTGCGCCATGGAAATGCTGGCTAAAGGGCTGAGGCTGGCAGAGCGCTGCTCCTTCCCAGCGGCTCCTTCCAGTGGTGCCGGTCTAAATGGGACTCCAAAGAGCAGAGCTGTGCTTTCCTGAGTCAGAGGGACGTAGCTGGTGCCTCCTGCCTCCTTACCGCACAAAACAGTTTCCTCTTTGCAAATCAAAGCTGCTGACCCATCATCACTGATGGGTGCTTGGAAGAGTCGCCCTCACCCTGTGGGCTACTGGATCCGAGTTGACTCAGGAGAACCTCTGTGAGGTTGGGAGACCGCTCATGCAGCCCACAGCAGTGGTCAGCAAGCAAGGAAAGTCAGAAAAATCGCCCACGGAAAGGGAGTCTGAGTGACTCCTGCTGATTTGCAAGAGCTGTGTGTTCCTTTGCCCAGTCTCTGTGCTTCCAGTTGAACATCTTCCGTCTCCGTGTTGCACAGAAGAAGAGAACAGGCATGATCCAGTGGGGCAGTGGGCTGCTCTGCGGCCCAGCAGTACATGACCCACGCCCGCCTGGGTTTTGTCAGGCTGTCACCCCTGAGCTCTCTATTTAACTTCTTAACTCACATCAGCCAGCTCGTGGCCTCGTGCTCTGAGGCATCGCGCTGGGCTGTGTCCCGAGGAGGCTAAAGATGCTGGCTTCCCCCAGGGAGGAGCTGTGCTTGTCTGCAGGAGCAGAGCGGCTGGGGTTTGGCTCCTGCCTTGTGCTGTTCAGAGTGAGGAGTGCTGTCCTTCGGAGGGTGGCGGGAAGCCTTGGCCAGAGCCACCCAGGGGCTAGAGGGCCCGTTAGGGAAGTTTCGAGCAGGACACATTCCTTCCCCTGACCCTCAGGAAAGGTCCATGGGCGCCGGCTCTGCGGTGGCAGCTCATCCTCAAAACTCATCTTTTAAAACAGTGAAGTCACTGCCTTGGGCTTGCTTTCGGGAGTGGCCCCGGGCAGCCAGGCAAGGACACGGAGAGATGAGTAGGGTCAAGGCCAGGCTCTGGCTGTGCAGGAGAGGTGGGGCAGTGTCTCTGAGCTGAACACTTACCCACTGGATGGCCTTGAACCCACCATGGCGGGACTGGAGCTGGAGGGTGGATATGAGATCATTTACAGCCAAAGCAAGAAAAACTGCCGCCTAGTTGGTACCGTGACTTTCTCTAGCTTCCTGGAGATCATCTTGCTTCTGCACAGCAGATCTAGTGCCCCCGTCTTCCCTGTCTCAGAAAACAGCAGGTCCCCACACACCGGGGGACTCTCTGGGGTCCTGTCTGGAGAGTGCGCTAGGGTGGGGGAACCTTCATGCGCTCTCTCTCTTGCTTGGGTCCTCCTCCTGGGAATTGTTCTCCTCCCGAAGCTGCAGCCTGTGCAACATGCTTTCCTTCCCATGTTGCCCTTAAGCAGAGACTCTTGCCCAGGAGAATAAGCCAAAGGCCTTGTAAGCCCTGAGGGTCAGGTGGCAGGTGCCCCCAGGCAGATGGGACTGTTCCTTTTTCCTGAGGTGCTGGCTCTCCTGAGGAGAGATGTGTTTTCAGTTGATCTGTCTACATGGTTACAGAAGAGGGGGTCTATCTTATTTGAAGCAATGAAGAGATTATTTCTCTTCGGTATAAATCCAGAATTAAGAGTGGTCTTAGGTCGTTTGAAATATCTGAACTATCTATTAATGTAGATAAACCACTTGGAAGTGTGTGTGTATGTGTGTGTGTGTGTGTGTGTGTGTGTGTGTGTGTGTAAGAGAGAGACAGAGACAGAGATAGAGATAGATATCAGTAGTCACTAAAGCAGTAAAACACGACATAAAAGCATCCTTGAATGGACCTCACTAAATTTCATTACAGCTACATATTTTGACAAATTTTAACACTAGACACTTCTCTGCTTATTTAGGGAATATCATTAGAAATGGCTACTCCAGAGCTTTAGGCTTTAGGTAGACTAAGCTAAAACTTTCATCTGAGATAAAGTACACATGATATCAGCATCGGCAGGGGGCACTGGGTGACCTTGCCCGCCTGGGCTTGGTTCTGCTGTTGCCAACGACCCACAACGTGCCCAGGTCTGCGTGGTACCTGTGCGGCCTCTTGGCACAGGGCATGGGACAGCTTGTCCTGGGCACATTGCAGTGTCTCAGCTGTTTACTGTTTCACAGTTCAGAGAACATCACGGGATGATGATGGGTTACTCCTCTCAATTCTCTCTCCCATCAAATGTATCCGCTCAGTAAAAGAATTCATGTGTTGAACCTGAAAACTCACAACAAAGTTCCTGCTTGCTGATAATTTTGAAAAGTGCATTAAAAAGAAAATGAAGCCCCCAATACTAAGAACAGCAGCGAGTGCTTGTAAGTGATGGAGAAGGTCAGGGGACAGGATTGTGATATCACAGAGCAGTTCTGCAGCGTGAAATTCAGATATTTTCACCCACGTCACACAATAGACTGCATCCTATTTTTCATAAGAAGAATTGTTTTAGTATGTTCTGCTGAACTTGGACCCCTCCCTGTCTCATTCTGTGCCAGGAAGCTTGCCTGGTGCCCAGCGTGGGCTGTGGGCTGCAGGAGGCTCAGGGTGCACCTGCTTCCTCAAGTCTGGGTGGGACCTGAGGAGGGCGAATCTGTGTCCAGTGGAAAGGAGCCCAGCAGGAAAGGTCACCGTCAATGGCAGGAGGTAGGACCTGGGGATGGCTGGCCAATGTCACCGCAGACCTGTCGTTGGGGCCTACCCCATGCCAGCTTTGCCGGAGGCATTCTGGAGTGGAGGAGGACCCTGTGATCACAGCCTGGCCGTGCTTGCTGGCAGGCTCTTCAGTTTCCTTGAGGGCTGATCCCTAAGCACTGATTTACCTGACGGACCGCCCTTTCTCTTTAGGAATTGATGTGACAGCCTTCTGCAGTTCAAATCACTTCAAAATCCACACTCATGTCCTATTGCTTTGGTTTCACCAGTCACATCTTCCTCCTCGACTCAAAGCAGGCTGTTCCACTGTATTTACTTTACTGAGTTTTCTTAAATACTCACAGGTCAGTTTGGTTTTGCATACTCACAGGAAGCTGTCTGTCAGTTAATGGGCATAACAGGAACATAAACCCATGCCGTGGGCTTGCAGTGTGTCTAGTCCTGCTCCCAGTGAACACCAGGGAGGTAGGCGGCAGAATGCCCGCCTCTCTTCTGTGACCGCGGGTTTGATTTATAATTCCTCCTTCATTATTTCAAGTAGTAATACTATTATTTGGCTATTTTTCTCTGCCTCACATAATGTACTGATTATTATAAGCACCTTTGCTCTAAGCATCTGCATGACTCCTAAGTTCACCTTCCTCAGACAAGGGATTGTCTTTAATGTGTGCAGCATCCCCGGGATTATAAAACCCTAAGAAAAGTGCTGATGGAAGTAAGCGCATTGCAGAATGCTTAGCATTTCATTGCCCTGCAGCTGAACGTGGTGCTTCTATTGAAGATGATTGCTATCGAATGCACTCTGGCATTTCAGAATTTAAATCAACCAAAACACATTTTAAATCTTGATTTGCCTTCTTGGACTTAATTGAATAATCGTTGCTGTTCTGTATATTCCTATTCAACGTAGTACTAATCTTATGTATTCTATGCATACATCCTACATAATATATTTTGTCTTTGTGCCTCACTGCATCTTTCTGGCTGACATCTTTGATCTCATTCTCTGGACGAGTCCTCTGCCTCATTCATTTTCGAATGCCCACTAAGCACAATTCTTGGCACATACAGAAACTGGGTAGTTTTTATTTCTTGACTGAAGCTGTCCTTCTGAAAATTGAACAGTATGTAACAACAAAAACACGAAGCAGTGTTTCTCTGGAGCATACCTCTGCTCCAGCTTCTCTTAGTAAGTCTCCGATTCACACAAGCAGTGTAGACTTCTCACCTCTTTTCTAGCAATTTCCATCATCAGAACTTTTGTTTAAAATCTCCCTAGCAGTGAGTAGCAGGAAGGCAGAACCTGCTTTATTCAGGCCTTCCACCTGCTAGGGAAGCATGAGTGGCATTGAATTAAGCATTTATAATAGAGTTATAGACTAAGGAAAAAGTGGAACGACTTATTTCCTATCACGTTAAGTATGTCCAGACAATGAAAGAAATAAGTATGCTGTCCCCAAAGAGCAGGTTTACAAAAGCGTATTCATCGATTCCCATGGGCAGACAGAAGCCGTGCAGGGTGGGGAGGAAAGAGCTGATGAAGCACGACTCCCAGCGCTGAGTCCGCCTGCGTCCTGACGCAGTGCGCGTGCTGCGCGGGGAAGTGCCGAGTGGCACAGTGCAGGGTTCAGCCTTCAGCGCCCGGCCTGGGCCCTTGCAGGTGCAGTGCAGCTGTTTATGTGTGACACCATGGACATGCAAATGTCCACGTTCTCTGGCGTTCTGAAATGGATCTGGTGTCCACTTTGGCTGAAATGTGTGCCTGATTCCACCGAGCGGATTTCAATTCCAGCGGATGGAGGTTTCCCATCTGAGGATGGAGACTGTGGCAAGTGAGATGGATGTGGAGGCTGGTCACTGGTAGTGAATCAGCTGACCAAGGCTCTGAGCCAGAACAATCAGCACACAGCCCCGGGGGCCCCTGCCTGCTGTCCATCACGCTCCTGCAGGCTCCTCCCTCCAGCCACTGCATCGAGACCTTGCTCTGAGTGGTGTGGGGGACAGGAGCCTCACAGGTGACAAGAGTCCTCAACACAATTTCCCAGGACATCACCTGCTCACGTGCAGGAGGCAGGCAGGTGACATGGGCCCTCGCAGTGGTACTTGATGGGAAGACTGCTGCCCTGGGCTCTTCCCCTCCTTCGTGTAACTTAATCCCCCTTTCAGTTTTAGATTCCCTGAGACATCGAAAGTAAATAGCTACTTATTCAAAACTCGGTGATTGTAGAAGCTGCTGTTTTCAGAACAGCTGAGATTCATTGCTATCTCTGAAGTCTCTGGTGCCCTAACTGTAAATATTGAAGTTACAAGAAGCAGAAAGTTGGAGTAAAGACGCCATTGGGGGTTGTTACAATGTCTAAAGAGTCCACAGGACCAGGACCATGGATCCATTTATCGGATTTCTAAGGACATAAATATTGTCTCACACATTTGAAAATTGAAAATAAATTTGACATAGAAGGTACATCTGAGCTTAAGGCTACTTTCTTTATAATTTTATATTATTAAAATCTTTAATAATTGGAATTGGTTTAGGAAACTACAGTCGTTTTCTAAATAAGAGTTGTGTTGACCCTGGAAAGCAGTATGGAGACTCCTCAGAAAACATGGAATGGAACCACCATTTGACCCAGCTATCCCACTCCTTGGTTTATACACAAACTACTTAAAATCAGCACACTACAGTGACACAGCCACATCAATGTTTACAGCAGCTCAATTCACAACAGCTAAACTGCGGAACCAACCTAGGTGCCCTTCAACAGATGAAAGGATAAAGAAACTGAGGTATATACACAATGAAATATTACTCAGCCTTAAAGGAGAATAAAATTTTGGCATTTACAGGTAAATGGATGGAGTTAGAGAATATCATGCTAAGTGAAATAAGCCAATCCCAAAAAACCAAAGCCCAAATGTTTTCTCTGTTATGAGGATGCTGATCCATACTTGGGGGTGAGCGGCAAGGGAAGAATGGAGGATATTTGGATTGGGCAGAAGGGAGTGAGGAGAAGGGAGGGGACGTGGGGGTGGGAAAGATGAACATCATTACCCTAGGTACATGCATGAATGATGTGACTCTACGTAGTGTACAACCAGAGAAGTGAAAAGTTGTGCTCCATTCATGTACAATGAATTGAAATGCATTCCACTGTCATTATAACTAATCAGAACAAATTTAAAAATAAGTTATGTTGAGTAATAGTGGTACTAATAGTCATTGGGTAACTCAGTCTCTGGCCAGAAAATCATTCTATTCTCTAAGTATGTCAGAATATTGATTCGTTTCAGGAGTATGTGAGGAGCAGTTTTAAGCACTGTTAATTTGTTCTTCAGAGTTGAAATATGTGTTCAGCCTACTGGTCTTGAGGATTCCAAATCCATCTTTTGTAAAACAGGTCTTAAATATTTTTCTGCAATCCAGAACCTTTCTGAGTGACTGATGACTTCTTCAACTTGCACAGATTTCACATTTTAAAATCTCAAAATTAGAACATCTCATTAATCTGAGGCACATCATTCTGACATTTCCTGATACTAAGTTTTCAGAATTTGTGACTTCCAGATAATTTTTCATCGTAAACATACAGTGACCTTTTGGTGGTGTGCTTGGTCTTTCCTGCAGATTTTCTTTAATGTAGAAGTGATTCTGATCTAAAGGCACAGCACATGGCCAGGACTGAGGCTCCTGGAGTGTGTGGGTGGGTGTGGGTGGACGCAGGTGAGAAGATCAGAAGCTGTGGGTGCTGCTATGAGGTCAGGAGGCCGGACCTGCTGCAGGGGGACCCAGAGGGAGGTGACTCCCAGGTCACAGAGAATGAAGACTAGCCCCTTCAGGTAATTTCCACCCAGTGCAGCTGAAGAAAGAAATTTGCACATTGATCGTGGGTATTCAGTTTGATGAAATTGAAATAAAGGAGAGGGAAACAGGGTAGATAACAGAATGTTTTGAAAGGAAAATAAAATTCTTTGGACACACCCTGTTGAAACAGGTTGTTTGAGCCAGGTGCTGTGGAGCACACCTGTGATCACAGTGACTCGGGAGGCCGAGGCAGGGGGATCGCAACTGGGAGGCCAATCTCTGCAACTTAGAGAGAACCTGTCTCAAAAGAAAAAAATGAGAAAAAATAAAAAAGGCCTGGGGTGTATCTCAGTGGCAAAGCACCCCTGGGTTCAATCTCCAGGCCCCAGTACAAAAGAAATAGAAGGAACTGGCTGTGTTTGTGGGTATCCATCAGCAGGGAACCTTTCACGCAGCACTAGTCCAGAAACACTTGCGGCGCCTTCCGGGGTGTGTCCAGATGACACTCTTCAGCAATACAGCCCGAGAGGTGCCCATCTGGAAGTGAGTCCAATACCCTGTGATTTCTACACACTGCCGAAGTCCCCACACTGACGGCAGCCTCAGCCCGAGTGCAGGATGTCGGGGTGTGGGGGCCAGTCCTTCCTCAGTGTCTCGGACGTGCCCTACAATTGTCACTGAAGGCTGTGGCCTCTGAGGAGGGCAGCATGCCTGCCGGCCACAACCTGCTGTCCACATTCTCAAAAGCAGAGCCTGAGAGTGACCTGGTGTGAACTGGTCACTCAGCCCTCCCCCGCTGGGCGGATGGAGGTAGCTCCCCCACCCCAGGCCTAGACTTGTTAAGGGGCCCCCCATCATCAAGGCCAGGTCAGTCCACAGATTCTGAGCAGAGCCTGCTCCTTCTCCTTTCCACTGGCCACTCCCCTAAGTATTGGCAGCTCTTTGTGAGAGACTCCATGAGGGGGAAGCAGGACCCTTCCTCTGGCAGAAGGGACCATTGCTGGACGTAGAGCACACCAGGCTTCAGCCCCCCACCTTGTTCAGGGCCAGAGAGCGTGGCCACACATCCCCCGTCCGCCAGAGGTCGCCCTGTCACTCACTTTTAAGAAACATAATTGACCCTAACAGTCACCATTCGCCTGATGGAGAGTTGAGAACTGGCTTCACCAGATGTTTTGAAGAAATAGTCTGACTGATGGGAAAACGTGCATAAACTCTCCTGGAAATGTCACCAGCCCTTACCTCTTTCCGAATGTGTAGTTTACTGAGTGAGTCCCTTCTTTTCCTTAGGACCACTGACAGGGCATTCTTTTTCCAAACAAAACCGAACATGCTAATAGACCAATATTTTCATTAATGGAGGTTTATGCATCTAAACCCGTGGTTAATAAAGTCGTATTGATGTTCCACTGGAAGGGATACGGAATCAGTTCAATATGTTACAGATAACTGGAAAACAATAAGAAAAGAACTTCCTCTTGAGGAGCATGGTGGGGTGTGGGATCAAGGCTGTGCCCTGCTGTGGGCTTAGCGCTCTGTGCTGGCCTCTGGCTGGTGTCTTGCTTGGCCTTGCCTCCTTTCTGCTTGCACGTGAGACATCCAGCAAGAGGCAGCTTTGCCACAGTGGAGACGACATTGTGCTTTTGTATTCACAGGGCAGAATGAAAGTACTGCAAAGATAGCAAAAACAGGCTGTGCAAGTCTGTTTTTGAATGAGTAGTGTGATCTTTTATTTCCGTTTGAGTCTGCAGTCCCTGTGGACGGTGGATACACACACAGACTGAACAACAGCACCCTCTGAGTGCGCAGATGACTGCTGTTTTAATGTGCCCAGTACCACCTTGAGATAGTAGGTGTGGGCAGAGGGAGCACACAGGTCTTGAAATTCAATGGTGGTGTTTTTTGCAAACGATCACTGTTTGTGCTTGATATTCACATCAGATCATTGCTATCCTGAATTCCAAGTCCTCAGAGGGTGCCACAGGCTGAGCAGTAGCATTTTAATTTGCTCTTCTACACAGTGTATCCTGAAAGACATTCCCAGTGTGAACTCTTCAGTTAACCAGGGGAAACTCTCCTGTGATTTACTGCATGGCTTAATGTGATTTATCAACTCTACCCATATGTTCTCAGGAAGCATAAGAAACTTATTCCAGGACCTGTTTAAGTTCACCACAAAGCAAAAGACACACACACACAAATACACAGCCCACATGCACATGGACATTATTTTGGCTATGTAACTGACCTGTATAGGACATCACCAGCATGCCCTTTATTGTCAGGACAGCGAACAAACTGGACTTTTAAAAAAATGGAATAGCCGATCATAAATAGCACATGGTCAACAGTTGTAGTTACTGGCAAAGTTTAAGGAAATTTAACTTGTAATGAAAACATTTTCTGCTTGGATGCCTAAGTAGAAATTTCTCACAATTTTAACATGTATTCATCTCTATTTCTTTTCCTGGAAGAGACAGCAAGAAGGAATGTTGGATGAAGGTGTTCATCTTTTCCCTATTAATCTATAAGAATTACATTTATGAACTTAATGGAAGGAAAGCACCATCAGGTTTTGTGAGAAAAGGGAGTAAGAACCTGAGAAAACAACACAAAATCACCGAAAACTAATAAGGGAGTTCAATAGGTCCAAGGAGACAAACCAAATGCACAGAATCAACTCTACATATTAACTACTATAAATTAGCATTGAACTTAATGGAGATCAAACTTAAAAACATTAAGCCCCTCCCAGTTCCTCCAGGAAAGTGAACTGTTCAGATATACACTTAGCAACATACTTACAGGGTTTGTATGCTGGAAATTATAAAATACCAATGAGTAAAATCAAAGAGGCATACCATGTTCATGGATTGGAAGACAATATAGCAACAATGTCTGTATCCCCAAGATAATTTGTAGAGTCAATACCATTCCTATTGAAATCTTCACAATGTTAAGATATATAAATAAACTTATTCTAAAATTTATGTGTAAAGACACAGGTCTAGAGTAGCTAACATAATATTGAAAGAAGAATAAAATCACAGGACTCAATCTACCCATGTTAAGACATATGTGGCTACAGCAATGCTAATTGCATGGTATTGATAGGCAGAGAAACCCACACACGGGGGGCAGGACAGAGACTGCAGAAATGGACTCACACAATATTGCCCAACTAATTTTTGACAAGTGCAAAGCGTCTCCAAGGAGTTATGTTCCCATTTCTGTAAAATCTATAGTTTTATAAGTCTTTTTATTTCTGGTTATATGTAACATTCATTGGCTTTTTAGAAGAATTTATTAATATGGAAAAGATAAAAGAAAATAAAAAACATGATGATGTGCACTTTGTGGGTTTTCTTGGGACTCTTAACTAGTTCATGGAAAGACACAAACACCCGAGCTCTGTGACTTAGGTAGACTGAGAGGCAGTACCACTGTGTGCAAGTCACGGAAGTAGCAGAGACCTGGGTAGTTCTGGGGTCTGCATGACAGGCACCTCGAGGGGCTGACCTCAGGGGTGGGTTGGCTCCCTCCACAGGGCCGGCTTCCTTCCTTCTTCTCTCCCTCTTCTTTCTTTCCCTCCCTTCCTTTCTTTCCTCCTCTTTTGTTTTCCCACTATATCCCTGCATATTAAACACCTGCTTAACACACACATTATCAAGTGACACTTTTTATACCAATTAGGATTTTTATGTCATTTGTCACTTTAAGAACACAGAATTTTTTTTCTAGAATTTACCTCAAGGATTAATGATGGTGCCATTGACATTTGGAGAGAAAAAATGAACAAAAATAAATAAATGATTAGGGTTCACAGTTCTCTGGGTGAGATGACGTCACAGGTCTTCTTTCAGTCACCAAATGAAGCGAACATTTAAGGTTGGGACCTTCTTTTCACTTATTAAAATACATGACCGTGTCCTTGACAGCAGTGTCACTAAATTCGTGTAGAACTGGACTGTCGAGTCTCCCTAGTGATTTCCATGGTTTTTCTGCAGCAGGTGCTGACCCTCGGCAGAGAGGAGCAACAGGTCCTTGCTGTAGCCCCCTCCCCAGCCCTGTCCCCACAGGAACCTTGTGACTGAGCCTGGGAGGCTGTGGGGTCAGGAAGGGTGTGTGCTGGTTGCGATCAGGAGCTTTGTGACCTTAGGTTGGACAGGTGAGATGATAACTGCCTTTGAGCATCACTGTGAAACCCAGGACAGTGTCCCCAACACCCAGAGGAGAACTTGGAACTTAAGTATCAATGGATATTAGCTCCCACCACTGTTCTCTCAGAGTACAATTAGTCAAACGGTCAGAATCAGTCCTCAGTTTTTATCCATATACAGCTTGTGTGCTAATCCTTCACCCCACAGCAGAAACATCTAGAGCATCCCCTCAGTTGGCCAATGTTATCAAAAGAAAGCAACAGACACCCTTAATAGTGACCAGTTCTGAAATTTCTGACTCTGGACATTGAGGTATCTCTGTTTCCAAGATAGTAGTGTTTCTTGTCACGTATGAATTAAGAGGAGATGATTAAAATGCAGATGTTTATGCTGTAGGTGTGAGACAAATTCACAAATAACAGAAGACTTGGAACATTGAGTCTTAAAGTTTGAATACATCTTGGGACCATAGGTGAGCAAAATGGAAACCCTGGGTCACATGAAACTCCTGCTAGAGTTCTGGAGGGTGGTCTGCCTCACTGTGATGGTTTAATGGCATGAGGCCGTCATAGCTGGTCTCCAGGAAGCCTCTGACCATAACCCGCACCATCCTGCCTTCCTTGGAGTGCCAGGAAATCTCAGAGGCCCTTGTAACACGGCACACGTGACTTTCAGCATTCAGGTGCTTCCTGGGACAAAGCCATCAAGTGAGAGCTTTGGTCTTTTCCTTTATTCTATTTATTAGTTTACCTGAGAGTAAGATAAAAGGGAGTATTTTTTGGCATAAGATATTTTCCATTGCTAGTAGCATTTGTTTCCCAGAATGTTCCTTTATTTCGCTTGGCTTGGTTGTTTGATGGAGAGCTTCATTGAGGTTAGGGCACGTTAACTAAGTTACCGGTGTACTCAGGAGTCGCTCCGGGAAGCACTCTTGTGCTGTGTGTGTTTGGAATTCTGAATGCAGAAACACATCAGCCTCTTACATGTACCCACGAAATCACCGTGAAGACAAGTGAAGGTGTTTTTACTCTACTTCTTCTTAATCTGTTTACTCTATCTTTCAGATAATCAAATAAGTGTTGAAATGTTTCTGGAAAGAATCAACTCTCTTGATTCTCAGTTTCATTATTTTTCCGAGAATATTTTCCCAGTATTTCTCTGCCCTTATGTAAAGTTTTATGGTGGATAATGTTAAAGGGGGAAATTAGGGCCTTTAATCTCCCAAACAGTAACATGTAATTTTTCATCATGACATGCACATTTTAAAATACAATTTTATGCTGATAATTAAGAAATGTTTCAGTTGAAATCATCTCTGATGAGTAGCAGAAAAAAATGTAAACTTTGTATAAAACGTGTTTTTTTTTGTATTAGGGATTGAACGCAGGGGCACTTAACCATTGAGCTGCTTCCCCAGCCCTTTTTCATTTTTTTTCTTGCTAAGTTGATGAGGCCGACTTTGAACTTGTGATCCTCCTGCCTCAGCCTCCTGAGCTATTGGGATTAGACTTTTTTTTTTTTAATCATCTCTATGCCAACCAGTTTTCTGGCTGCAGAGGAAGGTGCTCACACCCCATATGAAAACATCCTTCCTGCCACCAGGCAAGCCCTCTGTTTTGCCTGTTTCCCTTCGAGTCTATTTCATGCCTAAGACCTGGCTGTAATTGCAGGCATTGACCTCACGTGGCTGCTTCTCCCAGATCACCTGGAACACATCTGCCCCTGTACTCATGCCCGGCATAGAGCAGGGCACAGCCACTGCTGATCCTCTGCCACAACTGCCAGAGCAGTTTGAAGCAACACCAGAGGTAGCCCGGGAGGGAGCATGCTAGCTGGCTGTTTCTTACGAAATTTAAAAGAAACAATGGCCTTTTGAACATTTGACTCTACAATCACAGGAGGCAGTTGTTCTTTGCAGTATGTCAAGTGATCACTCCCAATATGACATTAACCTACACAATGATCAGTTAGTGGGAAAGAAAACTTTGTGAAGTCAGAGGTGTGGAAAGCTGCTATGGGGAAAGCATAACTTTCGTGAAGGTGTGACCTCGGGCCATGTGGAGAACATTCAGGAAGAGAACATTCAGAATCTGATGTAGGTAGCTGTAGGGGCAGGAGAGCTGCTCCACTCCCATCAGTTATCACTGCTGTGTGTGTGTAATTGAGTGTGAGTGTGCATGAGTGTGAGTGTATGAGTAAGAGCAAGTGTATGTGAGTGTGAGAATGTGAGTGTGTGTGGGCATGTGTGTGGATGTGTGTGCAAGATGTGCGAGTGTGGTTGTGCATAGTTTGTGAGTGTGTGAATGAGAGTGCACACATGTGTCTGTGAGTGTGCATGTGAGTATTATGACTGTATGCGTGAATGAGTTTGTGAGTGAGTGTGAGTGTGTATGCATGTATTTGTTTCTGTGTGGGAGTGTGTGTCAGTGTGTGAGTTTGTTTGCAAATGTTTATGAATACGCACAAGTGTGTTTTAGTGTTTGAGCAAAATGAGAGTGTGAGTGTGAATATGTGTGAGTGTTGTGTATAAGCATGTCTTGTTTGTGATTGAGCGAGAGTTTGGGTTTGTGCAGGATTGTGTACATAGAGTGTGTTAGTACATTAATGTGGGAGTGTGGATGAGTGCACATGAGTGTGCATGTGAGTGCATGTTTGTGTCAATGAGAGTGTTAATATAAGTGTGACTTGCAGGTGTTTGTGTGTCAGTGTGTGCGCAAGTATTTGTGCAGGAGTATTTGAGAGTGAATTTGGGTGTAAGTAACGTGCTCACGTCAGTGTGTGTGTAAATGTACAAACATGGGTAGGTGTATGTGTGCATCTGTGAGCAAGTTTGTGTTTTGTTTTCATGAGTGTCAGATGTTTGTTTCTGCAAGTTTTAATGTGAGTTTGCACATATGCATATGATTCTGAGTGTAATAGTGGATTTGTGGATTTTGTGTGAGTGTGCTTGTGTGAGTGTGTGATCGTGTATGAATGTGTGTGATCATGAATCAGTATTTGTGAATGAGTATGTGTGTGTGTGTGATAGTCTGAGTGTGTATGAATGCGAATGTGTGTAGCAGGGTGTATGAGTGTGTATTTGTGTCAGTGTATGAGTGTGCATGAGTCTCAATGTGGGAGCTTGGGTTTGTGTGCTTATGTGTGTTAAGGTGTTGGTGTGCACATGTGTGAGCATGTGAGGGCATGTGTATTTGTGAGTTTGTATGAGTGTGTACAAGTGTGTGTATGCATTAGTGTGCAGGTGTATGAGAGTGCACAAGTGTGTGTGCATGAGTGTGTGTGCACATATGTGTTGGAGTGTGTGCATGAGTATATTTGTGAGAGTTTGTGTGTGTGCATGACAGCATGTAAGTATGGGTGTGTGTATGTGCATGCATGAAAGTATGTGTGTGAGTTTGTGTGCAGGCGTGGGTGTGAGTGTGTATGAGCATGTGGGTATGTACATGCATGACATGTTTATGAGTGTGAGTTTGTGAGAATGTGTGTGAGTACATGTGGGTGTGTAACTGTATATGCATAGTGTGATTGTGAGCATAGGTGTGAGTGTGTAAAAGTGTGAGTGCATGTGTGTGAGTGTGTGTGCATGTGTGAGAGTACTTGTGAGGGTTTGAATTGGCTGAGTGTATGTGTGAGTGTGAGTGCATGTGTGTGAGTGTGCATGCATGTGTGTGAGTGCCTGTGAGGGTTTGAGTTGGCTGAGTGTGAGTGTGTGTGTGAGGGTAATTGTAAGTGTGAGTGTGTAAGAGTGGGTGTAGACAGATACTCTAGTAGTACCTGGAGCATTCGCCGTTTCTTCCCATTAAGGCTCTTAGTCGCTGGAAGCTGTGGATTTCAGGTGAAAGGACCCCACCATCAGGACATGGCAGACCAGCGTCTTTCTGGCGGACGTCCCTCTTGGTGCTCTCTTCTTACTTTGCTGCCCAAACCCAACTTGCCCATCCTGGGGCGAGCCATGGGAGGGGCTCTCAGGAGAGTGACACCCCTGCACTGGTCCCCTCCCAAGCTGGGCACCTGCGGCTCGGTCTGCCGGGCCTCCACCTCTCTCCAGCAAACGCCTTGTGTTCCCACGACCTCCCTCGAGCTAGCTGCCCCGGGCAGCCGAACATCAGCCTGTCCCTCCTGGGTAAGTGGAGGCCATGAAGCATCGGTCCCCGCAGCAGCTGTGGCCCTGGGCCATGGAGTGGACCCCTTTTCCTGGCACACCTGGAAGGCAGCTTACTTTCTGCCCAGAGGCAGCAGCTGCCACCTTCTGGAGCCCCTGCCGCTGTTCCCTTGTCCAGCCTCTTGTTCCCTTGTCCACGCGCTTCCGTCTCAGCGGGTGCACACGCTGGCCTGTCCCATCCCCAGCCACCAGCCTGTTTCCTCAGAGATCGCGTGTGCCTCCCCGACTGTCCACTTCTGTGGCTTTAATCCCCTGCGTGAGGATGAGTTCCAGATTAGATTGGCTAGTCTTTTCCTGACTCCAGGTTCTTACATCTGTTCTATCTTCAGCCTCCTCTTGCGCTTGAACTTCAACATGACTGATGCAAATCATGGGATATTTCTCTCCCAGAAACAAACCCTGCAACTTGAGAGTGCTCTCCGGTTGAATGGCCCCATCCCAGCAGCTTCCCCAGACAGAAACTTGAAAAGCGCCCTCTGTTCCTGCTGTCCGCCCTGTCCGCAGACCGCGGCTCCTCCTGCCCGTACCCCTGGCTCCCCTCTCTGCTCACCAGGGCTGGTCACTCCTGGATCACCTGCTACCCTCAGCTGTCTCCTCTCCTCCCAGGCGACCTCCCACCAGGAGCAGGAACACTCCTGACCCGCCAAGCTGGTTGTGCTTCTCCTCTGTTCCCAACCCTCCAGAAAATGCCTGAGACCCTTCTGCAAGGTGCAGGAAGCCCTGGCCACTTCTCCGACCTGGCAACCCTTGGTCATCTCCCCTCAGACTGCCACTTCAGACATCTGTGCTCCCTGAGCACACCTTGCTCCGCCAGCGCTGCCTGTCTTCACGCGGCTTGCTGATCATTCCCTCGGCCTTACAGCTGCTGTGCTTGGCCGGTCCTGCTCCTGTGCTGATCTTTGGGACTGGAGGCTGCTCCTCCCACAGCCTTTACTCCTGGTCCCCATCTGGGCACCACTGCCGTCCTACATGCTCCTGCATTGCTCCTTCCTCGCCTTTCCCACAGCCGTCTCTCTTGCCCCCGTATACGTGGTGCTTCCTGGTGGGGGTCCCAGGAAGGATTCCTGTACCTCCTCGTAGCCCTCGGCTGCCTGCTCTTTCCTGTGTTTGCAGGGGATTCATGAGTGTTTGTTGAATGAAAGGAATAAATCAATGAATTAATCAAATACCTTGTAATGAAAAGGTACTGACAAGAAGAATTATGCTCGTGTAAGTTAAGTATTTTTAGTGCTAATATTAATTACAATGCTATGATAGTATCTGCCCGATTTCTGTGTGACATGCACTGAGTACTTGGAACTTTCTACTTTCACAAGGAAGGTGCAGCTGAGGTGAGAGTCAGGTCCACAGTACAGTTATGTCCTGGAACAGCAAGAGCAGATTTCCTCCTCTCCTGAAACATCATGTGCTATTATGTACTACAAGCTTTGTAAACACACCAGTACACAATGTCCAGGTGATTCCCATTATTATGGAGACTAAATATGGCTGAAGTGACTTTTAACCACTAGAGTCTGACTCCAAGCCAAGTCCTGATGCGGTGTCTTTATCCTAACAGGTACTTGAACCAGACCACACGGGAAGAGGTGTCCACAGCAGAGCGTTCTCTAAACAGGGAGAAGTTCACGGTTTTGAAGCAAGCTCTGAATGTCATTGGCTTCAGCAGCGTGGTAAGTCCTATGGTGTGTTTCACAGAGTGAACCCACCTCCACCAATCCAGTTGGTCATTCAGAAACACTTCTTGAGCCTTGCTATGTTCCAGGTATTGCTGTAGACACCAGTGGCCTAGCATAGCACAGCTCCTCTGCCCACCGAGAGCTCTCTCAGAGGGTCGGGAGACAAAGGAGATGGGATGAGGGCGGGGGCCAGGAACAGTGGAGCAGGACCACCTCACAGAGCAGGACAGGAGAGGGCACACCATCAAGATGGTGGTCAAGCAGCCCTGTCCACGTGCCCAAACAGATCCAGCAACCGTGTCTGCCGACCTACCCGAACACCATGGTTCTGAGCAGCCGTCCACTGTTCAGAATCACTGAGAAAGAATCTAAGCACTTTAATAAAATATCTTCTTAAGCAATAGAAAACTGTATTCTAAATACCAAATATCTGCCAGTGTTCACTGAAAAGCCGCAGCCTGCCGCTGCGTGACAGACATTTCCGCATCCATGCCAGTGTCCCCATCCCGGCACACAGCATGGAGGCTGCGAGCCCTGTGTGGCTATGCGGTGCTTGATGTGAGGTAAAAGAAGTGAAGAAATGAACTGTAGGTAATTCCTTCTTTTAATTAACTTAAATTTAAAGAGCTGCGTGTGGTTAGTGGCCCCTGAACTGAGTGGTTCTCATCTAGGGAGTCAGAGACGTGACGCGAGCTGGGCCTCAGGGAGACGGTCAGTGGCCCCACCGACCTCTCTTTCCCTGGTGTGTTTTCTGCATGCTCTCACGGGATGCTCTTTTGGATTTTGGCCAAGTCTGCAGAAACGATTGGCATAGGTCGCCGGGGTATGCTGGCAGTTCACGAGCCCAGATTTCACCACCCATGTAAATACCACCTATTTTTCTGAAGCCAATGTGTTCATTCCCAGGGGCCTTTGTTTCTCCCTGAGCACGGTGGCTAATGGGTGGCGTGGGTGGGGGGAGCACACGGGAAGGGCCAGGAACGCACCCTGGAGAATCCAGGTGGGCCCCTGGCCTGGCCCCACCTGCTCCCCTCAGAGACAGGCTCCTGGTGTCTGGGCCTGGCGGGATCCTGCAGGGGTGCCAGAGTCGGGCCCTGCAGGCTCCTCTGCTCCGGTTCTCCAGTCTGCTTCGGCCTTTTCCTGGCCCCTACCCACTTCGCTGTTCTGTCCTGGTGCTGCTGCTGTTGTTTTTGTTTTCCCTCCCTCCCTTACAGGGGAAGGGGGCACGGACAGGGGCAGGCAGCCATTCCACCTGAATACCAGTTGCTTGGAAACGGGGCTTTGAAAATCCGTGATTGATCCTCAAAGGCAGGGTTAGCAAAATACACCTGCTGGCTGAAGTAGCTCATAGAGAATCTAAGAACCTCTGTGGCAGAAGACATAGGTGCATTTTAACAAAAGGCATGAGATGCGCCCCTTCATCTTGCTCCTTTAAAGTGACTTGAATGTGACAGTTATCCCACTTAGGAGGGACAGATAATGTCCCTTGCCAGTCAAAGGAAGGTGCTTCTGGGCTGCAGCACCCTGGATCAAAACCTGTCAGGGACCATGGTTCCAGGAGAATTGTGCATAGAGATGGCTCCACCTCCGCCCTGCGTCCCTAGTGGCCACAGGGGACTCTTACTGCGCACTGCCGACAGGTACCACCTAACAACCTCCCTCCCCCAGGGGTCCTGATTTCTTCCTGTCACAGAGCTCACCACCTCACGGTGTGCACTGCAGATGATACCCATCCACAGCTGTGTCCACCCTGAATGTAAGACCCCGGAGGACCGTGAATTCTTCTTGTCTGTTTATCCAGAGGTGTCTGTCCTGCAGGCTCCAGAACAGTGATGAGAGTTATCAGAATTGTTGAAAGGCATGAAGTGGTCAGGGAGTTTGAGAGGCAGGGAAATGCTGTTCCATGAACAAGATGAATTAAATTGGAAGCTGAGTCACAGTTCAGGGTTAGCAAACGTGCCTTGGAGTAATGCCACAGTCACAGAGTGGTAGACCTGGAAATTATCAAGGTCACCTGTCTCCATGCTTCCTGCTCAAGATGAAGAAATCCTGGCTTTCCATGAACACTGAGCATCCTGGAGAAAGTCACGGAGCCCCAGGGTTACCGAGGCTTTGACCTGTGTGCACAGGTCAGACGGGATTGTTCTTGGGATGCCCTCCGTGTGGGAGTGGCAGGAGGCTTACTCCTGAGTTAGGGAAGGAGAGCGTAAGAGGCCCTGGCACTCGCCCCGGGGCTCAGCCTCTTCCACTGCTGGTAGCATCATGCTAAAGACTGGGCGCTCTGGGGAGAGTCCTTTAGCCTGCAGCTCCTTCTCGATTTCCCACTCTCGCCACACAACGCCTTTCCTACCCCAACCCCAGGCCTCCTTCCTTCCTCCTGCAGAGCGCCCCTCGGCAGCATGCTCTTTCTTCCTGAGCCTCCTGCTCAGGCAGCTGTGGCTCACGTCTGTTCCCTGGTTTTCCTTAAAATGCCTTGAAAGACAACAAACCGCTTGGTTCTCTAGGCACAGCTGTTTATTCACAGAAGTGAAAAATTCTGTGACCACCACCTCAGTTTGTGTCACAGGGGAGAGAGGTAGGGAATGGCCTCCACAGAGTGGGCTCCTGAATGGGGCAGCCGCAGTGCTGCCCAGCTGGGCCCGCTGGCCTCTGCTGGTCTCTGCTGTGTCTGCCTTAGAGGACCCTAGTAAAGTCTGGCCTGGCAATTGACACCCACCGGTCAGCCCTCAGTACAGAACGTCCATGTTTGGGTGTGACGTTATGGGGTCCCTCAATTTCTATCAGATTGGCACTCTTACTGTCTCATGTCTGGGGAATGGAAACGTTGATCTAGAGGAAATGTGCATTGAACCATGAGATCTTGATCTGAGGCAGAACTTGGTGGTTCTTTTATCAAACATTTAGAATCTGGAGTGACAACCTACGACCCAGGGCCACACCCATTCTGTACCCTCTGAGGTTTTTAAAGGGTCTGTCTTTCAGTCTTTCTCTAAGCAGGACTGCTGGTCCTCTCTATTTGTAAACCGTGCAGGAGGTGGAGAACCTGTTTGCGATTCTAGCAGCGATACTGCACCTCGGAGACATCCAGTTCACCACGCTGACGGACGCCCACTCTGCCTTTGTGTCTGACCTCCAGCTTCTAGAACAAGGTCAGTGGAGTGGGGGGCAGGAACCTCACTGGTATGCAGTTTCACAGAGCAGCCAGTAGATGGAGACACAGTACAGAAAGCCTGGTGGCCTGCCCTTCCTTTGGGGCCAGGCTCAGTGTGGGAGCATCTACTTGGCTTCCTAAATGGCCCTGGCAGTGATGGCCAGCGTGTGCTGCAGGGCTCTCTTCCAACAGCTGCGATTCTTTCGCACTTACTTGAGTTTAATTTTTATTGTTCTTAAGTGTGCTCTGCCTCTCCCCATGACACCCAGCATATCTGGGGGAAATGTAACTAGCTAAATATTTTAAACACTTTATAATGACTTCCCTTCAAAGATCTTGCCAGAAATTTGATAAAGAAGGGAAATAGCTTTGCATGCTCTCTTCTTTGAAACAACCTTGCTTGTCATCCCCACTTTTTTAAAAATACCATAAAACTACCGATACAAAGAGTCTATCTTCACCTCTGTCAAAGAGATTTAGTAAATATGGAAAATCTGATTCATTACTACTGTGAAGACCATGGAGACCGCAGACCTGTTATGATTTAATGCACAAAGCCACAAGAACCTAGATGCGTTTTGATTATTTTAGGATGTTTCTCTGGTTGAATCTGACAATGCAGTCGTAGTTCCTTTTCTTTAATACACATGTGTTCTGATGTATCTATGTAAAGATGTTCTGTACTTAATGTCTATAAATAAATGCTCTGAGAATCAAACATAAAACTAACTTGAGTTTTATGATGCTGTTTCAATTCCAGTGGCTGGAATGTTACAAGTGTCCACAGACGAGTTGGCCTCCGCCTTAACTACTGACATCCAGTATTTTAAAGGTAGAGCTTTCTGTACTCAGACTTTCATCTTGTGCAACTTGTGGTCTTCTTTGAAACATGGAAACCAAATTCAGCTTGGCTTACCCCCCGGGGTAAAGCTGTTCCTGTGAATCAAGTGCCTGTTTGGCCTCCGGAAATGACTTCACTGCAAACCCTATGCTCCTGAGAGATCCCCTCAACCACTGGGCACCCCTTCTGGTCAATCCATCAGCTTAGAAAGATGAAGCTGTTAGTCCAAAAGGATTGACCCCCGTCAAATGCAGAACCTGGCCCCTGTGGGGTCACACTACCCTCCTGAGCGGGGACCACCATTCCCTCGCCTCCTGGGCCAAGCACAGTTGCCACTCACTGGGCACTGACGGGTATGGGCAGGCTGCCACTGCTTCTCAAAGATCATCACGAGGTGGGCATGACCATTTCCCCTTTAACAATAGATGTGGAAAGAAGATTCAAAGAACGTAAATAGCTTTGAATGCAAGTTGCTAGTGAATGGAAGCGGGATGAGGACCTCACGCTACCTGACTCCCAGAGGCCGGCTGGAGCTCTGCTGCCTGGGCCTCAGCTCACAGGCCAGGAGACCACCCTCCTGCCTGGGAGCCAGGGTGTTCCCTCCCTGTCCACCAGACCTCACCTCCTGCTTTCCTGGGCTGCGTCTTGGCTTTCCATGGAGTGACGGCTCTGAGGCCGAGGCTCCTGGGCCAGGGAAGGCCTGTCCTCAGCCTCCTCTTCTTTCTATTTTAGGAGACCTGATAATACGACGGCACACTATACAAATTGCTGAATTTTACCGAGACCTCCTGGCCAAGTCTCTGTATGGCCGCCTGTTTGGCTTCCTGGTGAACACCATGAACTGCTGCCTGCACAGTCCAGAGGAGCAGGGGCGCAGAAGGTAGGCACCAGGGTGGCCGCCGGCTCTGCCCCCGCCGCAGGAGGCTGCAGGGCCCGCTCTGACAGGGGCTTCCTGGCACAGTGTGCCAGGAGCTGGGCTCCCTCCACGCAGCTCCTTCCAGGAAGCCCACTTTCCTCGAAGGGGTCAGTACTGCTCTTTAGAGGTGTGGGCCCGCCTTCCCACCCACCCTCCTGTTGAATGACTGAGTCCCCTGCTAGGCACAGAGCGCACCGGCGCTCTCTGAAATGAAGGTCCACAGGCCTTTTGCACCAGGAAGCATAAACATTTAGGGACCTAGGACGACTGTCTTCGGATATCTGAAGCTCTGGTGTTGCTGAGCGGCCACACCTCTCAGAACCAGCACAGTGGTGTGTGTAACTCTCCCTCTCCTTTCCTTACTTGGACTATTTGACAAGGGTCTCCAAGGTAACCGTCTTGGCTCATGCCCCTAATCACCTTTAAGCAGAAGCTTTTCAAGGCCATTTGATCTCCTAAAAAATTATAGATTTCCATGGCATCTTGTCAATGGAAAACTTTGCTATATACTTGTCACTGGTAATGACCTTGAGCAGACAATTAAAAGGAGAATTACTTTAAGCAGTCTTCACAGTGTGCTTGTCTTTGAATGAAACCTTCTGAGAATTTCCTTTTTGTCCACATAGGCTTCTTTACCAAATTCCTGAAAACTGCTGCCTTCACAGGTTTCTTGGAAAACATTAAAACTATGATGTATTAATGGGAAAGTTCTCAAGTAAATGTAGTTATCTCAAAAGTTTTCAAGGACAAGGGGATACTAGGTTCTTAATAAAGCGTGCACATTTAAAATCCCACTGCACATTGATAAGCATATTCAATACATGGACTGTGCTTTAGGGTAGTTGTGGAATAATCTGTATTTCAGCAGAAGTACCTTTGTGTTCTGTATGATGAGGGCTCTGCAGTTTGCTGTTATTTCAGTTATTCGTGATTTTCCTGGATGATTATTCATAGAATGATAGCAATGTGCTAAATTTACCAAATGAACCTTGCATAAAATTATTAGCAGCCTTGCTGAAGTTGTCATTGGGAAATTAATACATAATTATTATATAAATTCAGCTGTACATACAAACGTTCATAAAATTTCCATTTGATATTTAAATATTACAGAGCCTTGCATTTATGTAATTAGAAATGTTTGCACATGGTCTAGACATTTGAACAAGCGCAGGCATGTGTACACCCCCTCCAAAGATGCAAATATAAATGGAGAAAAATATGGTTTCCCTTCAGTGGGGGTAAGACCACTTTCTTTGCTAAACAAAGGAATGCGTACAAGGATTAATGGGACATTGTAAGTAGAGGAACATCTGCTAGGTGTAACTTCTAAGAGGGATTCCTGTGTGGAATCATGACTCCTATATATCCCTTTCTGCTTCTTCTGAGGGTCACCCAAACTTGGATCTACATCCCCAAATAACGCACAGAAAGGTTGTATTTGCCATATTTCTAACTCACTGAGATTTGTGGGAAGCTTGAGGGTTTGCAAATTTAAAAGCCCACTTCCTAAGTCACTGAAAGTCTCAAAATTTGGATAACTATAGTCTTTCATTGTTTATCAATCTCTTGAAATGTTGTAATCATGTCAGAAAGGTGATCAATTAAAAAATGTTAACCCTCTTGGTTAAAGTTGGCAGGCATGTTGGAATTGATGGTATAGACATGTTTTACATTTTTCTTTGCAAATTTTCAAGAGAGACTAAACATAAACAGGATCTATTCAAACAAGTAACAAAGGGAAAGCAAGAGAAGTCAGAGAGGAAAACTGTCCTCTCTTGAAACGACAGACTCGTTTCCTGGGTGACGGCAGAGCAGGAGAATGAATGATCCGTTACATGTCGAGCGGTTCTACTTCTCCCCTAGAGTCCAGGTAGCTGTCTTTCTAAGGGAAACCCTGGGGGTAGCCCAGGTGTCACTGGTGACCAGTTAACTAAGAGGAGTAAATGGCTGCCCTGTCACGTCAGGCCTTGGCTCCTGTGTAGCCGTCAGTACTGGCCTCTACGGACTGGGCCACCTGGCCCAGCCGCTGCTGTCCAAGGACCACACTTAGGGGTCTCAGTGATTCAAGAATCAAAACAAACAAACACTTATCTATTAGGCCTAATTCAAAATGAGTTAGTCCAAGAAGGCAGAAAAGCATAATAAAAATAGTAATAAGAAAGCAACACATGGACAATGTATTTTATTTCTTTAAAACTTTGTCGTTCACAAAGGGTATGCATATAAATCACCTTCAGGACACGTCCTGTTAAATGGCTAAACATGGCGTGTCTTACTGCTGAGGAAGCCGGGGTGCTGGGACCTCCTGGGAGGAGCCAGCCGCCCCCTCAGCTCTCTGCCCTCAGAGACGCCCACTTCAGAACCAGAGTGGCAGTGTGCCGGTCATTTTGGAGACGCTTCTTTTTCTACGCTGTCATTTTCTGAAACAGAGGAGATCCTGTCTTGTAACTGCACGGGAGTGTCGTCACCGTAAGACACCGCTGCAACCTCGGGTGCCGCGGGCACGTCCCACGCCCTGCATGCCCGCACGTTGTCCGCCCCTCACGTGCTCCCTGGGTCTCCCTCACCCGGCCCTCACCTGGTCCTGGGCAGCTTCCTGGGGGGGCCCTGCCCATTGTGCTCCGCAGAGTGTGAGCAATGACAGCGCCCGTTTTCATCCCTGCATCTTAGTTGGCAGATAACTCCATGAAGTACAGCAGAAGGGGTGAAATAGCAGTCCAGATGTTGGAGTTGACAGCTGGAACCGTGAACCAGCTGCTTCTGGCCACACCCCTAGAGTTAGGCTGACTTGCTTGCCTATTCCCTTGTCCCTGAAGTGGACAGTGCCAGGCGATCCTGCATGAAGAGCAGAGGCCGTCTCTCACTCTGGGAGCCCAGGAAGGGACTGCCAGAGCTCGCTTGTCCAGGTCTGCTTCCAGACCAGTGGCGACAGTGTTAGGAAGCTGAGATGTTGTGGTAACGGCGCGTCCTCTGTGCGGAGTCCCCGTGCCTGGCGCGTGAGTCTTGGCTCAGAGCTGTAGACTGCAAGATGGAGCCCCAGCGGGAGGCTGGGCTTCGAGATCCCTGTTGGAGTTGGTCCCTGTTTCCTAGTGTTTTTGAAAGCAGAGAGCTGAACCTGACTGGTCACTAGATAAACAGAAGACCTCTGTGCTTTATTCACATCTTGCCATCAATTCACACTGAACTGATAATGTTTAATGACTAAATAAGACTTTAAATGATATTAGGTAATTTCTAAAGAGCAACTGATGAGAAAGGTTTGATGTGACTTCTCAGGTATCATGGGGCCCTCACACCTGTGTGAATTGTCAGCTGGCTTGCTGTGCCCACTGTAGGCATCATCAAAGCCCTGCATAAACCACACAGAGCCACGTGCAACTTCCTGTGACTTTGCACCTAGTCGGCTGGGGAGCATGGCAGGCCTTGGGAGGTGTGGGCCTTCGTTCCATTCTCTTCCCTGACTGGGTTGTCCTCATGACTCCAAAGATGTGCTGTGTCTCCAGGGAGACTCCATTCTCCCCAGGCAGCCTGGGGCCACGGGAAGTCCTGCTCTGCTGGCTCTCCTAGGGAACCTCGGGAGGGCTGCAGGGCCTCTTCTGTCCCCAGTCTTCCCATTTGACAGGAGCAGCAGCTGCATGTGTCTTTCCAGAGGTTAGAGCAGGGACAACAGAAAGTGCAGTGAGGTCACCAACCCTGACTCCAGGGAGTCTGAGAGGTCCCGTCCTGGGTTTGCCACGGAGTCTCCGCGTATCCCCTGCGGAGGAAGCTGGAGAGACGAAGGCAAGTTCGCGTGGACGTTTCTAGGCTCTGCTACTCTTCCACGGTTGGTTTGCCTCCTTGTCATAGAAATCCTTTTCCTTTCTGCGATCCTGGCCGGCTCTTTCCAATGTCATTCAAAGCTCACCCTTAAGTATTTTTTGTTCCATGAATTAATAAAATCACGAACACGGGGAAGAGAAAACTGGGTGGACACATTAACATCATCTCTGATCTGAAAAGAGCATACGGAAAGCAGTGTGGTGATGGCGAGGAGCGCGCTGCCTGTGCCCAGCACCACGTGGAGAACCCTTTGCAGCTCTCGGGACGCGCAGCTGCATTCCGCCTCTTTGGGTGCAGAGACTTTAAACAAGACGGATTCCTGGTGGCCAGCACTTCCTGTGTCTCCCTCCCTTGGCACTGTAACCGCTGGGTGAGACCTTTCTGCCCCCAAGGGAGCTGCAGCTGGTCCTCCGCTCACTTTTCAATAAACCCCAGTTCTCTAAGTTCCCAGATACCCAGTACATGGGTGTCCAGGCCAGAGTCAAGGGTGGTGTGGGCTGTCCCAGGATGGCAGGCTGCAGCACCCCAGCCTGCACTGAGCTGCAGCTCCCTCGGGAAGTGGGCCCAGAGCCCAGGGAGGCACTTCCGGAGCACAGGCAATCCAGGATGCCTGGCTGCAGGAGGCATTGCTGGCACTTTCTCCTTGCTGCCTGGGTTCCCGCCCCAAGTGTGAGAAATGGTCCTTCCCTGCGCCATGGTCCTCGTGTGAGAAACGGCCTCCTGCCTGGGCTGGTTCCTCCCCTGGCTCTCTTGGCCCAAGGAACTGAGGCTCATGTGACAAGTAGAATGTGTCCGGAGAACAGCCTCTGGGTTGAGGGTGGAGAGGAGATTGGGAACCCGATGGAGATTGAGGAGATTGAGAGGCGGTGGACCGTCCAGTTGCCCACATTTAATAACTAATAAACAGAGGACGTGCTCCTAGCTGCATGCAGTTTTACACAGGATATTGCCATATGGTTCTGAAACAAGATGCATTGTTAGGGACCCTAAAGTGTAACAAGTAATAACTGAGGCCTTTCTAAGGAGATAAATAACATATTGCAGTTCCTAACATTGAACCTGTCTCATAATGAACAACTAAGTTACCAACCTCAACAGTCAATGTTCAAATTACAATTATTTTTCCTAACTTGAAGCCTGCATCAGAGTTTTGCAAGCAAATAGACAACTGGGCAGGTACAGGGTTATTAGAAACTTAGAATTCTTTGAATGTCTTCAGACACCAAACCTGTATTTATTTCAATTCATTTGCTTCTTAAGTTCTGAATAAAAAATATAAATATACATATATCCACATATGTAATTATATATATAATAACTTTAATATATTACAATATATTGCTCAGATATGCATGCCATATTTATATTTTATTATATTTATTATTTACCATAAATAAAGATGTGGTCTACACATCTAAGAGTACTATATACATATCTAAGAAATATAACCTACAGAACATTCTCTTGCTTACTATAAGTAACACCTTAAGAATAAATAGATCGCTAGGCATGGTGGCACTTGCCTGTAATCCCAGCGGCTTGGGAGGCTGAGACAGGAGGATCGAGGGTTCAAAGTCAGCCTTAGCAATGGCAAGGCACTAAGCAACTCAGCCGTCTCTAAATAAAATACAAAATAGAGCTGGGGATGTGGCTCAGTGGTTGAGTGTCCCTGAGCTCAATCCTGGTACAAAAAAAAAAAAAAAAAAAAAATAGATCGAAGTTAGCAATACTTAAAGAGACTTAAAGTTCGAGATGTAACTCAGTAACACAGCAGAGGGGTGTTGAAGGTATTACTCTCATTCATTCATTCAATTTTATCTGCATGACGGAATCCTTTGACATGTAGCGTAGTAAGTGAACTGAGGTTTAAATATGTACGTAGATTTTGTTTTGCTTTCCTTTTAGCTTTCGGTCTCTTAAGGCTTCTTGCATTCCCTCTGTACTCTTGTAGTTGACGTAAGCTGTTCAGAGATCGTTATCAATTGCATGGAACTTCAGGTGTCCTTTACTAGGCCTCTCCTCTGACACTGTTGCCAGAGCTCATTTGTTCCTCATGGTTGTCTGGAGGTCAAAGGAGGCGGGGTCCATGAAATTGCTATCACAAGGTGGCCGTGCATTGGCCGTGGCTCGCAAGGGGACTTCCTGGCTGTGTTTGTTTATGAAGGAGGGAAGGTCTCAAAACACGCAGACGGTCCACAGGCGGAAGCCCAGGGCACAGCCCCGCCTCTTCCTTCAGCTGGCACTCACTAATCTGGTTGTTTTAGAAAGTAGTAAGCAGAGGAGACAGTTTGTTTTTAGAGGTAGAAACATCGCTGTTCAGCAGCACTGCGGAGGCCTTAGGGGTGTGTCTCACGTGCTTCACCTGCAGACCTGAAGGGGAGCCAGGATCATAGATTTGCGTGGTTGGTGGCCTGCAGTTTGCCTTCTCTCACACACAGGTGCAGGTGTTGCAGAGTGCCTGACAAGAGTCCAGAGCACAGTGTGGTCTTCAGTTGTTACAACAGAGGTCCACATGGTGGAGAAGCTTCTGTCTCCCTATCTGCAGAAGTGTCTGGAGGGAACGAAATAACAGGGAGGGACACTCTACAATGGAGGGACAAGGGCCTGGTGTCCTGACATGGGAGTCCGTGGAGAGCAGAGAGCCATGTCCCTAGAGAGGGATGCTGGGACCCAGGAGCCAGGCTGGCAGTGAGGTGGAGGACGGAGGTCCGAGGCTGTCAACGTGAAGGTGATGACCTTCCCCTGGGAGCCGTGGGGCTGCCATCCTGTGGTCTCCCCCGTAGCTTAAGGTTGACTGTGCCATGGACCAAAAAATGTCACTTTTGAAATTTCTCAAACTACTTAATATCTCCTTTGCCACCTGCACATCTGGACTATGGATTTAAGTAGCAAAAGGAAGTATTAAACAGAGGTGAAAGAATGTAAGGAAAACTATCTTAAGTCAGTGTGGGCTTCCCTCGAGGTCCAGCAGGGTGCCATCCGCACCTCCCAAATGGCCCTCATGTCCCCAGCAGTTCAGTTGAGGTTGTCGTGAAAGTTGGCAACCTAAGCAGCGTCTCAAAATTAGTGACTCGCCCTCCAGAATAAGCAAGAAGAACACATTCCCAAGGTCCTCTCGGTTCATTCGGCAAGTGCCCCTGGCCCAGCATCCCACAGCCCTACCAGAAGGGTCCAGGTGAAAGTGGGGCATCTACACTGACTCGAGTTTAGCCAGCACACACGCCTGTGACCCGACCCTCGGGAGGCTAGGTGGAGGATCGCAAGGCCCGGCCAACCTCCGCAACTTGGCTAGAGATTAACAGGGCTGGGGTGAACTCAGGGGTAGGGCCCCTCTGGGTCCAATCCCCAGGACTTCAGGAAAAGAAAAAGAGTTCCACAGCAATGGCGTGTTCTTCGCCAGCGTGACTCGCTTCTCTGCTAGGGCTTACCCTCCCGTCTTAAGTAGATGGGCCAAATATTTTGTGAGAAATTGGTATCGCCTGGAAGAATTCTACAGGCTGGTTTTTAAAAAGAGGCCATTAGCATTTTGGAAGATCAGCATTTGACCTGAAGACGTCTGCATCAGGGCACAGAGGGCGGATCCTTGCCTTGAGCTCTGAAAGGGAGGTGGGTCAGAGTGGATCAGGGGAAGCTGGTTCAAGTTTCCGCTTCCTAATTCTGTGCCCCTCTTTCGTTCCACTGAGGATCAGTTCCTGTGCTACTAGTTTAGGAAACTTGGTGTTTGGTGTGCTCACCTTGGTTGGGTTTCTGAAGATTTTACATATAAGGGAGGATTGTTGCTGCTCAAATTAAGTGATGGTCAGATTTCCTCTACTTTTGTCGCGGGTTGATGCAATCAGGTGGCACTATGCCTGCTCAGGAAATGTGTGGTGCTTCTCCACCTCCTCAGGTTGGTCATCCAGTGGGTGACGTAAACACGCACCACACCTCTATGCAAAACAAACTCGTGGTTTTCCATACAAACACTGGGAAGTAGTTGACGCCCCATCCATGTATGTGGGCTGTGATCTTTTCTTAATTTATTGTTTAAATAAATTCATGCATTCTGAATTAACGTCCTCCATGTTGTTGATAGTTTCCTGGTATTCCTGAGGATTTTTAAATGTAAGTAATTTTGTAATGATTTTCTAGTTGACATTTTTTTTAATTAACAAATTCTCTTTTGAAATATTACGTAAAGTTTATTATTTTGAAGTCATTCATAAAATACCTACAAATATACGAATGACATTGTTTAAATACTAACATGATGGTAAGTATGTTAGTCTATTTTGTAATAATTTTTTTATAGTATTCTGTGTGTTTGGGGTATAAGTGGGCGTCAAAGTTCTTGTCCAAAACCAGAAATGTAGTTTATGAAGTGCTCTGGGGCTGTGGACGGACCACGAGGAACACTGAGCGTCCCTGGTGTGGCGTGTCTGCCCTGTAGGCACAGGTCTGCAGTGAAGACGTCCCCAAGCATCTTGTGCTCCCCACACAGGACCCTTTGCCGTCAGTCCTGCCGCCAGGATTCCCATCCTTTCTGCGCGCCCCTCCCGTGGCCTTAAGTACAGTAGCTAGAGGAGGACGTCAGTGTGCTCGAGACCTCGGTCAAATGCTGTTTTACTGAAGTGTAATCAATATTCAGCAGCGCACAGTAGGTCTGAGACCTAGGGATTCAGAGAGCACTGACGCTGTCATGGTACCAGGGTCGCCATCTTGTGTTCCGTAGGATGCGAAAAGTCTGAAATTCAGGTCAGGGGGGTGTGTGTGTGTGGACTATTTTCTTCTCGCATGATTTCACCAAGATGTTTTGTTTCTTTTTTTTTTTTTAATTAAAGATGCTAGGTATGATTTTTAAAAGAACTAGAATGTTGTCATAATAGTAGTGAATTGTTCTTACCAGAGTAAGAACAATTATCTTTTTCAAGGAATTGAAATCATCGTGGGCAGGTCAGCTCTTTCAGTAGAAGGGTGGCAGTCTGGCTGGGGTGGAGCTCAGAGGCAGGGGCCTTGCCTGGCACGTGTGGCGCTGTGTGTTTCATCCCAGCACCACAGAAAAGAGTTTGAAAATGAACCTCTTCCAAGGGTGGCAGCCTTTGGTAGCGTCTCGGGCTGGTGAGATGGTTTGTCACGTGCCTGGCGGTCTCGCCAGCACAAACATTCATTCCTCTGAAGGCACGCAGCCTTGGGGACAACATGAACACACTCCTGCCCTTCAGGAAGTCCCACAGGTCTTAGGGGCTCTTCAGCAGGGCTGGGGACAAACACCAGACATACATCATGTCATTCCCAGGGACTTGGCTCAGTCTCTGGCTTCCAGATCCTATTTCCCTCCACCCTGGCATCTAGATGGGGCCACAGAGAAAGGAAGCACATACTGAAAATCAGTGCTTGGTCTGGGGCCGGGGAATTGCAGGAAGTTTACAGAGATCATCATTAAAACCTTTCATGTCAAACGTGCCCTGTCTTGGTTTCGAAAGCACATTTCCACCTCTCTGACGCTTCTTCCACAGTGGTTCCTGGAACAGTCTGTGGAGAATATGGTGCTCCCAGGTCCTGCCTTGGTGATACAAGATACAGTCTCACTGGGGAACGTGCTCAGAGCACCTCAGCAGCTCAGGTGTCCGGTGTCCAGCCCCTGGCTAGCCCCAAAAGCCAGGAGAGGAGTAATATCCTGGCCCTTCCAGTGAATTATCCCGGCTGGCACCCTGATCTCCTATCTCTGACTTGTGTGCTGTGGAATCTGCCTGCAGTGTTTGCTCAGGTGACAACAAGAACCACACCTTGCAGACTTTCCTTAGAATGGAGATGTGATTCTGGGCTGCCTCTAACTCCACACTCTCCCAGTATCCTATTGCTAGGAGCACTGAGCCACAGTAATCAAATAGAAGACAGGTGCTGTAACATGGGCCCACTCTCCTGAGCCGGGGAGCTTGCTAAAATGCGGCTTCTGCATCTGTTGTCACTGGGTTGCGATCTGATTTTTTCACCGATAGCAAGCTCCAGGTCATGACGATGCTGCAGGTTAGTGAGCCTCACTTGGTTAGCCAGACCCTAGACTGAATCCACACAGCTTCTCAGTTTCATGCTTTTGTACCTGGACTTGATAGCATATCACATGGTCATTACATGTGTGGGGGTCTGTGTGATTATATCTTTCCCCCAACACACACACAACAGCAACAACAACTGTAAAGCTGTGAAATTGTGTCACTCAAGTCTAGGAGGTAGTGAGACCACACCAGGTAGTTAATGGAAGGAACTTAATTTAGGAAGCCAATTACAAAGGCACTGGATAGACAGCCCCACGTTAGACAAATGCCGAAAGCCGCCATCCCTAGTGCTATAAGGACAAAGGAAGGATTGCTTTGTGACCTCAAGGTCTGAGTCACCTGGTGGTGGGGAAGTGGGGCTAGGGGCTGCATCCCAAGCATCCTGAGGCAGATGGAGTACTTGAGAGCAAAGAAGCCACATGGCTTTTCAGAACATGCACCCCTTCTGGGCCAGAAGGGGCTGGCACCAGCATCACCAGCAATAGGTTCAAATGTTTTCTGCTCTGTGGACCAGCGTCCATGCCCTCCTCGCTGAGCTGTGCTGACTGAGCACACTGTGGCGTGGATCACGGCCCAGTGAGCACTGCAGAGCACAGCGATGGTAACCTTGATTGATGTGTTTCTGCCAGACCACACACTTCTCCTGTTGGGCTCCCGAAATCACACACGGGAGCCCTTGCAGCCCCTCAGGTTTCCAGAATGCAGGAGAGAGAGTTAAGACTTGACCCACAAAGAGGACCAAGGGATCAAAAGCAGGAGAAAGAAATGTCCAAAGTGCATGCATTTTTACTGCTATTTTGATAACAAAATTGAAGGTTAATTTCCCTAGGAAAACACCTAACCTTGTGACATATTTAACAGCACTGGAGAATCCTAAGTGAAATCTCTCTTTCTCTCTCTCTCTCTCTCTCTCTCTCATTTGATCTAATATTTAGAAGTTCAGAAAAGGACAGGACCTAGCATCTACCTTTGTTTTACAGATACAAAACCTGGAGACAGGGTGAAACTTCCGAGGTCAGCTGCATATGAATGAATCTGTTTGAAATGTTTAATCTGGTTAATGTTTTAATTTACATACCAGCCTCAAATTCCTCCTGTATAGTACTTTATTGAAATAATTACAGAGGCTTAAACTTTCCAATGGGAATTTTCAAAAAGATATCTGTAGGAAAGAAAAGAATCTAGAAATCAGCTCATAAGTAATTGTTGGTAAAAAAAATTTTGATTATTGCCTTATTAATTATAATGAAAGTACTTAACTCTTAATAAAGGGGTTTATTTTATTAATTTTCAAATGCCTCATAAAAATAATACACCTGCTGTACATTTGTGAGAAAATGAAAATGGACTTATCCAGTTTTTCCCATTTAATGTATAATAGCTTTATTATATGTCGTCTTTTATTCTTTTTGGAAAAGCTTTAATTATCAAGAAAAGTACAAAGTGATATAGCAGGAACCCATCTACCACTACCTAGAAGTAGCACTGTTCACCCCTCATAACTTTGGCTCTGATTTTTATTAAGCTGAAAGAAGCAGGAACTCAGAACCACAAGTGGAGTTGCCTCTGTCTTCCTACTTCGATCTCCTCCTGGCTTCCCCTCCCCGGAGACAACAGTGTAATTCATTTTGAAAATCTTCCACAATTTGCTTTTTCTTTTTTCCTTATTTCTCTAGCTATGGATTTTCCATAACAATGTGACACTCCGTGAGTCTTTAAAAAAGTCTAGAAACGCTAGCATGTGGTCTGGGCCTCCCTTCTTCAACCCCACGCAGTTTTTGAGGTTTAACTATATGGTTACATCCAGAACTCGTTCATTCTCTTTCCTTGCTGCCTCAGTTCCCAGGGACAAGGAGGCCACGCTCTTGTCACCTGCTGAGGCACACACAAGTCTCCTCTGACCTGTCTCTTAGGTAACCAGTGTCTTGTCCTCACACATGTCTTTGGAAGCACCCACTGAGGATTTTCCCCAGGGCACATATTTAGTGGCAGAACTGCAGGGAGAGCATCAACCTGCATTTCAATGATGAGGAGGAAAGTCGCATACTTTGGGGAGAGGCAGCTGTGCACTGAGCCCTGGTGCTGTGTGCACAGTGGTGCTGTGTGCACAGGTTTTACAGCCATCCACAGTGGTTGGACCCCAGGGCCTCATTGTGGACCTTCTTTTCCTGCCCGAGGGTCATCTTACATTCCCCAAAAGCCTTCAGATTTTCCACACATCAAGAACGTGAGGAATGGCGCATATGAGGAATTCATAGGATCCTGCATTTTTAGCCAGATGTTCAATGCTCCCTCCCTGTTACTTAGCAATGTGTGTGCACTCCCATCCTGATTTTTAATCTAACTGTATCAATGATGAATTGTTTTAATGACCTAGTTCTTTTAATAAGTTATTTTTCTTATTTGTTTTGGTTTTCCCTGGATCTTTATTTTTATATTTGAATTTTATAATCACTTTGACTACTTATGAAAAATTCTTTTGGGATATTGACTGGAAACACATTTATTTATTAATATAGGGGAAATTGTCCCTTTTAGGCTGCTGATTCTTTTCTTCCACAAATATGATCTATATTTCATTTGTTATATTTTTTGTTTTTAATAACGTTCATAATTATTTTCTGTTAGTTTATTGCACATCTTTATTTGAGTTCTTTTTCTAGGTACTTAGTAGTTTGTATTGCTATGATGAATACCAATTTTCTATTACATTTTAATTTTTTTATTGTGATAATGAATCTTGAGTTTCCTTTGTTAGTCTTGTCTCTAGAAATCCTGCTGGCTTTCCTTATTAGTTCTAATAATTTTACTGTGGCATGTCTTACTATTTTGTAATGTACGTGGTCACAGGTATCTTTCTTTCCTTCTCCTGCGTATCCTGTTTCTTCTTCTTTTATTGCATTGGCTAGCACCACCTGTGCAATGTGGAAAATTTGTGATGTCAACAGATCTTCTAGTCTTGTTCCCAAATGAATGGCAATACTTCTGAAGATTTGCCACTGACAATGTATCTACTTAGAGACGCAAAAGAGACTTAGCAACTGAGACCAAACCCACTTTCTAAATAATTCTCCTTCTGCTCCATTTCCTTGCCAAAACACTCTTTTAAATGGATGCTAAGTTTCATCCAGTGTTTTTCTTTACCTATTAAAATGATCATAGCAATTTTCTCCTTTTCCTTGCTTGTATGGCAGATTGCATTGATATACTTTGTGATGTGAGATTGTTCTTCATTTATAGTGTAGACCCTATTTGGTCATAATGTACTAGATTCTAGTTTGCATTTATTTTCATTAGTGATATGAAATTCTATTTTTTTCTTATATGATACCTTGCTTTCATATTTATATTAAAGAGGAAATGGGACAACTTTCTCTATTGTTCTTCCTCTAAAATAATTTGTACTAAAATAAATATAACATATCCTTTAATATCTGGTGAAATCTCTCAAAAATCTTCTAGGAGTTGGAAAGGGGATTGAATGTAATCAGACTGCTTTTTCTTTTTTGAATCACAGAGATTTTAAACTTATTGATTATCTTGATCAATAGCTTTTTAATGCTGTTTCAATTGATATTATTATAATCGTAGTTTGACAACTTCTGCATCCCTGCATATTGCCCAATATCATTAAGTCTAACACAAAACTTGCCTATAAAATTTTTTTCAAAAGTCAGTTTTTTGTTTTGTTGTCATTTTTCATGTTTACGTTGTTTTGTTTCACTCGTTTCTGCAGCTCTATCATGATCTTTCTGATGTCTTTTGTTAATTTTGCTCTTCCGTCTTCTGAACCCTGGAGCTGAGTGTCTAGCTGAGCTTTCCAATGGTTCTCTCCAGCCTGAGCTGCAAAGGGCCCTGAGTGCCTCTTGGATTCCTCCAGAGCTTCCACATGTATTGTTTCCTTTCTGTTTGGTTCTAAATATGTTGTCTTAAGTTGCTTCAGAAATAAACAACAAGCAGTTTGTCAGAACAGTTCATCTGACACTCCATGTTTCCCCTCCTTCATCCAAACTCAGGGATTTTTACCATTAAATAATGGGACTTTTTCGATTCTTACGAATACAGGATGAGTGACTTCTATTTCTGTGTGGACTTACTTAAACTGTGCTGCTCATTGCCATGACAACTGAACCCTCGCAATTTAGCAAATATCTGAGACAAAACCTGCTTTCTAAATAATTCTCCTTCTGCTCCATTTCCTTACCAAAACACTCATATGTGTAACGATTTCCTGAAGAGCTAAAAACCTTTTCTCTGCAACTGTGCATTTATTTTTCATTATTTTGTGAGGCCATTTTTATTTTGAAATAGAAGAATCCAAATGAATAGAAAAGACTGTGGTTTTACCAAAGTATCTTACACAATACTTAAAAGTTAAAAAAAAAAAAACTAGACAATAAATGGAAAATAGCAGTTAAATTATGCTGCTATTATAAAATCACCATACATTATGGACAAAATCATGATTGAATTTGAAGTTTAATCATAATATTTGTGAAAAATTGCTTCAAGAACCGTGCAGTTTATTGAACCAAGAAGGAGCTGAGTTTTCTCACCTTGAGTACATGTTCCGAAGAGAGAGGGAGGAGACAGGCTCATCAGATCTATGAGGATGTGACATTTCTGCTACCAAACAGGGTTTTTTCTTTTTGACTGTGACTGTTAGGTTCTTTGCAAAGATTGTTTGGGAGTCAAAGAGTGTCACGCAATGTCTAAGAAATCCGGTGACGTAGCGGCTAGTGACCCCTCGCGTTCTCCTCTTCCAGCTCTTTCTGGAGCCAAGCTCTTCTGCAGAGGCTGAAGCCTGTGCGTTTTCACAAAGGCTGGAATCCACGTGCCACCGTGGGCCCGCCCCACTCCCAGCCCCGAGGGCACGCATCTGGCCTTCCCAGCGGGTGCCCTGTCCTGCCTGGCAGGGGGCCCCCGGTGACCCGCCCGCTGTGCCTGTCACTGGCCCAGTGGAAGTTCTGCTGGAAGAAGTGATGCTGCAGAGCCGCTCAGGGGCCAGCAGAGCCCCAGTGGCGCTGTCCTGGGAAAGCCACCCTGGAGAGCTGCTGCAGGAGCATCCTTCGCATCTCGCTTCCTCATGGAGGCGGACGAGTGTGCCGCCGAGGGACGTTCCCAGTCTCTCACCTCTCTCACAGCGTCCTGTTAAAGCACATCCTCCTCACCCGCTCTCCGTGTGTGCCCATGTGACCTGTGGCAAAGGCACAGCTTTTTGTCTCTTGATTGTCGATTGTCCTCATAGGTGAGCAGGTCTGAGCAAGGGTGACAGTGTTGCATGGGCCACAAGGTCAGCGCTATTCTCTCCCTTCTTCACATGAAGAACCTCAGAGAGGTTAAGTAAGTGGTCTGGGTTTCACAGCAAGCACGTGATGGATTAGGGTGTGAACCCCATGTGCCTAACTTTAAAAACCTGAAATTTTTCTTCAGGAAAGTGAGGAAAGGAACTTAGTTTTAAAGTTAAAATGATTTTTAATCAACCCTTTGAAATACAGGTAATCTCCTTACTTCCAATGAAAATTTTATGGGTGCTTTATAATTATGCACAATAACTTGATTCATTATGCCCTGTCCCACATCTGGCACAGGCTGCATCACGCCACATCGTACGTCATCCACGCCCTACATCATGCCGAATCCTGCATTGTGCTATGTCCCTGCATTATGCCCTATCCCTGCATCATGCCACAACCTACATCCTGCCATATCCCTGCTTTATGACGCATCCTGCGTCATGACGTGTCCCTACATCGTGCGTATCCCATGTTATGCTATGTTCCTACATGAGCATAACATACTTTGATCACTCTCTGTCCCCATATCCTCCCTCCCTCCTCTCTTCTTCCCCATCTGCTACTTGCTCTGCTCCACTGATCTCCCTTTTATTGTTAGTCTAATTAGAATATTATAATTATATATTATACACCCATATGATTCACTGTAGTATATCCGTACACAGACAAGGCATAACATGGAAGGTTTGGTCACCCAGTACTGTCCCATGCCGGCCCCTCTCTCCCCCCTCAATGGTCTTCCTCTTCTCTGTTGGTTTTCCTTCTACTGTTGTGAGATTCCTTTATTTTTCTTTCCTCTCTGACTTGCACATGTGAGAGAAAACATTCAATTCTTGATTTTCTTAGCCTGCCTTATTTCATTTAGCGTGGTGTTCTCCAGTTCCATTCTTTACCAGCAAATGCAGACTTTCACCTTCTTCTGTGGTGAGTGAAACTTGTTATGTATATGTACCCCATTGGCTTTATCCATTCATCTGTTGACGGGCACCTCGACTGGTCCCTTGGCAATTGTGAATTGTGCTGTCAACTTTGGGATGCGTGTATCATTGTAATAAAATGAATTTAGTTATTTTAAGTAAATACTAAGGAGCGGGGTAGCTGGGTCATCTGGTGATTCCACTGCTCGTTTCTTGAGGAATCTTCACACTGCTTTCCAAAGTGCTCGTACAGTTTGCAGTCCCCCCAGTCGTGTGTGAGCTCACCCCCCACGGCCTCGCCAGGGTTGGTATCTGTATCTTGATGATTGCCCTCCTGCCCCGACTGCAATGAGATCGTGATCTGCATTTCCCTGATTGCTAAGGATATTGACCACATTGTCATGTGTCTTTTGCTCGTGTTTATTGCTTCTTTTGAGAAATGTCTTTTAGACCATTTGCACATTATCATTAAAGCTAGATATCGATGAATTTGATAAGGCCCTGAGGGCAAGGCTGTTCTCTCTTCTTTTGTGTCTGGGCTTTGCAAAGCTAGGTGCCCAGTCCCTGTTTACTGGAATGTTTGCTGGTGAATGCTCTGATAAATGACTGGAGGAAAGCCTCGCTTAGACGCTGCTTTGGAGAGGAGTCGTGGTAGATTGGAATGAATGGTCTGAACTATTCTCTACACAGTGCCCTCCCCATGTGACTTTGATGCCTCCCACCTGCAGGGGTTTAGTTTGCCACCTCTCCCTTTAATCAGAGCTGGCCTCCTGATGTGCCAAGATCGGGCCCCGGAGCCTCAGCTGGCCTGTTGGAGGATGTGAGAGACCTAGGCCTGAGCTGCTCCAGCCAGGAGCTGGCCAGCTGTGAGGCAGTGGCCACGGCCTCCTAGACTTGTGGATGCCTATTGGGCTGCCCCAATGACACATGAACAGATGTCCATGTCACTGTTTGGGTCTCTGAGTCTTAGGGCGCTTGGTTGTCCAACCACACCCACTTTGCTACCGGACTCTCTAATCCACAGCTCCTTGCAGCTGCTCTGTGGAACCACCCAGTTCCAGCCCTGCATTTATGTTTGAAGGCCAGTATGAAAAGACAGTTCTCAGGCTGGGGTTTGGCTCGTGGTAATGCGCCCACCTAGCATGCGTGAGGCACTGGGTTTGATCCTCAGCACCACATAAAAATAGATAAATAAAATAAAGGCATTGTGTCTCTCTACAAGTAAAAAATAAAATTAAAAAAAAGGGGCTAGGGACATAGCTCAGTTGCTAGAGTGCTTGCCTTAAAAGCACAAGGCCCTGGGTTCAATCTCCAGCACTGCAAAAAAAAAGACAGTTCTCCATCTCACAAGTGATTGGAGAAATTCTGAGGTGACCTTCTCGGATCATTGGATAATCAAGACTTTTTTTTTTTTTTAATTGTAAACAAATGGGATACGTGTTGTTTCTCTGTTTGTACATGGAGTAAAGGCATACCATTTGTGTAATCATAAATTTACATAGGGTAATGTTGTTTGATTCATTCTGTTATTTTTTCCCTTCCCCCCCACCCCTCCCACCCCTCTTTTCCATCTATACAGTCCTTCCTTCATCCCCCCTCCCTAACCCTAAATCTAACCCTATCCCTAACACTAACCCCTCCCAACCCCCATTATGCGTCATCATCCACTTAACAGTGAGATCATTCGTCCTTTGGTTTTTTGAGTTTGGTTTATCTCACTTAGCGTGATATTCTCCAGTTTCATCAATTTGCCTGCAAATGCCATTATTTTATCATTCTTTATAACTGAGTGATATTCCATTGTATATATATACCACAGTTTCTTTTTCCATTCATCAATTGAAGGACATCTATGTTGGTTCCATGATCTCGCTATTGTGAATTGAGCACCTATGAACATTGATGTGGCTGTATCTCTGTAGTATGCTGATTTTAAGTCCTTTGGGTATAGGCCAAGGAGTGGGATAACTGGGTCAAATGGGGTTCCATTCCAAGCTTTCTGAGGAATCTCCATACTGCTTTCCAGAGTGGTTGCACTAATTTGCAACCCCACCAGCAATGTATGAGTGTACCTTTTTCCCCACATCCTCGCCAACACCTATTGTTCCTTGTGTACTTGATAATCGCCATTCTAATTGGGGTGAGATTGAACCTTAGGGTAGTTTTGATTTGCATTTCTCTTATTACTAGAGATGTTGAACATTTTTTCATATATCTGTTGATTGCTTGTAGATCTTCTGTGAAGTGTCTGTTCATTTCCTTAGCCCATTTGTTGATTGGATTATTTGTATTCTTGGTGTAGAGTTTTTTGAGTTCATTATATATTTTGGAAATTAGTGCTCTATCTGAAGTATGAGTGGCAAAGATTTTCTCCCACTCTGTAGGCTCTCTTTTCTCATTGCTGATAGTTTCCTTTGCTGAGAGAAAGCTTTTTAGTTTGAATCTATCCCAGTTGTTGATTCTTGCTTTTATTTCTTGTGCTATGGGAATCCTGTTAAGGAAGTCTGATCCTAAGCCGAATGTTGAAGATTTGACCCTACTTTTTCTTCTATAAGATGAAGGGTCTCTGGTCTGATTCTGAGGTTCTTGATCCATTTTGAGTTGATTTTTGTGCAGGGTGAGAGATAGGGGTTTAATTTCATTCTGTTGCATATGGATTTCCAGTTTTCCCAGCACCATTTGTTGAAGAGGCTATCTTTTCTCCATTGCATATTTTTGGCCCCTTTGTCTAGTATGAAAAAATTGTATTTATTGGGTTTGTGTCCATGTCCTCTATTCTGTACCATTGATCTACCTGTCTATTTTTGTACCAATACCAGGCCATTTTTGTTACTATTGCTTTGTAGTAGAGTTGAAGATCTGTTATTGTGATACCCCGTACTTTGCTCTTTCTGCTAAGGATTGCTTTAGCTATTCTGGGTTTCTTATTCTTCCAGATGAATTTCATAATTGCTTGCTCTATTTCTGTAAGGTACATCATTGGAATTTTAATTGGAATTGCATTGAATCTGTATAGCACTTTTGGTAGTATGGCCACTTTGACAATATTAATTCTGCCTATCCAAGAACATGGGAGATCTTTCCATCTTCTAAGATTTTTTTAAATTTCTTTCTTTAGTGTTCTGTAGTTCTCATTGTAGAGGTCTTTCACCTCTTTTGTTAGATTGATTCCCAATTATTTTATTTTTTTTTTCAAAGCTATTGTGAATGGGGTAGTTTTCCTAACTTCTCTTTCTGAAGATTCATCACTTATGTATAAAAATGCATTGGATTTATGAGCATTGATCTTAAAACCTGCTATTTTACTGAATTCACTTACGAGTTCTAAAAGTTTTCTGGTGGAATTTCCGGGTTCCTCTAAATATATAATCATGTCATCAGTGAACAGGGATAGTTTAAGTTCTTCTTTTCCTATTTGTATCCCTTTAATTTCTTTGGTCTGTCTAATTGCTCTGGCTAGAGTTTCAAGGACAATGTTGAATTGAAGTGGTGAAAGAGGACATCCCTGCCTTGTTCCAGTTTTTAGGGGGAATGCTTTCAGTTTTTCACCATTTAGAATGATATTAGTCATGGGCTTAGCATAGATGGCCTTTACAATGTTAAGGAATGTTCCCACTATCCCTATTATTTCTAGTGTTTTGAGCATGAAGGGATGCTGTATTTTATCCAATGCTTTTTCTGCATCTATCGAGATAATCATGTGATTCTTAACTTTAAGTCTGTTGATATGGTGAATGACATTTATTGATTTCCGGATGTTGAACCAACCTTGCATCCCTGGGATAAAACCCACTTGATGGTGGTGCACTATCTTTTCAATATATTTTTGTATGTGATTTGCTAAAATTTTGTTGAGAATTTTTGTGTCGATGTTCATTAAGGATATTGGTCTGCAATTTTCTTTCCTCGATGTGTCTCTGTCTGGTTTAGGTATCAGGTGATATTGGCTTTATAGAATGAGTTTGGGAGGGTTCCCTCCTCTTCTATTTTATGGAATACTTTGAGGAGTATTGGAATGAGCTCTTCTTTAAAGGTTTTGTAGAACTCGACTGAGAACCCATCTGGTCCTGGACTTCTTTGTTGGTAGGCTTTTGATGACCTCTTCTATTTCATTGCTTGAAATTAATTTATTTAAGTTGTGTATGTCCTCCTGGTTCAGTTTAGGTGATTCATATGTCTCTAGAAACTTGTTGATGTCTTCAAGGCTTTCTGTTTTGTTGGTGTATAGATTTTCAAAATAGCTTCTAATTATGTTTTGTATTTCACTCGTGTCTGTAGTGATATTTCCTTGTTCATTCCTAATTTTAGTAATCTGAGTTTTCTCTCTCTTTCTCTTTGTTAGTGTGGCTAAGTGTTGATCAATTTTGTTTATTTTTTCAAAGAACCAACTCTTTATTTTGTTAATTTTTTTGATTGATTCTTTTGTTTCAATTTCATTGATTTCAGCTCTGATTTAAACTATTTCCTGTCTTCTACTACATTTGGTGTTGGTCAGCTCTTCTTTTTCTAGGGCTTTGAGCTGTAGTGTTAAGTCGTTTATTTGTTGATTTTTTCTTCTTTTGTTGAATGTGCTCCATGAAATAAACTTCCTCTAAGTTACTGCTTTCTTTTTTTTTTTTTTATTGTGAACAAATGGGATACATGTTCTTTCTCTGTTTGTACGTAGAGTAAAGGCATGCCATTTGTGTAATCATACGTTTACAAAGGGTGATGTTGGTTGATTCATTCTGTTATTTTTTCCCCTTCCCCCCACGCCTCCCATCCCTCTTCTCCCTCTATACAGTCCTTCCTTCCCCCATTCTTGCCCCCCTCCCTAACCCTCACTCTAACCCTAAAACTAACCCCTCCCACACCCCATTATGTATCATCATCCACTTATCAGTGAGATCATTCTTCCTTTGGTTTTTTGAGATTGGCTTATCTCACTTAGCATGATATTCTCCAATTTCGTCCATTTGCCTGCAAATGCCATAATTTTATCATTCTTTATGGCTGAGTAATATTCCATTCTATATATATGCCACAGTTTCTTTATCCATTCATCAACTGAAGGGCATCTAGGTTGGTTCCACAATCTGGCTATGGTGAATTGAGCAGCAATGAACATTGATGTGGCTGTATCTCTGTAGTATGCTGATTTTAAGTCCTTTGGGTATAGGCCAAGGAGTGGGATAGCTGGGTCAAATGGTGGTTCCATTCCAAGTTTTCTAAGGAATCTCCATACTGCCTTCCAGAGTGGTTGCACTAATTTGCAACCCTACCAGCAATGTATGAGTGTACCTTTTTCCCCACATCCTCGCCAACACCTGTTGTTGCTTGTGTTCTTGATAATCGCCATTCTGATTGGGGTGAGATGGAATCTTAGGGTGGTTTTGATTTGTATTTCTTTTATTACTAGAGATTTTGAACATTTTTCCATATGTTTGTTGATTGTTTGTAGGTCTTCTTCTGTGAAGTGTCTGTTCATTTCCTTAGACCATTTGTCGATTGGGTTATTTGTAGTCTTGGTGTTGAGTTTTTTGAGTTCTTTATAGATTCTGGAGATTAGTGCTCTATCTAAAGTATGATTGGCAAAGATTTTCTCCCACTCTGTAGGCTCTTTCTTCACATTGCTTATAGTTTCCTTTGCTGAGAGAAAGCTTTTTAGTTTGAATCTATCCCAGTTGTTGATTCTTGCTTTTATTTCTTGTGCTATGGGAGTCCTGTTGAGGAAGTCTGGTCCTAAGCTGACATGTTGAAGATCTGGACCTACTTTTTCTTCTAAAGATGCAGGGTCTCTGGTCTGATTCCGAGGTCCTTAATCCATTTAGAGTTTAGTTTTGTGCACGGTGAGAGATATGGGTTTATTTTCATTTTGTTGCATATGGATTTCCAATTTTCCCAGTACCATTTATTGAAGAGGCTATCTTTTCTCCATTGCATATTTTTGGCCCCTTTGTCTAGTATGAGGAAATTATATTTATTTGGGTTTGTGTCCGTGTCCTCTATTCTGTACCATTGATGTACCTGTCTATTTTGGTACCAATACCATGCCGTTTTTGTTACTATTGCTTTGTAGTACAGTTTAAGTTCAGGTATTGCAATACCCCCTGCTTCATTTTTCCTGCGAAGGATTGCTTTAGCAATTCTGGGTTTCTTATTCTTCCAGATGAATTTCATGATTGCTTGTTCTACTTTTGTAAGGTACATCGTTGGGATTTTAATTGGAATTGCATTGAATCTGTATAGCACTTTTGGTAGTATGGCCATTTTGACAATATTAATTCTGCCTATCCAGGAACATAGGAGATCTTTCCATCTTCTAAGGTGTTCTTTAATTTCTTTCTTTAGTGTTCTGTAGTTCTCATTGTAGAGGTCTTTCACCTCTTTTGTGAGATTGATTCCCAAGTATTTTATTTTTTTCGAGGCTATTGTGAATGGGGTAGTTTTCCTAACTTCTCTTTCTGAAGATTCATCACTTATGTATAAAAATGCATTGGATTTATGAGCATTGATCTTGTATCCTGCTACTTTACTGAATTCACTTATGAGTTCTAAGAGTTTTCTGGTGGAATTTCCTGGTTCCTCTAAGTATATAATCATATCATCAGCAAATAGGGATAGTTTGAGTTCTTCTTTTCCAATTCATATCCCTTTAATTTCTTTGGTCTGTCTAATTGCTCTGGCTAGAGTTTCAAGGACGATATTGAATAGGAGTGGTGAGAGAGGGCATCCCTGCCTTGTTCCAGATTTTAGGGGGAATGCTTTCAGTTTTTCACCATTAAGAATAATATTAGCCATGGGCTTAGCATAGATGGCCTTTACAATGTTAAGGAACGTTCCCACTATCCCTATTATTTCTAGTGTTTTGAGCATGAAGGGATGCTGTATTTTATCAAATGCTTTTTCTGCATCTATTGAAATAATCATGTGATTCTTGACTTTAAGTCTGTTGATATGGTGAATTACATTTATTGATTTCCTGATGTTGAACCAACCTTGCATCCCTGGGATGAAACCACTTGATCATGATGCACTATCTTTTTAATATGTTTTTGTATGCGATTTGCTAAAATTTTGTTGAGAATTTTTGTGTCGATGTTCATTAAGGATATTGGTCTGCAATTTTCTTTCCTCGATGTGTCTCTGTCTGGTTTAGGTATCAGGGTGATATTGGCTTTATAGAATGAGTTTGGGAGGGTTCCCTCCTCTTCTATTTTATGGAATACTTTGAAAAGTATTGGAATGAGCTCTTCTTTAAAGATTTTGTAGAACTTGGCTGAGAAACCATCAGGTCCTGGACTTTTCTTTGTTGGTAGGTTTTTGATGACTTCTTCTATTTCATTACTTGAAATTGGTCTATTTAAATTGTTTAGTTTAGGCAATTCATAGGTCTCTAGAAACTTGTTGATATCTTCGAAATTTTCTATTTTGTTGGAATATAGATTTTCAAAATAGCTTCTAATTATGTTTTGTATTTCAATCGTGTCTGTTGTGATATTTCCTTGTTCATTCCGAATTTTGGTGATTTGGGTTTTCTCTCATCTTCTCTTTGTTAGTGTGGCTAAAGGTTTATCAATTTTGTTTATTTTTTTGAAGAACCAAGTATTTATTTTGTCAATTTTTTGTATTTTTTCTTTCGTTTCAATTTCATTGATTTCAGCTCTGAGTTTAACTATTTCCTGTCTTCTACTACTTTTGGTGTTGGTCTGTTCTTCTTTTTCTAGGGCTTTGAGCTGTAGTGTTAGGTCGTTTATTTTTTGAGTTTTACTTCTTTTATTAAATGCGCTCCATGAAATAAATCTTCCTCTAAGTACCGCTTTCATAGTGTCCCAGAGATTTTGATATGATGTTTCTTTGTTCTCGTTTACCTCTAAGAATTTTTTAATTTCCTTCCTAATATCTTCTGTTATCCATTCCTCATATAATAGCATATTGTTTAATCTCCAGGTGTTGGAGTAATTTCTGTTTTTTACTCTTTCATTTATTTCTAGCTTCAATCCATTATGATCTGATAAAATACAAGGAAGCATTTGCTCTTTCATTTCATCGTTTGCTTCCCTTATCATGTTGATTATGTACATTCTGAACTCCCTTTCTGACATTTCTTCTGCCATGCTGTCATTGGATTTTATTGATATAACATCAAGATTTGTTTGAGGCATTTTCTTCCCTTGTTTTCTCATGTTGTTCAGGTGTCAGTGGACTGCAGAGATGTTGCAGATTTCCTCTATTGACTTATAATGTCCCTGAAGATTGCTAGTGTATCCCCTCTTATCCTTCTTGTATTTGGTAACATTAGCTTTGTGGCATAATATATGGTCTATTTTAGAGAAGGATCCATGTGTTGCTGAGAAGAAAGTGTATTCACTCTTCGTTGGATGGTATATTCTATAAATGTCTGTTAAGTCTAAATTATTGATTGTGTTATTGAGATCTATGGTTTCTTTGTTCAATTTTTGTTTGGAAGATCCGTCCAGTGGTGAGAGAGGCGTGTTAAAATCACCTAGTATTATTGTATTGTGGTCTATTTGGTTTCTGAGATTGAGAAGGATTTGTTTGACATACATGGGTGAGCCACTGTTTGGGGCATAGATATTTATGATTGTTATGTCTTGCTGATTTATGCTTCCCTTAAGCATTATGAAATATCCTTCTTTATCCCTTCTGATTAACTTTGGCTTGAAGTCCACTTTATCTGAAATAAGGATGGATACCCCAGCTTTTTTGCTGGGTCCATGTGTATGGTAAGTTTTTTCCCATCCTTTCACCTTTAGTCTTTGGGTATCTCTTTCTAAGAGATGAGTCTCTTGCAGGCAACATATTGTTGGATCTTTCTTTTTTATCCAATCTGCCAGTCTATGTCTTTTGATTGATGAATTCAGGCCGTTAATATTCAGGGTTATTATTGAGATATGATTTGTATTCCCGGTCATTTGACTCATTTTATTCATTTATTTGCTTATTTTTGACACGACTTGGTTCCTCTTTATTTCAGAGTTCCTTTAGGATATCTTCTCCCTTTGCTGATTTGCTTCTTTGTTTTTCATCTCTTCTTCATGGAATATTTTGCTGAGAATGTTCTGTAATGCTGGCTTTCTTTTTGTATATTCTTTTAGCTTTTGTTTATCATGGAAGGATTTTATTTTGTCGTCAAATCTGAAGGTAAGTTTTGCTGGGTATAAGATTCTTGGTTGGCATCCATTTTCTTTTAGGGCTTGAAAAATGTTATTCCAGGCCCTTCTAGCTTTTAAGGTCTGGATTGAAAAATCTGCTGATATCCGTATTGGTTTCCCCCTGATGTAATTTGGTTCTTTTCTCTCACAGCCTTTAAGATTCTGTCTTTATTTTGTATGTTAGGTATTTTCATTATAATGTGCCTTGGTGTGGGTCTGTTGTGATTTTGTGTATTTGGAGTCCTATAAGCCTCTTGAACTTGATTTTCCATTTCGTTCTTCAGATTTGGGAAATTTTCTGAAATTATCTCATTGAATAGGTTGTTCATTCCTTTGGTTTCTCTGAGCCTTCCTCAATCCCAATAATTCTCAAATTTGGCCTTTTCATGATATCCCATAGTTCTTGGAGATTCTGTTCATGATTTCTTACCATCTTCTCTGTTTGTTCGACTTTGTTTTCGAGGTTAAATATTTTGTCTTCAATATCTGAGGTTCTGTCTTCCAGGTGTTCTATCCTATTGGTTGTGCTTTCTATGGAGTTCTTAATTTGGTTTATTGTTTCCTTCATTTCAAGGATTTCTGTTTGATTTTTTTTCAATATCTCTAACTCTTTATTGAAATGGTCTTTTGCTTCCTGTATTTGCTCTTTTAACTGTCTATTGGTGCGTTCATTCAATGCCTGCATTTGCTCTTTCATTTCATCGTTTGCTTCCCTTATCATGTTGATTATGTACATTCTGAACTCCCTTTCTGACATTTCTTCTGCCATGCTGTCATTGGATTTTATTGATATAACATCAAGATTTGTTTGAGGCATTTTCTTCCCTTGTTTTCTCTTGTCGTTCAGGTGTCAATGGACTGCAGAGATGTTGCAGATTTCCTCTATTGACTTATAATGTCCCTGAAGATTGCTAGTGTATCCCCTCTTATCCTTCAGTAGCTTGAAGTCTTAGAGGAAGTTGATACTTCGGTGTTTCCCTAGGTAGCTGCCTCTCTAGGGGTGGTGGTCTTCAGGTGGGGTATATTCCCTGCTAGAGGGCAGAGGTGCCTCTACTTGTTGACCAATGGTCATCCAAAGGGGAACTAGACTGCGGGCTGAGGCAATGCCTGTTTGGGCCTGTGTCTCTGGTTTTACCGTCTTTGTGGGAAAACCTCACTTGGCGGGGAAGACCCACCCGGTGGGGAGGTCTCGCTAGTCCGTTCCCCTCCTAGAGGTTCCCCTCAGTCCACAACTACCGCCTGGGCAGGGCAGCCTTCCCAGGCAACGTTTCCAGGGGCCTGGACCTACCTCTTGGGCCTGGGAGCCCTGCCCTTCGCAGACGAGTCTCCTTAGGTGGCCCCTCCTCAGAGAAGCTGCCCGCAGTCCTGGAACTTCGCTCCACCCCTCAGCTGGTCTCTGTGTAGCTCTTTCAAGAAAAGGTGCTTAGATCCCCGGCTCGGACCGTGCTTTGCACCTAATCGCCTGGCTATGCGACCCCTCCTCTGAGCAGTCACTTAGAGCCTCGTACATATGCTCCAAGCCCCAGTGACCCGTCACTCGTCTCTTCCTCCAGGCAGCCACCCGGTGTTCTGTGTGGGCGCTTGGAGACCAAGCCACTCACTGCGCACCTCCACCTCCTCAGGACAGCCCCCTCCCCGTTGTTCAGGCAGTTGCTGAATCCAAATAGCTCGCCGCCCAACTCTTTCTCTGGCAGCCCCCAGAGCCCTGGCAGATTGCTCCAAAAAACCAAAAAACCAAGCGGTGTGCTGCTGGGCCTCCTCTGCAAGGTTCCCCACTTTCCGAGTTCACTGTTCCAGCGGGGGGAGGTGTGTCTTGCTGCCTGGGCAGGGCAGCCTTCCCAAGGGCCCAGACCTACCTCCTGGGCCTGGGAGCCTCACCCTTCGTAGACGAGTCTCCTTAGGTTGTCCCTTCTCAGAGACGCTGCCTGAAGTCCTGGAACCTTCACTTTGCCCCTCAGCTTGTCTCTGTGTAGTTCATTCAAGAAAAGGTGCCTAGGTCCCTGGACCGGACCGTGCTATGCACCTAATCGCCTGGCTATGCGACCCCTCCTCTGAACAGTCACTTGGAGCCTCGTATATATGCTCCAAGCCCCAGTGACCCGTCGCTCGTCTCTTCCTCCAGGCAGCCACCCGGTACTCTGTGTGGGCGCTTGGAGACCAAGCCACTCACTGCGCACCTCCACCTCCTCTGGGCAGCCCCCTCCCCGTTGCTCAGGCGGTTGCTGGATCCAAATAACTCGCCGCCCCACTCTTTCTCTGGCAGCCGCTGGAGCCCTGGCAGATCGCTCCAAAACCAAGCGGTGTGTCGCGCAACCTCCTTTGCAAAGTTCCCTGCTTTCCGAGTTCACTGCTCCAGCGGGGGGAGGTGTGTCTTGCCGCCTGGGCAGGGCAGCCTTCCCAGGCAACGTTCCCAGGGGCCCGGACCTCCCTCCTGGGCCTGGGAGCCTCACCCTTCGCAGACGAGTCTCCTTAGGTTAGAGAAGCTGCCTGCAGTCCTGGAAACTTCAATCCGCCATTTTTTCGCTCCGTTTTTTCGCTCCGCTTCGCTGTCCGTGTTTACTGCTGGGGGGGGGGGGGCGTCTCGCCGAGTCACTCTACTTCACAAAGTTCTCTGTGTTCCGGGGCTACTGCCCCATCCGGGGTGCCTCCCCTATGGGAGAAACTCACCCGGCGGCTTTGAGTTGGTCCCAAGTCACTATCTCCTCTTTTGAATCTTGAGTCCTGGAGCAACATGAAATGCAGCCGCCCTCTAGTCCGCCATCTTGAACCAGCCTAAGTTACTGCTTTCACAGTGTCCCAGAGACTTTGATATGATATGTCTTTGTTCTCGTTTACTTCTAAGAATTTTTTTATTTCCCTCCTGATGTCTTCTGTTATCCATTTATCATATAATAGCATATTACTTAATCTCCAGGTATTGGAGAAGTTTCTGTTTTTTATTCTGTCATTTATTTCTAATTTCAATCCATTATGATCTGATAGAATACAAGGTAGTATCTCTATCTTCTTGTATTTGCTAACAGTAGCTTTGTGGCATAAAATATGGTCTATTTTAGAGAAGGATCCATGTGCTGCTGAGAAGAAAGTGTATTCTTTCTTTGTTGGATGGTATATTCTATATATGTTGGTTAAGTCTAAATTGTTGATTGTGTGATTGAGATCTATGGTTTCTTTATTCAATTTTTGTTTGGAAGATCTATTCAGTGGTGAGAGAGGTGTGTTAAAATCGCCTAGTATTATTGTGTTGTGGTCTATTTGATTTCTGGAATTGGGAAGGATTTGTTTGAAGTACATGGATGAGCCAATGTTCGGGGCATAGATATTTATGATTGTTATGTCATACTGATTTATGCTTCCCTTAAGCAGTATGAAATGTCCTTCTTTATCCCTTCTGACTAGTTTTGGCTTGAAGTCCACATTATCTGAAATGAGGATGGATACTCCAGCTTTTTTTCTGTGTCCATGTGCATTGTATGTTTTTTCCCATTCTTTCACCTTTAGTCTATGGGTATCTCTTTCTATGAGATGAGTCTCTTACAGGCAGCATATTGTTGGATTTTTCTTTTTAATCCAATCTGCAAGTTTATGTCTTTTGATTGATGAGTTCAGGCCATTAACACTCAGGGTTATTATTCAGATATGATTTGTATTCCCAGTCATTTGACTCATTTTTGTTTTTTGACATGATTTGGTTTCTCCTTTATTTGGCTATTCCTTTAGGCTAGTTCCTCCCGTTGCTGATTTGCATCGTTGTTTTTCATCTCTTCCTCATGGAATATTTTGATGAGAATGTTCTGTAATGCCGGCTTTCTTTTTGTAAATTCTTTTGGCTTTTATTTATCATGGAAGGATTTTATTTTGTTGTCAAATCTGAAAGTAAGTTTTGCTGGGTATAAGATTCTTGGTTGGCATCCGTTTTCTTTCAGGGCTTGGTAAATGTTGTTCCAGGCCCTTCTAGCTTTTAGGGTCTGGATTGAAAAATCTGCTGATATTCTTATAGGTTTCCCCCTGAATGTAATTTGATTCTTTTCTCTCGCAGCCTTTAAAATTCTGTCTTTATTTTGTATGTTAGGTATTTTAATAATATGTGCCTTGGTGTGGGTCTGTTGTAATTTTGTATATTTGGAGTCCTATAAGCCTCTTGTAGTTGGTTTTCCATTTCATTCTTCAGATTTGGGAAATTTTCTGATATTATTTCATTGAATAGATTGTTCATTCCTTTGGTTTGTTTCTCTAAGCCTTCCTCAATCCCAATAATTCTTAAATTTGGCCTTTTCATGATATCCCATAATTCTTGTAGATTCTGTTCATGATTTCTTACCATCTTCTCTGTTTGGTCAATTTGGTTTTCAAGATTAAATATTTTGTCTTCAATGTCTGAGGTTCTGTCTTCCAGTGTTCTATCCTATTGGTTATGCTTTCTATGGAGTTTTTAACTTGGTTTATTGTTTCCTTCATTTCAAGGATTTCAGTTTTTTTTTTTTTTTCAGTATCTCTAACTCTTTATTGAAATGATCTTTTGCTTCCCGTATTTGCTCTTTTAACTGTTGATTGGTGCGATCATTTAATGCCTGCTTTGCTCTTTCATCTCTTCCTTCAATGCCTGCATTTGCTCTTTCATCTAGTTTGCTCCCCTGATTGTTTTAATTATGTACATTCTGAACTCCCTTTCTGACATTTCTTCTGCTATGCTGTCATTGGGTTTTATTGATATAGTATCTAGGTTTGTTTGGGACATTTTCTTCCCTTGTTTTCTCATATTGGTCAGATATCAGTGGGACTCTGAGATATTGCAGATTTCCTTTATTGGCTTGGAGTGTCCCTGTAGATTTCCAGTATATCACCTCCCAGCCTTCAGTAGCCTGGAGTATTGGAGGAACTTGATAATGCAGTGCTTCCGAAGAAAGCTGCCCCTAGCCCACTACTGGGTCCAGGGCTGGGGGCTGGTGTGTGGAAATCCTCTCACTGGGCGGTCCTGCTCCTAGAAGCTGGCTGTGGACCGGGCCTGCCGCCAGAGGGAGCTGGGCTGCTTGGGGAAGTCTCTCGCTGCCCTGCCCTGCTCAGAGAAGCTGCCCACTGTCCGGGCCTGCTACCCAGGCCAAGCTTCACCTGGTGGGAGAGACTCACCCGCTGCTCTATGTTGGTCCAAGTCTCTCAATACCTCCCCTTCTTGATTCCTGAATTCCGGAGTGGCGGGAGATGCAGTCATCCTCTAGTCTGCCATCTTGGATCTCAAGACTTTTGTTTTTAAGTACTTATATTAAATTGCAAAGATCCACAGATCTTTGAAATTGAAAATTGAAAAGATTCAATTTTCCACTTGAAAATGCGTAGTAGCTAGAACCTCATCTCATGGGGGGCAGGAAATGGGACGGGGAGCTGCTGATCGGAGGATACAAAGAAGCACAGGCAGGGTGAGCGGGTGGAAAGCCTGAAGCCCAGGCAGCGCATAGCAGGCAACAGGGTGCTGTGTTCAGGATGCTTTTCTACGAGAGTAGATCATAGCCGTGCCTGTCCCAGGGAAGGGTACGTCCGCGAGGAGAGGGAGGAGTTCATTTGTTACACATATCAGATCAGATCCTATACCTTCAATATAATCAATACAATTTATTTTTAATATTCAGTAGAAATATGAAGGGAGGGTTTGGGTTAGAAGAGAACCATCCCAAGGCAAAAAGAACCCTGTTCAGGGAAGCGGGACAGAGGGGAGCTGAGCAGCAGGCTGTGTGGCCAAGGCTCATGCTGAGAGGAACACAGGTTCCTGAGTGGTGCGCTTAGGAGCACATCTGATTACAGGGTCAGTAGCTCCTGAGTGTAGTTTTATCCCTTCGCTGGGTTTTAATGTGTTAAAGGATAACAGCAAGCAAAAGATCTGGATTCCTATTCTGAGCCTACCACTTAACATTAATGAAATCTTTAGTAAAACATTTATGTCTTGAGAATCTTAATTCTCTTGGTCCCTGAAACTGTGCGTGTCGCGCCCCATCTGCCTGCGCGGGGAGCTTAGCCGGCGTGTCTCTCTGGCTTCGTTTTGATTTCAAGACCTGTGAGTTTATAGTTCCCAGTCAGGCTAAGTCTGAAAATGTCAGGCACGTCCAAATAGCGGATGCTTTTGAAACACGTTTTGGATCCATCAGACCAAGTCAGTAGTTCACAACGCCCGGGATACAGGCAGGTTTAGGGCTGGAGCAGCTGAAGTTGCAGTGATTGCATGTCACACTTTGTTTTTTTTTTCAATTTTTATTAAAAATCCACCTGTTCCAGTGATATTTTCCAAACTGCCAATAATTTGGGATTTTTGTTAAAAATATGTGTTAGCTCGAGACTAAAGTCTACGCAGAACCATCAAGTAAGTTATAATTATCTAATGGACTTGAAATATGGCCTGAATATCATTTTTCTAGAAACAAATGCCAATTATTTCATGATTAGCTCTCCCATTCTCTCCTTCCTCTCTGGGCCTCCTCCTCTTCCTCCCCCCTCCTCCCCCTCTTCCTCCCCCTCCCCCTCCCCTCTCCCCCCATGCGTTTCTCCATCCCAGCCTCACATCAGAAGCACAGGAGAACAGGAAAGTTGCCGTTAGGACAGTGTTGCCCAGGGACTGTCCTGTGGCATATTGGTTTGTCGTGCTCATAAACAAATCTAACAATTCGAGGAGGGGCTTCCTCCCATCCTGAGAGAGTTCTGCTTTCCCCTGGGCAGCCCCAAACCCAGTGCATGGAGCAGCTTTGCCCTTGAGGTGCAGCACAGGTGGATGAAATTGGCCAACAATCTGAGGACACTTGAGGAACTACAGTGTCCCCTTTAAAAAGACCCAGGGGCCCTGGGCCCAAGTACCATGTGCCCTTCTAGACCTGTGACTTCTGCACATGGAACATGCAAGCCACTTGGAGGTCCTGGCATGAAGGGTGACCTGTCAGCCCATTGCTGCCACGGTGTCTGAGTGAAGCTGAGGACAGATTCATGCCCCAGCTCCAGGGTGAGCAGTGACGGGCGTACTGAGATGTCACCATGCTTTCTAATCGACAGATCCGACAGTGAGGAGCCGTCCATGGGCTTCTCCCTCAATGTGCAAAGCAGTTATTTCATGCTCTTTGTCCTCTCTCACCGTGGCCATCCCACTGAACTGATCTAACATCAGGGAAGGACAAAGGAGGAGTAAGGGGCCCAGGCAGGTTTCCTCCACTGGGATTCGCTGGCTGTCCCGAGACTTTGCCTAAAGTACCCCTGAACGCAACCCCCATCCTTCCCGCTCCGCCAGCACTCTGTCTTCACGATACTGTGCCCCCAAACCTCCCCTCTGCAAATGCAGCCTCACCACTCTAGGCCACAGGGGTGAGCTCCCAACTGCCTCCTCCCAGGCGATTATGCACGGAATCCGGGGTACCTGAATCTTAGCAGACCTGTGAGTGCCACCATGAGCAGGTGGACTTCGAAGGCTGCAGAAGTCCTCGTAACCATGTCCTGGTGAGCTCCCCAACTCAGGAGCTCAGCCTGCACAAGGGCAAGCGCACAAGAAGTGGAGCACGCCCAAGGAGTCCGCCTCCCTGCCCACCTCGCAGCCTCTGTCCTCGCAGACTTGCCAGGGCTGGCTGTCCCCGAGGAGCATGAGCATGCTGTGCCTGTCCACCACTCACCCAGGGCATTCACACGCAGGGAATCCCTCTGTCCTTGGGGCACTCACACCTCTTCAGAGGTCATGGTGCATCTCCCACCCCACCCCGGAACCCACACAGCATTGCTGGGGGCCCGCCCTGCCTGTCCTCCTGAGTCACTGGCCACCAACCAGACCCAGTCCTCTGAGTTTCCCTCTGTTTGGTCCTCAGCCTTTCCTGAGTGTCCTGGACCATCTTCTGTGACTCACCATCTTCTCTGTGCATCTCTGGTTGACAAAAAGCCAAGCCTGATCACGAGGGTACTTTGGAGTTTGCTCCTGTCTCAGCCCGTGCCCTACTGTGATGTGTATGAATCTCCTGCACGGATCTCCTAGACATCACAGGGACCTGACTCTAAGCCCCAGATCCCACTGCTAGCGCTACCTAGTCACCTCCAAGCTGACACATCAGGAAAGGGAAGGAGGCTTCCCAGATTTGACTGAAATTCATGTTTCCCTGACGAGTAAGCCCTGAATTCCTGCATTGTCACATAGGCTGTGTGTGTGTGTGTGTGTGTGTGTGTGTGTGTGTGTGTGCGCGTGCACGCGTGTGTGTAAAATTCGCCATTTTACAAAGGATGTTGGGACCCAGTGATGCAGGACCCTGGGTAGAAGTGTGGGCGTAGCCCTGCCAGCTGCACAGCACACAGACTAATGGGGCGGCACTGCCTGGCAGCAAGGCCAAGCTGACAGCCAGCGCCTGTCTGTGTGGACTCACTGTGGCTGCTCTGTTGTTCCCAGAGGCTCGCTGCCCTGTGCCCCCTGGGCTGCTGTGCACTGTTACAGCAAGAGACATCGGCCACAAGGGGCGCCCTCCTGTTGAGGCTGTCTCCCAGCTGACTCGGGAACACGGGACTTCTCTTTCCCTCTGGTGGAGGAGTAGTCCGCTCTGGAGACCCCAAGAAATGGAACTCTGCTTTCAAGAAGCAGTGGGGACTGGCCAAAGGTGCCTAGAGACACAGGGAGGAGGGCAGATATGAATCTTAAGCACAAATGCAGCGCCCTGAGTTCAGTGCCTCTGTGCCTATGACCAGCGTCTCCGGAACATGCTTCCTCTCTCCTGCAAGCTCTGGGCCGTGCCACCCTCTTGTTTGCCATGTCCTTACCCACTGATAACTTTCTGTTCATCAATGGTGCTTGGGTCTCTTGCAGAGGCCAGGGTCTACGGTACTAAGGTTTGCTACCCCAACGTCATGTTTGACTCGGCAGTGCCAAAATAAATACACATCTTAGTGCCTCTTGCTTAACAGATATTCGACTGTTAATCAAATAGCAATCTCTGTCCTATGCATAGTTGTGGTTCAAGTGAGCAGGAAGCTCTTTGCCATTTCATTCAGGTATAGCCTGGCTCAAGTGCACAGGTTACATGTATAGTCCCAGGACGTCTACACCGGCCTTGTGACCTCCAGCCTGAAACTGAGGTGTACAGTTGTGCCACCTCAGAGGCTCCTTCATACTTTGGTTGGATGGGTGGCATTGGCTCAATGTTATATATGAAATGCTTTCAGAATGTTGAATTCAGCAGTAATTCATCCTTACTTTATTCCTTTGTAATTTTTCTTTGTAAAAATATGTAGGAACATTCCATTACATACTGGTATTTAGTTATTTAATCTACTCTTGTTGGGCACTTGGGTTGTATCTAGTTTTTATTTTGAATACAGCATCTCTGCATGTTCTCATGCATATCTTTTTTTGGACATAGTACTTGCTCTCTTGGATATGTGCCCAGAGAGGAATTTCTGGGTCATTCAGTAGTTATGTGTTTAATTCAGTAGATGAAGCCAAACCACATTCCAAATTTCAAATTTAAGCTACCAGCAGCCATGGAGGAGGGGTCTAGTTGTTCCATATCCATACATTCAGTCTGTATCTGGCAGTATCTCTATCATAACTATTTATCCATTTCTACTTTTTATTACCATCTTTTTAAATAATTGCACAATAATTGGTGGAGTAATGATACTATGTTTATCTGAATAGTCTACTTTTATACTAGAAGGACAGTTGATTAAGACTAGGAATGAAAGCAGTAACATAAATTACATGTTATTTGTGGGTTTTAAAAGTAATTAAATTATGTAGTAGGGTGACATGATTCTTGTTTCTAAAGACTTTTTTTGGTAACATCCATATACATCACTGTTATAAACACAGCTTCTAATGAATAAGGACATATGTTCATTAAAAGTATTAAATATTTATGTTCCTAAGCTGTGAGTTGTAAATTTTGCTGATAGGAAGAGCATAAATGATGTTACTCTTTTAATACCACAGTTTTTGATCAACTGGCCATTTTTAAATCCAGATAAGGACTGGTCCCTCCTCATTCTGCCCCAGGTGGCATCAGACCTGTGTGTGACCCACTGTTGGAAGCTGTGCTGTGCCATCTCCAGGGGCCTTCCAGGACCTGGTGTTTGATGATCCGGGTTTAGTTCTGGACTCCTCTAGCACAGAGGCCTGTGCTGGACCTCGCTCACCTTTCCTCTCTGCAAAATGGAGGTGATTCTCGCATTTACCTTTAGGGGGATCGCTGGGTGAAGTTAGGTTAGCTGTCACAGAACGCATGTCGCAGTGCTTGTGTGCAGTGCTCAATAAGACATTAGCTCTAGCTTTCACCCTCACCTCAGGCTCTCTCACACACCCAGGATCCCCACCTGGGGACTTCCGAGCTCACACATCCAGGGCAGGGAGCGTGAGGAAGGGCTGACTTAGGAATGGAGTCGGTCTGCACACCACCTTTGAGGAGAGAGGGTGCTGACGCCGGCGCCTCAGTCCTCTCCCGGCACCCTGCTCCGCTGTCAGCAGCTGTGAGCTGTGTCCACACTTGCTGGCATGGTCTTCAAGAGGGGTGGGCCTCATCTTTTCTCCAAAGAATAAAAGGGAGAGCCCCCAGGAGTACACAAGGTGGGGTCCTGCCCTTCCCCCCCAGGCCCCTCACATAGGCTAAGAAAACCCTTGGAGCTGAGCTGAGCTGAGCAGCTGGGCTGGTGGCCTCCAGGGTGAAAGCACTTTGCCAATTAAGAAAACAAGCAAGCTACAAACCCTGCTTTAAGTGAATATGAAAGCACACTGATGGTCATGCCCACTTGTGCCTGGCCTCAACTTTGCACATCCCTAGGGACATTTCATGCTAACCTCTATGTGAGCCCAACTGTCACCAAGATCAGTAAGTCTGGGCAGGGAGGTTGCTCAAGTCATTTATATTTCATTCCTACCCTATTCCTCAGCCTGGGGTACTGAAGGATTATGATCACCGTAGTGAGTCTACTTCACCACCGACTTGGTCTAAGGGTTTGCACCAAGCAGGATCAAGCCCTGTCTTGAGAGGACTAGATGCTCAGGCAACTCTGGGGAATCTCAGCACCTGGGGCTAGTTGAGGACAATCCTGGGATTTCTCAACTCAAATGAAGGGTTAGCCCATGAGCTAATGTGGCCATTCTATTCAATTCAGAATGTTCTCTCTCCTCACTACCTACACACATGGAAGGTCAAATCAAACCCAGGCCAGACTGATGGGCTGCCATTGAGTATTCTGTCTATGGAAGAGGAATTGCATCTCATTAAGAAGCTCAATCCTGTCAGACAGATTTGTTGACCACCTGGAAAGCTGTGGGGCCCAGGCTAATGCAGACCTTGAGCTACAGCAGCCCACCTGTTGATCCTTAACTCTGCTTGAATGGCTGAATCTGAATTGGCCAGAGAACCTCTTTGTTCCTCCCTGCCAGACACTGGGTGTTGAGTTCAACTCCAGCGTAAGGAGTGAGATGCCACAGAGGGGCCTGAGCCACACAGCACAGGCACCCTGCTGTCACCTTCCTGCCAAGGGTGCTCCTGAGATCACAGACACATATTTTGTTCACTCATAAGAGACACAACGGACTTTTAAAATGAACATGTGCTGTCTGTAGTGATCACAAAAATCATCCTTCAAACGCTTTAAACTTGCACTTTTCCAGTGGGACAATGTGTTTTCCTTCCTTATTTTCTTCTGAAAAACATCTTTATTTTGTAACTAAATGTATTGGGAATCCAAAAACTGAAAAAAAAAATCATTTAAGAGAGTTCCCCTTTCAACCCAGTGTGCTGTGTTTCGTTGCTGTCCATCTGGGTCAGGAGCCCTGGGCCACCCAGGCCTGGGGCCACCTGTCTCACCCTGGGTATTGGCACCATGCTGGCTTCCTGCAAGAAGAGGAGGTGTGGAGGAAGTGGCCTGGTGTCCCTGGGTCTATGACCTTTTCCATAAGTTCCATCAAAACCATGCGCCAAAATTACAGCATGCCTGCTGCCTAGGTCAGGTGGGAGCCATAGTCTCCTGAGGAGTGGGGCCCCTGCTGCGACCCTGTCATTGCAGAAGCAGCTCTTTCCCTCCACTGAGGGGCTCCACCTTCCTCCCTGCCCTGCGGGTAACTGAAGTCCTCCACAAGAGGAGAGTGGCCCCAACACATATTCCATTATCTGTACTTTTAAATAAAGCATCTAAATGAAGTGAAGGGTAAAATCATTGTAATACTCAGTGTTGAATACTTAGAAAGCTAAGAAGCCCCCTGCCAGCCTGCCGTCCTGTTCCCAACCTGAGCTTTGGTCTTCCCGCACCATGGATCCCTTTCATCAGGGTTGGGATCAGGCCTATTATTGCTGTTCTAGAGGGATGCGTTTGTTTCAGTTTATTTAGCTTAATGTTGTTCATGAACACGTCCCACTTTTTCACAATACCTTTGTGGAGATCAATTGAATATCGGCTGCTTATCAAAATCAAAGTGTTCCTCTGAGGCAGAGTGGAACAGCAAAGAGAAGTAAACGGAACTCACCTTCCTGTCTTCTCAGGCTACACTAGTTCTTTCTAGCCTTCTGGGTATGTGGTTGGGATTATTCCTTTCGCAGAATTTATCTGTTGCTTTCTGTTCACTTGACAGTTTCATTAAATTAATCTATCACATGATGCCAGCTATTTAATTAATTGTCTTTAGTGTGGGATATTTATTATTCCTTTGTGCTGCTGTTGCTGTAATTAAGATAACAATGAACATCCTTGTTCATATGGCTCTACTGGCATTTCTTATCATTTTCTTAGCATATGTTCCTACACGTGAAAATATTGTTTCAAATGATGTCAATATTGCAAAACTTTATACTAAATAACCAAGTTGTTTCTGAGGAAGGTTTTATCACTGTAAACTCAAAAAAAATGTGTAGGGGGAATCTTTTTTTGCCCTAATTTTTATAATCGTATTGCTTTGCAATTTTAATGAGATTGGCATTTTAAATATGCCTTCTAAATGTTGATGTGCCTTCCATTCAACCACATGCATTTACACAGGAAGTTTCAGCAACAACTTTCTTTTTAAGGTGACTTGCATTTGCTAGAGACATATACACCAGCTATTATCCTGGAATTTCATTTTTATCGATTCTAATTGTAGCCACCATCTAGGTGGACAAATTTTGCCAATCTTATTTTTACACACGAGAAACTACAGCTCTGAAAATTCAAGTAACTTGCCAAAAATTATCCGGAAAGCATTTGAACCAGGATTCCTACCCAAGGCTGAATAACTGTAAAGCCTGAGAAACTTCATTACTGTGTCCCATTAGGAGAATTGATGGGTCTCATTAGGGAACATGGAAGTGTGCACACAGACATACACACACATGTCCCACACACATGCACAATAAGAACACACAACCAAAACAAAATAACTGCCCTGAATCCTGGCACCGTGGCTGATGCGACGTGAGCTTCATTCCTGACATCTCCTGGTGCTCATTAGGAGGATGGCAAGTGAGAGATGGATGTGCAGGTAGAGCCACAGGTCTCATCATGAATGACACTCCTTTTAAATAATGTCTCCCGCCAACAGAAACTAATTTGTGTGATTTATCTTGCAAAAGACTTCCAGAGTTGCTAAAGTGTTTGAAAGATCACATTTGTATTCTTGTACCTTTGGTAGCTTCTCTTGTTAACATTTAACTCTCTAAGCTGCTGTGAGTTCCCTGGAGCACATTATGTGCTACCTTGTTATTTTTCCTTTCAGATAGTAGAACGAATCAGGCATTGTTACCCAACATACATATATGACTACATTGTGTACAACCAGAAGAATGCGAAGTTATACTCCGTTTATGTACAATGTGTCCAGGTGCATGCTGCTGTCATGTATGACTAATTAGGACGAATCTTAACAAAGGGGAGAAAACTAACTTACTGCCTCTCACTGCCTTCCATACTTTGGCAAGGAAGTTAGGGCGAGGGACTTTAAAATGCTCTCCTTAGTACCTGTGAATCTCATTTTTCCACAGTATACAACAAACAATCTAATAGAAAAGCATAGGATCATCACTCTATATCTTCAAGGGAAGAAAAAGCTCATTTAAGTGATGCATTGCAGACGTTAAAGTATTATGGTTATTTACCGTTTTTTGTTAAAAACAAAATACAGGGGCAAAAACAAGAGTTGGTTGCCAGTTTGGTTCTGCAGTTGGAAAAGACAACTGGAGAGGAAATTAGGAAAATTCAGCCACAGCACAAATAGTGGGGCTGGAAGCTGTAAGAACTCTGATGTAATGAAATAGCCACTCCCCAGCTCAGGCCAAGACAGGGTGGCCCTGACCCTGTGGCCAATGTGCAGGAGAGGTGGTGGGGGCCCTATGGGGGGCGGATGTCCTGGAGGTCTGGCTCCTTTTGCAGGAAGCAACCTCAGGCTCCTGCCCCTGTTGTAGCACACATGCCCTCTTAGGGTCACAGTGTTCGCAGCCTGTCACTCACGCAGGTTTGTCTTTGTCCTTTCCTCCCCTACCATGTGGGCTCAAGTCTGAAACAGCTGGCCAGGCTGTTGTGAATTCTAAGAATAACAGTTTACCCTGAACAACAAGATTAATTTTTTAAAAACTGTCCTTCAGAGTTTCCCTGTCTTTCCTCTTGTATGATTTCCTCTTTGAAGATCACGTTAGTTTTGAAGTGGCCGAATTTGATCTACCCAGGAGCCTGATGCTCTGTGCCTTGTATAATGGAGCTATTCTCGACTGTCTGCTGTGGAGGCTGAAGAGACAGGACAGCAGGGAGAGCCTCCAGAGAGAGGCTCCTACTCCTCAAGGAAAGCAAGTCAGGCCTCCAGAGACCAACATGGGGCTGGTGCAGAGAAGCAAATATCACACCACCCAGGCACTGCCTTTGAAAATCGGGAAGCTGTGTGTGTTTATGAGCGTGTCTGTGTTGGCGTCAGATCTCAGCGGACACTCTCTTTTGGTAATTTCAGACTCCTCAGATGCTAAGTAACTATTTTGCCTATTTTTAGCCCACGTGGGCCCCGACATGGTGTGTTTGGAGTCTTCGGACCTGAAGTAGCAGCGAGCAGAGGGTCAAGGAGGAGTGTTAAGGATGCCCATTTATTCTGGTGTCTTCTTTTCTTCCAGCTTGCAGACCCTGGATATTGGAATCCTGGACATCTTTGGTTTTGAAGAATTTCAGAAGAATGAGTTTGAACAAGTAAGTAGGCTTTCCTTTGAGCTCTTGTGAACTTTAATAGATTTTCAGGTGTTTGTTTCTTCATTCAGAAGATATTATTAAGTGAAATGTGAAATCAATTAAAAAGTGCTTCAGACTTGGTTTTAAAATTAATGTATTTGGTTTGTCCACATTTTTTTTTTTCATTTTATATGGTCTGGTAAACAACTGGCATATCTGAACACTAAAAAGAGTCACTTGTTTTCGAAGACAATGTGAGATGAGGATCTGAGCTGTGCTTATGGAAATCAGTTCCATCCAGGTTAGGGAGAGAGAGAAAGTGAGTGTCAAATCAGAACAGAGGGCCAAGTGTCAGGGTGGAGATCCCCCGTCATCGCCCCGGCTATTCTTGGAAGTTTCATCTCCACACCACACTCATGCACAGGACTCTTGGAAACTCAGAAAAACTAGTTAGAGAAACACTGATTATTTTCAATCCAACCACAATTTAGGGCATTTTGAAAAGCACTGAATTTCTTAGGCATTTTAATAATGCTACATGAATAGATTTATCAAATTAAGGAGATCTAAAAATTAGACATTAAAGAAGCGTGTAGAAATACATTATTGCCTTAACAAGTGGAGAAGGAGATAGACCTGTGCAAAGTTGCAGGTGGTGGAAAGATAGAAACCTCTGTTGCATGTTATTAAGGGAGAATTACAACTGCCCGCATTTGGAGAGAAATTTTAATTTGTTACTGCTTTATTATTGAGTTCTATGTCATCTGAAATCTGTCTGGGTCTGTATTCCTTAAAGTATACATGTGGTGATCAATGACACTGAACGAGGATTTGAATAGAGTGCATTTAACACCCAGTTCTGTGGCTTTCACTCGCAGAGATGTCTGGGCCAAGATGAAGACTGTGCAGTAAACGCTGGTTTCCTCATTGTACAATGGGGTCATCACAGACTTACAGTCGTAGGCTGAGCACAATGGAGCTTCTGATGCTCCCCCGTCACATAGTACGTTTTAGAAATGTTGGGTAGCTCCATTGTGATTGTACATGGGAAGGCTTAAAACTGTTAAGGTTATTTCCAGAGAAGCTGCGCATCATCTTGCATGTAGACCCCACATCTCATGCTGTCTCACCTGATCCAGGGAGTCAAGCATGGACCTCCTTCTCGACAACACTTGACAAGAGTTCAGTTTGAAATGAAACCATGGGCTTCTTCTCTTTCATGTTTTTGCATGTGTGAGAAAAAGGAAAGCTTCATATTTTAACTTGTTTATTGCTTACTGTAAGAAAACTAGTGGCCAGCATTAGAAAGAAGGCAGTTAAGTGTGGCCAGGAGATGACAGTGCACACAGGCCACAGGCCCCATGACCAGCTTGAGCGAGGCGGTCCTGTGGGTGGCAATTCCTCACGTTTCATGTTAGGAAATACACAAGTTCTCATGTGTGGAGTGATTAACTAGCTTGTCCACCTCCTGGTAAGGGACATGAAGGAATCACAGATGGAACAATGCTATGTGATGTCCTCTGCTGGGGGCCTGGCCTTGCGGCCACTCCTCCACAGCAGACTCGACCATCCACTGAGTCTGTGCAGACAGCTCACATGTGCACAAGGCTCATGTTGCCTTCTAATTAAATGCACTTATTATTCTGCAATTGCATAAGCCCATTATTCTTTCTGTCTGCTAAATATTTTAATGATGGAATTCAGAATATATCCACCGTCTGAGAATAATGTTTTTCTGAATGTAAAGAAGAAATCCCTGTTAAATGCTAGTTTTAGGCAATTGGGAATAAATGTCAGGATCAAGTCTTAGACTGTAATTTGAAAATAATAAATATTTGTTTTAAAGTATCATTATCTTAGCAGTTTTGCATTGCCGTTGTGCACAGTAGCAAGTAGGAGTCATTTAGAAGGGTAAAATCATTTTCATAGTGATGAATGCACGTGTTGTCTTATGCTGTCTCAGCAGTTCCTAACTTCTCCTGTGAGCTTTGTTCATAAAGGTCATCAGTTTGTGTAGTACATTCTAGATTCCCTTGCTGCTCAGAGAAGGTGGGCTTTCTCGTTCTTCATTCCACTGCAGACTTGCAACAGAATGCTTAGCGGATCATTGCTGTGTTCAAACTCAAACCTAGACAGACGTTGGAGCTCTTCTAAGTATTTATTTTATCTGTTTTGAGCTTATTGACTGATCTGTCAGCTGCTCATGAGAATGTCAACTCCTGTGGGGTTGGAATTGTGTCTGGTTCAGGATTTTTGTATATAATTGAAGTTTAACAAATATGCTTTCAGTTGAAATTTAAAGAATTGACTCATAAGAAAGAAGCCCTCCTAGTAGATTTGCTGGAGGCTCTCCTTGCTCCAGAGTCAACCTATGTGTGTGTTGAAAATTGTTCTTCCTTTGGAAGACTGACAGATATTTAGAAGAGGGACATCCTTGAGAAGATGTTAGGAAGTGCCCCAAAAGGTCAGCATCTCCAACCTCAGTGTCCTCCACAAGATGAAAAGGTTGCTCGTGGGTCTCTGAAGCAGGGATTTGTGTCAGCTTGTAGAAGTTCTATCTCCACGTTCTCTTCGTCTTGCTTGATCTGTGCTGTGCGGCTATAGCAACATGCCTTAGATTGATAATTTGTGAGCAATAGAAGTTCACTGCCCAAGTTCTGGAGACTGGGTAGTCCAAGATCAGGGTGCTGTTCAGTGTCTGACGAGGGCTCTGTCTTCATCGCTTTGTATCTGCAGATTGTGGGAGGACAAGCAAAGCTCTCTGTGGGGACCCTGGTTCCACTCAGGGAAGCAGAGCCGTGTAGCCCACCTGTCCTCCTAGAGGCCCCACCTCTTCATACCTTCACACCAGGGTTACGATTCATGTGGACTTATGGGAGTGACTGTGGCTAAATCATGACAGGAATTTAATGAACCCTGTCTCTCCAGAACTATGTCTTGTATTATAATGAAAAAGAGCTTTATAGTTGATATCAGTTGGCAGGAGAAAGGTATGCTAGCGTCCTACAGTACTATTGGTCACTCTGACTCATTAAAGGGTATTGTGGCCTCACTCTGTTATGGAATAACCAGGTCCCATAAGCTCTCACTCCCTTTATTAGCACCTCCAGCTCTGCAGAAGCCTCCTCAAGCCTCGGAGGACTGGATCTGAAGTCCAGTATGGAACAGGGCGGATCCCAGTGCACAAGGTGGCAAGGGACAAACAAGACAGGGCCCAGGCTGGCACATCGCACTGCCCAGGGTGCCGCAGAGGGAGGGCAGTGTGAGGCCTAACGAGTGGAGAGGGAGTGAGGGATTTTACTCACAGACACTGTGATTTACAGAATGGACCCCAGAGAATGAAGGAGACCATCACTACAACCCGTGAACTGGGCAAAGAAGCAAGCTGAAAATCCTTGTGTATTCAAAAGCATATTTGAAATATTGTTAGTAGACGTGATAGAAAAGAAGAAAATGTATATAATCGTTCAAACTAAGTAAATAATATAAGTGAGGGGAACTTTAAATGTTCCTGCAAGTCCAAATAGACTTAACAATTGCAAAGACATTCTATGTAACAGACAGAAAGGCTCAAAAGGACCACAATGCTACTCCCCGCAAAGAGAACGCACACTAGAGGAGGCAGTGCCACCACAAATTGTGAGCTTGCAATCACAACAAGCTCCTGTTCTGTCTTCTGATGAGTATTGGATCTGGACAATGAGTCTGTGGTTGCCAACTTTGTGCAAAGAGGAGAGTAGGTATGAGGCACCTCCCAAGGAAGGTTAATACCAAGGGAGGGAAGGGGAAGACGAGGGGAAGGGAACTGAATCTGATGAACCTGTGTGATGTCGCCACTAATTACCAAGAACCAAAGACAGAGCAACACGATAAAATAAACCACAGAAATAAAATGTGGGAAACGTACAGAACGCACTGCCTTATTCCTTCACTACATAAAATACAGAGGGAAATGGAAGGGAGGGACCTGCAGATCAGACACCCCCTAGAGACACAGGTGAGTTCATGTGTGAGACTGGTAGCCCTGATTTATGAAACCAAGTGTAAAACATAATGATTGAATTAAGGGACTGCGCAATAGAAGTCTGATGTAATTTTACAATTGCTGTTGATTATATATGTGTGATAAAGGTATTATACATGTGTGTTAAGTTTCATATCTCACAGAATTAGACACAGTGTTTGCCGATTTCATGATGCAACGTCTGCAGACTGATTCAGACGAGTGTCCTTTGGGGCAGTAGGGAAATGGATGGGTCAGAGTTGGCCCTGAGTTGGGAATTGCTGGCAGTTGCTGAGATTCACTGATGAATGAAGCCTGGGGCTTCATCACAGTATCACTTTCACTGCTTGGATGCAAGTATTGTTTTAATAAAGGCTGGGACTTGTCCTCTGGCCACATTATGACAGAGACATCATGCTGCAGATCTACACCTTAGTGCAATGCAGGGAACACAAAGGGCCCCGAGTTCAGGTATTCCCCTAACACCCCCACCGAACAAATCTGTGAACTTGCACCCAGTGAACCTCTTCAAGTTACAAACCTAGGGAAGTCACTGTCAACGACCTGCAGAAAGGACCAAGAGGACAGGGGTAGAGAATGCCTTATCCAAAGGGAAGCTATCAGTTGCAAAGGTGACACTGTGGTGCAGATCTACCTTCGAGCCAGCGGCCACCTAGCCAGACTGCAGGGCACTCCCAGGACTGGAAACCTCTCTCTGCTTATAGAGGTTTTCTAAAGAAGGGAGGTTGACTAGGGAGTCCCAATGCAGTTAAGCCACATGTTCAAAGTGTTAGGGAAAATCTAGATATTTTGGCTTATAAAATTTTGAGAAATGAAGGTATATAATTTGCCAATCACAATCTCAAAAATCTAAAATTTTTCTTCATCAAATCACCAAACTAGAAGTGAGAGAAAGATAAATCAACTTAAAGATAAATTAACTACTCTTCATTGAAGTCTGGCCATCCACTCCTGACAGCTGGGAACACGGAGGGTGCCGCAGTCTCTGCTCCCTAGAGGGCCAGCGGTCCCCAGGAGCCTGCTTTCTGGCTCCTTTGCATCAGAGTGACCTGCGGTTCATTCACTCAGCAAATGCTTACTGTGTAAGTGGCAGGTTCCAGGCCCTGTCCTTGCACAGGCTTCCTGCAGACTTTGCCACGCGTTGGCATGCGTTGGCACGCGTTGGCACTGTATGGATGTTAGAAGAGCCCACCTGTTACTCTGTAACAGATCGTGCGTTCCCACTTCTGAACCCGTCTCTCTCTTTTTCAGACTTGTCCATTTCCCAGTGTTCCCCTTTTTAGGGCTGGGTAATGACTTAGCGGAGACGTTAGTGGCACAGATGACATGTATGATGGGCACTAATGCTGGGTCAGGAATTGAGCAGGGCAGAGGGACAGGCCACTTCTGGTCCACAGGGCCTGAGGCCTCAGCAGGACAACTTGAATGCCCACTGCGTCTTTCGTCACAAACCTGGGGTGACACCGCGGCCTGTGCCTGTGCTCCCCGTTTCCTGGCCCTGTCCAGGTGAGTCTCTGTGCACAGGCTTCGGCAGAAGCTCATTTCCCTCAGTCTGTTGGCTGATCCCACAGCGGGCCCCCAAAGAGAAGCCACACGGCGCTGTATCCCCGTGGGCAGCTCTGCTTCAGAAGCTGTCAAGTGGGAAGTCCTCTGTAGGTTGCCAGGTCCAGCAGGGAGCAGATCCCAGTCTTGGTGGGGAGCTCTCTTCTACTGGGCCTCCTGGGGGCCGGCTGAGCGTGGGGAAGGCCTGTGTTTGAGTCCAAGCGTGCCTGATCTATCACAGCGTACCCTCTGATAGCTATTAAGCATCGACATTGATCTGCTTGCCTATTAACTGATAAACAAACAGTAAAATCTTGTCCTTGTTATTCTAAATCGTTTCACATAGTTTCCCAAACCAGGCACCTGTTAATTGTCCACCTCTACCTTATAGCACTTTCTGTTTGAGTGTCTTCTTCACATGACATTGAATTTTCCAAAATCCATTCAGGACCTCTCCTGGCTGCTAATAACACATTTGAATAAAATCTTGGAAGAGGAAGTTTATTTATTTTTACTGCCTAGCACAACCCTCATATAATGCCACTCAGATTTCTATGGAAGAATAAGTAATAATAAAATACCTGGCTGATATTTTTGAAGTGACTCTTAGAATAATTTTGGATTCTGTGTTCATAAATAATGTGGTTTTAAGTCATCTTCTCCTGGCAGTTTTTGAGGAACTGAAACAGTGAGGGGATAATAAGAGCTTTGAGCACACACACTGCGTTTTATGACATTTTCTCACAATATCTATACGCCAAATTGTAGAGCTGAAGATACTGAAGTTCAGGTGATTTAGGTGACTCACAGATGTTCACACTGAACTGGGATCCAACTCAGGTCTGGTATCTTGGGTTAAGTCCAATGCCAAAGGTTCTTTGAAAGCATGATGTAAATTTTAATTATTAGAATATGTTTTCTAAGCTTGAACAGCTTCCTGATCATGAATGTGTGTGTGTGTGTGTGTGTGTGTGTGTATTTCTCTTAGGACAAACATTTTTTATTCTATTAAATGTAAAGACCATAATTTGTTAGTAAATTTAATGTTCCCTTAATCATCTTTTCCTAAGGGGGTTTGTAGCAAATCCACTTAACATAAACAGGTTAGGAAAAGTATACCTTCTTCCCTGTCTAGTGCCAGGATGTTAAAAGGGAAGACTATGAAATAGAAGGACGAGCACATTTGAAAACTGTGTTACTCACTTCAAATGGGTGGGTGAAGCTCCTACCGGTGAGTCTCTCAGGGCAAGCTCAGGCTGACTACCGTGGCTGTCCTGGTAACTGCCCCAGGTACACATAGAAAATGCTTTCACATCGTTTTCTGCCAGCGCTTGACAATGGTCAGTTTCTTGGGCTTCTGCTCTGAGCCACTTTATCTTCCCTCTGCACTCTAACTCGGCAGCAGCCTCTCAGGGTGTAGACAGATAGCCCCAGAGCCTGGATGGGCCCAGTGGGAATCTAGAGACCACGGGGCGCCCAGCCCAGAGTTCCAGGAGTGCCCTCGGCTGGCTGGCTGGTGGCGGCTCTCAGCAGCGCCTTTCATTCTGGGTATGAGGATGACTTGAGAAAGGACCGTTGTTTCAGGGAAATTATGTATTAATCATTGTTTTCAGGCCTACATAAATTTATTTGAAAAAACAAGGCATGTTGATTAAGCTGATGGTTTATTGCCCAAAACACTTTTCTTTGAAAAATGACAAGGACATTGATATAGTGACTGAAACTTTAAATAACAGTATTTTCACCAAAAATCATATTTCCAACTCTTGGGCATGACCTCTATTTAAACAGAGGGATATATTTTATGTGTGAGGTATCCTACAAGATATCCAAAATATTTTTTCCTGTAATTTATATTTTTCGATCCTGCATATAATTTATTATTCAGAATTTGGCAATAAATTCAGGTGAATATTTTGGTTTTGGCTGGCTCCTTTTGAAAACCAATCCGTCAAACCCTGAAGGCTGTGGCTTGGGTGCTGGCATCTGTCTTGCTCAGCTCTGTTGGTGGCGACAGAATCTCCGAGGCTGGATAACTTACAAAGAACAGACGTTTATGTCACGTGGCTCTGAAGGCCGAGATGCTCACAGTCAGGTGCTGCCTGGTTTGCTGCCTGGTGAGGGTCCTCCCCCACTTCCAAGAAGGCAGCTTGGACACTACACCCCCACAGGGAAGGCGCCCTGCTTGGGCGAGGGAGAAGAGGGCGACGGGACTGGCCCTTGTGTAAGGAAGCCACTCCTGAGGCCAGGGACTCCCATCTGTAATGAGGTTGGGTCTATTCCTGGACAGAGCCCCTGTGAACCCAGGACCCTTAAAGGCCCCACTCCCCAGCACCTCCACACTGGGAATCAAGTTTCCAACACTTGAACTTTGGGGAACACATTCAAACCACAGTGGTGTTGTCGCCAAAGTTCCTGTTGGAACTGGCTCCCCAGCGCCGCAGTAGTAAGAGGCATGGCCTTTGGGTTGAGCCATCAGGTGCAACCCTATCAATGGGATTAGCAAGCCTCGCATTAAGGTGCTGGAGGTTGCAGGGTTCCTTTACTCCCTTCCAGAAAACGCTGCGGGCACCACCTGAGAAGCAGCAGGCAGCCCTTTCCAGACGCCAATCTGTCAGAGATTGTGGAATTCCCAGCCTCTCAGGAGAAATAGATTTCTGTTGTTTTTATAAATTACCCAATCTGTGATGTTTTGTTATAACACTCCAAACAGACTAAGGCACAAGCGTAGCAATTATTCATGTAAAAGGAGAATAGAGCCACAAATTACACCTATCACAACGTTGGATTTGTTTTGTGAATTTATGTTGCTCTAAGGGAATTACTGGAAGAAATGTAAAGATTTGCTTAATCTGTATTAAAAATGTCTTTATATATGTGAAGTAATTGCCCTTTAAGTTTGCTTAAATCTCTTATAACTGCAAGGATTTTAAAACATCAAAGGGAACCAGGGAAGGAAAGGACGTTTGGTTCCTTTAAGAAATGGAAATTGAGCAAGACGGAGGGGAGTAGCCTGGTGATAGACACAGAACCAGTGCACAAGCTGACATGGAGGCCGGGTCCCGGGGCACGGCATAGCAGGGCCTGGGCTCAGCTCCTGTTGTCCCAGTGGGTCCTGATGTGGGAGTCGGTGGGGGAGCAGCCCCACCGCACAGCCTCATACTGCAGAGTCTTGTTTTCAGGTAAGGTCATACTGGGGACAGAGGAGAGAGACCTCTGCAACAAGAGGAGATTAAAAAATACTTAAAACCAAGACCAACAAGAGAGACAAGGCCCTTCACCAACCACTCATGCCTGCCATCTATAGGCAGCATTCTGGCAACAGGATAACTGGTTAGTTGAGAAAGCAAATGTAACAGTCTGGTGGGCCCAGGGCATTCTTTATAGTGTATGTGACTCATTAAAGGTCCTGAGAAGTCCTGTACAGAGGCTGATTTACTTAGCTTAACTCTGTGTTTCTCCAGGAGGGTTCTGTGTGTTCAGTGTGTTTTAAACAATAGCTCTTGACAACTTGTACCACGAGAGCTCTGCTGAACAATGTTGGAAACGTGGAATGCCTGAAATCTAACATCCTTTCTCTCTCTCTCTCTCTCTCTCCCGCTCTCTCACACACACACGCACACACACACAACACACATGCACATTAATATCAGACACGATTTCCACATATATCAAGATTAACTGATGAGCAGATTGGTTAATGGACGGTGGTATTCTCTGTTCCATCGTTTAGCTCAGTGTGTTCAATCATGTCTACATCGTAGAGCCACCTGAAAAGCTTTTAAAAGATATCAATGCCTGGGCCTCACTCCAATTTAATGGATTTGGGGTCAGGCCCAGACATGAGCCTTTTTAAAAAAGCTCCCCAGTTAGTCCCAGGGTGCAGCTAGGACTGTGGATCCCGTCTAATGCCTGTGGCTCTACCTTCAACCGGCGTCAGCTTTAATTAATCTCCCACTTTAATTCTGCGATGTCTATGTCACGCTCTATTGTATTTTTGCTTCGGATATATTTCACTGAGTAATAAAAATAAAGGGAGAACAGTTGGTGAAAATTTACTCAAGAAATTAAGTTCGTCATTGATACAAGTGACGGGCCATCTGGATGCACAGGGAGCTTCTGCTACTGAAGAGAGTTTTCAAGGGGCGCGTGCTTTTTATTATTAAACCTGTTAGCAATGGTGCTTCATGTAAAAGGCACACACTTTAATTAGACAAGGGTGCAGACCAATTAAGGAGCTCCTTGACAATGGTTATCCCTCGTGAATGCTTACCTTTCATCCACACTCAGGGCTACTCTGAGGAGCACCTGGCCGTCCAGTGCACCCCTTGCCCAGTGCTGATGGGGAGAACTCAGAAGCAAAAATAGTGGTTGTTTTGCTTTGAAGTTGGGGACCTGCTCAGTCACTGCTGCAGATTTGTGCTTCTAGGCACACAGGCTGAGGTGCTGGCAAACCCCTCCTCTGATTGTGGCACGTTCCCATGAGGGCTCACTCCCACGTGGACGGCAGTGAAAGCAAACCAGGCCCTTGTGAGTTCTGGCCACCACTTTGGTGAGCATTTGGTTGGTGAAATGCCTTTTTCCAGCTTTCCAGCAGGTATCTGTCTTGAAGTGCTGGTTCGTTACTAACCTTAGACACATTTGCTGGCAGCTTTGAAGTACATGTCCCAAATAGGACTTCTTTGTTTAACTTTAAGTGCTCGACCAACTTGGACCCTGGAAACGTAACCCTGTGGTGAAACATGTCCGTGTGCACTTACCTCCCAAGGGGCCCGAGAACCCCTGCTCTGAGTCTTGTGTTCCCAGAGCGAGCTTCACTGTTCTCCAGCCACAGACACCAGAGCAGGCACAGGCCCGCAGGTGACGCTGGAAAGGGAGCCACAGGCCACACGTCGGCCACCAGGACACCCAATTTACACAGCAGGCTGGGATTTTTCCTGTGGGGTTTTATCAAATTACATTAAGGTCTTGCTTTTCTTCAGGATATGAAGAACACAATATACAATAAAACATTCGGGTATATTGTAAAATTTGCCCCATGCCACAGAATTGAACTGCCACTTGGCACTGCAACTGAAAACATCATAGGTCCAGGACAGTGTCTGTAGTTTTTGTGAATCGTGTTGACAGAGAATCAAGCTTTCCAAAGGTATCCTTCACCAGGGTGGACCCTGGGTCAGACCCTGGGATGGACAGTAGCACCTGTCACCTACTACCAGGGCCCAGCACTTGTTCCCAGATGAGCCCGTTTCCTAAGACGCCTTATACCCAGCGCCCGGCACAGCGCGGCTGCAGCCAGTGCAGAGGGTAGACTTGAATTTTCTTAAAAGATTCCGTATGCTTTTTGATCTCAGAAAACTTGAGGCATTGCAATTGTTTGGCTCATATCAAAGAGAATAATTGCCAATGTTTGCATTCCAAAGGAGAAATTATTTATTTTTCATACATTTCTGATAAATATGTCACACCAAATTTTTAAAACACTTAATATCCCTTAGCAATAAAATTACTTCTGGATAAAAAAAAAAAATTTAAGTTTTTAAATTAAGGTAATGTACCACTATGTCACATTTGAAGCAGAGTGAAATAATTTTGATCTTCAACAATAATTTTCATAAATTTTTATTTTCATTTATCATTGTAGTTATTTCATTTATAATTATTCTCATATTTAGCTGAGAGATACTATCGTGGATAGTGTCTATATGATTTTATAGACTTATGTTTTGTCTTTCTAAAATCACTACTAGAGACTTATATACCATAAGATAAATATGGAAACTGCTCAAAAAAATCTGAATCTGTTTGGTATCATTTTGTTCTGATGGAGTTATACAAGGGAATTACTGTACTAAATTGTATCAGTTGTAAGAAAGAAAAGATTTTTTCCTGGAACACTGAATCCCTTCCTTTGCCAGCTAGGATGAAGAATCCACTGGTCTGTGTCCATATGCAGAGGTCTCTACCTTCACAAGGCAGGTAAAGGTTCAGGTCCTATTCACTGGACCAGACTTTGCCTCAATCATGTGTTCTCATCTGAAATGGCTGTTTTTACTTAAGAAAATCGATCAGCCACATTGTGAGTTTACCTAAGAAACATTTAGCTTTAATAACATAAAGAACTTCCAACTGTGGGTATATCCCATGAATACTATTTTTCAAAGAGAAGAGAGGGAAGTGCTAGTTAATCACTGACCAAATAAGGTAGAAAATTCTAGAAGTCCCAGTGACTGCGGATGAAGCGTGGGGGGAGAGGACAGTGTAAGGAGGGTTTTCAAGTTTAAAGAAACCCTCCCGAATCCCTCAGATTTTAAATTGACTTACAGGACAGCAGCAACATGGTATGCTTCTTAGATCTTATGCTGTAGTAGATTGCATTAGGGGAAGTCATTCCGTCTACAGAAATTCACTGAATGCTCAGTTTGCAGAAACTGTCTTACACCATGAAGTCAGAGATGCAAGAAAAGCAATCAGTAAGAGCAGTAATACTGGAGCAGAGTAGAATGGTTGGATTGTGTGGGTGTCAATAAGGGCATTTAGATCTTCTTTTAACATAGCTACATTAATTAAAATTGTATCTAGTACATTTCTACTACACTATCATTCTCTACCTGTTATCTTAATGATGACAAAAGTCCTCCCTGTCCATTCATCATTAACAACTTTCCTCCATCAGTCCTAAGAACTGCCCAGCTCTGCTTCAGGCAGGATTCCCCAAGCCTGCATTTATCACCCCATGTCTGAAGATGTAGCTGCCGTCTGCACCCCGACATTGAATTTTGGCCCTGGCAAGAAGTAGAATAGAGTTGTACAGCCCAGACCCTCGACAGACTCTCTCTCTTTTGACCGGCACTCTGCCCTTCGATATGTTTGTTCCCTGGGGAGTTTTCCTCTGAGACTGTTTCATGCGCTAGGATCCCATGACCTCCCCTCCTCTTGAATACTGGACCTGTGAGACACTGCCCCCTCTCCAGATGTGTGTGTGTCTCTCAGTCACTAGTAGCCATGCCCCACAGCAGGTCCAGACCCCTGGATGGAGAATTAAACCCCCCTGGGATCTGTCGCGTGGCAGGGGGACTTGTCTGACTAACTGGTGACCGGGACATGAGGATTGCTAACGGACAGGCTAGTGAAAAGATGTTCTCCCACCAGGGCAGAATGTCCAGAAGGGAATTCTGGCTTGCAGGTGGTGTGATAACACCAGATCTGGGGGAGACTTGGGGTACATGGAGAAGAGGAACCCATGGAGGCCTTTCTGAGGAAACTCTGGTGACATAAATTCCGGTCTTGTGTTCTCTACAGAAGCTTTGGCATTTTCTTCATATGAACACAGGAGTTTTCGTGTCAAATACAATCCTAGATATTGTTCCTTTCTGACTTCCTTTAGAATGTCTTATCAGCAGTTTTCATCTTTACAAACCACTCATCTTTAATTATTTATAGTGAGTTATTGCACACTGGATATTTCTGCCTGGTCTTTGGACTTTATCTAGTGTGACACAGTGACTCAGGAAGCAGGTGGAGGAGGATGAGGGTCTGTGAGACCCAGTGAGCCCCCTAGGAGTGACTGTAGACAGCAGGGAGAGAGCCCAAGGCTGCGTCTTGTAGTGTTTCACAGGAGAAGGCAGGAAGGAGGCCAAGAAGCCACCAAAGAGAAGGAGGCCAAGAGCAGGTGCAGTCCGGGAGACCACCTGCAGGTGCTTGAAAGAACCAGGAGCCAGCTCTGTCACAGGTTGCTAGGTGTCAAGCAAAGTGGATACTGAGACGCCGTCACTGAATTTTAAAATGCACACATCGCTAATGACTTCCAAAAAGGAATTTGGTGGATCTGTAGGGACAGAGGATTTATTAGAGTAGTTTCAAGAGAAATGGAGGGTACAAGAATTGGAAATATAAGTAGAGACATACCTTTTGTGATTTTACCTAGAATCTTACCTACAAGAGAGGTAAGATTTCATTTTGGTTAGAATTCAGTTTATTTTCAACTTTTAAAAATTAAAGTTAAAGAACATTTTATTCTTTTAAGAAATTTAAGACTCTCAAGACATTTGCTTCCCATGGGAATGTTCTGAGCAGGGAAGAGTGGACAGTTGGCGGAGGATTCCGACAGTGAAGTCCAGAGGGCTGTGAGCTCTGAAGGAACCTGGTTCACCCTCGCCCATCACCAGCATGCACCAGAAGTGAGGCACCCGGGATACGTGCCCCTGTCCCTGGCCTCTCACCCCAGACCTGCCTGTGTCTTCCTTTGTTGGCGAGAGCCCAGAGACATCTTCCTTTTGGACTATTTCTTAAATGCTCATGTATGTCTGAGAGTCCACCTTTCCAAGTTGATGCTGTAATTATACTCCTTGCTTTTTAAACCTACTCCCTTTAATTGAGCGGTCAGGCAGAAGTAAGCCAGATGATACCTGCTGGAACCGGGCTTCTCAGCAAGGCTGCAGGTTTCGTCTCTATGCACTAATTGGTTGGAATTTTCCCCGAGTCCATTTTTCACCAGGCTGAAACTGTGTCATTGAACAAGTGGGCTGCGGGCCGTGTTATCTGTGTATTGTTCTCTTCTTCCCACAATAGCTTTGTGTCAACATGACCAATGAGAAGATGCACCACTACATCAATGAAGTGCTTTTCCTACAAGAGCAGACAGAATGTGTACAAGAGGGGGTTACCATGGAAACGGCATATTCTCCTGGTAACCAGGCTGGAGTTTTGGATTTCTTTTTCCAGGTATTCATATAATATAATTAGATACTTAACAGGATACAGGCATCTAAATGTACTGGAGGCAGATTTTCCTTCAGAAGGCCTTGGTTTTGAGCTCTCTTTACTTATGAGATTCTGCAATGTATTTATAATCTTTCGAAATCTATTGAGGAGCACAGGGTGTCTTTTTCTGAAGGGCCATTTGAAAGAACACTGATTCATTGGAAGGACAGGAAATATCAGAACATTTTGATATAAAAATGTTCAACATTTTTTACTTCCATGACTCAAGCTCTCAGCAATAAAGGGACAGCATACAATATCAGTGTTTTACAACATAATGTCTACAAGTAATGGCATAAGGAAACAAATTCAACATAATTTCAAAATTTATCTCCCCAGTTTTTAAAGTTTAAATTTGGAACGATCGGCAGGGAGGGTGTATATGCCCGTGTTGAGACTCCATTAAAATACAGAGTCGGAGGGCATCGCAGGTGTGTGTCCTCGTCCTTATGTGCCTACTTACAGGGACCGTGTGGCCACTGGGTCCCTCTGTCCCGTCAGTACAGACGTGTCAGAGGAGCAGCAGTTTCTTTCCTACAGAAGATGTGACATGGACAGGGGCACAGGACCTCCCAGACACCTGAATGCCTCCCAGCTCTTTGCCGAGCAGACTTTCATTTCCTCCCTTTGCTCATCGAAGGTCCAGTCCCCATTACTTTATCCCATGCCCTTTCCTAGTTCTGCCGCATACTCGCTCCTGCTGCCAAACTGTGAGGGCCTGCTTCCCTCGGCCATGCCGGGTAGGCAGGGGACGGCCCTGAGCAGAAGCAGAAGTGCATTCAGAGTAGGACTGATTTCTGTTCTGAGTGTCTGTAAGAGTGACAGGTAGAATGAGCGTTGACGATCAATGACAGAAGGGAAACCTCCCTCCCTTCCTGCTTTCAGAAGCCGTCGGGCTTGCTCTCCTTGTTGGATGAAGAAAGCCAAGCGATTTGGTCCACGGAACCGAACCTTCCCAAAAGGCTGCAGAGTCTCCTAGAATCATCGAACACAAATGCAGTGTACTCCCCCATGAAGGATGGGAATGGCAACGTGGCCCCCAAAGGCCAGGGCGCGGCCTTCACCGTCATGCACTATGCGGGAAGGGTAAGTAGACCACCGGGGCTGGCTACGGCCCCGGGACCGGAGGCCGGGCCAGGGCTGTGGGGTCCTGCTGCGCCCAGCTGCATTGCTTGGTCAGAGGAAGCCGGGCGGTGCTACTTTCCAAGCTATGCGCTTTCCGTCTGGTGAGGAGTAACTTCTTCAGAACAGTGTAGGCGCTGCATGATGGTCTGACCACGTCATTTCATGCTTAAGGGGCCTGGGCTTAAGGAAGAGCTCTGTTGTGAACTTGGGATGTTCTCACAAAAGCTCTGGGCCTCTCAGCCTGCTCACCTGAACGTGCTTCCTAGTGTCGAGGTGTTTGCCTCGGAGCCTGCTACCTACGAAAGCCAGCCGCCCTCCACTCCTGGCCCTCCAGCCAGGCTCCTCACCACCCTCCAGGACCCTTGGACCTGGATTAGTGTCTCTGTCTCCCCCTCTCTAGACTAGCATCAGGATGCTCCTGGCCAATGGCATCTTCTCCCCAAGTCATGGCTCTCTCTGTGTGACCTCTGCTGAGGTCATTTGTCTTGTCCACTCCCAATTGTCCTGTACCCCACCTTCCACTCAAGCTTGAGACGCCCTCCTTGCCTTCCCAATGAGATCAGATTTTATCCATCTTTACCTACTTAAACCCAAGCTGGTTGATGCTCCATCCAGTTCCCATCTGCATCTCCATCCAGCTCTCCCTGCTTTAGGTTGTAACCATCTGCCCACAACTGGCACCTCCACTTAGTACCACCTGGATGCTGCAGGGTGGACTCCCTAGTCACCCTACACTGTACCTCAGTCACATCCCCCAGTGTTCACGGAGACTGCTGTTCACCAAACAAGGAGCATGAGAGGGCCCAAAATATTCCTTGCATCAGATAAGGGAAAGCAAATTAACAACACAAAAATGCTGATATGATTATGATCTTTTTAAAATTATATATTCCCATGGAGAAGGAAGCTATTATTTGGCCCAAAAATGTAATGTTTTCTAGAGGAGTTGTGTTTCGACCCAGGCCCACCAGTGTGGGTCGAACTCACTAATTACCTAAGGAGGGGCATTTCGTGAGACACAAAATTGTGAAGGTGTATGCCATGCATATTGCTTAGGACTCTGGCACTGGACAGAACCCACTGTAGCCATTTGTCTTATATTCTTCACTATAGCTATTTAAGCAGAAAATAACTCAGCACAAGAAAACGTTGGGAGACTCTAAGGTGAACTTTCAGGAGTGCCCCTGGGCCAGCACAATGGCACTGGCCTGTAATCCCAGAGACTTGGGAGGCTGAGGTAGGAGGATCACAATTTCAAAGCCAGCCTCAGCAACTTAGCAAGGCTCTAAGTAACTTAGAGAGACCCTGTCTCTAAATAAAATATATAAAGGGCTGGGGATGTGTTGCTCAGTGGTTAAGCACCTCTAGGGTTCACTTCCCAGTACCAAAAAAAACCCAAACAAACTAACAAAAAATAAGCAGGAGTACCTCTAAACCACATCCCAGAACTGAGGCACTAAGGTATGCGCCTCCAGCCAAAGCAAAATTCTGCTGCCACTTCTGACTCTCTGGTTCAGCTGTCACCAACCCACTTGAAATGCCTGTACCCTGGTACCCAGCATTGAAGAAGCCAGTGACTAGCCTGTGGCTCCCCAGTGCCAGAGAAAGGAGGAGCCCCTGCACATCAGGCCAGAGTGTGGCCTCTACCCTTTCTGCCTTCTGCAGCTGGGCGATGGAGCCCAGTGGCTGAAACTGAGGAGCGGTCACTCGCTGCACAGAGGGGCCTGAGAAGGCAGCTCTCCTTCCAAATGGGCAGTGCAGGAGGGGAGGGGGAGCGGGGGCTCCACCCCCACATCCACCACGCTGCACGCTTCGGAAGGGGCGGCATTCGATCTTAGGCCTTCAGAACCTGAGGTTGTCATGAAATCCTGATGGGATGCTGGGATAAGAGGTTGTTTCTAGGAACATGTCTTCATGCTTGGAAATGTGTGTCTTGATTTTGTCCAGGAATAGCATGGAAAAGGGAGAGAAAAATATTTAAAAAGAGAAATACCTTGGCTAGAGAAGCAGAGACTAGCAAGCTCACCTGGTGGTGGGCAGTGAGGCCAGAGGTGCCCTCTCTGAGAGCCCTTGTAGGTCCCTTGCAGGGGTCCGTGGTGTGGAGAGGAAGTTGGTGGAAGACCTTATATCTGCATCCCTGGAGAGCTAGTAACATCTTCTTCTGTTTCAGAGATTTTGGCTTTTCAAGTTCTTGAAAAAGACAGTAATCTTTTAATCTCATATTCAGATTTTTAATCTATACTTTCTATGTGTTAAACATTTATTGAGTTTGTAGAAATTATGTAAATATTCATAAAAATGTATAATGATTTCAGGAAAATTCTTTTCCTAAAAGTTTCATGGGACCTGGGGTAAGTGGGTATGTTCTTGACCTACCTCATAAGTCTGTACTGTGCATTGGACGTGAACTAGATATTCAGGGACTGCTAAATGTGTGAAAACACAGTTTGAAATCAGAGCTGTTTTATTATCCTATGTTCAGTTTCAAAAATTACTCAGTAAAATTTTAATTCCAATTGTTTTTAGAAGAATTGGGGAGAAACTATCATTTAATAGTTTAAATTAATAGAATTATTTCAGCAAGTCCTGATAGAAATGAAGTAGGATAGCGACAACCACTTGATTTGTTGGTACTGAGCCAAAGCTGTCCCAGAATCACGAATTTTCCTTTAAATCACCTTTATCTTTAAGTAAGTTTTCCATAGTTGAGGCCAAATTTGTGGTGTTATAAAAATCCTTCATTTTGGTGAGATGTACTAATAAGTCTCAGTCAAGAGACTCCCTAGGGACTCATTCACAGGTTACCGTATAGATTGCATGTAATTTGTGGCAGGGCGTCAAGCCATATGCCATTTGAGTGATTGAACAGCCACATACTTCTCAATATTGAGATTTTGCATTTTAAAAAAAAACCCAGCAGCTTGTTCTGCATCTCTTGTAAATCAAGAGATGTAGTAAGAGTTAGTTGACTTAAAAATCAACTCGCAGTATCTATTTTAGATAGTAGGTGAAACATTCCTGAATAATCTGACAATAAAGTCAGCCCTCCAGGTGACTCTCTGGTCTCCCGTGCTCCTGAGTTTGTTTCTAGCCTCTTGTTTGGCCAGATGGGTGGGCTGGGACCGGGCCCTGGCCACCACCGGCTCCTCCCGGAAGCTTCTCCTGGCCTACTTGGTGAATATGAACTGTACCTCCTCGGAAGACCTTTGCTACTGTGTGTGCTGCTGTGACAGCCAGCCTTCACCTGGGTGCACCCACCTGTCCCAGCTCCACCAAGGAGGTCCTGCCAAGCTTCCGAGGCTCCTTTGAGCAGAGGCTCAGAGGCCCTTTTAGAAATGTTTAAGCAACGTTATTTGAATTACAGCTGAAGATCTTTCCTAAATACATTTGAATTTTTCATTACTCATAGGAGCATGGTGTATTTTCCAATCTCCATTACAGAAATATTTTAAAGTAAATGGGAAGAGGCTGTGCATGAAATATTAACAAGGTCTCATTAATGAGCATGGATTTGAATTAAAGAGGGCTTGTGGGGCTTGGGGGTTTGTTTGCTTGGATGGTTGGATGGATGATTATTTGTGTTAGCAAGTTTTAAATCATATATGGGATTACCTGTTTTAAGGGTAACTCTTAAGCTGCTGATTTAAATGACAGATAAGCATTAAATCCAAAAGTGTGTCTAATATTATTGGCTATTAAAATTAAGACTGTTGAAGGTAAGAATTATAGCTTGAAAAAGACATTGTCTCATTGGAGAGCTGAATTTCCATTAAGGTGATTCTAAACTCACTCCAATAGGAAATTATATTTTCAAGTTCCTAAATTTTGATGTGAACAAGTGAATAGATGAGGAGGCAGCAAAGTGACCTGAAATAATAATAAAAATTGAACTAATGAAAATGTGGATCAAAATGAATAGTTGTACAATACATGCACTTGCATATATGACCCTTGCTTGTTGGCTACTCACACATCTTTATCTGGAAGTTATTATAATTTATTTTAGGATGAAGCCATTCCCTTCGGGTCTCAGATAAATGTCCCACTGTGATTGGCCTGGACGGAGGGGGGAGTTACAGATATCAAGTTATCACTGTTCTTCTAACTTAAGATGATGGGTCTGTATTTCAGGTCCATTTCTCCCCGACAGTTTTGTGTTGTAAAGGGTTGGTCGGATGGTGCCTCCCCCCAAAGATATCCAGGTCCTCGTCCATGGAGTCTGTACATGTGACCTCGTTTGGAGAGGATGTCTCTGTACATGTGATTAAGGATTGAAAGAGGTCACCCTAGATTATGTGGAAGGCTGGACACCCAGTGGGATGTATCCAGAGGGGAGACCGAGAGAGATGCCACCTGGTGGCTGCAGGCAGATGGGAGAACTCTACCTCAAGCAGGGGGCACCTGGAGCCCCAAGCAGGAGGAGCCGGAAGGATCCTCCTCTGGGCCTCCAGGACCGCAGGGCTCCAGAACCAGGAGAGAATGCATTTCTCTCATTTTGAATCACCCACTTTGTGGTTATTTGTCACGGTGGCCTTAGTAAACAAATGAAGTATTCGATTGATTCATTCAACGTTATAGAAGTGAGTGATTTTTACCTTGTGACATTGTAGAATTTCTTTTATTTCATTTGATTCATTTTGAGTGACTCCTGCACATATTCATCTATTTTTGTTCCTGTGGATTTACTCACCTGGAAGTCCCATTGCCCAATCTTTCCAAATCTTGTCCATCTTCCCAAGGATCAAGTTCTTCCTAATCTAGATTTCATTGATTTCTCCCTGACCTCATCGATAATGATGCCTGATACAAGTGTGGCATTTTACAATTTAAAAAGTGCTTCTGAAACGTTTTTTATCTTATCCTTGTATATAAACGTCTCCAAATGAGTTTTCCTTAAAGAAACTTTGGTGTCTTCAGTGACACCCTGTAGACTGAACAGCTACATGTTGTCTCCTTGCTGCCGTAACAGTGGCCCCTTGCTGAGTGGTTCACAGTGCTGGAGATAAAGTCCAGACCCCAGTGTCAGCTGTGTTGTTCCTTCTGGGGACTCTGAGGGACAGTCTGCAGTCCTTTCCTGACTTGGGCATTCCTTTGCTCGCAGACCCCACCCAAGGTGTGCCCCATCACATGGCCTGCCCCTGTGTGTCCTCTTGTAAGAAGTTAGGGCCCATCCTAACCCAAAGTGCTCTCCTGAGGATTTAACTAACTACAGCAGCAAAGACCCTTTTGCCAAAATAGGCCATGTTCTGTGGTTCTGGATGGACATGAGCTTGGGGACATTATTCATTCCAAGATAGGCCAGTAGGTGACAGCACCCTAGCTTGTCCCTCACGTACCCCGTGTTCTTCCCTCTAACAACATATGGGCAACGTTCTTGAAGTTTCACTGTCTTACTCACAGAATGTGTGGTATAGCGAAGAGAAGAGGTTCCCCAAGCCCCAGGCCCCCAGCTGAGTTCGGGTTTCAGCTCCACTGTTGTGTGACTGAGAAGCACAGGACCTCTGTTGCTGCATCCATGAAATTTACAATTAAAGAAAAGAAGATTACGAATCTCCTATCCTTATTCCGAAGGTTCGGGCTGAGCTAGCAATAAGTGCAGGGTGATTACTTTTAAACATTGCTTCAAACAAGCCAGCCACCTCCAGCCAGTAGTTGGAAGTTCTCAGGGCAGGAATGGCAGCACTCAGCAAGAACTGGAACCCGTCAGTCAACCCGAGACCAGGAGACGTGTGAGGATCCTCTAATCAACTGTCACGTTGTCTGGTGAATGCTGGTGTGCCAGTGACCGACTCAGATCAAGTAGGTGGCAGGATATCCTTGATTTGTTCAGAAAATCAATTGATTCTTGTCAATGTGCCCGCGTTACAACACGCAGTGTCTTTTAGATCACATTGGAAGTCTCTGCTCTTGCATATCCCAATGTTACCAGTGTCACTTCCACCGACGGCAGGACAGATGTCACACTCCAGTTCCACTGTGGTGTTCTCCCCTTTGCCTGTCACATTGAGAGAGTTCTGTGAGAGCCAAGGGCAGAAAATTCAGATGCGGCTCTCTGGGGACTGTAGTCCTGGGCTAGAGGGGACAGAGATGGACACCTTTTTAATCTATGTTAATGTGTCATTCTGGTTTTCATTAGATAATATGTGTTGCTTTTTTGGTGAGTAACTCTACCTAGGTCAAAAACAATTTTGTTAAAGTTATGTCCTTCATCATTTAGTTTTGGGACTGATATTTTAATTGAGCAGATAGGTTATGAAATTTTACTGCACATTTAAAAATCCTTTCAATGTCATTTCCCATAAGAAAATTAAAACCTCCTCCACAATTTTATATACATATTCTGCTTTGTAAAAATTCAAGCCTCTTGCTACAGTGCGCTCGCAGATGTGTCTTCTGTGGGTGGACTTCAGCTTTGCTCCTCCTTGGAATTCCTTCTCCACCCCGCTAAGTCATACCCTTCAGGTAAGATTTGTTTCCTGGACAGGATTGTTCACACCACTCCTTTTCAGAGGCCTTTGTGGGGATCCAATTCCTGATGGAAATGATGCAGGACAAGAACGTTACTGATTTGGAACCTGTCGACAAAGCGCCTGGATTCTTTTCCTTTTCCCGAGAAGGATGTGCCCGCCTTTGGAGGAGCTGATCTTCATCTTCATCTCCACACTTGGTGCACAAGGTTCCAGGTGACATAAGGCATAAGGTTGACCTCTGTGCCCTTCAACACATTAACAGAGAGTGCCGGGAACATCTTGGCCCCTCAGTTTCCCGATTCCCCTGGTGTTGGTTACACCGTTTATAGCTGACTTCCACCCCCTGGAGATTTGTGGGAGACACAATGTACCCAAGTAGACTCTGAAAGTAAACCTCTAAATCAAAAGACAAGGCCGACAGACCAATCAATGGGGCAGCTTCCATTTATTTTTCTTTTCTCCAGGCAGAATCCCCAGACAGAACAATCAAATCTGTCTGGTCTCAGCCAAACTGATACTATTAAAGGTTACTTGACAAAGATATTTTGACCTGCACAGAAGGGACTTAATTTACATCTGCAGCTGTTCACCTCTCGGCAGACGTTCTGAAAAATACAACTCACTCTGCAGGGCTCCTTGTGCTCTATTACTGATGGTGCTTTGACCTTTGGCAGCTTGTCTGGGGACCAGGATCAGCATTTCCTTTCTGCTGGGGCAGGAAGGAGAATAGGGATCTCAGAGAGAATCCCACCATCCCACAGAGCTGGAGCACAGCCTGACCACCATCAGGGCTGACAGAAGCTTTCAACGTGGAGTTTTAGACTTCCTATACAATTGGCGTTTTGTTGTGGGTTGACTGGTATTTATTTCCTTAAAAGGAATGAATGAAGCACATTCATGGACTTCAGCTGTGCCAAGTTCAAGGTAATGACCAAATTCCTAAGTGTCCAGATAGGGACTGTCTCCCACCTCACTGTGTGCTCCTGGTCTTCACCTCCTTTGTTAATCGGTATTTATCAACAGTAGGTGTCCAGAAGGAAATGTGCACCACCCCTGGACAGACTCCCTTTGTTTATGAGCCTCTGTTTGTCAGTGCGGCAGTGTATGCAGCTAATTCACCACTGGGTAAGCCTCGGGCGGGAAGCGGAAGCCAGGCATGAAAAATACTTGGGCACGTTGTGTTTGCTGAAAATGATCATTTATTTATTTTGCTGAAACCAATCTTCACATATATTCTGAAGTGCTATATTGAATTCACGAGTATATTTCAAAAAGTTTGCATTTTTATCATCTGTTAATCCTAACCACTTCTTTTCTAAGGATTATGTTTTGCGGCATGTAAATAACATGGTGCAGGAAGGGATTATAAATATGAGGGATGTGTGAATTTACTTCTGTTCCATAAATATTGATGATCTCAGGGTGGGAAGCAGATGGACCCCCTAGTTCAGCGTGGTAGGCAAGGCGCTACCAGCTCTCCAGCTCCTCGTGGGCTGCAGACCTGTAAACTACCCGCCTCTCCTGTTGCTCTCTCACAGACTCTGTCTTCTCACTTCAGAGAGGTACACAAGTAAAGGCAACCCTCATACCCACCCACCTTTCAACTCCTAGCATGACAGGAACCCCTGTTGCAGGCTGAGTGTCCCTTAGCTGAAATGCCTGGGATCACATCTCAGAATTTGGGGGAATAGGGAAATTTTGGAATATTTCCCTACAGTTTACCAGTTGAGCAGTCCTAATCTGAAAAATTCCCAAACCAGAATGCTCCAGAATCCAAGTCTCTTTGAGAGCCGTATCTGTGCTCAGAATGTTTTCTTTGAAGTTTGGAGCTTTTTGGATTTGGGCTTTTCAGGTCAGGGATGCTTGGCCCGTAATGCCCAGACTCAGGCTCCTCCCCTTCCAGTCTTTCTCTTCCCTGCAGATGCCTGGCTGTCCTCCAGGGGCCGGCTCACATCACGCTGGTCTCCTCTCCCTCTCCTGTAGCCTAGCACTACTGACGGAGTAACAGGGAGCGTCCACAGGAGGGAAGGGAGGCTTGCTCAACCGCCCTGCTTCAGCTGTGCTCCTGCTTGGAAACATGGCTGGAAACCAGATGCACCCTCCTGGTTTGACTCGCGGGCAGCAGGTCTGAATGAGTGGCACCAGAGGGGCTTCACTGTGGCTCAGCTGAAGCACTTCACCCCAGTCCACTTCTCTGGGGAAAGGAATACGCCTTGCTCTCTCTCTCAGCAGTGGCTCTTCCAGCTTGTTCTAGAGCTTCGGCCTTCCTGTACCTGGGAGTTGAACAGGCAGCACTCGGAGGATGTGTCAGGATTTAATTTTATTTTTGGCTTGCACTGCTTTTCAAAATGCACTGAGCAAGGGTGGTTCTTTCCCTGGAACTGGACAGAAGCCTGGGCAGCTCCAGGGATGTGCCTGGCCTCTCTGCTATAGAAATTTCTTTATTTGTGCTCCTTGGCATTCACAGACTCCACTCAATGATTAAGAATTCTAGAGCCCAATAATAATAATTTTAAAAATACCAACAGTTGCCACTTAAGTCCCTGTGCAGGCAGCCTCTTGATCTCCATGGTAAACTTCCTCCCCCGCAGGCCAAGGGCTCGCCTGTCTTGCACCGTGCCAGAGCGCCCCTCTCACGGAGCCTCCAGACGGTCAAGCTGACTCTCCAGTGGGTGCTTGCCCCTGCCACACGCTCAGCCTCCCCTAGGAACTCTGGTAGCCCTTCGCAGAATGTGGGTGAGGCTCCTTCCTCCTGGATGCTCCCCGCCCTGTGGCCCTGGGTTTCTGGTGTTCATCCACCCGGCCTCTCCGCTGGACTCCATCTTCCCAGCCTCCCCACATGTCCCTCAGCAGGAGTTAACGGTGCTCTGCTTCGTGGACAAGATAGAGACATCTCCATGTCCGGTGTCCTTCACCAGGAACAGACTGCTGTGTGCTCGGCGACCCAGGACCTCTGCTGCACGGCACAGGGCTGCCACTCCCAGTGCCCCCAGTACCTGGGCACAGCACCTCCCTAGAGGACAAGTCACAGCTGTGGGCAGGGTGCCCCCGAGGCTGCCCTTCTTTGACTTGGAGGATGGGGCAGGAAGTGCAAAAGTGCTTCCGGCCAGTGCTCTTAACTGAGACACAGTATTTGCAGCTCTCCATGGGCACATGATGGCAGTTGGGCTGTGTGTGCAGTGCATAGTACTCATCGGGTAACGTCTCTTCAAACGTCAGCCATTTTCATTGCTGGGAATTCTGTGCCCTTCTGGTCCTTTTGAAACGCACCATAGATTGTCTAACCAGCAGTCACCCAGCAGTGCTCCGGAAACCCAGAGCTGCTCCCTCCTTCCTGAACTGTACTGATGCACCTACTCCTTTCCCGCCCCTGTCTCTAGTGGCCACTGTTCCATTCCATTCTATGAGAACAAAGTTTTATTTTCCACAAATGAGTGAGGCATTTGGGACTTATCTTTCAGAGTCTGTCTTACTTCTTTTAACATAATGACCTCTATTTCCATCCAGGTTACTGCCAATAACCTGATTTTCTTCTTATGAGGGATAACACCCCATGGTAGGCACACTTACTATTTTCTTTGTCCATTCATCTAGCTAGGGTTGAGTCCATATTTTAGGAACTGTGAACAGTGTTCAATAAACATGGGAGTGCAATCATATTTTCGGTGCAGTTATTCTGTCTTCTTTAGATAGGTAGATACCCAGCAGTGGGACTTCTGGAGCATATGGTAGCTCTCTCTCTCTTTCCGTAGTGACTGTGCTGATGTACATTCTCTCCCTCCAGGTATGCGAGAGGTCCCCGTTCTGCACATCCTTGATGGCCCTTGTTATTTTTTGTCTTTGATTAAAAAGCCGAGGTGAAATAATATCTCATTGAGGTTTTGATTTGCATTTCCCCACAGTTAGTGAGATTGAGTGTTTTTTTTTCTCACATACTTTTTGATGATGGCCATACTTGGATGCCATTTAAGCAATAAAGCAGTCCTGCAGGATCAGGAGGTGGACAGATGGCTAGATATGTTCATGGATGTATCAGTGAAGCACAGTCAGATAGAAGGACACACTCACAGTATACAAGTCAATCCTGAACGCCACTGACGGCCACGCGCGTAACTTATCCATGCTGCAATCTGGCATGGAACCCTTAAATGCCTGAACTGTGACCGGGGGTGGCTTTGTTAGGGGAGCTTTAACTTCAGCCACATGGAAATGTACATGTTCATATCAGAAGCAGTGTAATTGTGTAATAGTGTAATTAGCCATTTGGTTCGACCTTTTCATACTGCTTTATAAGGTAGGGCATGCAGACTGTAGAAAATGCTCTGATTCACATGCAGTGATTTGTGGGCAGATTATGGGTAGCTCCGGTTAAGCTGCAGCAGGAGAGGCGCAGGATGCGAGTCGCACGGAGCCTCGGGAGTGGGCCTGCCAAAACCCAGAACTGCCTCGGCCACTCAGAAGCACCTGCTGCGCGGAGCCTGGCCTGAGCTGGGGGACGGAGGAGCGTGCCTCTCGCATGTCTTCAGCCCCTGCCCTGGTTCCTTCTCCTCCTTTCCTCTGGTCCCACCCTGCGATGGTGTGCCCTGCCTCGAGGGCGCCCTGTGGGGACACCAGCTCTCCCTTCCCACTCTGCTCTCCTGTGATGAGCCTCTCTTACCACTTGGTCTGCTTCCCGACCTGGTGCCCTTCCCTTGGCTTCCCTTTATAGTGAGGAGTGGTCCCTCGTTTGGGATCGGGGGTGGCGTGAGCTCCACGTCTACTCTGACCTCTTTGAGTCGCCTTCCAGGTAGGAGCCTCTGAACTGCCAGCCCAAGACAGGAAAAGACAAGCCAGAAGGGAGAACGGTGGGGTTGGCACCATCCAGTCTAGGGAAGAAATGGCCCTGCATTTGTACAGAGAAGAAAGTGATCACAGGGAGGAGGTCGCACAGGAAGTTGAGGAGACAGATGGAGGACAGTGAGGCGACACCCAGGCTCTGCATGGCAGGCAGGGAGGCAGGCGGAGGACGCTGGAGCCCTGGCAGCTGACCCGGGAAGCTGGGACGCGAGGCGTGGGTCTGGATGCACCTGGGAGGAGCCGCGGTTCCTGGTGGGGGAGGGTGAGCACCAGAGCTTCCGTCCCCTGCCGCTTCCCATCGCTGCCAGAGGCCTCCAGCACACACGCTCTAAAGGCCCGGCAGAGGCTCTGAGGAGCCCAGGGCATGCAGAGCCTGGCAGAGCTGGGCAGTGACCAGCTGCAGCCAAGGACACTGGTGGGAAGCTGGGCGTCACAAGGCACCTGCGTCCCCTCTCGAGTGCACACATAGACAGAATTAGATTTTATAGGCAGAAACAGATTCAGAAATTGAAGATTGACTCTCTGTAGAAATGGGAGTTAGAGGTCATGTTTTACTCTGTTACTTTTAGTATTTCCCAAATTTTATAAATATACTTTGTGTTATGGTTAGTCTCGACTGCTTTGCTTGATTTTTTCCAAATTTATTTCTTTAATCCTGATCACAGTCCAATGACAGGTACACTTTACTAACCCTTGTCACTGGCCACACTAAAAGCAGTTCAGAAGTCTAAATAGACGACATCCCCTCAGGCCTGTTTACATATCCACAGAGGGCTCGCTCTCCTCCCCTTACCACAGTGATTTTATTGGTGGGCTGTGCTAATCATTAAACTGCTGTGCGAACTGGCCAGAGTTCAACAGCAAATCGAATTGAGAAGAGCTTAGGGATAGCTCACAGCTCAGCTGCACAGTTAAGGACCACAGCGTAGCCCAGGAGTGACTTGCAGTTGACAGGTGGAAACTAGAGCCAGAGTCCCCGTCCCTGACCTGCAACCCACTGCCCCTCCTTGACCCCATCGCCCTCTCATTCAGTTTCTGCATCCGTGAGTCTCCAAATCTGACATGCAGTGGCATCAACGGGAAGCGGGTGGGAACTGCAGAATCCTGGCTCCCCTGCTGCCAACAACGTGTCCAGAGTTTGGGGTGAAGTCTAAAGGATCTGCTCTTGTGCTAATGAATGCAGATGTTCCGCAGGGGTTCTGGAACCCTGCTTTGAGAAACGCTGGAAGCGTAGCCACACGGGCCCTCAGGTTGGCACAGGCCCCGCAGCTGTGCACAGTCCCCATTGGGCATGAGACCCAAGCAGGGGTGAGCGGCCGTGGAGGAGCTCCCTGCCCAGCACGGTGACCCCTGCACCTTCTTAAACAGGGCGGGAAAGGGCGAGGCTGCTCTTCCTTTCAGTTCCGGGCCTGAGAATCCGCCTTGGTAGGCTGAGCTATTTCTGTGGTGCTCTCTCGCCTTTGGATGCCAGTTGCCTTGGTGATTAGCCAAGCCTGAGCTTGACAGCCTTCAGTTAGGAGGGGAACGCACGGCTCCACAGCCGAGCTTCTATTTTCTTTGTGGAGCCAGGAACCTCGGCGTCTTGATGAACCGCGATTCACAGCTGTGGAAGGAGTTTTATGCCTCCCTCTCTCCCTCTAGAGCTGACATGATTTGTCTCCTAATTGTGTTTACTGCAGCGCCAGAGTGTGCAGCAAGTGCGTCCCCAAAGCAGCCTCACTGCTCTCGCTTATGTCGCACCCTGCGCTTGGCGCCCGTGGGAAGCTCGCCAGCCATCACGGCTGAAACGCAGGCGAAGCCGAGGCTCTCTTGAGTCATTTAGTGAACAGAATCGTTCCAAAGGAAATTTTTGAATGCATGACAATTTCCTTAAAGATTTGTAGCAGGTTGTAGGAAGATAAATCTCTCTATTCAATGCATGAGGAGGCTGTCACAGACGGCAAGGATCCCGTCTTGCAATCCTTGAGCGGGAGGAAGAAGAAGGCCCGCGGATCCATTATGTGAAGGTGGCAGGGGACAGGAAGGCCTTGGCCTGGCCTCCGTCTTTGATTACTGTCATGTCTTTTTCCTTTCATTTCCTAAATAATAAGCCAGCAAGAACAAAAGGAAGAGATCCCTGAGTGGTGTAGCTCCTGGATGACCAGCAGGGCCTGCTGCCTACAATCTGCTCCCGACGCTTCTGCCCCCTGCTGGCACCTCTGGGAAAAGGACCTTTCTCTATTCTCCCACTGATAACCGCCATTTAACCATGACAAGTTCTGCTCCTTCTAATGTTGATGATTGAACACTAGAGGAGCACGCCAAAGCAAGCATATCAAGCAGGTTTTATTTAAAGGTGATAATACAGACTTCTCCCGGCAGGAAGAAGGGTGGCTGGTGTTCTAAAGTCCCAAGAAGTGAGCACACCCTACATCTTTTATAGTTAAAGTCTCTTGTTCTCCAGTTCTCTCCCCGTTTATCTCTCCTTCCTGCCTAGTGACTAGGCCTGGTTTTGCATTAAGTGAGAAGCCATAGGCAGGGGGAGGGCCAAGGTGATTCAGGCAGGTAAGGGCCCAGGGGGCATTAATTAGCAGCTCCTTGCTTGCAGTCCTTGATAAAGGCAGGTAAATTTGGTAATCAATGGGCTCTGGAGATCCTTGACATTCCATTCTCCCAGGGGCAGTCTCCAACTTCCAGAGACAGATGGCTTCATGGCTTCATTTCCTCGATTTGACCCGATCCCCTATTTCTACACTAACTACCTATTCTTAATTCTGGCTTCACCACCACCCCAGGCTCCCAAAGCTACAGGTGATTTCTGCGATAGACGGTGTCTTCCCCTACACGGAAATTCTTCCGTTCATTCCCCTGGGCTTTGGGGCTTACTCCTCGGGACGAACCTTCTGTTCGGGAGCAACGTTCATGAGGGTCTAAGTGCCTTTCAACCAACAGAGCACAGGAATGGAATGACTCCTATGGCAGAAAGACCCTGTGGCAGCTTTGGGTAGATGGCCCGGGTGACTCCATGGGTTCTTCTCAAGCCAGTGACAGGAAACAAATCTGGACAAGGGCTGAGAAGCAGCACAGGTGCGCATTAGAAGCAGGGATGGGCGCTAAAAGCTAGAACACTGTAGGTGTTGTGCACAAGTAGGGAAAAGCAAGCCTGCCTCCAAGGTGAGAGGCAGAGGTGGGGAGAAAGAGCTGCAGCGGGAGCCACCACCGCCTGCAGGTGGGAAGCTGGGCAAGCCCAGTACCTTGCCCCAGCCTCCTGGGCGCTGAGAGTAAAAGCTGGACGCAGGCCCATCTGCCAGGCAGGCCCAGCTCCTCCCCCACAGCTCAGCACCTCAGAGAGCGGGGCCTGTGAGGCTGAGACACTGTGTGGGTTTGACTAGGCCAGGGGATGCCCAAGAGGGTGAGTGGCCCTTTCCATAGTGTGTGTCTAGATCAGAACATCCCACTATACCCCCATAAGTATACACAATCTTTACTTGTTGTTAAGGATGTGCATTTTTAGAAAAGCAGGGAGCTCTCTGAGTGGGGCTGTGTAGTTCAGATCTGCCTGGGCACGCGGCTGGGTCTCATGAACGCTCCAGGGCCCGAAAAGCACTGGAGGTAGAAGAAACTCCCAATTCACTGTCCGACTGCTGAGCTGAACGCAGATCCACCCTGTGCAGCACCCAGCTTCTCAGGACTTCAGACTCAGTCTGGATTCCAAGCCATGGCCCTCCCGCTAGGGACTTTACACTGGCTTTCTGGGTCTCCAGTTTGCCCATGGCAGATCTCAGCCTCTGTAATTGTTTGAGGCCATTCCCCATGATCTTAACGTATATCACGCTATCGGTGCTGTTTCTCTGGAAAGCTTGACTTATCTAGTAGGATTGACAAAGGTTGTCTATTCATTCAAGACAAATCAAAACGTGGACCATTTTTAACTGTGACCATCTAAAACATCTTTAAAACAAACAAATCTTTTACTTACTCTTATTTTGAGTATAGTTTTCTTTTGAGCTGCACAATTCAGATATTCAGCTCATCAGATTTCAGCACTGTGCTGAGTCTGGGTGTGCGCTACCCACACGTCCCTGCCCCCAGGGCCAGGTCAGAGCAGAGGGGGCTCAAGGCTTCCAGTGCTGCCCGGGCAGCGCCCCCCAACATGGGGAGCAGTGCAGAAGCCCTCACCCCACACTGCTTGCCTCGCGGCCAGAGAAGCAGGACTGTGGTCCTGCTGTCCCCACCCAGCAGTCTCGAGAACCCATGCTTGCTGCGCGTCCAGGGAGGTGGAGTGGGGACCAGTTGTCCATGCCCAGGAGCTGAGGTGGTGCCCTGCCTCCTCCCCGCAAGTGGTACCAAGGGAAGCCATGAACAAAGAAGGTCAAGTTGAAAACTTGCACCCTTGTTTCAACAATTGCTGGAACAGCTGCGTAGGAGCTGCCACACAGCCATCGACCAACAGGATCCCCTCCGTGTTACAGAGCACCTGAGCCCACGGAAGCAGAAGTCACATTTTTAAAGTCCCCATGGAACATGTATCAAGATAGACCGTATGCTGGGCCATAAATCAAAACCAAAACCACTCAAAAGAAATGACAAGAAATGACAAGAAGTGGAGTAGTACCACAGTGGCACTACACTAGACATAAGGAAAGCCTGGGAACTGAGCAAAACCCTTTACATAACCCTCGGATGAAAGTGAAAACCTCGAGAGAATTAAAAATAATAAGTGTTCAATGGAATGAAAATGAAAATACCACCCATTAAATTTGTGAGTCAAAACAAGACTGAAGGGGAAATTGATAGCCCTAAATCCACATATTAAAACACAGGGCAAGTCTGAACTCCGTCTGAGCCTCTGTCCCAAGAACTAGGGAACAAAGTCAACCAAAGCAAGCCTTGGAAAGCGGTGACAACAGAAGCCAGTGGAATTGGGGAGAGGAGAGGATAGAATCCGTGAAACACAGCTGACCTTTGGAAGCATCAATAAAAACGATAAACCTCTAGTAGGACGGACAAAGGAAAAAGAGAAAAAACACAGGTAGCCAGAGATGAAACAGGAAGATTCAGGAAATATAGCTGCATGCCTGGCAGACACCATAAAGATCGAAAGACAGCATGACCACTAACTCTGGCACGAATTCGACCATTTCATGAAATGGACCAGTTCCTCAAAAAACACACGCTACCTCAGTTCACCCAATATAAAACAGATGATTTGAATAGGCCTATCAAGGAAATGAATCTGTAATTCAAAATCTCCCAAAAAAGAAATATCCCCGTTCCAGATGGTTTCACTGGAGAATTCTACCAAATGTTTGAAGGAAAATTAACACCAACTTTATACAAACTTGTCCAGAAAATAAGACAGAGAACACTTCCCAATTTGTTTTATAAAGCTGGTATTACCCTGAGACCAAAACCAGGCAAAGACTTTAACAGACACATGCAGACACACATGGAAACTAAAGATAAATATCCCTCATGAATATAGATGCAAAGCACTGTTAAAATATTAGCAACCACAATTCAGGAGCATATGAAAAGAATTGTCTGCCATGGCCAATGGATATTTTTTCCAGGAGTGCAAAGACAATCCGATGTTTGAAAATCAATCAAAGTAATCAATCATATTAACAAGCTAAAGAAGAAGAAAAGCACAGCATCATATCAACAAATCAAAAAAAAAAAAGATTTGATAATATTCAATATCCATTCATGAGGAAAACCCTAAGAAAAATAGACATGGTGGGGACAGCTTCAACCTGATAAAGTTGCCTGTGACCAACCTGCTGCGGGCAGTGTTGGTGATGCTGAAAACAAGGTTTAGCCCTAGATTGGAAGCCAGGCAAGGATGTCCACTGTGTGCTAGCAAGTGTAATGAGGCAAGACAGGAAATCAAAAGTGGATAGACTGGGAAGGAAGAAATAAGTCTGCACCTGTCTATTTAAGACATAAATTTCAGTGTGCAAAATCCCAAGGAATCTACCAAAATTGGAAAAAAAAAAAAAAAAAGACCTCAAAGAAATAATAAGTGGGTACAGCAGAGTCAAAAGATGCAAGACAAACATAAAAATTCCATTGTACTTCTAAATACTAGTAATGGGCACTGAGATTAAAAATGCAATAACATTTACAGTCACTCATACACAATGCGGTACTTGGGTATAAATCTAGCAAAATATGTAGAGAATGTTATGCTGAAAACCACAAAATGCTGATGAAAGAAATCATAATCTAATTAAAAGGAGAGAAAGGATATGTTCATGGATTAAAAGACAACAGATTAAATCATCTACTTAGTAATAATGAACACAGTCAAGTCTCCCTGAATTGACATTCAGACCCAATGCTATTCCTAACAAAAAAACACAGCAAAAATTGTGTAGGTGTAAAGGAAAAGGTAATTTTATTCTAAAAGTTATAGAAAAGGAGACACTGAATTAGCTGAGGCCAGTTTTATAAGTAGAGTAGGAGGAATTAGCCTGTGGGACTAGACACTGTGGTCTAAAGCTGCAGTGACCAAGAGAGTGTCCAAAGGCTAGACGCACAGATCAACGGAGCAAAATAAAGAACCCGGAAATAGAGCCTCACAAATAGATAACGATTTCTGGGAGATTGAGCATAACCCCAATTTGGCAACACTCAGGATCAATGTGCTGATGTTAATGTTTTGTTTCCACTAAACTAATCAGTGTCTCCATTGTGATTATTTGTAGGATGCTACCCTCGCAGGAAACTGAAGAAGGGTACACACAATCTATCTGGGTTATTTTTTGCAACTTCATATAAATCTAAAATTATCTTAACAGTGGAGTAGACAAAGGGAATGAAGGGAAGGGAGAAATGATGGGAGAGGGAGAGAGTGGAGTAAATCTCACCTAACTTTTCTATGTATGTGTCTGAATCTACCCCAGTGAATTTCACCATCATGTGCATTCATGAGACACTAATTAAAAAAACAAATCTAGAAATAAATAGCAGAAAGATCAGTAGAGTAGAGGGAAGGGAACAGGGAGAGGGAGAAATGGAGGGAAAGAGGAAGTACTGGAAACTGAGATAGAACAAATTATATTCTATACTTTTATAATTATGTCAAAATCAATTCTATTCTCATGTATAACTAAAAAACAAATGAAATAATAAAAAATTTAAATCGAAGTGCTAATTCAAAATATTTACAGGTGATGGGAACACATTATTATGTACCTAGTAAATAGGCATGAATGGACACCATTTATTTAGATTTTTAAGTTTCCTTTGACAAAGCCAATGTCACACTTCTTTAGATTCAAGAAACTACCATGGTTAAAAGACCAGATATGGAATTCAGTGGCATTTTGCCTTTGAATATAGTGAGAAATGTGTGTGCACACACCTGCCTGTGCATGTGTGTGTGTGCTGTGTGTGGTTCTCCACTCTGTCCACTGAGGTCCTGGAAACACCAGCTGGTGCGGTGGCAAGGTGCTACTGTGCACCCCCGAGTGCAGAGGGTGATCTCAGTTGTCATCTCGCCACGAAAATATGAAAAGATTCCTTGAAGCAATACTTCATGTCAAATCTGGGACCAAAAATAAATATTCAAAACCACATATCAAGAATCCACTAATGCCAATATTATGCACTATGTTGTCAGTCATCTGATTACAATAGTAATTACAATAAAATACTGAGCTCAATTGGTAGTGTCTGATATCTACTGTGGCCTCTCAACTCCGTCTGTCAATACTGTGTCCGTTTGTATCTTTTTATTTTATTTATTGTTTTATTTAATTTTTTTATTTTCACAGACTGCATTTTGATTCATTGTACACAAGTGGGGTACAACTTTTTGTTTCTGTGGTTGTGCAGGATGTAGATTCACACCACTTGTGTAATCACACATGTACACAGGGTCATGCTCTCTGTCTCAGTCCACCATCCTGCATGCTGCTGCCCCGCCTCCCTCTCATTTCCCTCTACGAAGGGCTTTTAGAGTTGAGGCCCTGGAGAATGTGATTTAACACCAGAAGAACTATAGGAGCTGCTGGGGTTTGCCCAGGATCACAGTGATTAATTTTACCTGCTTTGTGATTCATTCATTGTATGCAAATTCCCTACCAATAAAATAAATGTAAATGAACAGATAAATATAAATAATATAAGTAAATATAATATATAATACAATACGAATAAATAAATAAAAATTGTGTGCTTTACAAATATCAAACTGCCCTCTTTGGATGTTTGTGCTTGTTCTCTGTTAAATACCCTTTCCTGGGGAACTTAGCCATTTGGAGTCTCCAACAGGGAGGCCTTGAACTTCAGTTTTAACCAGAGACCTGCTCTGTGCTGTTCAGGCTCCTGTGACCACAAGGAGTCGACATAGAGCTTTATTGAAGGAGGACATCTGAGCACTGGGGCTCACAGGCTATGTAGCGAACGTGGACCACCAGGGATCGTGTGGCCCTTCTCTAGGTTCTTCCCACAAGCCACATGGACTCATGGCCTCTGTGTGTCTGTCCAGTCCCCTCCTGCCACAGACCCAGTCCTCCCTGGAAATCCCAGAGTGGCAGGTCTAGCCACTGTTTTTCCCTCTTGGATTTCCACCAGGGGTGATGGTAAGGAGAGAAAGGACAGCCCATGGCACTATGCCCAGGGTTCTGTGCCCAGGATGCTTCTGAAAGGAGCCAATATTGAAATGGACAGGCTTCGTGATAGAGGTGTGGCTGATTTGGCGTCTCATGACCTCACTGAGAGGTCATCCTTAGTTCAGATAGATGCAGTGAAAACGTGTCTTGAAAGATCAGGTCTCCCAGCCAAACTGGATACCCACAAGACCAGGCAATTAAGTCATTCAAATGTGTTCTTAAATAAACTATGGTAAGGAAAATTTTCTGCTGGATAATCCAGAAATAATCCTTTCCCATGTTTTCTTCATTCAAAAGAATCTCATGAACTGGCTATCAAATGATCTAACAGCTCCCCTTAATAAGGAGATGATGGACTGTCTGTCCACCACCACACTGCACGGCCTACGTGTCAGGAATCTGTACTTGGTTAGCTGACTTTTTTGAGTTGCAATCCTAAGAATAAAGGATTAAGAATAAAGGGGGGTGCTGGGGAGATAACTCAGTTGGTAGAGTGCTTGCCTTGTAAGCCCAAGGCCCTGGGTTCGATCCCCAGCACCCCCGCCCCCCAAAAAAAAAGAATAAAGGGGATACAGGATATGAGTCCTCAATCTTTGCCTTAAACTTAGGGATCAGAAGAGAGCCTTGCAAAACAGAAGAGGTGCAACGTCCCATCTTTATGTTTAGGAGAACATGCCGGCGATAGCTTTGCACTTTCGGACCTGCAGACACTTTTCCATGAATAATTCAAAACTTCAGCTGAATCGAGTTGTTCTTTAAAGGAATTTATTTTCATGGTCATGATTAATCCTTAGTAATTATGCTATTTTCTCTTATTGTAGGTAATGTATGAAATTGTTGGAGCAATTGAAAAAAATAAAGACTCCCTTTCACAGAATCTTCTATTTGTAATGAAAAGTAAGTTGCTTTACCCCTACACTGGTTAAAATGCCATACATTCCTTATTTCTTGAATATTTTCCTGCAAAATATGCTACCAGCTAAAGGATAATTGAAATATATTTTGCATTGTAATGCCCAGAATAATGAGTGAGTCTTGCCACACTGTACATTGGTTATAATTTAATTTGGAACCCAATGGAAACTGTAATTTAACTAAGCTTTTAGCAGACAGGAATGTAAAACACCTTTACTACTTGAGTGGTATGAATATGAAAAAGCTATTCTGTGAAGACTAATGAAGACGAATATGGCGTCCAGAGTTATTTGGGCCACAGTCGGGCGAATTTCATTACTTAGGGTACCATAAAGCACAACTAGGGAAGGTATTTTATTCTTATGCACATCCAGGCATAGGGTATTAATGCCACTAAGTAGAAGGAGCCAGTACGTTCATCAATCTGCATGTATGTATATGTGTGTGTGCATGCGCGCGCGCACCTGTATTTGCAGATATATACAGATTTATCAGTTCCTCTACTTAGTGGGCTATAATACTTTATACATACATTGACTAAATTCTATACTGTATATAAAACACTTCATAATACTCCAATTGTACATACATATATATGTGTATATACATATGTGTATATATATATATATGTATATATATATACGATCCTGTCTCCTCTAGTAATCATTTTCTTAATAGCTTTTCTGCAGTAATTCACATTTTTCTACTAATCCCTTTAGTGAGTGTAAGCTCATCATCTTTTGTGCTTTACGGTGCTCTGGATGCAACAGATCATTTGTCTCTCCTGGGACAGGAAGCACATGATGCCTTTCATGAAATACTTGGGTGCCTCTGAACTGGAAATCAGATGTCCATGTCACTTCTGGTCTCAGGACACATTTGCCCTAGGTCGCAGGAGCATGGTTGTAGCGCTGAGTCTTCCCAGAAGCAGGAGGTTACTCTGCTTGCCTCTCAGAACGTGCACTTACTTGGCGTTTTCTTAGCAGAGACTAATGTTAAAGCATGGACTGGGGATGATATCACGGAGGAAGGAGGAATTGAAGTAATTGATCCCACCTCTAATCATTGGAAATATCTTGCTTCTAGTTTGCAATTACCTGCACTTTTATTTTTAATGCACTTTCCTTTGAATCTTATCTTTTAATGAAGATCTCATATATACCATGTTTTAGAAGTTGACACAATGCTTTGTTTTTGTATTTCATGGTGATGACAGATTATATATACATATTCATATGTATATATGAATGACAGGGGACTGGGCAAATATTTTGGTCCATATTTATGTCTGGTGTTTTCAGTTTTAAGGCTGTTATCCCTCAGCTGGAAGATAATGTGGTGCATTATATACGTGGCCCACTAATATACAGGCTTGCTGTACAGATGAATAATAATTGCTTTGTTATTATTTACATGGGTTATGGTATATAACCCATGTTGTTATTCTGAAGTGGTTTCAAACTCAAAGACAAGTTCTAACTTAGTACCAAGAACTCCCAGTGTGTTCCCCAGCTCAGGGCGTTCACAGACTTTCCTTCCCTCCCTCACTCCGCCTCCCTCCCTCCCTCGGTCTCTCTCCCGCCCTCTTCCTCCTCTGCATGTGTATTTTCTGAAGCACTTGAGAACAAGTCACTTGTCTGCTAATGTCTGAATGTTAGTGCATATCTGAAAATGAGGACATTCTCTTACTTGAACTCAATAAATTATCAAAATATTGATCATTGATACAATGTTGACATCTAGTACAGAACTCATATAAAACATTGGCAATTGTCCCATTAATGTCTTTTGTAGTGATTTCCCATTTTACTTTAATCTTTAATCTTGGACAGTTCCATGGCTTTTCTTTGTTTTTCATGGCATTATTTTAAAAAATTAAAAACCAGTTATTTTGTGCAACTTGGGGCTATTTGATTTTTACATATCAGAAGCAAGCTGTGCTTTTTTGCCAGGAAGCCCACAGGGGTGGCACAAGTCCTCAGTGCACGGTATTCAAAGGCAGTGACCCCCAGAAATGTCCCTGGTGCCATTAACTCAGGGCTGCTCTGAGAAGCGGGTGTGCACTAGGCTCTCGTACTGCAGAGGCTGCTCTTCCCCGCTTAGCATTGACGAGCAACCTGTGAGAAGGGCTCTGGGACTGGGTGACTGTTCTGCTCCATCAGACTCCCACCAGCTGGATTTGCAGGCGTGGGTCCTGCTTGCCTGAGTCAGTTATTTCTCTTACCGTTGCAGAATGCCGTACTCCCACGGACAGTGGCCTTCTGCTGTGACACTCCCGCGTCTCCTCCTTCACTGGCTCCTTTGCTTATATCATCAGTGTGGACTTAGGTGTTCTTATTTTAGTCAGTGAGCCATAATCCACTGCATCATTATTTTGATGCTAAAATTCTCCAAGGCTTGGCCTATCGGAACACCTCCAAGCCAGCTCCTGTGTCCTTTTGATGCCTTCTCCTGATGTTTGTTCTCCTATATCTGGTCTTCCAAGACTGTTTCCGATCTAGAATCAGCCTGATTTATCTTAGAGAAGAATGGAATTGAGGTCTGGGTCCTGGCGAGCTCACTGCTTCTGCAGTATCGCTGACTTCAGGCATTTTCGGACCTCAGCATTTAAGAGACAGACCTAGATGCCGCATAGACATGCAACTGTGCATGAAAAAGCCATGACTTTCTCCTGCAGTTCTAAGCCAACACCACAGGGTCCCCTCCTACTTCTGCCTCTATAATTATGTCCCCCTTCTCTGACAGCTGTCTGTGCTTGTCTGTTTATTTTATTTTATTATTTATTTCTGGTACCAGGGATTAAACTCAGGGGTACTCAGCCACTGAGCCACATAACAGCCCTATTTTGTACTTTATATAGAGACAGGGTCTCACCGAGTTGCTTAGTGCCTAGCTTTTGCTGAAGCTGGCTTTGAACTTGCAATTCTTCTGTCTCAGCCTCCCAAGCCGCTGGGATTACAGGTGTGTGTCACTGCACCCAGCTCCCTGTTTGTTTATTAATGTAGTGATTTTTCACTGAAGGCATTGCAGATTTAAATTCTATCTGCCTTATTTTGCACCTGGGCAAGCAAAACAATTGAGTGTGGGAAAGGTGGCAATTGAACCACTCTCTCTCACAGGCTGCTCACTGCCGGATGGACGCAGCATGGTCCTAAATGACTGATGCACATTATTTCACGTTTCAACTTTGCACTAACCTTCAAGGTACCGTCATCATCATTTTTAAAGAGGAAACTTAGGCTCCAACACTATCTGCATACAGACAACCCACCCCAAAATGTTCCTCCTTTGTCTTCACCTTGCTGTTAAAATGTGATTCAGAATCCACTCATTCTATCTCCTCTTCTCTCTGCCATGTCAAGATAGCAACCTGGATCCAGAATCACTAGAATTTCTTAGCATCTAAAATGTATCAGCTCACTTTGACCTTGGCAGCTTGACTGAGTCAACAAAAGGGGTGCTCTCTCCCCTTTTTTAACCTAACAACAGGTACAACCAGGTGAGGCTATGAAATAGCTACATCCCAGGGTACTGCTTTCCTGGGTAGCCATTTCCTGGAGTAGTGGGGGTATTGCTGACCAAAACCAGATGTTTCCATAACTCAGTCAACTGTACCGAAGACCCTCAGGTCTGAGCTGGCCAGATTCAGTGCCCACAACCAGGAGAAAGTGCCAGGCAGAGAGCCAAGGGCCAGGAGCTCAGGTGGAGAACTAGGGGTCAGGACTTCTGGCCCAGGGCAGCAAGGGTTAGGGGGTGAGACAGGACTGTGGGGAAGGCAGACCTGCCACCTACAGACCTTTCACATCTTAGCACAGATTGCTTCAGTGGTTAAGGCACTTCCTTAGGAATAAGAATGTTCAAGTAAATAATGATTTTAACACCACTTACAACATCCATTTATTTATTTCCTAGCTAGTGAAAATGTCGTGATCAATCATTTGTTCCAGTCGAAATTGTCACCAACAGGATCCCTCATATCTTCGTATCCTTCCTTTAAATTCCGAGGACATAAATCTGCCCTGCTCAGTAAGAAAACGACAGCTTCCTCAATTGTCGGAGAGAACAAGAATTACCTAGAGCTTAGCACGGTAGGCAACTCTGTGATTTTTGCTTGGTGGTTTCTAAGTTTGCTTGGATATTTTCTTCTTTAAAAACAAAATCACAATTTCATACAATCACGGAAGGAAACTTATATTCTAATAGAAAGAACTAAAGCTAAGGACACCCACCAGGACCACCCTGGAGAAAGGACAGTATAGGAGAGTGCACTCTGGTGACGATTCAGTTGCCTGTGTGACATCTCGTTTGCCTTTCATCTTTCTTTTGGATGAATGGGGACTGATTTGGGGCCAGTAGGCTTCGAGGGTTTAAGCTTACCTCCTTATCACTTCTCAGGTTTGGGGCTTCTGAACCAAAACTTGTTTCTCTTGCAGGCATAGTGCATTTTCAGGTGCTAGAATACTTCCGCTGTTTATTTGTAGATTTTTACCTTATTTTTTATGATACCAATTTTAACATTTGTTTCACACAAATTTGAATGTCTGTATAACCTGAAGGTTCTAATTCTAGAAGAGAACTAAAATCTCTGTAAAGAGTTATTTCACAAACGGATACGGACATGTTTGAAGTGTTTTAGGCTTCTTAGGAATACAGTGCCAGACTGCATCCTAGTTATTTTGCTTGTGTCTACCAAAGAATAGAAGAGGAGGCGTGGAATTGGGAAGGCATTCAGGACCATCAATTTTAGAAATGCAGTTGTTGCCGCCTGCTGGAATGTATCTTAGCTTTCCAATTAAAATGAAAGCATAATTAAGTTAACTCTTTTAGTAGAGTGGTGGGGAGTGTGTGTGTGTGTGTGTGTGTGTGTGTGTGTGACTGGCAGGTCCTAGAATTAGAGCCCTTTGGTGTACTGGTCCAGAACTGGATGAGCACAGGAAGTCACTCTCTGCATAGAAAATGGAGTCTTTTACATAAAAAGATGAAGCACCAGCTCCATTCCTATGGCTCTTATGTCCCTTCTGGCTCTGCCTTTCTCCTTCCTCCTGTAAATCAGAGCAAGTGATCACGGCACACCTCTGGACTGCCCTTTCCAGCCTCCATCATCACACATCGTGAGCTGGAGGACTGTAGAAGGCAGGGGTTCACAGTGGTTCCCCCACCTGGAACGGAACCCGGGATGGAGACCGATCTGCTCTGATTGATCCTTACCTGCTCATCCTCACTTCTTCCCTTCAAACTGCCCTCGTCCTGCATGTGAGCCCGGCAGCCGGGAGGACGGGCTTTGACCCATGCTGCACTGTTTGCTGCATTAGTAGGAAGCGTCTTGGGCCAGTCCGTTCACAGAGCAACAGTCAATCCTCCAGCTCAGAGTCCATCACAATGAGGAGCAACACGGAGCTCAGAGGAGTGTTGCATCAGATTTTTTTTTTCTTAAATCTTGTTATTTTGAGAGAAACGGTTTTCAATCAATCCATGTGTTGGTTTGAGTCTGTGTGGTGCTGTGAATGTGGCAGTGCACTAGTGACCCAGGTTCCTTTAACCCTTGCTGGGATTTAACTAATCACATCCTGCCCTTTGATCCTCGCCCACTGGCTGCATTCCCTCTGATTGTTTAAATCTGTTATCACTCAATCTTCACCACCTGTGATCATTTTTCTTTTAAGAACTGTATGATTCTTTAATGAAGAAAACAGTTTATTGTCATTTTTCACAGACAAATAACTTGCTAACCTCTTTTATTAGTGAGAGAGAGAGAAAGAGAGAGAGAAAAGGAAGGGAAAGAAAACATGAGTAAGAAAGCATCCAACCTGCACACACATGCAATACTGCTTATGGTTAAATTTAAGGAAGCAACTAACAATTGAAGTATCCAGTCTTTGTAACATGAAATATGCTTTTGCCCCAGAGAGCGATAAATACAAAGGACGAGGAATGACCAGGACACTGCAGGGAGGTGATCAGGATCTGTGTGTGTTCTCAAACGAAGATGGGCGCAGATGGTGGTGGACCTGAGTGACTGACAGCCTTGCACTTGAAAGGGCAGCGGCCTTGGCTCTACTTGGCCTTCAGGTGCTGTTCATCAAGTTAGAGGAGACTTACAGAAAACCATCTGGTCCTGATTTTTAGGGTCTGTTTATGACTTGCCTGAGAACTGACATGGATGCAAGGCTTAGTTTCTGTTTTTTCCTTCTAAACGGAAATCTAGTATAAAAATGTGTTCACCCTTTCCCTGCCTCTCCCTCCCTCCTTCTTTTCTCTTTACAGATATTAAAAAAGAAAGGAACGTCTACATTCCTTCAAAGACTGGAACGGGGCGATCCCACCAGCACAGCATCACAGCTCAGGGTTAGTGGAAATTTCAAAGGCCTGGCAAGTTTGTGTCCACCACACGAGGGTCACATGGCATTATTTCCATTTCTGACAGTTTGAGTACCTTCAAGGAAAATTACACACTCACACACAGTGAGTGAATATGTAATACACAACAGAGTCAGATTGGAGATAAAGATTTGTATTAAAAAACAAAAAACAAAAAAACTGGACACAGTGACACATGCCTGTAATCCCAGCAACTCTGGAGGCTGAGGCAAGAGGATCAAAAGGTCAAGGCCAGCCTCAGCAACTTTTTTGAGAACTTGTCTCAAAAAATAAAAGGCTGGGGATGTGGCTCAGCGGTAAAGTGCCCCTGGGTTCAGTCCCCGGTTCCACAAAAAACAAAAACGCTCTGAGTTTCCAGCCCGTGTCTCTCGGGGTGAATCAGTTGGGATTTTCTTTCCCTGTAGAAATCCCTGGCGGACATTACCGGCAAGCTTCAGCGCTGCACCCCGCACTTCGTTCATTGCATCAAACCCAATAACTCACAGCTGCCCGATGTGTTTGATCACTTCTACGTGTCGGCTCAGCTGCAATACCTCGGGGTCCTGGAGGTGGTGAAGGTCTTCCGGTTCGGGTACCCTGTGCGCCTTGCCTTCGCAGATTTCCTGTCCAGGTAAATCCCCTCGGGTGCGGAGGGCGCTTGGCCTGCTGTTAGTGGGGCCCACGGACGTCACCGCGGTGGGGTACGTGGCTGCTTTCTTGGCTTTGCCTTCACCACCTACTTTCTTCTCTGGAGGAAGGGAGAAGCTCTGGAATGCAGTGAAATCACCGGCAGAGCTTCCATGCAGAGGCACCAGACATTGCCGGAGACACTTTAGAAACTGCCTTCACGTTCCCTTAAACGTGTGGCTTTCCCTGGATTTAAAGATTTATAGAGTAGTGACATATAATGCCTGTGTGACGATTATTATTTAAAAGCAAAACATGTCTGGGTTATTTCCTCCTTTTCATCCAGGAACAAAATACCATTTAGATGAGGGGTCGCCAACATTCTCGTGGGTCAAATACAGCCCACCCCTTGTTTTGTATAAATGAAGCTCTGTTGGCGCATACCTGATAATATTTATTTATGTATTGTTTGTGGCCATTTTGCAGTACAGCGGGTAAGGGGGACGGCATGCAACAGAGTAAAATATAAAGCAGCTGTTACCTGGTCCTTCAGAGGAGAGGTCTGTTGGCCCTTCTTGTAGATGGGCAGCTCAGAAGCGTCCCAGGCACAGTGAGCGGGGCACCAGGAGCATCTCTGACGCATGGCCACATCTCGGCAGGGGTAGCCCTGCTCTGCAGCAGCTTTACCTGGGAAGGTTGCAAGGAGCCCCTGCCCCACCCAGAACCAGCCTCACTGATCAGGCTGAGTATATGTTCATATGTGTTTTTATTGCATCAGAAACCTTAGTCTGATTTTAATCAAATCAACAATATTTACTAGTATCCAAAATTTTTAAATCAGTTGATGAGTGTTAACTCAGTTTCTAAGCATGTGCCGGCCGGCACTGTGCAAGCCAGCCCTAGCGCCAAGCACGCTGTCTGCAAGCTCAGGTCAGGAGCATGACTGACAAAACAGGCGAACGCATCTACAGATAGAGACCCCTCAGGCCTTCGGGGGCCGACTCTGTCCGGAAAGCTGCAGAGGCACGGGAAGGAGCCGTTTGGAACTGGATCTGGCTTTCAAGTGAAGCTGGTGTTGATCTTCATGAACATGACAATGATAATCTGGTTTTAGGCATTCAAAAAATAAAAGGGAGATGGTTAAACAGAAAACCAGAAAACCCTTAGGAATGTTACGCAATCTAAGATGGAATTTTAAAATAATACTGATGTACAAGAATAAAAGTGTGAAATCTAGTATTTATGGTTAAAAGCTTACTGTATGACTTAGTATGATAAACCATTGACCAAAAAAAGATTTTAAAACTTCTGTTGCCAATTCAGTGAGCCACAAGTTTAAAGAAGCTGCTAGATGAAAGCAAAATAAAATGAAACTTCAATCCCTAAATTAAATATTAAGTTCAGAACAAAGGACATAATATTTAAGCTGTGGCTAAACTTCTATTTAATTTTTAAAACATTTGTTTTTCCAGAAGAATACATAGCATTTGTATATTGTTCATTTTGATAAATTTCACAAAGGAAAAAAAAAATAAACATCATATGAGCTCCATTGGAGCCCTCCAGAGAACAGAGACTAACAATTTCTTCAGAAAATGAAAGATAAATTCAACCCCAGGGAATGGACATGTTTAGCCTACAGAATTTGTACTTCAGGTAAACGAGATATTGGTGTTTAAAAACTGCAATAATGCTTATAAATGAGATAAGAGACACACCATCTCTTAATTCATAGGGATGAACTGCAAAGTAGAAATAACTGAGACCTGAATGTGGGAGTAATGTTGTAGCGACTCTGGCTGGAGGTAGGCATGTCCCTGGATTGTACATGTCTTGGTTAGGACAGCTCTTTTTAGGAAGGCTCTTCATCTACCTTCTCCCTCCCTGAGGTGGAAGCACATTCAAGCTTCCGGTGTTTGGCTTGTTAACGAGTCTCACACAGTACATTTACCAGTTGAGGTCATCCCTCCCACCCCATGAGATGCAAGTGGTCTTGGGAGTCAGTGAGGTTTAAACCTGCCCATGTGTAAGTTAAAAGTAAGAGATTCCCACATGTGCTGCAGGCTTTCTGAATTGGAATCCACCAGGGGTGGAATTCAGAGTCCTCTGTGGAGGCTCCCTTTGTGATCCAATAGGAAGCAGTTAAGAACAGTGTCCCGGGGCCAGGGAAGTCATCTGCCCCAGCATGTGACTGCAGAGGCTCATGTGCTTCCATGGGTGGGCGTGGTCGTGAGGGCCAGCTGTCCTGCAATGCACTCCCTAGAATGGCAGTCTCCAGCATCTGCACACATGCTTGGTACTATGTAGATTCCCAGGCACCTGGCACAGAGTTCAGATTCTGTAGGTTTAGGTGATACCTGTGAGCCAGCATTTCCAACACACTTCCAGGTGACGTTGAAGTTGCTAGTGTCAGGACAACTCTTTGAGGACCTTGGTGTCGTCACCCGGGGACAGTGTGTTTCCTGCTTTGTTTTCCTCCAGCCAAGTGTTGCTGTCTGCCAGTGTCAGGATAAACAAAGTGAATCTGCGGGGCACGTGCAATCCTGCCCTCTCAGATTGACTGAATGAAGACCTGCAGAGTTGTCAAGATTTTTAGGTGACTCCTCTGCACTTAGAGTGCCCAGCACTGTGAACGGGGACACCACATGGTGCATCCCACTCAGCCAGTGATGAAACAGGGCCTTTATCGCCTTCTCTTCTGCTTCTGTGTCTTGTGGGTCTTGGAATCATGGTGTCACAGCAGCACTTCTCCAGAGGAATCTCTGGTGACTGCATAGATCTTTGCAGCCACCATCCAACAGGCAGTCTCCATTCCAGCACAGGAGGGTGGGATCATGGCAGTGTGTGAAATAATTTAATAATCATGATTTCATCTTTATTCTTTGTATGTGTATGTGCACCCTATCTGTGTCCCTTTCCCTTCTTGTCATGTGAAGACACACACACACACTGTATCAGGAGTAATCTCAAAATAGTGCCTGTGATTAGTATCTTATCAAATTAAACATAGGGTTTTTTTGTATGGGTGCATCTTCTAATAGACTGCTTCCAGGCTAGGGCCATTCTTAGTCATAAGCTTGGTACATTATGGGTATTAAATAAATATCTTCAGAACAAACCCGGCACTTGTTATTCAGAGCTGTCCAATTTGAAGTGATTTCTGCCCAACAGAGATGATAGTCAAACTTTTAAATGCACATTAGGTAAAAAACAGTAGTGGGGAGGGAAATGATGCTTTTTAGTAACTCCTTGCATTTCTTTCCATACCTCCTTATTAAAAGGAGATTTGATTTCTTGTTCATTTTGAATGGCTTATCAGTGGAAATGGGATCACTAACTGAGTTGGGTGGAAGTTTGTCATCATCACCTGAAATGAAGGAAACCAGTCTAGAATAATATCACAAAAGCATTGATCCATAGAGAGATTATCAGTTTCTATAGAGTTTGAATGAGATACAGCCAACATGCTGCATCACGACGGCAGTTTGCATTTCCCCAGTACAGAAAAAAAAGCTCGCAGCGACTTCACATGCCCGAGGCAAGGAAGCATCGTCATGAAAGCAAAGCCTAAAGGTAGAACGTAGTAGACATCTGCGTTGTCACGATTACAGCGCTTATCGTTCCTGCGCAAAGGGGATTCCTCATATTCTACTGGTTACATTCCTATGCAAAATATTTCTTTTCTATTCATACCCTCAGTCTCAACTGTTAAAGCGTAAAAATCTATCAAAACAAATGACTGTAATATGCAAAAAGAAATATGGTTACACAAAAACCTTGGATGAAAGGAAAGAGAAGGGTCTAGTTGTGTGTTTTGGAAGCCAGCAGCTACTTATTTAAACAGTACCCACTGATTCTGAAATCCAGCAGGACGACCTCCTGAGAAATGTGTATAAGGACATTGCCTTGGAATTTTCCGTGGATGCGATGGCATTGCAAATTTATGCCGTGGGTTTCTGGCTTTGGTATGGGTCCATCATTCCGAGCCTTCCCAGCCGAAGCCGGAGCAGGGCTCCCTCAGGAGACCCCCGTTTGAGTAGACGCCACCGAGCGCTTCTCCCTTCCCTTTGCTGTGTACTGCCCGGGTGACTCTCAGGGCTAGACGGGGACGGAACAGATTCCCGGACCTCATCTCTCCTGATGTCACTAGTGTGGCTGTGTGAGGAGATGGAAGAGGCAGCGGGAACATGGCACGATGTGCAATCTCTGTACGTGACTGGACACCCGACGACCGTGGTCGCCATCTTGCCCCCATTCAGATGCTGCAGCCCGCCTCGTAGTGACTGTTGGAGCCAGTGGAGGTGAATGAGGTGAAGCCGGGTGATGAAAGCATGGCCCTCACCTGCCAGGATTCACGTCCTTGTAAGAAGAGATACGAAGAGCTCCTCACCGTGTCTCTAACCCTGTCCCTTCCTGTCCTATGAAGAGTCAAGAACGTGGGAGGCCATCTGCAAGCTGAGAAGAGTCGCTGGCACTTTGATCCTGGACTTCTCAGCTTCCCAAACTGTGAGAAATAAATTCTATCATTTACAGCACCCAGGCGAGGAGATTTTGCTGCGCAGCCCCCGCCATGACAGCCACCTGTCCGAGCATTCAGAAGGTGTCAGAAGGTGCAGAAGCTGCACCAGTTACACGTGGACATCGTGGTGCCGAGTTCCTGTGATCACTACTACTTGTGCTAAAGGAAGGAAACAAAGCTCACCTGCCCCTGCTGCATGGTTTTAAAGACCTGTCACCCCTCTGTCTTTCCTCAACTATTCAGTAACACTTATTTACTGGTCAAGGTTCACTCAGATATTTTCATACCTGGAAGACCTATAAAATTGCAAACTGGTTTGTGTCTCTTCTCTGAACGTCAGCCCAACCTTAGGTAGGACATGGGCCACATGCTTGTGACATCATTCTGAGACGTTTCCCATCCCAACTGCTAGGTGGGGGTTAGCAAGATGCAGCCTGGGGCCCAATCTGGCCTGCCACCTGCTTCCTGCCACATAAAATTCTCAATTTTGCCTTTTGGCATGAAAGTCTAAAATGTTTATTCCCTGGCCCTTTACATAAAAAGTTTGCTCACCCCTGTGCTCCATCGCAAGAGGCCACGCCTGGCCTGTAGCAGAAGGCCAGTTGCCCTCCGTGCTTCTGGATCCAAGCCCCGTGGACTGCATGGAGGAGTCTGCTCTCTTCTCCATCTCGGTGACTTTCTCTAGTGTTGGTCTGAGTCCTTGCTTGTGAGATCCTTTACTGATGGCAGGGTGAAAGCCAGCTCTCACCAAAGTATTCCACCAGACAAAAGGACCCAAATCCGTGGCTCACAGCAGGGAAGGCTAATTTCTCTCTTCACTGCATTTGACTCTGGTTTGAAAATAGCGCAGCTTGGCTTAAGTCAGTGCTGATCTTTGTGGGTGCCTCATGATGGGTCCAAGCGCCAGCCTGGAGCTAGCACATGTGTTTGCTGAGCCAGAGGGAAAGGAGAAATGGAGAAATGGGCTTACCAATCTTGCTGAGATGGCGCCTGTCATTCTCTGCAGTTCAGCCAATTAGGACCAAGGCCAACACCAGAGGCCTGTTCACAGGAAGTTTCTTCTGGCCCAATTATCTGTCAAAGCACCCCAAAACTTAGTGGCAGAAAACAGCAATTTATTTCTTTTTCTAGTTCGGGAGTTAATTAGGACGGTGGGGCAGGTCGTAGGTGAGTCTGCAGTGTACTGAGCAGAGGCTGGAGTTGGCTAACCCTGACTGGCTGCCTGGGTTTCCTTACCCATGTCTGGTGCCTCTGTATCCCCCACAACCCTCCTGTCCAGCAGAAGAGCCTGAACTTCCTACTCAAGGTCTCAAGGGGCAAAAAAGGAAGTTCACAGTCCTCCCAAAAGCCAGGACTAGAACTGGTATAGCAAACTCTCCCTGAATTCCATTGGTTGCAATTCCAGACAAGCCCAGGCCTTCTCAATGGGAAGGAAGCAATTGACAGCAATGGAGGGGTCCCAAGATGAGCAGTTCCACACCCATGCTTAGACGCGAGTGGGTAGTGTTTTCATCTCTGTCCAGTAAATATAGAGTTAGTTCAATATGGAGAACTACGTAATACTATTGTGTTTCTTCCTTAATCATAGAATTGAAGGAAAGAGTCATATGAGGCCATGCTGAAAAAGTGATTTTGAGAAGTTCTTGAAGGACATGTGTTGTCTAATTCCAACCATCTTTCCCAAAACTTTCTTTAGTACATTTTTTCAATGGACAAATCCACTAGTGTGCCATATTTTAGTCATATGTACCCTTCTCCCTTCCCTCAATTCCTTTCTCTCCCTTCCCTCTCCTTCTCCCTCTTCTCTTGTCTCCTTTCCTCCCCTCCTCCCTTTCCCTCCTTCTTCTCCCCTTGCCCCCTCTTCTGTCATTTTCCTTCTGCCTCCAGGATTAGGAGGACCAGTTCTGGAGTGTGACTCTAGATCCTGTGTGGCAAGCTCCCATGCGCATGCTCTTGATTCATCTAAGGGTTTATTTATGGTCAGCAGAGAGTGTAAGATACATCACTAAATGGAGGGGTTACTGTTTAACAAGGTGAACATATTTGAGAAGGACAGAAGGACTTGTTTGGTAAGAGCAGTAGGGTGCTTGGAATTATGCTTGGCTTGGGGAGAAACCCTGAGCTATGTTTTTGGGTTGTTGCTGGATGAAGCCCCACTTAGAAATAGTATGAATCGTTGAGTTTGTTTAAACCACACAGCTCTTGCTGAAAGGCCACCCCAAGAAAGAACATGGTCATGACATTAAATTGGGTGTGGGGAGAGGAAGAAGACACCCTTGTGTTTATTGGATTGAAACTCATGGGCAGTGGCTGCCTCATGAAGCAGGCACCCGCCAGAGTCAGCATTTGAGCTGAGCCTTCTACAAGTCCTCTTGTTATGTGTTGGTGATGCCGGCTCCTGTCAGCACATCTTTAAGAGAAATGAGAATCGATAAGGTCAGGAGATACCACATCTTCTTGAAGCTTTCATTGGCAGATGATGAATTTTCTTCAAGGTATATTTGCCAAATATAACTGTATTCTTTCTGCTGAAACTGCTTTGCAGGAATGGACGAATGTATGTGGTTCGATGAAGCTGGGAAGAAAGAGGACTTGCGACTTTTCAGTGAAATATAAAATATGTAAAGAAGCTTACCTAACAGGCTCTCCAGGTCATTTCAGTGTAGACAGGATTCAGCGCCTCTTTCTTTATGATTTGTTATACTGCGTGGTGGATTACGGCTCACATGTTCCCCTATAATGTACTTTAAGGATCTGCATTTTTTTTTTTAACAGAGAGTCAAATAGTAAGAATTGCAGACTTACCAGATGTGTGGGCCCTGATGTAGCTGCTCAGCCTGGACTTAGGCAAAAAGCAACACAGGCATTGTGTGAAGAAGTGGGTGAGACCACGTCCAACACAGGCGTAGCAGCAGGTGCCTGGGTCTCACCACAGGGCAGCCAACCTGAGATATAGTCCCACTTACCTCCTTTCTGATGGAATTGGGGACCAAAACTCCTTAGGAAAGGGGACAGAGAGGTGACCGGAGCCTGCTTTCATAATCCGACTCAGGTACTCCTTTTCACTCTTCCAAGTTTTTAGGCCTCCATGACAGTACTATTCATCCATCATTCCTCTCTTCATTATTTATCCATTCGCTCTTTCCTTGTTCTCCTACTTTATTGAGTCAGGAAGTCAATAGGACTCGGGAGTCACCATCCTGAAGCAGCATGGTCATCGTCACTGGGTACCATGGGGTACCCATGGTGGGTCAGCTCTAACATCCCCATTCATCCTTTTCTTCCTGATAGGAACCCTTTAGGGTGACTACTGGCACACGGTTTTAGTCGATGTGTGATACTGCCACACTGTGATTAACGTTTCCCTAGATGACAGTCATCAACACTTACAAGACCCTGCGTGCTGGGCCAAGCTCTTTGCAAGGGTCATCTCATTCAGGCCTCATAGCCCTCTGTGGGTTCTGTTGGTACCTGCTCTCCTATTTTATAACTGAGAAAAATGAGGTTCCCAGGAGTTAAGTGCTGGTCTAAAGTCTCACCCCTCATCCCTGAGGGTGTTGCTAACCTCGACCGCACACAAGACTGGCACTGATGCTGACCTCATTCCAAAGTAGTTACTTTTTCAACATCTGTGCTCTTTCTTTGTGTTTGATTGCCATTAGGATCCACAGCCCATGGCACAGGCATGCCAGAACAGCACTCTGAAGTCAAAGAGTGAAGGAAGTTCCTGGAGGTTTCTAAAATTCAGGGGTGATCCCTGGATTCTGGATCATCTTTGCTCTGTTGATTGGAAAACAGTCCAGTCACTTCTGTTGAGTTTCTTGGACTGCAGCCAATCCCATGCTCCTCACCCACCACTTACAGACTCCTTGAACCACAATAGCATAGCTGGCAGTGGAATGAGACTGGAAGCATGGTGATCTCTGGAAAACTAGTCCAAAGAAGTCTAAGAAGAGTGATGTTTAAAAAACAGAGGACTGCTCTTTTCATTTAAAATATATGAAAAGTAAGAATAAAAAGTCTTCCACAGTTAGACACAGCGGCACACATCTGTAATCTTAATCACTGGGGAGGCTGAGGCAGAAGGATCACAAGTCCAAGGCCAGCCTGGGCAATTTAAAATAAACCAAAAAATAGAAAGGGCTGGGAGTGTAGCTTGGTGATAGAGAACCCCTGGGTTCAGTCCCCAGTACCGCACAAAAAAAGCCTTTCATAACTTTTTAATAACCTTGGGAATAAATGTCCACAGCTGATCAGTCCAAATGATTTAAAATGTATTTATAATTCCCTGAGCAAGTATTCAATATGATACAAAGGAAACCAGAGTGCTTATTGCTTTTTCCAGTAAAATAGAAAGCTATTTGCAACATGAATTCAACATTTTGACAACTGCATTGTATTTTAATGCAATAGTAAGGGTCTATAAAAATTAGATCACAGAATTCTGAATTTTGAGCTTGTAAAAGTAAAAGAAAACAACCAGTTTTTGGTTTTGTTTTTGTTTTTGCTTTTGTTTTTTTTGCAATCAGTATGTTCACAAGCAGCAGACGATACGGTTTCTTCTCCCCAAAGACACTAATTAGATTAGACCACGTCACCTTCCCTTGGGAAGAGGGAAGGGTGGGAGCATGGTGCAGATTGCCATGCAGTCTCCATCTCTAGGGAGTCAGATGAGAAGTGTCCTTGTCTAATCCTGCATGCTCTGCCTTCTGGAACCACTGGGCTCACCCTGCAGGCCCCAAGCAGTGGGGGTGCCCAGTGAACATCCTCAGTCTGTCTTCCTCCCCCTCTTGAGAGCACCCACTGCTTCCTGGTACACCCTTCTGGGACCACTGATGGGCAGCCCAGGCTTATGGGCCCACAGTGCATCACTCTGCTGATGACCTTGACATTTAAGGCTTGAAATTTGATATTTAAGGCTCTGAATGAATTCTACTTCCAATATCAAACCTCACCCGACTCATTGTTCAGTATAGCTAGCTCCTCAGATGTCCTACCACCATAAGAGAGGGAAATCTTCAAATAAAAGAAAGGAGCAATTCTATTAATAAAATCCAGTGGCCTAGATACTCCCTATATTTGACTGTAAATCTTCCATGATTAAGTTCCCAGTGAGAAATCAAAGTTCAAAGATTAATTCTCCTTGCAAATTAGAAGTCCAAAGAGAATTCAATTCCTAAGGACTTGAAATCCTAAATATGATTATCTTGCCTTTATGATTTTTAAAGTCGAATGTTCCATACGCATAGGTTAAATTGTCATCTCCCCAACTTCCTTTCCATGGTCTTATTTTGCTTACTTTTAGCTAAAGATATTCCAGATATTCCAGGCTCAACTGGGGACTCTGGCATTGTGGTCTGGGCTGTCCGTCACTGCATTCATGTGCTTGGGCTGCCATATCAAAATATTGCAGACCGGTGACCTAAACAAGAGACAGCCGTTTTCTCACAGTTCTAGAGGCTGAAGGTCTAAGATCACGGTACCAGCAGGGTTGTTGTCTGGCAAGGACTCTCTCCTGGGTGGCAGATGACATGTTCTGAATATGTCCCCACATGACCTGGTGGCCATTCCTTGCTCCTTGCCTGGGGCAGGGAAGAAGGCCCTGGAGAGGCGAGAGCAGACTGGCTCTCTGTCACCCCTTCTTACAGAGACACTGATTCTGCCAGATTTGGCCCCATGCTTACAGTCTCATTTAACTTTAGCTGCCTCTCAAGGGCTTCACCTCCAAACACTGAAAATTGAGACTTGCGTGTATGACTTTTGGAGACTCACTGATATTCTGTCTTTTAGGGCCTTACATGCTGTGTTAATTCAGTGAAGTCTCTTGGGATCTTCCTGCGGAAAGTCCCATGAATAATAGTAGACACAATAATTCACGCACTAATTTCGTACCCACTACATTTAGAAATTGGTTGCTAGTCTCTGGTGCCCTGTACTTTATGCAAGGCTATTCCAAGACACTTTGTGTTCACTCTAATATTTCATATTGCCAAAGACAGGGTGACCATATGGCATTCTGACAAAGTCAGGTGTATTCTATAGTGAGGTGGTGTTAGTAAATGTGCAGGATTACAGGTATAAACTGGGGCCATCTCTGGCAAACCAGGACTTATTGTCGCCCTGATAATGCTCTTCACCCTGATCCATCTTGTAAGTGTCATCTTGCTGATTTATCAGGATTGTTTCTCTGCCATTTTCTGTGGACTGCAACTCTGTTAAGGAAGAGTGGCAGTGTGCCCGCTGCCTGGCACGTCAGAGATGGCCAGCAGGTTATTTTCTGGATGAACTAAGACGTGAGTGGCTAATGTTGAAGTTTTCTGTATTGTTTCGTGGTTAAACTCTAAATGTTGCATTCAAGATGCTATGTTTATTAAAGTCCTGTGCCAAGTGTGTTAATACGTAGTGAAAATAGTTGCTGTCATTATCTTATCAGTTAAGAATGTTTGACTCAGCTATGATTAAATATTTGCTCTTAGGGTGGCCAAAGAGATTTCAGTATGACATAGTGAATGTTGCCTCTGCAAAGTTCCATAACATTCTCCCTCCCAAAACACATCTGGGCCACTCTGAGATTTCTAGTCATAGTCATGTGGTAACTATACAGCAATGCATGGATTAGTGCTTCTGTTTTAGGTTGAAAAGAAGCTACATTTTATGTTTCTTAGTTTTGTTGAAATTTTTTTTTTTTTTTTTTTTTTGAGGTACGGGGGATCGAACTCAGGGCCTTGTGCTTGCAAGGCAAGCACTCTACCAGCTGAGCTATCTCCCCAGCCCTGTTTCTTAGTTTTAAAAATTATTAATTAACTGAAAGCATTCTCGGTAATATTTTGAAGGCAGAGGGTCATTTTAAGCAGCAGAAGTGTTTTTAAGACTAAAACATTGAATCATAGAAGACACTATATTGACGATCACCTGTTCAGTGAAGATGCTATTTTTAATAAGGAAGATTCACAGAGCTGACCCACTTTACAGTATTTCTACAAAGTATAGAACCTTCTTTGTCTTTATGTTGTTCACCTCTGCCTTGTAAACTTGAGAACTTACTTTTGTGGCAACATAATTAGTAAATATTTAGATAATATGAAAGGCACCCACTTTTGGAGGTATTTAATTTTGGAATAAAAGTTATTCGTTTTTGGTCAAGAAATTCATAGTTTTAAGCAAAAACTACACCATTTTCTAAGAAATAAAAATGTTAATGAAAACATTTTTAAAGTATAAACTAATAATCTTACAACTATCTCCCTTCTTATAACTAAAAATATGCATTTCTGTGTAGGACCTCAACTACTCCAGCTATAGTTTTCAGAACTTGGAGAAATTAAGTTAAAAAGGAACCTTTAGTATATTAAAAAAATCAAATTTTAAAAATGCAGAAGGCTTTCAAAGAGTGACCTGAAATGTTCCAGTGTTTGTAGTGAGGGCGTCAATAGGAAAATAAAAGGTCCACCACTGAGAAGAGGGTGGAGCGCTAAAGAGCTCAGCAGCGTGAAGTTTCTCCAGCTGCGACCACCATGACGCTGAAAATCAGAGTCCCGGGGACAAACAAGAATGCCAGATGTGGCTCAGTCACCTGCTCTTTGTTTTGAAGGAACCTCTCTCAGACCTCTGCAAGGCTAAGAAAGCCAAGTAATGGTTTTTATGTTAAAGCTATAAAGGCGCCGGGATGTAACAATACCACCGAACAAGAAAGTCGAGCCGGAGCATTTTCATTAATGAGCTACTTTTCACTCAAAAGTGACTTTACAGAATTACCAGGAAGAGCCTTGTAAAAGGGGCCACTGCAGAGGCTCCTTAATAATCGACTGGTCTTGCATCTGGGGCAAGTAAACAGAGGAGATCCAGGTTGATGCCCCACTCCAGGGTCCGTCGGCGCCGGGCTCAGTGCCGGCTGAACAGGTCAGAGTGCCCGGACCTGCTCTCTCCACCTACCCTCATTGCTCCCCAGGCAGCCTGCACTGAGACCCTTGCTCCCTCAACAGCCAGCTGGCTCTCTTCTCGGGCACCCCGTGTTCATGAGTCCGCGCCCCAGGCTCCTGGCTTCCTCTCTCGTGCTCTCTGAGAACGGCTCACCTCTGCAGTTCCTCCCATCTACCTCAGGAACAGCAGCAGAAGTCTTCTCCCATTCCAGCCGCTACTGGAGTAAAGAGGTTGAGAATGAAGAAAGCATGTAGCCTTCTGACCCTGCCCTCGGGCCCCTCGCAAGCCTGGCCTCGGCCTCTTCATGGGTGGTTTTATTCCGCGTTTCGCTGATCACTCGTGGCGTCCTGGATCTTTCCGGGAGCTCGTTGCCAGCACAGGTCTTCTGTAACGAACTTTCTGTTCAGACATCTTGCTTAATATTGTACTGGGTTGATTTATAAGAGTTCTCTGTGTGTCCTGAACACACATCAGCATTGGTTATTGAATTGGTGAATATTTCCTCCAGCAATGTCCTGTCTTCTGTGTTATGGAAAAGCTCTTGTAGAATCAGCACCGGTCCTTTCCAGTGTTTGGTAGAATTTGCCAGTGAACCCTTTCCAGTATGGAGATTCCTTATTTGGAAGGCCTTTAAAGATGAATCCCATGTGATCGGGAGCTCCAAGAGTCTTCCCTATATTTTGTTGTGGTGGTTTTGGTGGTTTGTGGCCTTGAAGAGCTGCTGGGTTCCCCCTAAGTTCTTGAGTTTGTGCCCAAGTATTCTCTTGTCCTTTTAATGTCTGCAGGGTGTGCCGCATAGCCTGCCTTTTGCTCCTGAAATTGATCATTGTTTTCTCTTTTTTGCCCATCTTCTTGGAGTTTTAACCAGTGTATTTATTTATTCAAAGAAACAGCTTTTGATGTCATTCTCTCTTGTTTTCTGCTCGTGATTATTTTAACCAATGTCATCAGTCGCAGCTCTTACTTTCTTCCTTCCTTCCCTCTGCTTTTTCTAGTCTTATTTAGTTCTGCCTGTTTTCCAGTCCTCAGGTGGAAGTTTAGCTGAGCAATGGGAAAGGTTTCTGCTGTTCCAATTTAAGCATTTGATGCAAATTTCCCCGTCTGATTAAGCAGCACAGAGAAGTTGGTGGGTTCACCATCCTCCCCTGTGTCCTGGGCCCTGGAACCTGACAGCTACAGCAATGGCCCAGAAGTGGGTCCTGGTGCAAACAGAGGCGGCCGGGGAGAGGCTGTAGCTCAGGCTCGGGGACAGGACAGGAAGCCCGTGCTGCTCTGAGAGTGCGGAAACACCCTGTTGGCTATTCCCCGCATCTTTTGCCCCTCCCAAGCCGTGCTATAGCAGCGGGTCCACATCCCCTACTCTTCTCTAACAGGACAGTGGTTCTGGGGCTGTGCCCTTCCTCTGTCGTCCTGCAGCATGGCAGCAGATGCAGATGCAGTCAGGGTGCGTCCCAGTGGAGCAGAGGAGGGGGTGCCCAGACGTCTGGCTGGAGGAAGCAGCAGGAGACTGACAGCCAGACTGGGAGGAAGGAGGCATGCTGGGAAGCCCCTCGTGGTTTTCTGTGGACTCATGGGCTCCCTCCGTACTGAGGGGACATGCATCTCATATCATTTCACTTCCTTTATGTATTTTTGTTTATTGTTAGAGACTGGTTTTTAGGGCTGTTGTGGGTTCACAGCAAAATTCAGCTGAAGGTGCAAAGATTCTCACAGAGCCGTATGCTCTACATGCACAGCCCCCACCATCAATGTTCCCCACAGGAGTGGCAGGCAGGCCACCATCCATGCCTGCAGGGACTCAGTGTAAGAACCCAGAAGCCACACCGGACACGGGAACTCACACAAGAGGGCTTGCTAAGCAAACAGAGTGTCTCCCTGCAGGGTAAGAGAGAAAATGAGAGGAAAAAGAGGGAGAGAGAGAGAAAAGCGAGGAGGACAGAGAAAGAGAGTGAGTAGGAGAGAGAAAGCATGGAAGTGAGGAGAAGAGAGAGAAAATGACGGGGGGCTATCCTTAAGTAGTCGAATTCCAGGGCCTAACGGAACCAATAACGGAGAAGGAGACTTGCAAGCTGACCGATGAACCAAGAGCTAGCTAGGATGTTCACAGACTGTCAAGGAGTTGGGAGGCGGGGAAATGACAGCAGCGGAAAGGGCGGGGCAGCAGCTTTATATGACATTACATTCCCCCGTTTCTGTTTTTATAAGAAGGTCTTTGTTCTCCAGTTCTTTCCCCCTTATCTCTCCTTCCTGCCTGTGACTAGGCCTGGTTTTGCAGGTGAGCTGTAAAAAGTCCATCCTCCCAGGGGCAGTCTCCAACGTCCAGACTTCCAGAGGCAGATGGCTTTCATGGACTTCATTTCCTTGATTTGACTGATCCCCTATTTCCACACTAACTGCTTGTCCCCAATTCTGGCGTCACTCACCACGGCCCAGGGTCCTGGTCCTGGGCTGTGTGAGGGTCCCCCTCGGAATCCTCAGTCTCACCTTTGGGTTTGAAAGACTTTTCTAAGAAGCGAGTAAGCAACCTGACATATTTCCTTCCGTTATTTATGATGCTACTCCTCTGCCTCGTGCTGTTTCCGAGAAGAAATTGGCTGTCATCCTTGGCATGGTCCTTCTGTGCACAAGACACCTTTTGTCTCTGTGTGCTCTAAAGATTCTCTTGTATTTCTGAGTGATTTGACAGGGCACACAGTGCTGTGGTCCCCGTGTTTCCTGGACTTGATCTCCCACAAGCCCTTTGGATATTTGACCCTGCAGCTCTCATCAAATTTGGAAAATTTGCATGGCTGGTTTGTGGAATCTCTCTCTCTTTTCTTCTCTGTTGCTTCTCCCTTAGAAACCACACTTTCCCACAGAGCAGGCCCTCGAAGTCACCCGAGCTTGCCAAAGCTCTCTGCATTGCTTTTGGTATTTTTCCTCCAGCTTTGATCACCAACTTCAGGTTCACTAATCTTTTCTTCTACAAAGTCTAATCTCTGTTCACCTAATTCCACAACTTCAGTTTGGATTTTTAAAAAGTTCTTTGTATCTTTAGGGTAGTGTGTCTTCCAGTGTCTGTTGACTCATTTCATGATTGGTGCCACTTTTGGGCCAGTGTAATCGAATATTTTTTACTCTGTGTTATAGACAGTATTTCCACTCGCTTGCCTTTTAATTTGGGACTGGTAGTCAACCATCGTGAGTCGTGGTCTGTTAGGTGGTGTATGTTCTCGCTTTGCTGTGGGTGCTCTGGAGCTGGGCTGGGACACCGTGTGCCCTCTGCCTCATGGAGCTACTCTCCTGCCCTCCTTCCTTGTGCTGGTTCCCGCTAATCCATCTGGGTGGTCCTTCTCCAGCACTTCTTCACATTCATGGGCTGATCAGTATTCTGCTCATGACTTGTGGTGTGTGTGACTCTGGGGTCTCTGTAGTCACCTCTGATCCTCTGCTGTGGAAACTATCTGCCATGGCACCCTCACCTCCCAACTCCAGCCTCCAGCTCAGACCATCGGCCCATCTTGGCCTCCCCTCTCTGTGCTGAAGTCTGGGAACTCCCAGGAAGTGCGCTAGGGCAGGGTCAGGCTGACTCGCCTACACTCTGTCCCTTAGGGCCTTCGCAGTCTGGGGTCTACTGTCCTGAAAACCCCCACTTCACATGGGTTTAGTGTTTCAGTCATTCCAGGGTAGAGGCTACAGCCAACCACCACGTCCTTCTTGGTGACATGTTTCCTACTACGTGGGAACTTCATCTATTAAATTATTTGAGTGCTACTTTGAGCACCTACCATCTATTCTCATAAAAGAGAACTTCCCACAACAAAGCTTTTTTTTTTTTTTTTAACATTTGCATCTTAAGGTAATTTTTACTAGTGTGGATAATGGTACACGTTTCTGCTTTGATTACTCAGATTATGTATACCAACTTTTCCTAAACAGATTTATATCTCTCTATAAAAATTAACATAGAGCAGCTGGTATTTTATGAAATGATGATGCTAGACGTGAGGTTTGGATAGGAAGTGGAGGCGAATACTATATTTGTTTGAATGTGCATGGATTTTAATTAAGTTAAAATTAAGCATACTAGAAATTGTTCAGGAAGCTGATGACTTCCAGCTTATTTTTAGGGAAATCTGGGTTGGGGGCTTCTATTACCAAATGGTCAAAAATGCATCTTTAAATGCAGGTTTTTGAACAGAATTCTGAACATTTTGTACCCACCCCCATCCCCGCTGAAGAAGAGTGTTTTGGCTCAAGATAAAGTGCCAGCTGCTTTGCCCACAATAGAACTTAAGATCAGTGAGAAACTTCCATCCTCTTATTGATGATCTATTGGTGATTTAACCCAGGGAAACGCTGAGAAATTTTATAAATTCTTAAGATATTTCAAAATTTATATGTAACTAGAACAGGAGGCTGCGCTTTTTCAACAGTACCTGCTACTTAATTTCTCGTATATTATCTCAGAAATCTCTACAAAGACCCTTCCCTGCAAGTATGAATACAGACGTTCAACAGACATTTACTGGGTGAAATACGACTCCCAGAAGCAGGCCTGAGCCGATGCCTCTGGCCTCTGCTACTTGCTGCTACCATTTACTTTCAGTGATCAGGGAAATCACATGTAGAGTCATGCTAGCAAGAATTGATTTGTTTCACACAAAAGAAAAAACACTAAAATAGATCTTGAAAAGTGAAAGATCTCTACACAGTTCCTGTGTCTTGCACATTCTATCCTTGGAATTCTCGTACAATATTTATTCATGTAAAAGATGAAGCCTTCATGTGAAGCTGCAGACACACGCTCTCAAAATGACTCACTGAAGTATTTAAAATTAAGAGAAGTCGGGGTCCCAAGGAACATCTAACAGTAGAGTCTGCATTATGCCCCTCCGCCGTTTGCTTCTGACTATTCTTTCGTTTCCTGCCCTAAATCTCACCCGAGAGTTCTCTCAGGACCTGAAAGAACGCTGGAGTGGTCGCTAGAATCACTGCCACCTCCCTGCGCACCACTGGCTGCTGCTCCAGGTGCCGAGGATGCAGTGGCAGGAGCCCTGCCCAAGCCAGAGTGTCCTGCAGTCAGGTGGGGGACAGACACGTGAGCACTGTGGGGAGCCCCTGGAGCCTGGGAGAAAGCACGTCACCTGCACAGATGGGGGGCCCACACATGTTCCTGGAGACGTCTGCAGTGGCAGAGAGAAGTAACCCGCCAGGGAGAAGAGCGGGCAGGTGGCGAGGCTGCCACAGAAGCAGGAGCAGAGTGAAGTGAGCAGGTCGCAAGGTGTCAGAGGATGGGAGACCTCGGAGCAGGAAGAGGGGAGTGGGAGCGAAGGCCCGGCCTGCGCGTCCGGGCAGGACGTGGGACTTCTGCGGCAGCCCCAGCGTCAGACTCTAGAACAGTGTAATAACGCGGCGGTGTTTCTCTTCGTGCTGGATTGGGAGTGGGCAAATTTTGGCCCAAGGCCCAGTGCAAGCAGTAGCAGGTGTTTTGAGTGGGGTTTTACTGGTGCACACCCACAGCCCTGGGTTCCTGTGTCCCGTGGCTCCTTCCCCGTTTCAAGGCAGGGTTGAGAATTCTGGCACAAACCGTAAGGCTCACGGGGCCTAATGTCATCCCTGTCTCGCTGTCACAGAGACTGTCCACAGACTCCTGAGGGAGATGGCTGCACGGTTTCTCAGCCTGGCCATCTGACACTGGAGCCTTTGTTACAAAGGGACGTCCCGTGTTTCCCTTAGCTCCTTACGTAAAGAGGAGTCTGTAAGATGTGTGAGCCAGTTCATATTTTAAAGGTTTTTACTCTCTGGTAACAAAATGTGCACCGCCTGCCACATGCGTGGTGTGCCTTGCTTCAGTTCAGGCAGGAACTGTGCGCCTCCGTTGTCTGCAGCTTCCGTGCTACGCAGAGGATCTGGGAGGCAGCGACTCAGAAGCCGAGGACACTCCCACCTCCGGAGAGCCAGCACCTTCCCAGGGGGCCAAACCGACGGTGTCCCCCACGCCCCCGAAAGGACCCCCGAAGCTAGGACTTCCCTTGTTAGCGTTGTCCCTAGTGCCCAGTGGCATTGCTGGCATTGATAGGCTATTATCAGAGGTTAGGTGGCGGCAGGAGCCATAGCGAGCCCAGACTCCTCCGAGTGCTGCCGTCCAAAGACATGCTGTATGCTGATGAGCTTGAGAGACAGCGTTTCCCGCCCGAGTTGCTGATTCCTGCAGGGCCCTCACTAATGCCTATTTTAATTGTGTCTCTTTTTGAATTAAGACTTTCATTGAAGATGTTTATTATCAGTGAATAATAATACATTTAGATTTCCACAGTATCTCAAATAGCCCACATCTTTTGTCATCTGGACCTACCCATCCAGTATTTACAAATAGCAAAAGTAAGTAATCAAGATTCAATATCTCAATTAGATGCACAAGTCATTTTTGTCTCAAAATATAAATATCTTAGATTCTAATTCTTTTTTTAAAAAAATACTTTGTTTTAGTTGTAGGTGGACACAATACCTTTATTTTATGACTTTTTTTTATGTGGTGCTGAGGATCAAACCCGGGGCTTCATGCACGTAAGGCAAGGGCTCTACCTATGAGCCACAACCCCAGCCCTAGGTTCTGATTCTTAATGTAGCTAATTATTTCTCTTATCACCTAAGCTTCTTGGATAAAATAACCTATCATTATTTACAATGTCTCACAGAAGAGCAACAGGAATTCCACTCTTACTATCACCATTATGATGATATGATCTTAAAATCTGCACGTCAACTGCATTTCCTGTCTCCGTGTGATGTGACACGGTGAACATGAGCATTTGCTGCCCTAAGTTTAATTCCTCACTGTGCTAGTGCTCATTCTGTCCTTATAGGTGTGTCCGTTGGCTGTATTTTAAAATTAATCCTTCCCCCAATTAGCAAACATCGTTAAGTTCAGAGACCAAACCTCATCTTGACTCTACCCGTCAGTCACCGTTTCCAAGTGGTTGTTCACAGAGAAGCAGAGCTGCTCCTGGGGCAGGGATCTCATGTTCACTGGTTCACAGACGACTGTGATTTCCTTCTGAACTTGCCAGTGACTTGCTGGCCAGAATAATGACAGTAAGACAGTGGAAGGAGATTCACATGCGCCTATCTGAAGAGGCATGCACCTGGGTGAATCACGTCAGAACCGTGGCGGCCAGCAAGCTCCACACGACTTTCAGCCATTTTCAAGAAGTGCATTCTCCATTCTGCAGAGAGAGAGAGCAACAGAGCAACCTCTGCTGCCAAGGAGAGTGCCACCTGTTCTAGCTTCCTGTTCCTGTGCAGACCCGGGAGGTCGGCGTGGCCCTGACGGGTGCTTGAGGAAGGAGCACATTGCTTTGGGAGTGGGATGATTTCACCTCTTTCATAAGACTTCAAGAGGTCTCTTATTTGGGTTTAAAGAACAAATGAGCATCTGTTCCTCTCGGTTTAACTAAACAAGCTGTTCTTGTACCTGATAAATACAAGCTCCGGTTCAGCCAGTACATCATGGGATGCACGCTGGCTGAGGAAATAAAGCCCGTCAATTTGCATGTACAGAACTGGCTGTGCCCTGGAGCGTGTGCAGCCGGCTCAGGAGGCAGCAGGACTGGCTCCCTTGCTGTGGCCATTACTTCAGCTCCACCACAGCCACGTCCCCAGGGGCACAGTTTCCCAGCTCAGTGGTAGAAGGCTCTGGATACTATTGTCACCCATAGGGTTTCTGGTACAAAAATAGCCGGGGGTTGTGTCAGAAGGACAAACCTGTAGAAGAAAACAGATGTGTTGGGGGGCCTTTCAGGAAAGGAACTCAGTGCACCTTCCATGCTGAGATGGTTTTAATTTGGTTTCACTTTCATCCATTTATTGAATAAATAGAATGTTGTTATGCTGCACAATCAAGATGAAGTGGCGCCAGCTCTCAGTAAGAGAGCCTGTGAGCGTGGTCATGTCAGTTCTCCGCAGATGCCGATGAACTATTATCTGCGTGCTGGTGTCGCCCGATCCCAGGAGCTGCAGTATAATTCAGCCCTCTCTTATTATTCATCTGCCATCTGGTGTGGGGTGGAGACCGGCTTTGTGACGAGAAGAACAGGAATGAAGGCAGCAGGAGGAAGGCAGAACCTCTGGGCAGCGTCGGCCACTGGTCTGGGGTGAGAGGCGTGGGAGGAAGTGAGGCCTGCAGGCCCTGGCCATCCACGGCCACGCCTCGCGTGCTGCTCTGGCACACACTGCAGCTGGCCAGGGCCTCAGCTCCTGGAAGGGCGCGCACACAGGCCGGAGCCACGGAGTTGCCACGCTGGTTTCCAGGTGATGCTGAGGACTCTGCCAAGGACTCTGGAGCAGGAGCGGCTCCAGATTCAGTTCCTCCGCCTCCTCGTGAGCTCCTTCCTTCTCTGGGTGTCCACCAGCGGTATTGTGAAAGGCAACTTGGGCCTCAGTTTGGGTGCCAGGCTCGCAAGTCTTAACAGTTAACTTTTGGCAAAGAGGCATCAAAACCACAGCATCAGCAATGACCACCGCTCAGTGGGGAGGCGAGGAGTGTGTGCCCCTCGACAGGGATGGCCGTCAGGGAGGGCGAGGGAACAGCAGGGACTCCCTTCCCTCCGCTGTCTGACTGCCTTCCTCACGGACACCATTCTCGCCCCGCTGCCTTCGTCCTTTTGAGGACAGAGGTGAAGAGGGCAGGTTCTGTTTCCACCCTGCATCCCCCGTGATGAAGCACAACTGTGTTTGACTCAGAGCTGATTAGATGCCAGCTCTGCAGTGGACACAGCCTCTTTCAATGCCATCCTAGGGCCAGCGGGAGAACTCAGGGTCATATGGAAAAATCTACCGCCGTACCTGGACCTGAGAGCCACTTCCTAAACCTTCCTGTGTTTCCTTCCTTCCCACGGCTTCCTGACTCCAGAGAACTACAAGTAGAAGATGGGAAGTCCGCGCACAAGCCAGTCTCCCAGAGTCCCCAGAACCAGCAGGGGCCGAGGTGATGTCCAGGGCTGGTCTTCCCTCACTGGCTGCTGCCACACACTACCACCTGCCCACGGCATCTTATTTCAAGCCCCGTGGCAAGGTCAGCCGCATGGAGAGACCACCATCACTCCCCATTCACCCCTGCACTTCACTGCTGCACAAGGCCCACTTCCAGAGTGCACAGGGAAGACCTCAAGGCCATGTGAATCACACAGCCATGCTTCTACAGGTGACCCCAATTTGGAAGGAGAGGGAAAGTCAGTCTTGACCCATCGCACAGGCACTAGGCCTGGGTTGGGGAGGGTAGCAATCCAAAGCCTTCCTCCTTTGGTGGAGCACAGTGTAGACCACAGTGAGAACTCGGGGACCTCTTGTGGATCCTGGCAATGGAAAAATAAAACATGGCCCTGCGGGAGGAGACGGGGAGCGCATGGACCTGAGAAGCTCCAGGTGAGGGCATGCGGGCACAAAGGACCTTGGCAGATGAAGGGGTGGACTGATTCACCCCTGGGCGCTGGAAGGAGCCAGCAGGGAAGCTGGACAGACAAAGCCTCCTGCCTGAGCTAAGCAGCCGCAGTGGGGAGTGAGGAGGCTCCAGATGGCACAGGCAGCCTGAACTAAACCACAGTGGCCGGTGGGATGGCTGAACCAGAGTCATGGGAAGGAGCGAGCACGTGTGCACGTGAGACGTCACACAGAAGATCTGTGAACGAGATGATGCTCGACAACTTGGTCCTTTGGCTTTCACGTCCTTCTCCTTAAAGAAAAAGTTGCAGATCTTCCCTCTCTGATTCATCCCTGCTCTGATCCCACCGCGCCGGCCTGCTGAAATCTGTGTCAGCCGTCTCTCCAGCCCCGGTGCTGCCTTTCCTCATCCTTCTCCGGCTTTCTCCGTGCACGTCAGTCCTGTTGCTAGGCAGCTGTACCGGCATCCCGCCACTCAGCCTTCCCAGTGCTGGGAATCGACCCTTCCGCACCTGTGCTGTGTTCGCCGCAAGAACAGGAACAGGGAGAGCCACACCACAGGTCCGGCAGCTCCTGGGTGGGTGGAATGTCCCTCCTAAGCTGTGGCCAGATGGCTACGTTTGGGTGTCCATGGCAGGTACAGACACCATGCTGTGCTCCAGGGAAAATATCAAGGGAGAGGTTCTAGAAGAAAGTGTAACCTCATCCTAAAATAGAGTACACAACAACGAGGATGAGTAGAATATAGGACTCGTATTCCACAACGCTGCCCGTGAGCTTTGTTAGTTTCCATAGCTTTTGCCGAGGAAAACATCCAACAAACGTTGCCTGCTCCATTTCCCCCTCAAGCCACTGGTGGGATCTTTCATCTGCGCCATGGACCACCAGAGCTGAGCACTTTGGTTTATTCGTCGTCTGCAAGACCTTGATGCCCTGCATAGTAATGTGTTTCTCCAAGGTCTCAGACATTGTCCAGGACGCCCCTGTCCTTGCAGGGGCTCTTTCATTCCTGTAGGGCTCAGCACTGCCGACCACAGCTGGACTCTGCATCCCACGCCACGGCTCTCTCCCACCTACCCTTCCTGTCTTCTCTCCATCCCTCTTGTCTTCTCCTTTAGTCCTCCAACAGGTGGCTCCTAGAACATTCCATGCTTCTTCCCATTCTTCTCTTTTCATCAATTGCCCCCTCTGTTCTTGTGTGATGAGAAGGGAACTGTTTTTCACCAAATGATATTTTGTGGTCCACAATGAAGTAGTTAAAATATGACCATAATGAGAAAAAATCCATAAGGTCCCGAAATAAGAGGGCCACATCTTCCCTGAGGTATGTATGATTCTTTCCACAGCGAGTCATGCTCACATTTGAGTGCATACAGGAGAGTTAGAACATCACTCCACACACTTCGGGGTCTAGGCATTTCTAGACAGAATATCTTGCTCATAATAGGCATGCAATAAATATTTCTTGAGAAACTTAAATGGCTAAGGGGTTGCAGGATACCAAAATAACAGAATTCTTTTTGAGAATGAAGAGATCAATATTCAGCAAATAAACAAGTTCAGAGGAATTGTCTGAGGTTAAAAAATGTTTGATTTTCATTCCTTGCATTATCGTTGCTAGCTTCTCTGTGTCTTCCTCTCAGTCTTTCCCTCTTGAATAAGGGACCTCAAAGTGAATACCACCTGGGGTGTGCTTTTCACTTAGGATTTTGTAAGATACCAGAATTTCTGTTATTTGTGTATTATCCCATCCTGACACCATGAGTGCATGGAGGAGAGGTTGCGTCCTCTGGCAAGCACTCTATGGATAGTGCCCACATTAAGGACGTTCTTCAGGAACTTTGAACCCTGTCCCCTGACTACAGATCAGCAACTCAGGATGCAGAGCGTCAGGAAGAAGGGGAAGTCAGAAGGAGGCAGAGACACATTCACAGGAAAGGGGAGGCACCTGAAGCCTCCCCTTAAGACTTGAGTTCCACAAGGACACCAAGGACACCTTTAAAGAAGTTAGTTCGGTTTTCTAAAGGGTCAGCACCAGCCTGTCCAGTCATTGAAAGATCATGGCAGTGAGGAAACCCTCCGCTTACTAGACGGTGGCCAGGGGCTCCGCGTCTGGTCTGGGGGCATGGCCAACAGTGGTCCTTGGCTCCTTCTGATGTTGCCTGACTTTGCCCCCTGGGTTCCCACTGGCATTCTTTCCCTCCCTTCCGTGTAGCACTGGTCAGGGGAAACCGTTGTTCTTCCCAGGCTATTTCATCTCAGTGGACGGTAAAACCATGCGCCAGCCACTTGGTTTCATCTGCTCTTCCTTTCACCTCCATCCATCAGAAGACCTTGTTGGCTCCACCCAAGCCTGTGCTGAGTCCCACTGGTCCTCACTTCTGCACTGGTGCCATCTTGGTTCCGTGTCTCTCACCTGAGCTTGGGAAGGGCCTCCAGGGTCTCCCGGCTGTCCTGCTCCTGAGATAGCCTGCTCTCAGCCTCGCTGCCTCCACCATGCTTTCAGTGCCACGTGACATGGCTCCTCTCCTCCCTGCTCACTCGCAGGACTCAGAGTCACGGCCAAGTCCTGCTGGTCATCTGCAGGCCCACACCCTTTCCCATGTGTTTCTTTCTGAGCTCACCTCCTGCACCTCTCTTCCCGCTTCCCCAGCCACGCTGGCCTCCTCGATGTTCCTCGGACAGGCATGAATGGTGCTCCCTCGGAGCTTCGGGACCTCCTTTCCCCTCAGCCTAGAGAAGCCACAGCTTCCTTCCTGTCAAGGATCTGCTCACAGTAGGCACTTTCTTTCTCTGAATCGTTGACAGCTTATCTGACACACTTTTTCCTTACTTTTTGGTTCCTTCTTCATGATAGACTATAACGACTTAGTCTGTTTTGCTCCCCGTACATTCTCCATGCTTGGAAGAGCCCCCGCACATGCTCCGTGCTCAGTGGTGTTGGTGAGTTGATTGATGGAGCTGGGATGCAGGGGCTACTGGGACCCAATCCTAGAGGTGGAGCCGATGGCAGTCATTCCCCTTGTTCTAACCCAGGCTGAGACAAGAAGAGCCAGTGGACTTGATTCTTACCTTTGGTAGTTCATTTAAGATGGAGGAAAGGTGGAAGCCTGGGGTCTCCGGTGGACCCAGGCGCCCTGGTCTGGGACAGCAGAGGTGAAGGTGTGGAGAGTGAGCGCTGGCAAGTCCCACCTGCAGTCGCCCCTTGCTCAGGACCCCCTGCTGCTGCAGTTGCATGGCCTCAGTCTCAGATTGAAGTTCCTGGGCGGCCACTCAGCTCAGTGATAGAATGATCTGATTCTTCCATGCTGAAACACCACCTGTGGATGCCAGTCATGACCCAAAGACACACTCACCAAGGTCTCACTGAAACAGGGTCTCTTGCCCTGCCTAAGATGATGTTTTTGTCTTTTCAGTGGAAATGTCAGAACGATGCCATTTCAAGTGTCACAAGAACAATATAAAGTGAAAAAAAGGCTTTAAGTGCAAGGTTTCTATTCTAACTTGTTAACACTGTATTCAGATACTTGAATTATATAAATTAAGTTCTTGGTTATAATTTAAAAGCTCCCAAATAAGACAATTATCAGAGAGAATAAAGAGATCGTTTGAGAGCTTGTGTTTTGCTGTGTAACCGGCTGAATGGTGGGCATGCTGGTGCTCCCCAGGCACAAACGAGCCTGCGTTCCCCATGCCGCCCCACGGCCCAGCTGCCTGCAAGCCCAGGGCCCCCTGGAAGAAGGGATGGCTAGCGCTCTTTTCCTGCTCGGTTCTGCATGCTCGCTCCTCCTTGCACTTTAGGCCCTTCTGGGGACAGGGCAGGCTGTTCTCACCCTGACTGTGGCAATGGGGTGGAGTCAGGTTGCCCTGGGTTCCAATTCCAGTTCAGCCACAGTTACCACTTGATTGTGGAGCTTCTGTAAGACAGTACCACAGCCTGCAGTATGTTTGGAGGCCAGAGGCTGAAAACAGGCAGGGCCCTACTCTCAGAGAGGGGGTGCGGTGCTTGCTGCCCTTCCTGGCTCCTGGTGGCGGCCTCAGGCCTTGGTCCTCTTGGTCTGCAGCCGCCTCACTTCACCTCCTGCCGCCATGATGTGGTGCTGTGCTGGTGCCTCTTCCTTAAAGACCAGCGTGGGATTGAAGTAAGGCCCACACTAATGCTCTCATGGCAACTTGGCCACCCTGCAAAGACCCTGTTTCCAAAGATCCATGCTCCTGTCTTTTGGAGAGCAGATCTTCGCCCGCACCATCAACTCCCTGTATGTGGGCAAGGGACTTCACTTCTCTGACCACCACTCTCTCCTGTCAAGTGGGATTGTCACACGGGCTCCCTGCGTCTGTGAAGAGTATCGCAGTGACATGAGAAGCGCTCAGCATTCATTCAGTGCCCAGGGCCTGCTGCTACCCATCCTCCCTCCGCCTACCCAAACGCAGGCCTCTTGGCACCCATTTGCACCTGCTACATACAGAGGCAGATGCCACGAAATGCACAAGATGGTCCCTGACCCCAGAGCAATGGGTGCACTTTGAGGACAGATAGGAGTTCATCTTGAAGGACAGAATTTGCACCTCATCCAGAGAAACAGGTGGCACTGAGGATGGGCAGAGAATCGCTGCCAGGTCATTGCCATGGGCCTCATAGAAAATGTGCTGCAAAGTTGAAGCCAGAGGGTTTGCTTTAGCCCCCTGCCCCGGCTTCTTACCTACATGGAGAGATGGTCTCTTAGGTCGCCTGTCCCCTTCAGCCGCTGGACTGCTACCAGACACCAGCACCTAGCTCCCGACCCTGCTCACTCACAGGCAGTACGCCTGTGTGCCCTGCCCTCTCTCTCTCCCTGGACGTCGCCCTTTCTTTTCTGTAGCCACCACAATGTGGTCAAGATAAGACAAAGACACCACCCTGAATGCCTGGTGTGTAAGAATTCACATTCTTAATGACCATCAGAAATTCACACTGGCTACCGCAGGCTTCGCACATCACTTATGGGTACTGAGTATGACCACAGTGCTGGGCAGGGGTTCATGCCCTGGCCTCTGACATCAGCTCAGTGTTCAGGCTCTGCTGTGAGTGACGTGCTCTGGTTGTGCCCTCCTGCGCTGTGAGCATGACATAGGAGCAAGGCCTGTCTTTGAGCAGGAGGGCTGCTGCTGGCCTTGGCGGAGTGGTTTTGTCTAGGCCGTGGCTAGCAAGGTGGTAAAGATCCTCCATCCAGGAAAAAGAGCAAACAGAGCTTTCAGTGACCATGCTAGGGATTCAAGAAAGGAGATAAGCACTGTTTCCTGCTGAGGAGGCGAGCAGGTGTTGTCTTGGTCAGTTCAAGCCACGATGACAAATTTCCGTAGACTAAGCGTATGTCTAACAGTCCCAGCGACTAGAAGCCCAAGACCAAGGTATCTTCTCACTGTGCCTTCACGTGGGGAAGCAGGAGCTCTGGTCCCTGCAGTGTCTGCTAAGGATACCAATCCATTCAGGAGCACTCCACCCTCATGCCTAGCCAGGGGCCGAAGGCCCCCTCCTACAGCACAGCCCTGAGTAGAGTTCCACCCTGTGACTTTCAGGAGACACTCACTCACTCCACAGCAGGCGTGTTTTCCCAGTCTGCGTTGCGTGCCAGACACACACGGTTACTGCAGCAGGGGCCCAGGTACAGCCCCTCACTTACCTGCAGGATGTGCAGAGATAAGGCAGTGCACATGGATCTGACATAGCTGTCCACGGTGCATGACCCCTGCCCTCACGGCCACTCAGAGGGAGGCAAGTGAGTCAGGGTGTGCAGGCAGCTTGCTGCTTCCTGACCACCGGAAGGGAACTGAGCACTTGCTTTAGATGTCAGATTTGCTGCTGTGTCCTTACTGTCAGCAGTGAGATATCACAGAGAAAATGACAGAAGACAAGGTCGGAGTTTTGGCATTGATTCCCATCAGCTCGCAGAACCACCTGACCTGAGCATCGTTCTGATCACAAGAATCTGCAGCATACAATGCACAGGCCACTGCTCAGCTGAGGCTCTCCTCCTCCTGCTCCTCCTCCTCCTCTTCCTCCTCCTCTTCCTCCTCCTTCTCCTGCTCCTCTCCTCCTCCTCCTCCCACTCCTCCTCCTCTTCTTCCTATTCTTCTTCCTTCTTTTCCTCCCCATTTTCTTTCTCCTCCTCCTCCTGGGCAGTCTTGCTTATAGATTAGGTTAAATACCATAAGTGCAAAGGAGTTTTTATATAGACTTTTGGGAACAGGTGCTATACTTTTGGAAGTCATTTTTGAAAAATCTACAAAACTATTATGTTGCTGCAAATTTCAGCTAAGCAATACAAGTCTGTTACTCAGAGGTACTTTGCAAAATGACAATGTACTTTAAGAACATTTAAAACACTCAGTCCCTAATACATGAGGAGGAAGCTATCCTACCTCTCCTTTAAGTAGGATTTGCAGATATTTTCAGGATCCTTTATTATTGACTAACAACAGCTAGATTTACTCTCAAGTGGTCATAAGAAAGATGCTTGAATTTCTTATGAGGTGTATTTTTAAAAAGCAAATCAAATGCCTAAAACTAATAAATTTTTATTCTCTTCAAATTTCCTTGATATAAATGGTTTACATCACTCTGTGACAGTTCTAAACATAAATTAAAGGCTTGAAAAAATATCTGACTCATTTGAAAAGTCGTCTTCCCCATGAAAGACGGTTTGTTCACATTGGGCTGGTGGGTGCACAGGGGACGGGGGCTTGGGGTTCCCGGGACACAGTTGGGGACTGAACTGTGACGTGAGGAAGACAGGCCTGTGGAAGGGGCTCATCTGCTCTGCACGTCAGTCACTCTCCTGTGTCTGCTGCTTCTGACAGGTACAAGCCACTGGCCGACACACTGCTGCGCCAGGAGCAGGAGCAGCCCGCCGAGGACAGGTGCCGGCTTCTTCTCCAGCAGTGTAACCTGCACGGCTGGCAGGTTGGTGGTCCGCAGGCTGTGGGCTCTCTCTCCAGGGTGGGACTTTGAGGAGTGGGCTGGGTGGTTGCGAGGAGCCGCCGGGTCTTCCTGCCAGAAGCGAGCTCCTTGAGGTGAGGGCGTGGAACAGAATCCAGCCAGCTCCCCGGGGCTCAGTGTCTCCATGATGCCGGGTCTTTGCGTCTCAGCCAGCAGTGAGGCAGTTTAGGAGACTGGCACAGCCACGGTGGGAGGCCCTCCATTTGCCCAGATCCCACATGACCTTGGGGGACATTCGACATCCAAACTGAGCAGTAGAAGCTTCAGAGGGGCCGGACACTGAGGAGCTGGGCTTATCTGCTGGCTCTGCGCTGGTACCTGAGGAGTGTTCTCAAGTCCGGGGTTTGCCAGGCTGGCTCTGGCCCTGTTCAGGCCCTTTCCTGTCTCCCTCTGTCTTGCTTTGCGGCCCACTTGCCATGGTGTGGAGCTGCCGCTACCTCAGGCCTCGCTTGGTGGCAGAGGCTTCACTATGACCAGTGAAAGGGATGCCACTCGAGATAAAGTGACATGTGGCGTGCCCACCTGGGCAGGGGACAGTTCATGTGTTGTTTCCCCAAAGAGCATCAGAATCCCACCCTTGACTCCCTTTGGGAAGAGCAGATGTGAGGAGAAGGTAACATCAGAGCGGTCCTGGCCACGACAAGGGCCATGTGGAAGTTTGGGCCTTGAAACTCCTGAAAGCACATGGGTGGCAAGCAGCATGGCTGGCAGCCGAGAGCTCCGGTGAGAGAGCAGCTACCGGAAGGCAGACATAACCCTCTCTAAAGAGTGGACAGGCGGGCGTCTGTAAGAGAAAAGGTGAGATCATCGGTGAGACCAAAAGTGAGGCCTTTCCTTCAGCGGCACAAGCCGCTGGTTCTGAACTGCAGGCTGGGTCTGAACGTGTCCCCAGCCTACTGCAGGTCACAGCGCACTCGTGTGTCCATGGCCAGGACACAGAGCCTGGCGTCGGCACTGCTGAGTCACGACTTCATTGTTCCACCCTGCCCCTTTCTTTGCTATCTTTTTTCTAACTAATAATGGAAGCTGAACTTTAAATAAGAGTCTGAAGGAGGAAGCTTACTCACTGTGTTGTCAGAGATGCGCATCAGTGCCAGAAGACTGGATAAAGGAGGAAGGAGGAGGGGAGATTACTAACAGGGCTGAAGTCAGCGAGCCACGCCGAAGTCGCTGACATGGATGTGGGATGCACAGATCCTGTGATTACCAGGCCTGTAGGCAGCACGAGTCACTTCAACTGATTCATCCCTGGAATCTTTTAATAAGCAGTTGTGGAGTAAGGGTTCAGGAATAGCCTAATACCCAGACTTTCTTATGGTACCTTTTTCCTCTATAGAATGCTCACAGATGAGGCGTGTCTGTGTGCATGTATGCATACACGTGTGGCTTCACATGGACGCATGCATTTTCACGCCTAGGGCGAGAGAAAGGGAATCTGCAGCAGTTCTTCCGTGAGGACAGCCCTGAGCAGGGTGCCCCCAGCCCGCTGTGAGGGAGGGTCTGGCTGTGGAGCAGGCTGGGAGTCACGCTAGCGCACCCTGGCCACTGTGGTTCCTTCTGGAGCTGTGTTTGTGCCGGGATACTTGAGACAGCAGCTGAGGATGGCACGAAATTGGAACGCACGTAAGAACTTTGAAAAAGAACATCATAAGTTTAAAAATGGGAAAGGGTTTCCCTTTCATTGCAGAAATCCATTTTCTCCTCGTTTTCTAATTCCACACAAAGAGGCTGAAAATACAAAATGAGAGACTGAGGGAGAGAGTCCTCCATTCATTCCTAGAGATGTTGCTCTCCTGTTCCTTGTCCTCCCGCTGAGGACCACTGCCCTCCTGCCGCTTCTTCAGGGTGGAAACTTTCACATAACGTAAGCCATGAGGAAAGTAATTGGCTTCATAGAAATAAAGCTCATTCACGTTTCACTTGTACATTAGGCACGAAGCGATTTTTGTTAAAAAAAAAAAAAAATCACTTATTCCCGACCCTGCACTCCGACTCCTCAGTTTCAGAAGGAAAGCACGTGTTCCAGATGTGGGGATCACTGCAAGGTGCTGCTGTGGACTCTGCTGTGCCTCGTCCATCCTGTGACAGCTAGTATGGAGCTGTCGACTGCAGCCGCAGCCAGGTGGGCACGGACAGCTAGTGCACCTGCAGCATCGCGGCCAGTGGCCAAGGGTGCCGCTGCTTTTATTTAGCAGCCAGTGCCCATGCCTTGGCCCTTAATACTTAGTATGAAATTAGTGGCTGTTCTTTCCCATATTTTTATAAAAGCAATGCTAGAGGAGAGAAGAGATTGGAGTCTTTTTTTTTTTTTTCTGTGTGAACCTGCATTTGGTCTTAGCTAGAAATTCGATTCTCTTAAACAAAAACATTAGCCATTTATTGCCACTATAGTGGTTCTTGGAGATCTTGTAGGTTTTGTCATCCTTCCCTAATTCAGTCAGACGCTGTTGAAGGACAGCCTGAAGTGGTCAGCTCCCTAGTGACCACACTCTGTCCATTGTGACATTTGACAGACATCAGCGTCTCCTGTCCCAGGTGAGGGCAGACATGCCTGCCCTCTGCTGTTGGCTTTGCACACACCTCACACCTGCTCTCCACCCTTTGGGCACACGTGTGTTCCTGGGCATGCCAGTCGCTCTTCACGATAGAGGAACTTGTAGCACCACATAAATCAGAATGCCTCTTATCCACACGTGTGCTACAGCCAGTCAGAACTTCTCGTACTTGGTTTAGTTTGAGCCTAAAAATAATTCCACGCAGGAAGAGGAAAGCAGCAGGTGTGTAGTATTGTCCCCAGATCCGGGAAAATAAAACCTCCGAGGGTCCTCACCTGGAGGCCAGCACGCTGAAGAAGCAGTCGGTGAGGCGGAGGTTTACTTCGTGGGAAGGCCACCTCGCTGAGGCCAGCTCATGACCCTTCCTATGCTGTGTTCTTTCCTCTGCACTCAGCTGGATCTGTAATACACCACCTGAAGTCATTCTGTCCAAACAGGGGGACTGGAAGGCCTGGGTCATACTCCACAGTCCTGCTGTGTCGGAAGCACCTGTGCCTTGCCCTCCTACCTGGGCAGCAGCTCCCTGTCTGGCCTGTGCCAGGAGGGTAGGGAAACCCACGGGACTCCTCCCGCTGCAGGCCGGCCGCATCAGAAGCCTCCCCAGCCAGCTGCCAGCCAGGAGCACAGAGCATTTCCACACTCCTTCCAGCTGTATTTTGGAAAGAAGCGGAGATGTGGAAAGTGGGACAGGGGTGAGGGGAAGGGGAGGAGGAGGCAGAGGAGGAGGAGGACTGCAATCACGTGAGGTTTGACATCAACTCTAGTTGAGAGCCAAGACCTAGATGCCACCCAGCCACCTGGAGCAAACAAGGCGGGAGGCAGTTCTCCCTGGAGATGCGAGTCAGGTTGGAGTCGCGTTGCGTTCCCTGCTTGAGCAAAGGCAGTTTGAAACGTCTCGCTGCGCTGTTGTGACTCAGCAGCTCACAGCTGGCAGATGCCCGTGGTGTACTGTGTGGTCGCCGCCTCCCCGCTGGCTGTCCCCACCGCCCCAGGGCCTGCCTTGGCCCTCCCTACACCTAGCCAAGGGCCGCCAGCCCTCCTCCAGCACCACTGCTTCTTCAGAAGGGACCCTGTCTGTCGCTTGCCAGCCGTACTTCCACCCAAGGGGCAGAAGGACACAGCACAGACTCTAGCCTACCCATGTGACTAGGAAGCTACCAAATAATAGTCCATCTTTTATATAAATACATAAGTACATATGAAATTTTAAAATCTAACATAATGCACAACAAAATCCTAACTTATAATACCTAGGAAATTTTTTTAGCTGAGAATCAGATGTAAATTTTGTTTATAGCTATGTTTATAAATGTATTCATGCCTTATTTCCATGATTAAAAATGATTTTAAAATGTCTAACTACTACATCAGTATACCTGTGATGTAGGTTATGGTATTAGGCCAAAATGATTATTCAGAGCATTTTAGAGAAAAGTGCTTTTGCTTTCTGAGAGCTGATTTCCACGCTGTGCTCCACACAGCCAGCCCTTGCTGCTCAAAGGCAGCCTCGGGCCTCGCACAGGGTTGGACCTCTAGCCACAGGTGTTGGTGGGCTCTGGGTGTTACTGTTCCCTTATACTCAAAATAGTCGTTTCCACTGCATTTGTTTTTTTAAAAAGTAAGAAAGTCAGATGCAGTGGTGGCTGGGAGGACCTCCCTCTTGCTGGTGTGTCATCAGAGTTGGCGAAGGAATGGCATGTTTAAAAGCACGGTGGGCCAGTCAGAGCTGTGTCCTTTTTGACAAAACAAAATTTGGCTAACTTAGGAGAAGTGGAAGTTTCTTGAAGTGACTTGAATAGAATCTACATGACTCACTTCTAGGGCTGTTTGCTGTTCCACCAGATATATTTTTCTTTATGAAGCAGAGTCCGTGAATCATTTCATTTGTAGAAAAATGATCCAAATACTTTGAATCAAGTCGTAGTTTGAAAACAGTTAAGCCGCTATTTGTTAACATTCACTGTTTGTTTTATCATCATGGTTATCATGTCTTATTTATCTAAATAGACACATTTTTAAATTCAGGGCTATTTTAGGTGGCTTTGAGAGTCTGTGTTCCCCGTCTCCGGGCCTTGCACCTGTGCTTTCTGCCCCACCTGCCCCAAGCAACAGGAAGGAGCCCGGCAGGCTTTGAGCTGCATGTGGAACATGCTCATTGTGCATGTTATGTCATTTATGTAAAATGAAAACCTTTGAGACTCATTCTTAGTGGAAAAATAAGTGGTATAATCTGATTTTCACACATTTTCTATGCATCTCCTGGTTCTAGGACGGTTTCTGCTGTGTGGTTATTTGAATGCTATATTCATTTTCCAGCCATCTGGAGGGATGATGGATAGAGAAACAAATCTGTCGAGCGGTTCCTGCACTGCCGGGGTACCACTCAGAACAGGGCTGGGAGCTCGGGGGATCAGGGCAGGGGGGCAGGTAGCTTCGCCCAGGGAAGGAGCACGGTCAGGGGACACTTGCAATTGAGGTTCCTACCATTTCCTGGTGGAGGGAACTGTGGCCGGGTAAACAGGCGTCCTGTGTGGCCCCTGTGAGGCAGGGGCCCCTGACATCTGTTGCCAGAGGTGGCAGAAGAGCAGTTCAGGGTCAGTTCTGGAGATTACCCTTGTCACTAAAGGATGAGTCAGACCCAGGGATGCTTCTGAGGACTCATCAGAGTAAGAGATGGAACCAGAACTTCACCTGCACCCCAGTGGCCCACGCGGTATAATCCCCATGTGCAGTCGCACCCGTGTGAGAGACAGAGCCGAGGAAGTACCCACCGCACTGACCCAAGACCAGCCCATGCTTTAATGAGATACGCTTTTCCTATTTGTGTTTGTTCACTAAGGAGGATCGTCACTGTCGTCATCTTCCCGTGACTCCCGTGGGACCGTCTAGATTTCATTATGTGTCACTGTAAAATATGCCATCTTTAAAGGATTTGCTCGTGCAGTGCTGAGAAGTACAAGATTAACATTTTACCATAACCTTAAATAAAATCAGCTGGGCAAAGGATTTATTATTTCATTAGCCTAAAGTAGTACAGTAGAGAAAAGATAATAAAAGTAGCAGCCAAGAGCTGCTGCCGTTTTAACCACGCCTGCTCTTCTGCATCTTCTGAGAGGAGACACTCGTGTTGGGGCCTTGGCTCTTATTAGTACCGTAAATTTATTTTATTATTCCAGGAGCACTCCATAAATCAGCTATAATACAAGTTAGAAAATAGCCTACGAAATCATCCTTCCCTTTGTATTCCTTCTCTTTTTCTGGAATGATCAGCGTCAAAAAAGTAAACACTAAGGATTTAAGAGTATCTCTTGAAACAATGTATATTCTAACTGAAATTGCCACATATATGTATAATTCAGTTTCTTTTTTCTTTTTTCTTTTTGTTCATACTGAACACATACCATGGACAGATATATCAACACACTTTTGTTAGAAAAATAGTGTGTGTTCCTGATAAGAAAATTTAAAAATAGAAAAAAAAATTAAAGAAGAAACTTCCCAAAACTAAATTACTGAGAGAGAACTCGGATGTTTGGTGTGTTCACCCCTTAGCTTTAAAAAATCATATTACGTGTGTGTGACTTCTACCACATCTCTCCCCCTTTGCAGCCTGAGCTTCATGAGGACAGATCCCACACATTTTCCTCTGTGTGCATGTGTCCTTCCCTGTCATGACCCCTAGGGTCTGGCACATATTAGACAGTCAACCAGTATTTGTTGAATGAATGTATGCATGAGCGAGCCTCCTGCTTGGGATCACACTTTCCCTTTGGAAGTGAAGGCATCTGCAGTCAAGTTTGGGTGACGTGTGACAGTTTCTTCCTTTAAAGTAACTTTATAGCTTTCATCTCAGCTTCATTATGCAGAAGGCTTAGAATACTATCTGGCACTAAGTAATTGCTAAATAAAAACTGTGGCTCTGCCTAATCCAAGTTTCATCTCTTAGAAATCGGTCTAATCTCTTCTCCTTCAGACTTACTGACTGATTGATTCAGCAACATTTATTAAGCGCCTTTATATTCCTGAAGTTACACGTGGTGATCATGATGCCTTACAGTCCAGTGGGGGGCAAGGTCCAGGGGAAATAAGCAAGCCCAGATGAGGATCCACACGAGCAGGGAAGCAGCAAGGACACCATGGTGGTAGATCAATTTAGATAGGCGCTGGGACAGGGCAGTTGGGTCCAGGGAGGAGCAGAGTGTGCTGAGATCTGAAATGCAGGCTGTCACAGAGAACTGGTAGTGGAGCTACCAGAGAACCAGGTGAAGTGGGAGGAATAACGCTGGGAGCAGAGATCCTCAGCCTTTGTTTTTTGACTAATTGTCTTGCAAAGGAGAAGAATTTGTGAAAATTTAGTTCTGGGGAGGCAAAAATATCTTTGCTATACAATGATCGGTTGTTCAAAGATTAATTCTACTGGGCAGTAAGCAGCTCTTAACAGCTCAAAAATGCCGTTCCTGCTTATGCCAATCAACTCCATCTCTGCGGTTTCCCCAATTCCAGCTTTATATTTTACAAGCACTTTTGAGCCCTCTTATGCTCCAGAAGTCTTACGGTAGTTCAGGTGTTTTGCCCATCAAGTTCCAGTTTCACCCACCAGGGGAAGAACCGCCATGGAGAGTATGTTAGGGGCAGCAGAGGATCTTGGGTGAGACAAGATTCCATTTGACGTTCCCTGGGGAGCTACCAAGGAGCTTCAGAGAGGACAGCACCAGGACCTGCTTTACGCTTTGAACATGCTTCTATTTAAACAAGAACTGGGCCAGGAAGCCAGTTGGCAGGCTGCTACCAGAGAGAGCAGTGGTGGGCAGAGCAGAGGGGGCAGAGGAGGCGGGTGTGGGGGACAGCTCTGCAGGTGGCCGTTAGTAAGCACAACTGCTGAAGATCAGGGACTCAAACAGCAGAGTCTCTTTTCAAACCCAAATGTGAGTGCAGATTAGGAATGTATCCTAGCTTTTCTTAAGAAAAATGAATTTGCTGCAAAAAATTGCATGAAAATTCCAAATGATGGAAAAGACTCAGCCCTTCCAAGATGGAAAGCAAAAGATAGCTCACCAAGATCAATGTGAGTCTCAAATGAAACACAGTTGCACCACCGGACATGAATTTGGAAAATCAGCAAGCCACTTAAGGATTTCTGAATATCTAAAAACATTCCTGAGGGCAGGCCATGGAAGGCCAGATGCCCAGGGTGAAGTGCCGTGGGCCTTGGGTTTAGGAGTAAAGCAAACATGGAAACAAGCCATCCAGGAGCACGTGGGTGCCAGGGACACTGCCCTGGTTAGCAGGCAGGCTGCGGTTATGTTTATGCCACTCCTAATCTCTGTCACATGCCCCTTCCATGGGTCAGGCAGTAATTATTGACATTACTGGGCCCATTTGGTTGAAAACTAAAGATGAAGAGTACCCTGTAAATGAGTCTGTTAGCTCATCACGTGTATTGTCTCTGACTCTGAAACTCATGGTCCTGTTGGCGTGGCTCTGGTTTGCTTTTTACAATGTGTCTTTGGGAACAGGGGGTTTTTAACACTCTTGACCATCATTGATATGGTTCCCATAATGAGGTAATACGGGATCGCACCGTGAGTGATTCACCAGCAAGCTCAAAACAGCGCTTTTTCCTCATCCCTGCCTGCTGTGCAGGCCACACTCTTCTAGGTGAGAGTAATTAATTTTTCCTAACCTATAATTATATGTAATTCAAGCCAAACCACCTTCTTCAAATACCAGAAGATACAGGACTCTATGAGATACGTGTGGCTGTAATTATCTTCTCTGTGTTGAAGTTAAACTTCAAGAATAGTCTATTTATAACGAAAAGAACTTGCATTTTAGTATAAATGTATCCTTTGAGGATGTTTAAAAGTACATTCAGACATTCAGAACCAGGCGGCACATCCAAACATTTCCTTTCCCTGGGTTTTCAAAGCTACCATGAACACGTAGCATGCTGCCCCAGCAGCAGAAGCACAGGCGGTGGGCACCCCTGCAATTCCGCGGATCGAGACATCGGGAGGGGGCAGTGCAGGCGGGGCTGAGCGTGGCTGGAGAGGAGAGCCTTGCTTGGATGGGTGCTCTGCCCAGCCTCCTGACGCAGTGGCACCAGGGGACCTTGTACCCCGGTCCCTGTGGTCCTAGAGCCTGGTTCGGCCCTGGCACCGGGCCTGCCCTGGCAAACGTCTGCCTCGTGAATGAATGAATTAATGGATAGATACACGGACGTACAGTACAGAGAGATGCAGGATGACAGATGAGTAAATGTGAGACAAGGAGAATCAGCCTCCGAATCCCAGGGAAGCGTGAGGAGGGGCCAGGGATGGCTGGTCCTGGGCGGAGTCCTGTGCGGGAACACATGGCAGTGCTGGGGCTTGGAGCATGCTTGTCTTGGGAAGGGATGACCTGATAGGCACAGAAGCTGCTGGCAGGGTAAAAATAGAAAGAACAGTGCTTTAAAGAGCACAATGACATTCTCAGATCAGCAGGAAGGAAACAGCTCTGGGGGAGAACTCCCGACATCAGGGCACTGGAAGAGAGTGCTCTGTTCAGCTGCTTCTCGGAGGCTGGGCGCAGATTTCCATTGGAAGGGGGCTTTGCGAGGTGCCAGGGCATCCTTCTGGAGTGCTAAGGCTACAGCGAGAGAAGATGGCCACTTTAATGCAGCTGCGACACAGCTGTCCTGTCCTGCTCCAAGTATTTGCTAGAACGATGCTCAGGCTTACAGAGCAAGGGAGATGAAAATGTTTAGGTGAATTCTGACTAGTAAGAAACAATTCATAATGAAATGTTCCCATTAAAATAAATCTGCATTAACAGTACGTTCCAGTAGTTACCAGCACAGGGCTGCCATCCAGCAGCACACCACAGTGTTGAAGCCATGGGGCCAGGACTCCCTGCAGCTAGGGCGGGCCCCGGAGGAGTGCAGGACGAGCCCTCCACGGCCAGCCATTCTGCTGGATCCAATGGCCGAGAGTGGCCTGGAGCTCCCTCTTCAGAGATCTGTGAATGTCATGTTATGGAGGCTCTGAAGCCAACCTCAAAAACGGCCTTGTAGCCTGGGGCCAAACAGAGGCATCAAGTTCCCAGAAGATTAGTAGATCGGGGACATGGTTCAAGGTGAGTTAAAGGACAGGTAAAGAATAGAGAATAAGTTAGGTGTTGGACTTAGGTCTACGATAATCCTATGCACCAGAGGTATTGGAAATTTCAAATTATGAAATATGAAATTTAACATCTTTATTTATTGAATCACGTTAGATGTATTTTAATAAAATTAGTCAAACAGCTTTAGCAGATTTAAAGTGATTAAGATTTATTTTAAATGAACACTTTTTTAAAGATCTGAGCTCATGTTTTATAGCTATAGAGAATTCTTTTTGGAATTCTTCCTTCTCTATCTTATTAATCCATTTATTTTAATTTCTTTCACCTTCATATATCTAAATTGTGACCCTATATTTTCAGTATTGTCCCGGACCATAAATACCACATTGTTAAGTTGCATAGTACAACAGGTATATAAATAATGACGCAACCAAGATACAGAGCTGCTACAGGTTATACAAGGCACATTAGTGACACAATAAACTATTAAAATGAATTCATTATTATAAGGTACACATTGAGCTGAGAGTTCACTAAGCCATGTGGGTTTCAAAGGATGAACAGGGGCTTACCCAGTGGACAGGTGCAGAGAGAAGAATTGAAGGAAAAAGAATGGTATATGTGGATCCTGAGGAGAAAACAATTTCCCAGTAAACAATGTGATAAATATTAGGACTAGTTAAGCCCAAGTGTATTCAATAAGTTCTGGAGATTTGCTGTACAATATTGTGCCTATAACTATTGAATTGTGCACTTAAAAATTTGTTAAGAGGGTAGATCTCATGTTAAGTATACTTGCATAGTTAAAAATAAGAGTGGAAGAGAGAAGGGAAGAAAAAAAAGAGAAAGAAGGAAAGAAAGGCTCAAGAGAACTATTCTTAAGCAAGTCTAATAACTATCTTAAAGACTTGAACATCATCCTGAAAATTCTGACAAATCATTATTATTAAGTAATTTTAGGAAAATAGAAAATAACATAATGAGGTTAATGTCTAGAAAGATCATTGCAAAGATAGTTTAGGAAGAATCCACGTAACCCTAGGCAGTTTCTGGAGGTGGAAATATCAATAGACCTTTGACTTAATGGGGCCCAAAGGAAAGGGGAAACGAACTGGTATGACATTTGGGGGGTTCCGGGTGTCTCCATTAACCCAGAAGGGAGTTGTGGGCCAGGAGTGAGAAGAAATGGTATTCGTAAAGACCTTGGGACTGAGGTACACGAGGAGCTTCCAGGGAGGCGGTCCTGTCAATCACTGGGGTAGGAACACAGGACAAGAATCCTACTTGCAGGAAGAGGAAAACACAGGAGGCTCGAGCCGATGAAACATTGATATAAATGTGTGCACTGGGAGATGATTTACATAGGGCTGAATGCAGGAATTAGATGAACCTATAGATTAATGAGTATTGTGTAGCCAAAGTTTTTGGTAATGAGCTCATCCAGGGAGAGTGTAGAAACTAAAAGGAGGATCTCATGAGAACTCAGAGGATGGCTAACATTTCACCAGGGAGCAAAAAATGTAGGCACCTGTGACAAACACTGAACAGAGGTGGCAGACACAGAAAAGGGGACCAGGGAGTTGTCCCAGGAGGCAAGCTTCAAGAGAAGAGAGTGACTGTGTGGCATGGTCTGCAGACCACACTCATGCCACCGTTGTCAGAAATGGAGACTCCTGAGCTGCATCCCAGCCTCCTGAATCCGTGTCTGTATGTGAACAAGGTCCTAGGAGGTCAACATGCATCTTGCAGTTGGAGATGGTCTCGTGTCAAGAGTATCTGCATATTTTCCTCCAGAGCCCAGAGGGTCCAGACTAATGGCCTGTCCAGCCCTAACCTGCTGTGTGAACACCTGACTCTAAATGCACCCTTTCTTCTTCCTTAGCACAGAGGCAGAGCCAGGTGCCCTCCAAGACCTGACCCTGCCTGGGATGTAGGCACCCTCTCTCTTTTCTCCCCTTTGTGGGTGTGGAGTCCTTTCAGTCTCCTCTGAGGGCATAGTTCCTTGGGTGAAATTGCACCGTCATTTCAAAATGATTTTTAGTTACTTTTCTGAACCACCCATGCATAAACTAAACCCTTTCTGTCCTTTGAATGGGTGCAGCCTTCTTTGGTCAAAGCAGAGTCTCGTGACCCAAACTTTCCTCAACTTACCAACAAGGGAAACAATTACTCATTGTAGTCTTTAGGAACAGCAAGCAAATGTGCCAAATTAGTCAAATGTAGGATACAAATAATATATGTGTCATCACATCCGGAAGAATTCCTGGGTATACCGAGATGAGGGCTGACAGTATTTTTCTGTATTAACAATATGTTAGATTGTTTCTACATTAGTCATTTTTCCCAGTTTCATTAAGGCAGAGAAAAGTGTGCATCATATAAACCCTCAAAGGATAATAGCTATAATTTTTCTTTGTAAACGCTGTTTCAAAGGTACTGCCAGAAACACACTGTACTCTTAAAATTGTACTAAAAAAAAAAAGAAGAGGCAGAAGCGCTTCTCAGGATCCCTTGATCTCTCTACTGACGCAGCCCCCGTGCCACCCACGCCCGTCACCACGCGCCTCCATTTGTCTGCTCCCACGGCCTACACCTCTTTAAAATCCCTGAAGACTGTAGCAATAATTGGAGCTTTGGAAGTCATCAATGACAATTTTGTTTAATCCTTTAAAATCTGTCACTTCAAAAAAAAATGTCCTAATGGTTTCTAATGAAAGAGCGACGTCTGATTCATCGATGGCTCGCTCTTACAGGGGTCAGAGCAACATTTATGTTCCTATCTCAGGTAAGAACACTCTGCCCCAGAGTGCGCAGCTCGGGACAGGAGCTCCTCCTCTCCTCTTCCCCATGAGTACGCATCAGAACCAAGGACAGGAGTGATCTGAATCTGAACCCTTGGGCTGACTAGGGTGGACCTTGACTTACAGTATTCCCTGGAGCACCCTGGGACATGGGTCATTCATTCCATGGGACATGAACGAGGGCCAGCACATTTCCCAGTCAGTGCCACCAATATTCAGTGTGGCTCCCTGAACATACGGCAGTCCTGTGATCTAGTCTGGGTTTCCCTGCCACACAGTCAGACCATGTCTTCATTCATCACCAGCATCAGTGCAAATGGAGTCCCGAGTTAGGAGGGTTTCTGAAGACAAACTCAAAAATACTAAGCAATTGCTAATTTCCTTCTTCAAAGAGAAGACACACTTCAAAGAGCATCTCCAAATATTGCCAACTCCACAAATAAATTCTAGAGTGCAGAATAATATGAATCCATTGGATACCTGCAAAGCCAGCTCGACTAGTTGAATGAGGATTTTTTGGAAACCACCTGAGGGTCACGACAGCACCCCTCTCCACACAGGAGCCTGGGGCCTCAGCCAGGCAGACTTGATAGGCACCAGGACACCAGAGCCCAGCAGCAGCTCCGGGCGCAGGGCTGCCCTTTCTGCTGTCTCCTCCTGGCACTCCACCACCCCTTCCCCTGCTGGACCCACAGGACTCCCAGCTCTCCGTCAGGCAGATCCACCTGTGACACCTGCGTCCCCTTCCCAACTCCCACCACCTGAGGCTGGGAGGTCTCTAACCGTGTGAGTCGACTCCATCTTCTCTGCTCCTGCCACTGTGGCTGCTTTATCTCAACCCAAACTGGCCATTTCCTGGAAATGCTCTATTATGTGGTTTCACGTTTTCTTACTTCCTTTTGCTTAGAGGAGGAGAAGGGGCCGGCTGGGTCCACTCCCAGCTCTGGCTGTGCCATTGCTGGACCTTCCTCTTCACATTCCTCCCCTTCTCCTTATGCCCTACGTTAGCTTCCCTGCCTTCTGTGACCCGTGCTGTGTTCCTGGCAGGTGTCAGGGTCTGACCCAAGAGTCCAGCTGCCCGTGTGCCTTGTTTCCATCCCAGGGGACATTGTCGTCTCTCTCAGACTCACCTCAGGCAAACCTTCACAATTTTTCATCTGGTTCCCCCCAGCGTGAGCCCACCCTCCCCACTCCCCAGCCTGGGAGCATTTCCATACACAGGTCCTGTTCCTCAGGGCTGTGAATGTGTCTAACCCTAGTACCGATAGGGCTCACGATGCCCGCGGGGACCCCGACGGGGCAGCAAAGCCCAGGAGAGAAGGAGAGTGAGCCTGGTAGGAGAGGAGTGCCCCCTGCACCCTGAGGGCCAGCAGGAGCACCCTGACCAGCAGCACTTGGAACCTTCCGGGCCAAGCCGCTCACCTTTTGCACTGCCGCCTGGCCAGCAGCCTCCTGGAGCTCAGGCCTGAGTCTGTCCAGAGCTTCAGAAGAACATCATCAACTTCAAAACGAATTTCAAAAAAATGTGTTTTGTTAAGTTCAGACCTGATCCTCCTTAAATCCTCCAGCATATCCCGACTGCCCATAAGGAGATCCTCCACATATTTCCTGGACTGCCCCCATGGTGTGGCCTCCTCCCGCCTCACTGTCCATGCAGCTGTACCCAGACCACTGTCCTGCTTGGGTTCCTGACTTCCATGTGTTCCTTTCTCTGAGTCACATGCATCTTCTCTGCCCTCCCAAGGTGCTCTGGAAAATTCCTCTTTGTCTCTCAAATAGCTCATTAAGCATAGTCCTGAGAATCCTGCCTGCTCGCATCTTGACAGCTCCCTCCTCCGAAACGCTGTGCTGCTTGGACACAGTTCCATCATTGCACTGAGCTTGTATTTGGGCTGGCCCTCCGCAGGAAACTGGGGGCTCCCTGAGGGTAAGCCCCCCTGCTTGACCCCTAAACCTGCACAATGTTTGATATGAACCTAAGTTGGTTTTCCAAATGGCTGCTAGAAATGCCACCTTAGTCATCTTGTTCAGCTGCCTTCCTGCAAGGGTCCACATGTAACTGAGGAGAGGAGCTAGATCCATGTCACCTTCTTCCATTCATAGTGAAAGGAACGTGGATGTAGCTTACCATGCTGGCTTTTAGGAATTTTCTGTTGCAGTTATCTTCGTCAATGATAGTACATTCAGACAAATTCAGATGCTTCTAGAGCTTTCCATCAAAACCAATTTGATGTCATGCTGGAATTTATTTTTAAAACTCTGCACGAGCATGTCCATCACATAGCATGCAGTGTTGCTGGCTCGTGTGTCTGGAGTTTCATGCTGGAACCCAGGTTTGTATGCGCTTTGCCTTGGGACTCAGTTTCCCACAGTCAGTGATGGGCAGAGTGACATGCTTGCTCCTTCCCTCTGCCTGGCTCACAGATTTGTCTGCAGAGCTCACAGCCAGGACCAACTGTTCTTCCTTTCGACTGCCAAAATAAGTCGGCAGTTGGGAGGAAAAAAAAGACTACAGATTTTATTCTCTCTCTATGGAGAGAGCATGGCAATACAAGGAAGAAAAAGTAAGAACACTCAGTCGCCACCCACCTATGCGACAGCCTCGAATTTCAACCAGCGCAAAGAAAACTGAAGGAAGATGGACATCTAGGTACCAGAATTCTCCGAAGTGGGCCCATGCTGAGCCTCCCGCACCCGTCCGCCTGATCAGCCTGACGGCCGCAGTGTCTGGCCGTCCTGTTGGTTAGGCCACAGCCGTGGCCGAGGACGCGTCGGATGGAGGGTGGCTGTGACGGCCTGTGTTTGCAGTCAACTGTTTCCCCATGAAGAGGTTCGGGAAGCATCACTGGCCACACGCTCTGAAGGCATGTGTGACCCTGAGCCCTCGCAGAGCCTGATGGTGCAGACTCACGTGCACACCTCAGTGTTGCCGTGACACGGGGCGCAGGCCGGCCTCGCCACTGTGAAGCCCAGCGCTTGCTCTGGGGCACCGCTTCAGGCTTCCTGCTCTGCCGTGTCTGCCTGGGAACGTGACGGGTGCACCTGCCTGTGGGGATCGTCTGGACCTGGTGGAGCCTCACCTCCCAGCTCCCTCGCTCCCGTGGGCTTTGCTACCTTTGTCCAGGTGGTTCCCCTCCCAGCCCAGCAGCCCCTGCCAGGAGAGGCCCAGCACACCTGGCCCAGCCCTGCCAATTCCTAGGAAAGAAGCACAGCACACAAGAAAAGTACTTTAAAATTGTATGGATATCACTTATAACATGCTGGGTTTTAGGAATTTTCTGTAGCAATTATCTTTGTTAATGGTAGTTTATTCAGCTTGGATGCTTCTAGAGCTTTTCATAGAAACTAGTTTGATGTCATTGCTGAAATTCATTTTAAAATTCTGGAGAAGCCTGCCCCTGGCACAACTCCTATCTATGCAGACGCCCAGGCGATTGTGCTTGGAAGAGACTCTCTAGGGTCTTTTTTTACTGCTGTGCTGAAATTAATAATCACAGACATATAAAGATTTCGCTTATCGTAATTCATGGTGTAGTGGGAAAATAATTGAAATGAAACAATCGAGGCATTAGATTTATGTTTAGTTTGGTTTCTTCACGTGTCTGTTCTCCTTTATGCGCTCAGTCTCCCTGCTCTGGGTGGAGAAAGGAGGAGCGGAGATCAGGCCAGGTGCGCTTATCCGCAGGCAGACGCAACGCCAGCACCAGGCAAGCACCGCGGCAGCACCGCATGGCGCCCATCTCGACTGTTTGCCCGTGATCACTGCGTCATCTCCATGCTAGTAAGCGTCTCCCCACTGCTTGCCTTTCAGGTGGGAGTCCACAAGGTGTTCCTGAGACACGGGCATGCTGACCAGCTTCACGGACTCTGCCTGCAGCTGCAGAGGAAGATCATAACCTGCCAGAAAGGTAACCGTCGCACCAGCCTTCCAGGCCCTTGAGTCACGGGACTCGAACCCACTCGGCGCTCCCTGAATTTAAATGTCAGTGGTATCCACCCCATAGCTAGTCACCCTGCCTGTCCCCAACATTACAGGCAGGGCAGAGAGGCACCATGGCCCAGCTGGCTACTTACCTGCCTCCTCTCCAGGGTTTACAGATGCTGCTGGTGCTTTTGAGTAACCTTCCTATGAAACTTTGTACTCAGTCTTCACCCCACAATTTGGAGGACAGAATTCACATCTTGTTATTTATTGCAGCTATTCAGGATTAATGATCCTTATAAGAAGCACAAGACAATAGATTGTACCTTGCAATCTGCAGAGGAAGAGCCCTCCATCTGGCACAGTGAACATGCCACATGCCATGGCCATTTCAGTCGAGACCACAGGGAGGCCAGGACTGAGAGGAGGAGGAGGAGGTGGGGAAGGACGGGGTCTTCCACGGGCACGGTGTGACTCGGCACAGCTTCCTGGCCAGGCTCTTCATATAGTCAGGAGCTCTTTGCCTATCCCCTGGGTTATGTGGCAGCATTTCTTCTGGGGCCAGTCCCTGTCACTGCCCCCTCAGCCTCTGGGCACCCAGCCGCCCTCTCTCTCAGCAGACATCTCTTTCTTGAAAACCACGTTCATGCCTAAGAAGCAGGTGCTCAGACACCCCACGGGACCAGCTCTCCCTGTGGTTGACACCTCGACCTTCCCGACCTGTGGTCCACCTCTCTGTCTACCCAACTCCAGCTGTCAGAGCAGCAAGCTCTCTGGGCAGTCTCCTAAAGCCACATGGCTAGGCTGGGGTAATGGAGCTCGAGTGAGGACCCCGTGCTTACCCCTTAGTTCAGAATGCATCTTCTCTCTGGAGAAGATAATCTGCCCCGTAACTTCACCCTCCCTGGGGCCAGGCAGGGGCTGGGTCACAGTTCTGTTTTGGACTCCCCCTTGGCAATCCCCACTGGTGTTACTTACCCTGCACCAACCCAGGTGGCCTCTGAGCCGCTGCAGCCACTACCTCACCTGGGGGCCAGTTGGAAACCTAGAGTCTCAGCCTTGCCTGCGTGCACTAAATCTGAACGTGCGTTTGCAGCCACAGCTAGAACCAGGACAGGGAAGGTTCCATTGATTATGATGTCAAGTATGCTCGACAGGGCATCCCAAATGCCAGGAAGTTCTCCTTGGGTAACTGGAGGGGTGTGTGCCCTGTCTTCCATTGGGGCGCCCACTAGAAATATCTCTTCTACCAAGTTCCACAACACAACTGACACAGAGCAGAAGATGCAAGAAGCCCAATCTTCTGGTCACCTTTCTAAAGATAGAATTTGAGAATGGTCTAGAAAATGGTGTCAGGGTAAGGTACCTAATTCCATGCAGCATAAATGAAATAATGGATACGAAAGCACTTTTAAAATTATGGGCTCTTAAAGGCAAAGCATTAATTATTGATTCTTATTTTTACATCTCTTAGAACAGTTCCCTCAATATTTTTTGCTGATACTAAGTTTACTCAAAATTTATACAATCTGGAGTCATTTCCAGTTTCTAAAGAGTCCCATTTTTTAAATTGTAAGTGTCTGGAGGAAAGAAAGCTATAAATTTTAGTTTCAAATTTAATCATTGTAATTTCAAATTATTCCTACTGGAAATTTTCTATGTATGTTCTTCTTTTTCTGGATGAAAATGAATAAGAATAATTGAAAACCTCAACATAGTTGGTCCATAGAGACAGGATTTGGGGATTGTCAGGAGGACAATAATACCATAATACATTTGTGGCAAGTTTATTTTCATTAACTATCTTTTATTAAAGATTCTGACTTTTAGCAACTGATACTACATTTTTGAAGAGTGTTAGAAGGCTGGTGGTTGAAGTGAGAGAAAGTGAAGTCCTCTGAATGTAGACAATCCATTTCCTCTGAAAATCCACTGGAGAGTTTTATGTCAGGAGATTGGGAGGGGTCTAGCATATCCATGTTAATCTTCTCTTTATTGCAAGAGATTAAACACCTGGAATACACTCTTACCTTCACCTTCCAAAAGTCAACCTCTCTTTCTTTTCTTTTTTTTTTTTTTTATGTAACAAGAAAGAGCAGGTGAACAGGTCAAGTTAAGGTCTCCCCTGTTCCCCGTGCCCATGACACGCTTATTTAATACTTCTTCATTTAGTTTCATGTCATCATCCTGAAGTATGGTATGCCTTTCACTGTTTGGCTTTAGTTGCTTAGATTAGTTCAGCGTGAAGGTTCTAAGTCAACTCAATGCAGCTGCACTCCAAGGAGCTCAGCCTCTGGAATTGCCATCTGAAAAGAAGGGAAAGGCACCCCGTGCTGGAGCCCTGTACCTTACTTTCCTGTGAAGCCCTAGCTGGAGAAAGTTCCGTTCAACAATTCGAGGGAAATCCTGAGCTGGCCCACGTCTGCTGCTTCCTAGCTTTGGGATGGTCTAAGGTCCTTAATGTTCCGTAAGCGTCTGCCGCCCCAAAAGACAACATGGCAGTGTCAGCCACATGCATTAGTCCCCTTAATCCACAGCTCCTTCGAATCTTAGAGATTGGGAGTCAGAAGGGATGGCAACGTAGCAATTGAAAGACTCTGCCCAGAACCACAACCTGCCCCTGTGCACAGCCAGCACCGGTCCCGCATGCCCAGGAAGAGGCCTTTCTGTGCTTGTCTCGCGTACACTTAGGGCCTGGGAGCCAGCTCCCTTTCTCCCTAGGCAGCCCGATCCATTTCCACCCTGTGCTAATTGTCAGAAAGTCCTTCCTCCCATTGATTGAAGAAGATATGCTTCCCGCGACTTCCTGGGCTGATGCTTTGCACCCCTGGAGAGCTACAAATCACGTCTGAGTGACTGCAGCTGAAGGAGCGAAGCCCGGCCTAAAGGCCCGAGACTGGAACCCCGGCTGTGCTCTTGTTGGTTGTCTTCTTCTGGAGGAAATAATGAAAATAAGGAAATCCCACTATCATTGTGTCCAAAATGGGCATGATGGTACATGTGATCATTTCTTTTCAGCATTAAATGACTTAACAGATTGCCTGAGACATTTTGGGTGCCTCCTAGTAGGGGTGTTTTATTTTTCTTTTTAATTCTTACATTGGCTACTGATGGTGATTTTGAAGCATTCGCACTCACCTGTTTCCCCAGTTTTTACACCTTTTTCCTGGTCTTCTTTCCTGGAAAACAGGAGGGATGTCCCTTACTTCTACAAAAACCTCTCTATAAATTCCACACTGTTGATTTATCCAGGAGTTAAATCAAGGTCTCAGAAATAATATATGCATGACATTTCAAAAACTAAATCCATGCATCTTGATGCTTCTGGAATAATCTGATATCATGGGAGAAAATGAAGACATCCCAAAACTGTGCAGTAGGAGCTGCACCCCAAATACTCTGGAGTTGCAGCTGGTTCTTTGCCATTGGTCTAACTCTGGGCCATCAGCTTCCAGCTTGTGTTACCAAAAAAAGGAGGGAAATCTTTGTTATCCACTTCATTTGCAAGGTCTCAGTCAGGTCAAGGATGGTTACCCTGAGTGTCACCATTACTGAATTCAGATATCCTCCTTAATAAGAGATGTCGATGCCTGCGTACATTCTTTTTCTGGGTTAAATGTACCTTATTTTGCAGTCATGTTTCTTGTTTGTGTTGTGTCTGGGTTTCCTCCCTCTTGCTCTGCTCACTGACCCGGGGTTGTGTTCTTTTATGAAGTTATACGAGGGTTTCTAGCACACCAACACCTGCTTCAGAGAATGAGCATCAAACAGCAGGAGGTCACGTCCATCAAGAGCTTTCTGCAGAACACAGAGGACAGGGCGCTGAAAGCCTACGATGCCCTGGTCATTCAGAACGCCTTCGACATTGCCCGGGAGAATGACAGACTCCGGAAGGAAATGAATGGCCCCTCTCACAAAGAGAAGGCAGCCACCAGGAGCAAGCAAGAGGAAGGACCCAGAAGGTAAAGGCAGGTAGTCCACGACTTTAGTTACCTTTGTGATGGACTCGAGGAGTCCTGAGGACTCCCTAGCAATCTCAGGAATCCTTGTCCTGTGCTTTCTTTTCAGGAACTAGGTGCTGTAGTCATATGAAATCATTATTGCTTCCCCTACTGTGATTCTGTCACTAAATGACCTCGAGATCCAAGTTTTAAAGCAAAATCAATAGCAAAAGTCAATAGCTGGACTTTTATTTTTATGCAAATATATATATATATATATATATATATATATATATATATATCTCCAGAAATTTCTGGAAATTTTAGCAAATAATTGAGATATCACTCTGAAAACATGAAACTAGTGAACTCAATAGCTCACACATATTATATTTTCCTGTGTAAACAGCATTTTCTTGGCCAATAAAGAAAGCTTTAGAAAAAAAGCTTCTCATTTAAAAGTTGACTTGGGATGCTGAGCCTGGAGTATAAACAGGAGTACAGCCAGGACTTCTCCCTTCTATCCTCGCCCCTCTCTGTGAGTGCAGCACACCTGAGTCACAGCACCCTCCAGGGAGGCAGACAGCGACATGACTGTTGAATTCGTGGTCCAAGCGGTGTCTGTTTTTTCATGGGAACTTGGTAGTGTCTCGTTTCTCCCTGAAAGCCACTTTCCTGTGCCATGTCTGCCTATGTCAAATGATTTTCTGTTAAAGTGGAGATGGCAATGTGTCTCTTGCTAATTAGCCTCAAATATCTCCATGATTAAATATGGAAAAAATTCCCTTTGTACAGAAAACTGTAATTAAACATTACAGGGAAAACAAATTATCCACTGAGCACCACACTCTCATCTCGGGCGACTTCATTTTCTGCACGGGTGGCTGGTTCTGCCTGGTGGAAGATTCCAGCCCTGCTGGTGATCCGCCACAGAAAGATGTAATTATAGAGCCAGGGCTGGGGAGCGCCTTGTGAGACGAGCGCCCAGGCATCTTACGTTGACATGTGAAGCCGGAAGGAACTTTTTAAACCAGATAACTATTAATTTTAAATGACTTCCAGAGTAATATTTGTTATTTTCTCTGCTGGAACTAAACAGTCACCCCCAATTTCTCAATTTGATTATGTATTTATTTGCCTGATATAAAATTACGTGAAGAAGCATTTGTCTGTTTGTTGAATACCAGCAGTTGGCTTGGCATCAGGCATCCACACAGAGTCATAGGACAAATAACATTTCAGGGTATAATTAAATAATTGCTGGTGGAATTTAAATGGCAAGGAAGAGAGAGAGGGGCCAGAGTGTAAGTCTTTGACAGCTTTGAGTATCGTGTGTGCTGCTCTTGCAGAGGGAGAGGATGATGAACTCCCAGCATCTGATGCCTCAGTAACTCTCTATTAAGATGGATTTCCCAGAAATTACCATGCAGATTGAAATTCTGGGTTTTTGATTTGCTTAAGAATCAGAGTGTGAAAAATTCATTCAGTGAATGCCTGATAGAAAATGGGAAGCTTTTTAAGTGGTTGGTTTGCGGGAGAATTGGGAATTTTCAGGAGCAGTGTGATGATGGTCCCGTGTGCACACTCGTCACAGGGGGGTGTGTGGTCTCTGGACGAGCGACTCCCGCACCCTCCAGACACAGCATGATGGTGTCTGGGAGGAGCCCTCGTCTTCAGCCTGAGTGGGCTCCTTGCTGTCAGCTGAACGTTGCCTCTGGCCTCTCTGCTCTGAGGCTGTTTGTGTTCTGTTTCCCCCTAAGAGCCGAAGACCAAGGTGGGCCCTGGCACGTCCACTCCAGCTCTGTCCCTGTCCCCATGGCGGTGGACAGCCTGGCTCAGGCTCTCGCTGGACCGTCCATCCGGTCTCCATCACTGCACTCGGTGTTCAGCGTGGACGACAGCAGTGGTCTCCCGTCTCCACGGAAACAGCCTCCGCCCAAGCCGAAGAGAGACCCCAGCACCCGGCTGAGTGCCTCCTACGAGGCTGTGAGCGCCTGCCTCTCAGCGGCCAAGGACACAGCCAGCGAAGGTCAGCTGAGTGAGTGCAAAAGATGCGCCTGGCTCCCTGACCTCCCTCTGTGAGCACCCCACGGCACTATTGTGTCCCTCATGTATTTTTAATAGAAATAAATCCAATTGTTGGCTTGCCAGCAGCCCTTTAATCATTAAATATAAATAATATTTATTCCAATCTCTAAGCCTCTTAGGAAAAGCTACTTACATGCCATTCCCTCCCCACTCCCAGCCCCACCTCTGCATTGCGTTCACAGCTGCAAGGCAGAGCCAACAAAAAGTTGGTCGCTACTCCATGTAAATTTTCACCAATTAAAAGGTGAACAAAATTCATCAGGCTTTCCTGTGTTCACAATCTAATTAAAAATTAAACCTGCTTTTTCATGTGGTGAGCGAAACAACCTCACAGAGGAGAATGGTTGCAACAAAATTCAGTTAAACAAAAGCCTCTGAGGCTCCATAGAAAAGTCTGCATGGATGGTCTCGAAATATTTATGCAAAAAGGGGTAATTGCAGTGTCTTCTCATCAAATCTCTCAGATGAGCATGTGCTACAACTATGGCTTAATTGTTAATGTTTAGAACTGTGACTAACAGGAAGTGCTTCTTATCAGACCGTTTGGGGACAGCAGTTTGCTGGCCATCTGCTGTGGGTTGGGCCCCGTTCTGTGTACACACATGTATGCAGATCTTCTTCCTTCATGGAGCCTGCGTTCCAGGATCGAGGGCAGAGGTGAACACAGGAAGCAAGTCCGTGAATGAAGATCTCAGCAAGAGGTCATTGCTGGAGACAGAAGTAACTAGTGCTGGGGTGGACTGCAGGGCGGGGACCGGGCAAAATTCTAAATGAAATGACCGAGTAGATCTCAGGAGGAAACAGCCTCTGGACACAGTTGAAACACAGTTCCTTCAGCAAAGAAAATGAAATAAAGCAAATACACAATTACACAGCAAAACAGCATGCCCAGCTTAGGGACAAGATGAATGATCTTGAAGTGGCCCTGGCTTCTGACCATGGGACAGAGGCCTCAAGCGATAGGAATAGCCTGGCTTCCTTTGAAGTGCTTCTCCTTCGTGACCTTAATGTGGGAAAAAAGAATAGGTCTTTAGGGGAATTTTTAACTACCAAGGGTAAAAGTCGTTCTAACATACAAGTCATGTAACAGCAGCACCTTGGTGTAGATGTAGGAAAAGTTCCTGTGTCCCACGTGTCTGGTGAGCAGGTACATATTTGCAGCATCCCATAACAGAGGTGATAGCAGGAGCTAGAAAATGACATCCAGGGGGTCGTGAAGTATTCCTAGTGGATGCCCACTGGACACAGAGAGAGAGTAAGGACTCTCCTGCCAGGAAGCTGGGTGCTGCCCCAGTGTGCTGTGCACGTGGGGAGCTCCTGTCTGAACAGGCCAGCGGCTGGCTCCAGCAGAGTGCAATGGACAGCTGCCACGGTCACACCGTCAGACCTCTGGACAGAACTTAAGGTGCAGATCTCAGAAAGTGGAGATTGAAGTGAGAGGAGAGGATTTTTGGCATTGTGGGTGAGGAAGAATCATTTCTAAGAATTTTAAGACTGGTGAGGTGGGGAGAATGGGAAATAAAGATGCAGGACGGTACTAGAAGTTGAAAGCAATGCAAAATAAGGTAGAAAAATAGAGTGCACACGGAGTGGCGCCTCATCCCCATCTGCACCCTGCCGTAGCACTGTGAACTTGCTAAGCAGCACCCAGGGCTTCAAAAGCCTGACAAAGTTGGCGGGTCGCGTGCTCATTGCAAGGCGGCTGCCCTGGTGTCGAGGTTTTGGCGTGGTCAGCAGTCAAGTGACTGTGAAAGGAGGAAAGGTAGGAGAAGCTGAACCCAAACTGGAGCCTCAGCTCCCCCATATGGGTAGCAAAAAATGTCAACTGGGAAAAGTGACTCAGACCATAGGAGAGACAAGAGACGTATGAAAGCAAAATGACCAAAGTTAAAAAAAAAAAAAAAGAAAAGAAAAGAAAAGAAAAGGGGGAAAAAGAGAGAGTGAATGAACAGGAAGCAGGATGGAGAGACTGCAGGTGTCAAACTGTCCAAAGCGCTTACTGCTGCTCACAAGGCATGGCGCTGTGTCAGCACAACGGCAAGGCGCTTAAGTCAAATTCGATTCCTTGGAACCTAGTTTCAGCTCACATGTGGCCACAAGTTGCTCAGAAATGTCTCCCCAACTCTTCCTCAGGAGCCAACACCCTTCTGGAAGCCTGTGAAAGGGCGAGTGGGTGCTGTTTCCTTTGTGCCATCTACACCACTACGCCACGTGTTCTTTCTTACAACACAGAATTCCTCATACTGATTACTTTGCAACCACAAAAAGAAAGTCTTGGATCTCCTGGGGCCAGAGAAGCTTTTCCACTTTTGGGAAAATGCTCTAAATATATTTTTACAATTTTAAAATCAAGCTGCCTGGGCCGGGTTGCAGCTCAGTGGTAGAGCACTTGCCTGGCACGTGTGAGGCACTGGGTTCCATTCTCAACACCACATACAAATAAATGAATTAAATAAAGGTCCATTGACAACTAAAACCAAATTGAAATTAAAAAGATAAGGTGCCTAAGCAAGTTTACTGGCTAATTTTTATAGGATGGTGGAGTCAGAAAGGGCCACCAAGAACTTAAATCTCTCAATTTGTCAGTGTTCCAGATTTCTAGTGCACATTCATGAAAAAGTAAAATAAATAAAAAACAGCCACACCTATAAGCGATTAGCCAGAAGTTTGAAGCGGCTCTAGTCCCAGCTATGCTCTTGTGACAGGAGTTGGAGGTGGCCAAGTAGGGTTATAGTGACAGCCTAGAAATTTCCTTCAGTTCCAAGAGATTCCAGGACAATCTAAGCCTGTGCTGCCTGACACAGTGGCCACTACCCACATGCAGCCATTCAGACTGAAAGTTGCTAAAATCAGCTGGATTTAAAATGTCTGTCCTTAGCCAACAGCCATATGCCAAGTAGCCACAGGTGTGGAACGTTCCACCATCATGGAAGACCTTCTAGACAGTGCTCATTCCAAACGTGTCATGCTCTGCCAAGCGGTCCTGTTTGGCCCTGGTCACAGCCACAGCTATTCTCGTTTCTATCCGTAGGTAGGAAGAGCATGTGACGGCCCTTTAAAATGCTTCTTGAACACTGGCTGCAGGAGAGCCTGGGCTTGGTGGGGTTGGTGGACTACCAAGGCCGTTCTGTTGGGCAAGTTAAAAAAAGTCAAGTTCTTTCCCTTTGCAAACAAAGCTGTTAATCAAGTCAGGCTGTAGAGGGAAAGGAGATGGTTGGCGAACAAAGGCCAGGGACTGTCGAGGAACCAGTAATGAGGCTGTGCCAGGTTGTCTTTGGGTTTAATCTTGTTCCTATTGGCACATGCCATTTCCTATGGGTTGTCACCCCATAAACGGGGTTGCAATAAAGAAAGGCAGTATGGAGAGCTCATTTTCTTTCACTACCTTTGTGCCTCAAAAGCATGAAGCAATTTACAGACCAATAAATTTTAGCACTTCTTTGCAAACTATTAACTAGACTTTTTTCCAAAGTCTGGGGTTTCTCTTGGCAAACAGTGGCTAGGGAAGGAAGGTCACGGCCGGCTTGCCCTCCGGCTGGCAGGGAGCTCCCAACCAGCACGCTCTTCCCTCTTCTGTGTGTGACTCTGCCCAGAGGTTGGCCTTCCTCCCCGCACAGTGCACATCCTTCCAACCACTCGGGAAATGTGAGTCTGTGCTTGCAGCGTGTGGCCTTGCAGAAGTGACTGGGCCTTTCCAGGCCCATGCAGGTCGAGTGGCAGCAACAGTGGGCCCCCAGCACAGGCTCACTGTGGGCAATAAAGAGGGCGGGCAGAGCGCAGCCGCCTGGGAGGTGAGGGCCCACAAAGCTCTGAGGTCACAGGCAGTTCAAAACACCCGTGGGGCTCAGGGACCTGGGCGCTAAATCCTGAAACGAGAAATGGAGAGGGAGTAATGATTCGGTGGAGGAGGGCCTGCTCTGGGTGACACCTGCTCCAGGTGAAGCAGAAAAGCAGGTTCCTCCTGCGGCTCTTGCCTCCCTGATCAGTCCCGTGAGGACACTCCACGTGCAGCCTTCCTTCGGGTCCCACAGGCTGGCCCACTCCCTTGGAGACGGCACCTTAATCAGCCCCCAAACTGTTTGAAAATTGCTGCACAACTCTATGCTCCATCACGGGCTAAAGAAGCAGATAAAGAAATGGTTCAGCTCTGTGACTTTATTTAGGCATGGATTGTGTTTCCTTCCATTTTTCCCACTGTCCTGTTAATATCTCTATTCTAGAACAGACCTTTTCACATAGAAAGCATTCAATAAATAGTGAATGAACACACGTGTGTCACAGAAACTTATTTGTGCTGCTCTCATTACAACAGATCCATTGCTTGTCAATAAGAGCACAGTTGGCAAGGTTCACGTGCACCCGCTCCAGATGTGTGAGCTGCAGTGTTCAGTGTATTTTTAGTAGAAGCCCCTTTATTTTCTTCTGTCACTTGAAATTCGACAGAAATCAGGCTTTCCACGGACACTGTTATGAGAAACACACTACTGGGAATCACAGAACATGGGGCATGGCCCAGCCAGCCACGCAGCACCCACTAAGCCAGTGGGAGCCTGCGCCTGCTCCTCCCCAGGACTCGCCGATGGGGGGGCCCATGAACGGGCAAGCAGATGCTGAGATAAGCAGAGTAAGAGCCACTAGATGCTGTGGACATGGAGCCCCAGTGAGGCTGACCTCTGTGGGAGCCATGGAAGGACATTTAAGCAGCACCATGCACATGGGCACGCCCAGTGGGTACAGAGGGGGTGGTTCTCACCAACTGGGGAGAACCCCACAGCCTACTACAACTCTGTGGAGGCCCCTTCTGTCCCATTTGCAGCTGGCCGCAAAGCCACTCTGCCTGCCCTCATGCAGGCCCACACAAGCAGTGTGTCCTGGAGGACAGGCAGACAGTAGTGATGTGCATGTGCCTGCTCAAAAGGGGACTGACGTGTGCAGGTCTCAGCACTAGCTGGGCACACGCTGCCAGGGCCCGGTGCCGTTTTCCATGGCCGTTGGTATTTGCTCTGGAACCTTGTTTCTCTCTTTGAATTGTACTTCTTACTCCATAGGCTCTTGCGTTGGGGCTGGGGTTCTCTTAGCCTGCTTACTACTCTAAGAGCTCAGAGAGCAGGTTTATTCATGGATTCTGCCCCTTCGGGGTACATGGGTGCATTTCCTCGGAGTGCTCTGAGTTTCCTAAAATTCATTTGTACTGTGCTTCATTAGTCAAAGGCCATGTCCACAAGTCTCTGAGAGAATCTCCCTCTCTTTGGGGCTCTCTGCCTCTGATGTTCAGAGGGTCCTGTGGCCGGGCTTCTCGGGCAGTGTCTACAAAGCACCACCTTGTGTCTTTTGGATGTTTTAATAAACATCTCCTGGCAGGTGCTTGCCTTCTTCTTTAGAGCAGGTTTTCCTGAAAATGCCCTGAATTCCTTGTCTGCTCGGAGGTCCTTTCTCAACTTTAGAATCACTGCCGTCTGCAGAGCCTGACGGTGGGAACGATTTTATTTTCAGATCCAGAAGTTCCTGGCTCCTTTGTGATGATGGCTTCTCTGCCTGTCTCTTTCTGCCTATCTCATGTTTTATTTCAGGTGGTTTGAAGAGTCCCAGAGATAGCTGTCACGCTGCCTGGAAGTCTCCTTAGCTAGGTGGCCCAAGTCACTTAGCGGGTCTCCAGTTTGCCATTCCATAGATGACACTGCTGCTGGGCTTTCCCTGTGACATGGTTTCCTCTCCCTCCCTTGACCTCACTCACCCAGGGCTATCCTGAGGGCCACCCAGCTTCTGCTATTGTCTCTTTAAGACTCCCCTAGTGTCCCAAAGTGAAGACACAGGTTTCATGTTTTGTGTAGCAGCAGTGTCTTGTAGGGACAATGTCTGTGCGAGTCATCTGAGGTTATAAAACAAACCTCGGGGGCTGGGGAGATAGCTCAGTTGGTAGAGTGCTTGCCTTGTAAGCACAAGGCCCTGGGTTGGATCCCCAGCACCCCCCCCCAAAAAAAAGAAATGTCTTCTAAAACAAACCTCCCCAGGACTCAGTGTCTTAAGATGCAAGGATGGTTTTATACTGTCCTCGTGGTTCCAGAATCTGCCTGCTAAGTCATGCTCATGGTGAAGTCAGGGATCCCGGGAGGTTGAGGTTCATTGCACATCCAGTGCCTGGGATGGGAAAGATCAGACCGCCGAAGCTGGGTCTTGTGGCCCCTGCCTTTGCTCTGAGTGGCCTCTCCACAGGGTCCCCCTGGTAGGGCTGCATCAGGCTGTCCACATCTCTTATGCAGAAGTCAGGGCTCCCATGCCATGTGCCCGTGAGGGTGGGCAAACAGGCAGACTCTGCACTGCTCTGTGCCCCAGCCTCAGAGGGCAGGCAACGTCTTTCCAACATCGTATTCTCAGGAGCAGCCAAAGACCTTCCAGGTTCAAGGTTCAGGAAGAGCATTTGGGACTGAAAATATTGAAACCAGTTTGGGAAAATACCATCTGCCACAAATCCTCCAAATTATTCATGACTTCAGAACTCTGTAATGCTAATATTTAAAACGGGGTTGATTTGTTCTGTTTCTGGGAGAAGCTGTGCACTGCTGGGCTTTAGCACACTGGAAGTCATTGGAATACTGGTTATTAGTTAAAGCATTGCACATTTGGGTGACTTTGGGGAGGCTTTTATGATACTGGCTTATGCAGATGGCCATGGAGTAGGAAATTAACTTCGTTCTTTTCCATTCCCATCTGTGTTTGTTTATTTGTTTGTTTGTTTGTTCTGTGTTTTAGTGTGCCAGGAACAGAGCCAAGCCTTTTCCCACAGACCATCCATTTCCTTCCTGGGAGATAGTGAATGACATCACTGTGTTCAAGTCTTCAGGAGGCTGGGGGGGGGGGGGCTGTCCAAGACTCCTTTTAAGTGGTAGGGTCTTGGCCCGTGCCACTGCCACCCTGTTCTGTGACCCTTACTCTGGCACACTGCTTTCTAACACAGCGCACATTTCACTGTCGTTCCCTGTCCTGGTGACATCACCCTCAAAGGGTGGAAGCCTCCTCCTACAAGATCAAAAGCCATGGTGCTTGGTGCTTGGTGCTCTGGGGAGGTCTGGGTTTGGCTGGTGCCTGGTGCACGGGGGTGTGGAAGGACAGGAAGGCCTGGGCTCTCACAGCTGGAGTGCACAGGGCTCTGAGGACCAAGACGGTCCTGGGGGAAGCTAGACTCCCGGCAGCCCAGGTCCTGGCCTCAGACTGGAGTCTTGCTCACACTGGCCTCCCTCTCTTCCCCTTCAGCTCTGGCGCGACCCAGACCCCACAGTGATGACTACAGCACCATGAAGAAGATCCCCCCTCGAAAGCCAAAGAGAAGTCCCAACACGAAGCTCAGTGGCTCCTATGAGGAGATTTGGGGCCCGCGGCCCCCAGGCGCCATGTGTCAGGCAGGTGCGCGCCAGGCCCCGGGGACCCCCGGTGTGCCGCGGGCCTGCCCAGTCGACTGCCTGCCGTGCACCCCGCAGCTGCCGCTGCGCCTGCCTTTACCACAGGGCGACGATGACGACACCGAGCCCGTGTACATCGAGATGGTGGGGAACGCGGCCAGGGCGGGCGGCGCCGAGGCCGAGAGCCCCGACCAGGGCGAGTCGGTGTACGAGGAGATGAAGTACTTCTTGCCCGAGGAGGGCTGCGGCCTGGGAATGGTGTCCTTCCTGTCCGCCTCGCCGCCTCTGTTCTCGGAGACTAGGAAAGCCTTGGCCTTCGAGGCCGGGGAGGCGGGCTGCCAGCCCCTGAAGGACACATGCGACATCCCGCCCCCCTTCCCCAACCTGCTGCCCCACCGGCCGCCGCTTCTGGTCTTCCCGCCCACGCCGGTGACCTGCTCCCCCGCCTCGGACGAGTCGCCCCTGACGCCCCTGGAAGTGAAGAAGCTGCCGGTCCTGGAGACCAACCTCAAGTACCCCGTGCAGTCGGAAGGCTCCAGTCCCCTGTCGCCGCAGTACTCCAAAGCCCCGAGGGGCGACGGCGACAGGCCCGCATCCCCGGGGGGCGCGGTGTCTGACGGGCCTGGCGAGGCCTCGCCGCCGCCGCCCTCGCCGCCGCCGCCGCCCCCGGGACCGCCCCCCGCCGGCCGGCCGCCCGCGCCCTTCGCCTGCCCGCCGGGCGCCGACCCAGCCAGGTCGCACCCGAAGCCCAGCGCGGCGCCCGCAGCGCCCTGCAGCGCCCTCGCCAAGGTCCCGCACTCCCCGGCCCGGGCGGCCCGAGCGGAGCACAGGAAGGCCGCCGCCCCGGCCCCCTACAGCCCCCCGAACCCCCGGCCCCTCTCCAGCCCCCTGGACGAGCTGACCAGCCTCTTCAGCTCGGGAAGGAGCGTGCTGCGCAAGTCTGCGGCCGGGCGCAAGATCCGCGAGGCCCAAGGTGAGCAGAGCCCAGCCTCCGCGCGCCCAGCCCCGGGGTGGGGCCTCGGTGGATCAGGTCCCAGTGGAGGGCCGGGCGATCGTGGGGCCATTCCGAGCAGGTATCGACCGAAAACCGTGTGCAACCAACAGGGACAAGAGGTAGGAATGTGCATTTCCACGCTGAGGAGTAAGACGTTGATGTCTCATAAGACAGAAATACTTGGCGCTCAAGCTGGATTTGATAAATGTAGCTTGATTCGTGCTAGGACTAGGTTTCTTTTTCCTCTGGTACTTCCTTATAACGTGGAAATGGTGGAAATGCTTTTTTGTCTTTTTGGTTTTTTTTTTTTTGTTTTTGTTTTTGTTTTTGTTTTTGTACCATCACATTGAGAATTTCATCATTTACCCCAGCGGCCCTCTGTCTATCATCCATCCCACTTGTCCATCCCAGGACATTGGGACTATTACCTGTTCCGTCAACGCCTTTCATGGAATGCCACTCACCTTATGTTCTGTTGAATGAACTGAGTTCTTTCATACGCCACCCAAGGAAGATTGTAGCTCGGTTCCTGGTCGGTTTCCTCCTCAGCCTCTCAGTCTAAGGCAGAGCTAGCAGTGGACAGCGCACGGAGTTGAGCTCCGGTTGGGTTGTTGCAGCTGTTGTTGCCTGGTTAAAGAAGTATCTGTGTCCTGTAAATGCAGGATGTAGCTAGAAAAAAAATGCAAAGAGAATTTTTTGCTAATCTGTAAGTAGCTCACCACATGCCACTTCATTCACACAAGGTTGCCTTTGTTCCAAACATGCCACTTTTGCAGATTCCCTTAATCATCACAAAGAATGTTGTTATTTTCTTTAAAAAATTTTTGAGATTTTTATACAAAATATTTTTTCAACATTCTGTATCTTGGGGAAGAAATACATTAATATAAAGACCTTGTTAAGTGTGTCATGATGCCAATAGACTCCACTACCTCCCAGGGCTAATGACCACTGTGGACATCCTAACTTTATAGATGTGAAACTTCAGTGTGGAGGGGTTAATATCCTCTTTTGGGTCAAGTGGCAGGGATGAAAATAGGAGTTTGACCTTGATGTGACATTTCATGCATTAGCCTACTCCTTCTTTAAAAGAAAATGCAGAGACATGTTAGCTTCCATCATTTGATTAAGAAATTACTTTAGGTATGAACTAGAAAATCCAGAAAGCAATGTGAACAAGAACAAAGCAGGTGGAGGGTAAGAACCTTAGCAAGTGAGAGAACCTACTCGCTATTTGTTCTCCAGACAAAAAAGCTAGTTGTTTAGTTAACAGTATCTGCTTAATTGTAGGCAACTAGTAAGTGAAATCGAACTTGAGAGTGGCAAAATGCTTGAATTTTACAAGTCATGTTTCATTCCAAGGACCAAGATAGAATCTAAGAAAAATCATTAAATGAACAAATCAAGATTTGCTGTAAAAACTAGATGTTTATTGATCTCTTGTAAACCTCATGTTACTATAGATTGAAATTAGGTATATTCTTGATTCTATTTTATTCGCCTAAAAAAATGAAGTTAACACTTTTCTAGACAGACCTCATCGTTTGGAAATCCCAGGAGGAAGTGAGAATCATGGTGTAGTCTCCAGGCCTGGCGTGTAAATTGGATGGTCATGTTCCCTCTGGTGGCATTAATACAGTGTTGAGGATGTGTGTTAAAGCCTCAGTGCAGCACCGAAACGTCACCTGTAAAATTAAAGACACCTGTTTTCCTATTGTAGGTTTTTACAAAATACTTTGCAATTTGAGCAGATTGGTTTGAACCCTTCAGAACTTGGGTTGTCCACACACAGATTTAGGAAGCTTAGCTGCACAGTTGACCTCTGTGGGATTCTTTATAGTCTGTGATGGGGAAGTAAGCTTACAAGTTTGCAAGTTCCCGTGAGATGTACAAATTCATCTTCCAGAAGGTAAAGGGGTTCAAGATAAGATATGGAAGGAGGATGCTTAATGGGAGGGCTGAGCTCTAGAGCTGCTCATCTGATTGTGAGCCTCACAGTTTGATCCTAAGGGGAGGAATCCATTTTCTTCTGAATGAATTAAAGGGCTGTTATTCTTGATTTACTATAGCCTTGGGGTTTCTTTCCATCAGAGTTTTAAATCTTCTACTTACCTCTTTATATTTAAAAGCATTTTTATTTTCACCTGAAATAGTTTACTTAGCAAATAATCCAGTGTGTGGCTAATTCGCCCTCAAAGCATCTCAATTAATTATAGTTTGTTTCTTGTACAGTTGTGATATAAGGAAACTGTGCTGCAGATTTTGCAGGGAAATTCAAAATGTTTGCCTTGCCTCTTTGGGACAGTGACCTTGCAAAGATTAATCTACCCATTAATTCCCCACTGTGGGCATTTCCACTTGACACAAAAGGCACTGTGGTGTGCAGAGAGCTGTGTATAGGGAGCGAACTTCTCTCACTTGTAGGTCTACCAGGACTATTCTGGAAACTCACAAATATCATTCCTCAAAGAAGTTCATTTCTATAGACTGTTTGCATATGCTACTTGAGTCCTAAAAAAATCACATAAATCTCAGAGTCCAGAACACACATACAGAAAAAGAATAAGACCTTGAAGCTGAAGGGCACAGAGCAGGCTGGAGAGAAGAGTGCCACACGTGCCCGCAGCTCTATTGCAGCCTGCTGGAGCCCAGGCCACCACCAGGAGTCCGCCACTCTTAGACTCGGTCTACAGGAAAACCCAGCACGGGAGGCTGATCCATTTACTCCCAGTTCCTCTGCTCGGGAGAGACAGACTGGAATGCAGTAACTCTGTCCCCAGTGGTCTTCCTTGACTACCTTCACGCTGGACCTGGTAAAGCAGGAGAAAGCTTTCAACACTCTGCATTTCCCCCCAAGGGGCAACAAGTAAGAGCTGCAGAGTCTGGATGGAGAAAATTGTCTCATATACTCAGGAATATCAAGCTTGTGCTTTTCCACTCCAGCATGTGTGGTTCTGGAACAGTGCTTGGGCCACTTGGTCCTTTAGTGAGGAGGGACTAAATGTTTAATTGTCCTTGTCTTTCCAGAAACAAAGTCCCATTAATTCACAACTCTCTTTTCCTCTCTGATGGTCTAATATGACTAATAATATTATGCTAATTGTTTCCAGTTGCTTAGTCTGAAAACACAAGACCTAACCCAAAGGGCAACTGAGGACAGTCCTGGGCTCGATTGGTCACTAGAGGGCTCCGTTGCTCTGAAGGCAGCTCCGCACGGCCGAGTTTATCCGTAGTGACGCAAAGAACCTGGCCAGGCTCTTCTCTCACTGCAAAAGATCAGCAGTCTGGGGACTGACAGAAGCGCAGCACGTCTCCGGAGTCTGGACGGAATGGAGAGCGAGCCCCCTGAGTCAAGGAAAGGTCTGCTCAGGAGCACTTAACATCATTTCTTTACTCTCTGATACTGGGCACCCTCTTCGTCAGGTAGAAACAGGTGCTTCAAAATGACGTCAGTAGAACTGTAATGTACACTATTTCTTTCCATAAATTAGGTGGAATAAATAGTTATTTGATATAAAATTTACCTAAAACTCAGCTGACATATAAACATGTTCGATGGATCTAGCCATGGTGTCATTTTTACTTAGTAAGATTCACTTAAATCAAATGTAAATTACAATTAACTTCAAATATTTTATCTGATTACATAAACACTCTAATAGGAACATTTTGAGTTTGGAAGTCTGACTGTTATATAAACACACTTTTACTGCATGGCATTTGTGTTCCATAGGGCTATTTGAGAAGGAATTTTTTCTAGAGTTGGCTTTCAGGAAAATTTAACACATATACAAGAGTGCAGAAAATAATGAACTCTGCCCACGGACGCCACTGTTTCATCCCTGCTCCTGTCTGCTTCCCTCTTCCAGCCCTGGATAATTTGGAAAAGCATCCCAGTGTCAAATTGTTTTATTAATAAGTTTATGATATTTTACCATAGACATTCTTTAGGGGGAGAAAGGAAGACTCTTAAGTCACTTCAGTAAGCACAGGCCAGACAATGCCTCCCACTTCACTGACAGGAGATGGTGTTCACGACCAACACCGCGATGGGTGCACAGCCCCACTTCTCACAAAGGAAACAAAATCATCCTCACGAGCAGCCAGGGGTTTCTGTCCAACGTGTCCTGGCCCAGGAAGCTGATGCAGACAACCCTTCTACTATGGACAAAGTAACTGTGGATTTCTAAATATTATATTCAAAGGAGACTCCAAGTCTGAAAGAGCAAAACTCAAGAAGAATTTCAATTTCTTCTCAAATGCAAAAAGAAATGCAGTTGCATCTTAGGTTGGTTACGAGGGTCGGATGTGTCTGTGCCGAGTGCAGTTACCTCTGCGTTGTTTAGTAACCAGGAGCCCAGTGCTTTAGTACCACTGACATGCTGCTGATTACCAGCAGAATCCGACCACGTTCACGCAAAGCCATCTGTAAGGGCCGCTCCCTGCCCCTGCTGTGCGAAGCAGAAGTTTGAACATTATCACTTAGTCTCTGACACATTCAGATGAGACTGCAGCCTAAGAATTGTGCCTGCCTTTGTGGGTCTGGACTCGGGCTGTGGAGTGCACGCTCAGCTCCTGGCTCCTTCTCCACATGCAGACTTTGCAGGGCTTTGTCCTGGCCTAGGCTGCTGCTCCTTCCCACTCCCCGAAGCTCCCTCCCCTGGTGACTGAGCTGTGTGGCAGTGGGGTGGCCTGAGTTCCTGGCAATTACAAAGGACTGGACAGAGGATGCACACAGCCACTCGTGTGTGATTCTCCTCACTGGAAGGTTGCTGTCCACACTCCTAACAGAGCAGTCTCCCTCTTATAGGAGGAAGGCATTCCTCTGTGATTTAGAACCATTTCCAAGCAACACTTAAGCTTCCCTCATTTTCTGAATGAGGAAGTCCTGTGGGGAAACTAGATTAACGTCTTCTGAGAAGGAAGTCCTCCATCTGTCACCCATGGACATCAAGCAAGGATGAGCTGTGTAGAGTTTGTCCCTTATAATGCCAGTAAACCCAGCTTTTGTCATGAGGAGACTATGTGTAAGAGAAGGAACTTTTGTTAATTTCTTGACCCCTCTGCAGTAGCTGAGAACATCTGTGTCTGGGATCTGCAGCTACACATTTCAGTGCTTCTCATCCCCAATGCCTGGTAAAAATAATACTTTGCTCATTTACACTGAGAAATGAGTTTTGAATTTTTATAAGCTATCAGTAGCCAGATTTATCTTCGTTGAAAGCACAAAGTTTTGTTGCTCTAAATTAATTGAAAAGACAACTTTTTAATGTCCAAGTATTTGTTGTGAGTGTTTTGACATTTTCCTCGCAATATACAACACCTTGTTCTAAATGCCCAAGAATCCTTGCAATGAAATTGTGCAACCAGACGTGTGTTAACTTGTAGACCTGATTCCCTTAGAGTGATCCAATAAGCACTTACTTAATACAAGCACAGGGCTTGGTACTTGAGAATCCAAAAGAACAGATGAAGGTCTGTGGCGTTGCCTCTGCCCTCTCAGAGACCACAGGGGAATGCATCCCTCTTCAGTGAGAGAGGTTCCGGAACGAGAGTGAACTTTTAACCAGTGGACCCTGGACCACTTGAGAATCCAGAGTTGGACTCCAGCTGGCCAGGAACCCCAGCAGCATGCATGCAGCCTGTGTGGGGAGAGATTTTATACATGTCACCAGATTCTCACAAAATATCAGGGACCTGGGAGAAAAGAGGGTGCGCTGCCTCAGAGGTGCGTCCAGGGTGAGCTCAGCAGCCAGGAGAGGGAGCTGTGAGCGCCACAGGGTCTCAGAGGGCCTCCTGCCAGAGCTGCTAGGCGGGCAGCAGTGAGAGATGGGGAGTGGGTGGCTGGGGTTCTCCAGGTGCAGAATTGGGGGAGTAGGCAGTGCAAGCAGAAAACCAAAGGAGGAGCAAGAAATGCAGGTCCCGCTCCAGGGCCATTTTGGAACGTGGCCATGGGTGCTGCGAAGAAGTGGGCGGACCGAAGGCATCACTTGCTTGGAGTCCAAACCAGACGAGCTTTCTACCTGTTGCTTCTCATCGGCTTCATGACCAGGCTCTGGAACACCCCTGCTGTTTCTCCTCTGTCACGTGGGAATTCAACAGGCACTCTTAGGATACATTTTACAAAGAGTGCCAAGTGCCAGAGGAGGGAAGAGACGGGGAGGGCAGGGGCTCCAGGTGTGTGCAGGTGACCTTCCTGGAAGGGGCGCACCCAGCCGCACCGTGTGCCATGCCAGCAGCATTATTTCATAATAGTCAGAGCTGACACCTGCACGTGGCTCCCTGCTGTTGGCCAAGCACGTAGGCACCCCTGTGAGGCAGGTGAAGCAGCTGTTGTGTCCCTGTTATTAATGAAATCGGAGACTTCGGCCAGTCACCTGATTCTCCCTAATCAGAGGAACAAATCACCTCGCCTTCAGGAATCAAAGGCAGGTCTCCTTTCTCCAAAACCCTGAATTCCTTTCATTCTTAGTCTCTGAAAACTATTAAAATTAAAATAACATACAGAGACGCTGCCTGAGAGAGGAATTCCCTTCTAAGTTAAATACAAACTCATTACCAGAATAAAGATGTGGGGCAGCAGATAAAACCTTCTGGCCCTGTTGTCAGTGTCCCCGTGCAGGTGTGAAGTGGAGAGACCTTCTCTTGCCCCCTGCTCCCCCTCTTCCTTTCCTCACCTGCTCCAAGAAACCCTTTCAAACACCTGTCTCAGAAGCGCACCTGTCTCAGGACCCTCTCTTCCCTTCACCTGGGCCTCCTAAGGCTCTGCCCGGGAACTGAGGTTGAAATCCCCTGCCACCACTCACCAGCATCACGCCCTAACTCACAGTGGGAATGTGAACTGCCCGGCGCCTGCTCGGGGTCCCCAGCAACTGCACGGGTAGTGAGTGAGCCCCCCGCTTGTGCCAGGAGCCTCACTAGGGGCAAAGCAGAGGGCCAGCAGTGACCTTCAGCAGCCACCGTGATGGGACAGAGAAAGACAGACACCTAAAAAGGCTCCTGTTTCTCTCTCTAAAGCATCGCTCTTGGAAAAAATAAGAGGCACGAATTCATTCGTTTATAAATTACGTGAACATGGAAACAAAGACATTGATGATGGCAGAGTTAGAAAAACGGTTAACCCGGAACCACCGTCAGACCTGAGCTCATGGCCGCTCTATGCACATTGGCTGGGAGAAAGTGAAGTCCTGGCCTCAGGACAGTGGTATTTCCATAGTGCTTCCTCCTTCTTTGAGACCCTGGGACAAAACCAAGTAGAGACTAACAACAATTAAGTATTTAGATCAATCTGATCAAAAAGTTACCCTTTGAATTATATCAATCATCTTGGGAAATTACCTTAACACACTGACTGTAAATCTGCTCTACTGCCATGTCAGTCAGACCAGAGGTATGCATCCAGCATAAATAGTTCATCAGTTTTCAGATGAGCCACATGCAGCCAAGAAGCCATTACTCCTGGGATACTCTGCAGTGCACCGTCAGCAGAAGAATCTGCTGTACCTGAAACTCTGAAAATAAGGCAGTCTTTTCAGCACTGGATTATCTTCATAACCAGTAAATATTGCTCATAATTTCAACCCCTTAAAGCAAGCAGCTAGTGTGTACTGTGTGTCCGTCTCTACACTAGATCGCAACTTAAACTCCCACGCGGGTTCCAGAGAGCAACCCAGTGCTCGTCCTCCAAGTCACTCTGCCACTCTCCTTAAGCAATGGAACAGAGACCTTCCTGGCTCCCTGCATCTCAGGATTGCCCCACAGAACTGTGTCCTGGGGTTTCCTCCTTTCGTGAAGAGATGCTCAGTAGTGACAGGTTTCGTGGGATGCTTTCCCACCGAGGTGCTGGACAGGTGCCTTGTGCTCTCTCCTAAGGAGGACAGAAGGAAGACTAATCTCTCCATTTCCTACCAGCATGTAGGTCCTTCATGCCTGACCTGAATCTTCTTTATGATTAATCATGGATTAGACTGGAAACTTCCACACCATCAGCAAGCTAACTGTACTGGGACACCAATAGCCTCTAGGGCTTGTGGCCACTATCCCGGCCCTTGCCTGAAACCTTCAGTTTTCTTACTGAAGTGGCACTGGCCACTTGCAGTTGAACAATGCACGTTGATAATACTAAGACAATAAATGACAGTGTGATTATTTTCTCCCCACCAAGGGCTAGGTTCTGAAGCATGCAGAGCCCTCGGGCAGGCACGTGCTGAATGGAAGGCTCTTGGTAGTCTACAGTGGAACCTAGTGGCAATAGTATGTGCCTTGCCCAAAGTCCCCAGAAATCCCAAAAGAGCTTCTCCACCCCAAACTCTGATTCATAATCAAACATAAGTTTCCAAAAGAAACTTCATTTTAAAGAAGGTAGAACTGGAGGTCTGGCTGAACCTCCTATGCCTCACACCAGACAGCAGACTCTAATTGTTGACATGAATTTCACCGATGCAGTTGCAGCTTGGCGGGGGGTCTCTGCCATTCACTTACCCAGGCTTGAAATCATCTCTAATTTAGAGGTTGGGGACGGTGACGTAGGAAAGAGGTTTGGTGCTTTATATATGATGATGTGGGACCATAAAAATGTCTTTTTAATCTGACGATCATTAGAAAACCCAGTGGTGTGGTCCAGCTGCTAACCAGAGTGCATTCCCACGTCTGAGAGATTGCATGCATGGCAGGGACCCACGCAGTGGCGTCAGAAACCCTTTCTGTTTCTGAGAGAAGTTCTCTGTGACAAAGCCTCCAGACTTGCTGTTCTTTCCAGGACTTAAAGTATCAGAGGGTAACTTCAGGCAAAGTGATAAAACTACCAGTAATATTTGGCCTTACTATGTGCCTCAGGATTTCAAAGAGGTTTAGAAATAGAGTTAAATAGGGACAAGCAAACTTCATTCATTTATTGGAAAAAAAAAAAGGTGTGGTGGGTTTCTTTGGTGCCAGGCACTGCACTAAGTTATGTGGATTTTAAAATGAAGTGTGGGTTCCCCTCAGAAGCAGCTGGTACCAGGGAATCTGAGGAAACCCATGTGTCCAAGGAGGGAGACTACCTGGGCTTCCCTAGCTGCCCCTCAGTCCTCAGGCCTGAGAAATATCCATTTTTACTCAACATATTCTCTTCTCTTCATTTTTAAATGCTTGTCGCACCCACAGGGTCATTTCCTAGCTCATGCTCGCAGTGCACGCTCTGCAGCACTGCCCTCAGGGGAGAGGAAACCAGAACCCCAGGACAGAGTGCCAGGGCAGGAGGGGGGATCCCCGAAAGAACATGACCAAATGATGTGTTGTGGTAACTGCACTGCGGAAAGGACTTTCTTTTTCCTTGCTAGTTTTTATTCATTCACACGTAAACGTATATACAGGTTGCAAAATGATTTAGAGTTTGGAATATTTGCATAGACACAATGCAGTATCTTAGTAAGAGGCCTCGGATGTAAACATGAAATTCATTTTGTTTCTGTACACTTTACACACACAAAGCCTGAGCTTTATACAATATTTTTATTAAAATTGTGCATGAATGAATGATTCATGGTATGGAATCTTCCACTATAGGGGTCATGTCAGCGCTTGAAAGGTCTCAATTTTGGAAGCATTTCTAATTTTGAATATTCAGATTAGCGATGCTTGACCCGTTCTTGATGGAGGATTGATGGGAAGGAATTAGAGTGGAGCCCCCTGAATATGGGACGCCCAGCACCCACCGCCCTGGGCAGGCCTTGGCCTGTGGCTCTGGGTGAAGTGCAGACCCACAGGAGCCTCCCCTGCCTCCAGTGCCCCAGCACTGTTCCTCCCGGGTGGCCGGCTTCTACGCTGCAACACGGAGTGGGCACTCGGGTCAGGAGAAGTCTTGCCACATGAGCACCAGGACGGAGGCCAACCAAGCCACCGGCTGTGACAGGAGCAGTCCCTGCAGCTCGCGAGAATCCTGGGGACATTTTTAATTGACTCTTCAAGGCCTCAGAGCTGCGGCTGCCAGGCAGCCCGTGTGCAGTGCAGGCTGGTGGAGCTGCTCCGCACCCGATGTGCACGGTGCTGCCACCGCTGCCCAGTTGTCCTGCCACCTGGGCGTCGCCCAGGCCTGGCATCTTGGCTGCTCTCCGCACAAGGTCTCTGGCTGGCCTGGGCCCTTTGCATTGTCGAGTGCTTCAGCTGCGACCGACAGCGAGCTCTGAGCAGGGCTGAGGCCTCGCCAGCTGCCACCGTGACCTCTGCTTCCCCTTTCACTTCTGCTCAGTCCAGTCTTGTTACCCGTTCAGCTGAGGAAGAGCAGCACATCAGCTCCCATCCAGCTGCGGTGCCAGGAGCTCGGAGCACGCCAGCGAAGCCCAGGGCCTTCCTCCTTCTGCTTCCTGGGGACTGTGAGGACCATTTTCCTAAACAAAGGAATGGCCGAGAGGTGCCGCTGCCCACCCATCCTTTCAGGACCCCTGGATTTGCCCCCACGCAGCATGGAGGAAGGGTGCTAGCAAAAGCAGCAACGGTGTCCTGTCACTTGGGAAACCCTGCAGGGGACCAGCGTGGGCCAGACAGGCGTGTTGTCTAGGAACTGCACCTTGGACCAGTTATATACCAGGAGCTGCCCAAGGACAAGGAAGGACTTCGAAGAGATTGTCCCCCTAATGGCAGGGGCAGAACAAGTGGGCAAACACCCATCCAGTTGGTTAAGTTTAACAGGAAATTGGTGCGACTTAACTCCCTGGCGCCGACGACCTGGTTCATGCAACTCGTGTCCCCGGTGGGGACAACGAGGGAATGTTGCTTCCGAACCGAGCAGGAGGAGCCATGGCCGGCTCTGCTCCAGACACAAGTTCCAGAGGAGCCTGAGGTGCTCAGAGGGTGACCCTCAGGGGTTGGAAGCAGGAGTGAGTTCTGGCTAGTGGTGTGGGACAGTCAGGTCTCCGCACGCCCGTCCTCTCCAGCTACCGCAGCATTACGTTGTCCGGCTTCTGAAGCAATCTATTCTGAATCGTTAAGAAAGGTAACCAGTCAGGGTATCGTGGGTCCCAACTGTATCACGAGAGTCATTGCTGGGACCCTGGCATTCAGTTCTGGCTTCTCCATTATAGAAGACCAGGAAGGACCTCTCCAGGCAGTTCTGTGATTGTTAGCAATGGGGTTGGTTAAAATCTGTCCCACGTGGCTTGGGGTCAGTTAGAACCGCACTGCTGAAAGCTTGCACAAGTTCACGGCATACCCACGGTACCCCCAGGATGTCCTGCTGTGCTCCAGCCAATCCACCGGTGAGCTCTCCCAACTCCTTGGACCACTGTGCCTGTGGGACTCTTCATCCTGACCTTTGTCCTTCGAAGAGGCAGGAAGAGAAATACTCTGGTTGTCTGTTGATCAAAGAAGGGCCAGTTCACCTCCCAGGAGGTGACAGGTTGGGGGCAACTAAGTCCTGATTTCTGATCTTCCTCGTGTGCAGCAAAAGATCTCAGAAAAATCAGATCTTGAAGGAGCTTTTCCTCTAACTCAAACCAGATTCGGTTTAAAACAAACTGGACGCCAACCTCAGGCCTAGGGGAGCCTGTCCAAATCCAGTTGTGTACCTTCCTGGTGAAGGTATGGTCCATCTGTGACTCCAGATCTTAGAAGGGAGACCGGGGCAGCCCCGGAGCATGCCGGGCACGGCGCTCCATGTCTGTGCCTTCCTGCCCCCAGAGGGGGAGAGTGCTGCACGCCCTGGGCACAGCAGCCTTTCCAGAGAGGTCTTCTCCTGCAGAGTGCCCTGAGAGCCACACTGTGTGTGTAACGAGCGTACGGCACCTCGCACTTCTTGTGTCTTCAAGCGCTCTCAGCGTCAGGGCTGGACTGGGTTAGAGGGCTAGCGTGTCTTCCTCCTGCATTACTGAAACCTGGATCCTAGCTCATGATTCCAAAATGCACTGTAGAACCATCTCACGCTCAGGTAGCCAGGGGAGGTTAGTTGTAAGCATTCTTCTTAAAGAGACACACGGCTCCTACCCTTGCTCTGGCTGTCCTTGACCTGTTCGTGGCTCAAACAAAGCACGCCAACCCTCAAACCAATTGACTTTAATTTCCCAGTGTTAGAAACTGTAGACCAATATAAAGTAAGATTTGAAAAGACTAAATATGTGTGGACCTTGCATCTGAACAATCAGCAGGACATGAAAATACATGAAAACCTCAAACCCAGTGTCAGGTATCGACTTCAAATATCCATGGATGTTTTCTCCTGCAAGTTAACATGCTTGGGTAGAAAACAAAGAGCTCGGGTCCTGTGAATACTAGAAAATGTGTCACCAGGTACAATGAGACATGTTCCTTACCTTATGACTTCTAATCGGGTTTGGGCCTCCAAGGCATTTTTCTCCTTTGAAATCCTTGCTCGCATTTCCAGTCCTGATGTGAAAGGGAGGCGTGATCTCTTGTTGCAGGATCCCGCCAGACTCACCTGGTCGGCCTTTTGTTAGTAAACCTGTCAACAGGTGTAGCTGCCCTGGGAACACCGCCTTTACATCAGTTCTGCCATTTGCTTCTTGCTCGTTCCTTTTCTCCCTTGTTTCAACCCACACCAAGTGACTTCTCCATGCCTGACACTGCTGTAGGCCCTGGGAGTGGGGCGCCAGCAGGTTTGGCTCCTGGTGTCCATATTCTAGAGGAGGGAGAGGCAGGAGGCCAGTTGGGGAAGTGCCGTGTGGCCAGCAGCCAGAAAACTGACGTGAAGGTATGGACGGAAGTGCCCGGGCCTGGGGAGAGGGCCGCAGTGTTCCAGGGTGACTTTGAAGTCTTCCTCCTGGGAGTGAACCAAACAGAGGGCTGCCGTGCTCCTGCAGAGCGGGAGGCTGGGCCCAGGGGTGCAGGGAGGCCGAGCTGGCTCCTCCAGATTCAAGCATGGGTCTGGCCGTGGAGGGTCCACTCAGCCTTCAGACAGGTGAGAACTGGCGAGGGCTGAGGAGAAATGGTGTGACCTGACCTGTGTTTGAAGCAGAGGTCCTCCCTGGAGCACTGGTGGCCTTCCGGGACAGCGGAGCCTGGGGCAGGGGCCCCAGTGCATTGCGGAACGTTTTGCAGTATGCCCGACCTCCATACACTGGCTGTCCGTGGCTGCCCTCCTCCAGGAGTGACAGCTCCGAATGTCCCCAGACACTGAGCGTGTCCTGGGGTCGTGGGGGGTCACCTCCTGTAGAAAGCGGGTTTTACGAGGATCACACCCACCCAGAATGATATTTTAATTATGTTAAGATAATAGGACAAGTGAAAGAAATGTATTAACATTTAAAGACTTGCTAGAACCCTCCCAGTGGATTAAAGTTCAACTGAGATGTGCCTGTATCGCACGCTTTTATGGAATGATCATACCCTAACATGAAGACCAAAACTTTATCTTCGAGTCACATACCGATGTGATTCACTTCACCTGTATTTGTGGAACAGCACCAGGCAGGGGTCACCGAGAAATAGAGAACTCTGTTTAGAGACTTAAGAAAAAAAAATCCTCGGGTATTCAGAGCAGCTGTTACCATCACCGCGCACCCAGCCGGAGGACGGCCGGACTACGTGCCACGTGGTTAACAAGACGCAAAGATGCAGAGACACAGGAATGTCTCTGAGGTGCCACTAGCTCTTCGATGGGGCTCTCCTCACTTCCCGTGCTCAGGGTCTTTGAGAGGCTCGATCTTTCTCTCTGGATGACTTCTCTTTGTCCTCGCTGCCCTGCTGCCGCAGGCCTTCTGTCTGGATTTGCTCTGGCTCATTCCTGACTTCCCGTGAGTGTGCCTCTCGAGCATGTGCCTGCAGAGCAGCCGCCTCTTTGGATGCAGTGCAGTGCCTGCAGTTGTCTCTGCTGCAGCTCCTTGGGTGCTGGCGTGGGTGACAGGTGCTCTGGGGAGAGACCTTGCAAACACGCCCTCCCTCGGCCGCGTCTCAGCAAAATCCTGTTACCCAGAGTTTCTGTATTCCATCTCCTGGGCTTCAATGGAGAGCGTAATAAGTCCAGCACAGATGCTTGGACGTGACTGGTTTTAGCTGGGAGTACGGTGCTGATGAGCCCACACTGACCACCCCAAAAGCGGGACCTTGACACTGACAGCCGTCCTGTTTCCCCTGCCAGAATGCCCTTCCGGCCTCAACCTCATTTCCCCGACCATTGCTATGTGGGTGATAGTCAGGGAAGGAGCTGCCTCATCCTTTATGTCAGCAAAGGCACTACACAGGGAAGAAGCGTGAGTGGACAGCAGGGCCTGTGCCCTGTCTGGTGGCCCCTGTCTCCCTGTGTCACTCCTGTGCTCCCACGTGCCTGACTCCAAGGTTACTGCCACCTGGTCCTTCAGACAGGGAGCTCCTCCTGCATGTGCGGGGTGCCCCTGTGCACCCTGCTTCTTCCCCGCCCTTCTCAGAGCTGAGGGCCACCTTGGGGAGACAGTGCCTGACTCTGCTGCCACAGGACCCACCAGTGTTTCCACCTGCTGGAGTTTACCCCGTCACCTGCTGTGCAATTCATTCCTCGTCTCCAGCCCCTAGAGAGTACCTGGCACACAGTAGGCACTCAATAGTACCCCCTGAACTAAAGAATGGACAAATGAAATAGCCTAAATAGAAATAAAAGCAGGTGAAGGGCTGCCTTAAAATGGCTTTAAAAGGAAGCTGGTTTGCAGACAGAAGTTCTGGACTTGACCAACGTGAATAATTGTTCTCTCAATTTCAGCCTGTTCCAGATCTGCCGTTGGGAACAGTGAAGGTCAGCCCAGCTTCCTGTTCCATCACTATTCTTGCACCTTCTGGCAGCACTGAAGGTCTTCGTGTGTGTTTTCATGTGCAAGGGAGTCAGCAGCTAGGCTGGCCCACTGGGCATTGAAGTGGATCATATAAGTTCTTCTGCTTGGATTTTGAAGCTGTGACATTTATAAATTCAACTTGTGTTTAACTGATGCAAAAAGACATAAAACTTGTTCATACTCATGGGGTGCCATGTGATGTTTTGATACATGGGTGCATTGACTGATGTTTACATCGGATTAAAAGTATTCACCTCCCCAGACCTTATCCTTCCTTTATGGTGAAACAATCAAAATCCTTTTTTCTGGAGTTTTTAAATCCACAGTATAGCACTGTTATCTCTGGTCATCCTGCTGTGCACTGGCACCCAGAACTCCTGGCTCCTCTCAGCTGTCACTTAGCACCCAGGGGTCCACCAGCCCTCCCCCTCCCCTACCTGCCCACCTCTGGTAGCCTCCATCTGACCCTCCACTCTTGTGGGATCGAGTTATTTAGATTCCGCCTCCGTGAGATTGTGCAGGGCCTATGTGTCTGTGTCTGGCTAATTTCATCTAACACGATGACCTCAGTTCCATCCTCGTTGCTGTGAATGCCGTCATTTCTTTCATTCTTCTGGCTGGACGCTGGTCCCTGCAGGGCACCTCACTCCTTGTCTTTGGTACGCTGTCAGATCTGGAGGCTGCTCTCAAGTCATGGCTGATGTGGAGCGTGGTGGTGAACGCAGGAGAGCAGATGTCCCTGACGTGCCAACTTCACTTCCTTTGGGTGAATGTCCCATGAGGGGGTTGCAGGGTCATGCTAGCTCCACCCTCAGCTTTTTGAGGGCCCGTTCTGGCTTCCATGATGGCTGTGTGCACTCCCGTCACCTTTGCCTTTGACAGTAGACATTCCACCCAGACTGGCCTGATGGCTCCTCAGGATTCTGATTTGTGTTTCTTTGATGGCTGAGCATTTTTTTCTCATACCTTTTGTCCACTTGTATGTCTTATCTTGAGAGATATCTATTTGGGTCTACTGCATATTTTTTAATTGCATTTTTCTGCTCTGGACTTTTGGGTATTCCTTATATATTCTGGGTATCAACCCGTGGCCAGATGCAAAGTTTGCAAATGTTTTCTCCCAACCTGTTAGCAGCCTCTTCATTGTGATGATTATTTCCTTAGCTGTGCAGAAGCTTTTAGGTCAGTAGAATCCCTCTTTCTTTTTTTTTCCATTTTTTGTGTGCTCTTGGGTCTTATCTGAAATCTCCTTTCTCTTTCCAATGTCCTGAAATATTTCCCCTGTTTCTTCTGGTATATTCACTGATGGGGTCTCATAGTTAAGTTTTAACTGTTTCAAGTTGACTTCTGTAACTGGTATGAGGCAAAAATCTAGCTGCGTTCTTCTGCGTGTGGATATCCGACTTTCCCAGCACCACTTTTTGAGATGGTTAACATTTCTCTGCGTGTTCTTGGCACCCTATGGAAAATCAGTTGGCCGTATGTGTGGGTTACTTCTTCACTCTCTCTTCCGTTCCACTGGGCTCGGAGTCTGTACACCAGTGCCATGTCCTTCTGACCACTCTGGTTTGCAGTGTGTTTTGAAGGCGGGTAGTGCCAAGCCTCCTGCTTCATTTTTTCACTCAGAATGGCTTTGACCGTCTGGGGATTTTTGCATGGAAGCTCTGATCAGTTTGCCTTCATTCTGTCAATCCAGCATTTTCTACCTCTAAATCTTCACACGTTTTCCTTTTTGGGTAGAGTAGGCTGTCCTTGGTGGATGTCAGCTCACGAGAGATACCTGCAGTGATGTGACGAAGGTCCTGATCTGTGGGTGGGAGATGCGGGGTGCACAGGTGGGGAGCACCTTGCAGAGGGAATGTTATCTGGCACATGGAAACCTGTAGGCATGCCGAGCACTTGGATACAAGCAGGCCTGAGAGCGGCTTGGATGCAGGTCCCAAGGAGCAAGGGAGGTAATGTCACCAAGGGAGAGTCGGGAGGCCCAAATCACAACCAGCACGGAGAGACAAGCTCTGGAGGGCTTCCCTCTTTCCCTTCCCTCCCCTTGCCCTTCCTTTCTCACTTCCTGCTTCTTTTCCTTCTCTCCCTACCTTTCTCCCTCCTTCCTCTCTTCTTCATATTTTAGGCAATAGCTGTTCTTTCAAGAGTTTTAAGCATGGAAAGGACATTATTTAATTCATTTTTTAGTGAGAAAAAAACTGAACAGTAACCAGAATATAAGGTTAAAGTTCTAGTTCTTTCCAGCTGCATGACTTTGATTGACCTCATTTCCCAGTAAAATATGGATAATGTCTCTGCCTCTTGGGATCTGTGTTATTGGGGTCAGGGATGAAAACACACGGTTTTGCCATGAGCAAAGTATAATAATGCAAAAGATGTTTATTATCCCTTTTGAATAATTTGTTAGCCTACAACCTTTGAAAGGCCTAGCTTTAAGGCAGTCAGAACTCACTAAGTACCAAGGAGAAGGACAAGCACAGCACACACAGCCTTATGTTCAGTTACCGTCCAGGGGCTGGAACTTCTTGAGGTTTCTGAGAAGGGGGAAACAGTCCAGATCTTAGCCTGAGGGCCAGGTGGAGCCATGGATGCCATCCTGTTTGATGTGACGCTCTGGTCACTTGTAAACCTTGCCTGAGATCAAAGCACCCACCCTGGGACTGTCTGCCAGGGTAGGAGTGTTCCTGAGGCTGTGCGCTGCGATGCTCCAAAGCCGTTTGGCCTTTGCTGAATATGGACTAGGCTTCTGACCTCAGGCACCTCAGGACAACCAACATAGGACATAGAGTAAATGTTTAATTATTTTAGTGTACAGAATACATTGTAGTGCCTTGGAAGTCTGCTTTTCCAAAAGGAATAATAAAAATTTATCATCATGTTGAAAACATATTTGCTATTTTTAAAAGCTGTAAGAATGTCTTACTATATTTATATCTAATAATCCAGAACTCCAGATATATGACTTCTCAACTTGAGCAATACTGCACTAAGCTGTGTGACCTATGACATCAAAAATTCTATGTAAATATTTGGAAATGACAAATTATGAAGTTGACTTTTACCACTTATTGTTTTCATTTATGTTTAACAGTGTTGCAACATTATTTGGTATCATATAGGCCAAAAATTGAATTAAGGATTATTTTCAATTTGTATTAATTATAATTAACATTTGATTTGGTGACTTTTTTATTCATTTTTTTCAGTACATTTATCATACAAGAATAATCATTTCTAAATTTTATTTTAGGTTTTGAAACTAACATGAACCTAACTGGCCGGGATGATCCTAGTACATCAGAAATTGCTTCGGAGACTCAAGATAGAAATGCAAATAACCATGGAATTCAATTATCTAATTCACTATCTAGTGCTATTACTGCTGAAAATGGAAATTCCGTCTCGAATGGTAAGCACTTTTAAACTCAGAAGTAAATGGATGAAAGTTTTAAGCTGTATCAACTTTCTAGGAAGAATGAATTTAAAATATAAAAATGGAGTAAGCTTAATAACTGGAAAATAGGATCTAAACTGTGAACTGCACTCAGGTATTATTGTCAGCATATTATTGCCTGGGTTAAGGAATTAGAATTGCCCTTAGAATTTGCAACTTTTCAGAAATCTTTGCAGTATTGGTCCATAAGAGCCAGTGTAAAATGAGTCTGAACTAAGAAGAAGGAGGAGATAGATATGCTCTACCGATACTTCTAATTAGAAGTATTTTTCTTATAATTAAGAAATGTGAAGGAAAGTAATCTTGAAGGAATGGATGTAAATGCCAAGGCGCCTTCAGGTGTTTGAAGTGCAGCAAAGAGAACATTGTGTAGGAATCAGCTTGTCTGCATGTGTCTCAAACCCTCGAAAGATATTTCCTCTCATATATAAAAAAATGCCTAGGGCTTCTAGTCATGACTGACCAATCTTTCCCTGGGCACATCCAGAAGAGCTGGAAAAACCATTTTTGTTTAGTCCAATTCAAGGTGCTGGAGAACTTTCAAGACAGAGTTACTGTGGGAGCTGAAGGGGAGGCGGGAGGTCCCCAGGCCAGGAGGACCATACTCTGGCTTTCCTCTCAGGCAGGAGGCACGTCCTGGCCCAGAGAAGGCAGCCAAGAAGCCACCTGAGCTTCCCAGGTCCACCAAGGCCTAGGGAGGGCTTACAAGTGTCCATCCCAAAGTCAGTGAGCCAGACCCAAATCACAGCTCAGCTGTGAAACATCTCAATCCTAAAGATGACCACGGTGCTACTGGAGTGACAGAGCCCACGGGTTCCCGGGAGAAACACGTAAACTCTCCCTGAAGACAATAATTGCTTCCCAGTCTCAAAATATTCCTGTAAACGGTTTTTCAAATACCGAGTCCAACACGCAGTCCAAAGCAACAAGACCCGTGAGCAGGAATCATTGCAGAGATAACTGTCAGTCACAGCATGTCCACCAGGGCTCGAAAGATCAGAGTCCAAAGATGTACACTTTCGAGTAAGAATGTGCACCCTGCCCTCGTAGATGGAAGCACAGGGATTTCAGCAGAAATGGGCAATCAAAAGCAGAGCAAAATGGGCAAAAATTGTCAGATGGAAATTCTGAAATTGAAAAACGCAGTAATAAAATGAAGTATAACAGAGGATGAAATTAAACTTAATTAGACACAGTTGTTGAAAACACAACGAAAGCGTCAGGGGAAATGGAAGATACGCCAGAGAATCTCTAGAGGGAAACACCCAGAAGCAGAGGGAAGAGGCGGAATCTGGAAAATGGTGTGGAGACACGAAGGACCCAGCCGTGCTGGGCCTGGCTCAGGGGAGAGCCCTTGCTGAGCATGTGTGGGACCCTGGATTCCGTCCCTGCCACGGCCACAAAAGGACACAGCGAGGAGTGCTGCTGGAATCCTAGGGCCAGGAGACCTGTGCGTGGTCAGAGGAGAGACTCGGTGAGAAATGTTGGTGAAGTTTCCAACACTAGCCGCAGCACCCTGGAGAGCAGCAAGTGGCGATTGTTGTAAACCCAACGTCCTCTTCCCACCCCAGCAGCCCTGCCTCCAGGCGTCCTCTGGAGGGAAATGGAAGCAATGCCCAGGAACACCTGAAGGTGGAAGCCCAGGGCGCCTCCATGCCTGATCACCTGGGCCGGGAACGAGTGCGGCCCTTCAGATGGCACCTGGAGGGTGGTAGTTATCCACTGCTGTGCAGCAAATCCCATTTCCCCCAAAAGAACCTCAGAGGCTTTGCACATCTGGTGGTTGTTATTTTATATTTCGGAGGGTCAGGAAGCTGGGTGTGGCTCAGCGTGCCTTTGTTTGGGTTCCTCATGAGACAGCAGTCAAACCAGCAGCCAAACCCAGCTCAGCTGAGGGATGGTACCTTTCCAAGGTCACATGCGGGGTTACTGCAGGCCTCAGAAGATTCTAGTCTGTCCACTCACCTGGGCCTCTCCCTAGGGCAGCCTCATAGCAGGGCAGCAGGCTTCCTCCTGGGAAAGCACCAGAGCAGCCAGAAGAGAGCCAAAGTCTCCTAGGCGAGCCCACGCTGCTGAGCGCCCAGAGCTGGGCTCACCGGGCATCTTACGGGATTAACCCCCACACAGATGAGCTCTGCGTCTGTAGGAATGACCCACTGCTGTGCACAAAACAGAACACGCAGCAACCGAAACCCAGGAAACAACCTGTGATGGTGCAAGTGCACCGACAAACAGAGTCTGAAGAGCAGAAGCGCCTGTGCAGGACAGAAAGCAAAGTGGCTGCCAGCGCGGACGGGAGTGGACCGCAGAGGCTGGGTGGGCCGGGACGTGCACTCGAGGGGCCGACTGTCCGCACAGTGAGCCCGACAGAGCCCAGCTTTTATTTTTAAATTCAAACCCACGGAAAGCCTGAGTAGAAGAAGTGAAAATAAGACCACTACCAGGCCTGTCGCAGCGAGATACGTGTAAAATAACAGCTAACCACGGATCCTAGAAGCAGCCAGAGGCTTAAAGGAGGCGAAGGAGCCCTCGAGGTCCAAGGTCAGTGGAAGGGCATCTTTAACACGCGCAAAGAAAATAGCTGCTAACCCTGAATTTTAAAACTAATAAAAAATTCCTGTAAAAATGAAAAGGAGTTAATGATATACTTAGAAAAAAGTGAAAACATAGAGGATTCAGCACTGGTGAACTCGGCATGCTTAGAGGTAGTGGAAGAAATGAAAAGTCATTTAGAAGGCGAGCGCAGCGGGCAGCAGACTCCTGCTCAGCACCTGACACTGACACGTCTGACTGCCAGCTGCGCCCTCAACACTGACCAGCGGAGGGGACAGGACTTTCTGAAAGGCAGGGCAGATAGGTTTTAGAGGAAGGTCTAAGGACACACCTGGAGCAAACCTGGAAATTCACACTGTAAAGGCTTCGTGTAGTGTGAACTGCAGCATGAATGACTGCTGGCTTGGGGAGCAGGAGATGCCCAGAGCCCGCCAGAGGGCAAGCTGGGCCTCGCACAGCATTCAGACATCTTGCACCCAGGAATCCGCAGGTCCAAGGAAAAAGCACAGTCTGAATTGAAAACCAGAATATTCCAACTAATGTCCATGAAACTGTGACATGACAGCACCTGGGGGTGGTGGCTGAGGTCTCCAGGGATGGAGGCTGGCAGCCTTCACCATATGCCCTACGGGAACAAGGGCTCCAGATCAGGGCCGAGGACCTAGGGAGTCAGAAATCCAGGAGAAAATTTGACACCAAGGAAGCGGGAGGGAAGGTACAGTAGGGCGAGAACATACTGTATTGAAATAGAAAACAGAACAAAGCCAACGTTGGTTCTTTCAAATTGTCCTTAGAAACATGAACAGACTTGATAATCCACTAACCAGGGTGACAGAATAAAGAGGGTGCAAGAAAACTACATTCTAGCAGGGGAAGGGGCACCCCCACCATCTGATGGGGTTGTTGACTTGTATGGCAGCTACCATCTCACAATGTTTTAAAAAAAAATGAGAGAGTTGGGAAGCGGGTGTCAGTGGAGAGAGAGGAAGGGAATTCCCTTTCACCAAAATATTCCATTTTTCTGAATTTTGAGGCTAAAGGCAAAAGCTACCACTTGGAAAAAGGTCTTAGAAAATTAATACAAAAAGCTTTGAGTCTTGCCCCCCCCCAAAATTAACACAAATGCAAAAAACAACCATGCAAATGAATCCCCTCTAGACCAAACTGGAAATGTTCTTGGAATTTGCTTCTTGAGATTGATTATAGAGAACTGAGCCCTTAGCAATATCAGGCTTCTAAACTCCAGCATGTAACAAATAGTGCCAGTCCACACCCTGGTCACAGATTTATATGTTTTCCCTTAAATGCTTATGGCAAGCAGATTTTAAAGCTGTTTCTGTGTAGACATTAATTGAAGATTACTTGAAAATCTCAAGAGTTATGTACACAAAAGAAAAATCATTTCAACTGGGGCTACAGTCTCTCAAAACAACTTGACATGTTTACGCTGATCTGTGACCAGCGGAGGGGACAGGACTTTCTGAAAGGCAGGGCAGATAGGTTTTAGAGGAAGGTCTAAGGACACACCTGGAGCAAACCTGGAAATTCACACTGTAAAGGCTTCGTGTAGTGTGAAAACTATCCATTTCTGGATGCCGGACTCTTTCCCCAGGACTATTAAGATATCCAGCTGCTTGCCTGGTGTAGCAGGGCTTCCTCTAAGCATCCTCTGACTGGAACAGTGACGAATGTGGCAGATGAACCAGTGAGTGCTGTTCAGAGGACAGAGTCAGAGGTTTCTCCATCTGTATAGTCCAACTTGCACAAATCTCCATGGGTGGCATTTGATATATACATGGTCATGATATCACTTAAGGCAATTAACGGCACAGAATTGCAATTCAGATAGTACAGTGTCCTTTCTAAATAAAGACACAAGATGAAAGTAAATGTTTAGAATAACTTAAAGTTCTAATTGGAACAGAAATAGTGTTATTTTCTAGGAAATGATTTCTCTTTTGAATGCCAGTATCTGCATGCTACCTCTTTCTTCCCAGAAATAATTATCTGTTTGTTCATTTGCTGAAATATAGTTATGTGTGGGTAATTATAGCTATCACTTACTTTAATTGCCATCTTTTTACTGATGTGAACACAGACTTGGATTTTTTTGTGTATGTGTACCTAATTATTCCCTGGACTTGTGGTTATTTATCATTAGATTAGAAAGCAGTTTTTAATGTTAGAACATTTTAGCTGTATCAAACAAAGTGTTGTGAATATAAAGATGTTTATTTTGTGGGGAAATAGAGATATAAAAATTTCCAATGAGGACATTTTATATCAGTATGATTTTCTTTCTTGCTGTTCAATGAATATACATTTTATTGCTAAGCATCAGGAAAAATGGCAATTAAAGAATAGAGCCATTACACTTGGATCTGCATTTCTCTTTCTGTGAAGATGGCCTCTTTTTCGTTTGCTTAATGTCCACCCTCAGTGCAAAGTCAGGGTTCTCTGTGTGGATGAAAGGCTTGCTAGGAGGCAGGACTGGCGAGCTCATTCGTGGGTCCAGGGACTTTGCATTTTTCGCATGGACTCGAGGGCTGTGTTGAACTCGGCATTAGATCCAAACCCTCCTGATCGGACACAGTGAAGCAAGGCTTCTGGCAGCCATGCCCCACGACTGCCACTGGCCTAGGAGCCTCTGACTGGAGCCCAGAAAATAGGCTTCCATGTGCACCCTGCCACCTCACTCCATTCATAGGCATTGCAAAGATGCTCTGGAATTTGGAAAATAGGCTTCCGTGTGCACCCTGCCACCTCGCTCCATTCATAGGCAAAGATGCTCTGGAATTTGTACTGTCATCTGACTCAAAGCCCAAGGGCCAGAGAAGGGGAAGCAAGCTTCCACTTGACAATCTGGAATATTCTCTAGTTGTCTATTTTGAGTAACAGGAGTTGCTTTGCAAAGAAAGCTTGCTCCTGTGGCATCCCTGAACCCTCCCACCTCCTGCTTCTGGCCAAGAGTGTCTTGAAGCCATATTGAATCCTGTCTCATTTGGACCTCACTCATTGAATTGAACTCTGTCCAGCTCAGCTGGGCGTTGAGGTTGAAGATGGTGTACTGAGATAATCACTGGGCAGTGTTCCTGGTATTTGAGGGGTCACCCTGCCTGGGTCCAGACCCCAGCTCTGACACAAGACAACTCCATGAGCGTGGGCACAGCACATCTCAGCTTCTTAGTTTTCTCATCTTAAAAACAGGGATGATGAAGAGTCTGCCTCATGGACTGCTCTGGGTGTTCAGCGTGGTGGTGCAAACACAGAGCTGGTACTCAGCACACACCACCTGCACACAGTTCTCCTAAAATCCCAGGGCTTTTAGAGCTGGATGATCCACAGGATTTAGCCAACAGAAGCAGAAGTTATACCAGGAAGCAGAGGAAGTCAAGGTGGTGGATTCATTTCTCCAAGACCATGTAGACTGTCCTGGGCCTACATGCACCTGACCCCACTGCTCCCAGGTGTGGTCACATATGCTGGTCATTTTGATGGCCTACCCTGGTATTCAGTGCCAGGATGGACATTATAATCTAGAGCCTCTGGAATGAATCAAATAAGACCATATGGATATGATTCAGGGGAAGGACTGTCGTGCACGTACATTAGAGTTTTCAGAGTGACAGGATGGGCAGAAGGACAGGGAGACCTCGAGAAGAGGCAGGCAGCTCCTGGCACTCGAGGGTCGATGAGGACGAGCATGGCGTGTGAGTACGTGCACGGTGGCCAGATGACATCTGAGTTCCTCAAGTGCCTCTTTGTGTGAACAGCGAACATGGGAGAACATTGACAGTGTGTCAAAAGAGATTAGGATCCCAGGCAGTTCGTGCTAAAAGTGTCCCAGGGGGTCCGAGGAGCAATGGTTGCAGTTACCTTCCACACAGAGGAGGGCATTCAGGGGACTGGGATGGCCAAGGACACCTTGGGGGGAAGGCTGGAATTTCAAGATGAGCAAAGGAGCGAGCATTTGGAATCTGCTGCTGGAGTTATCCGTGGCACGAGTATGAACCTGCGCGTGGGTGAGGGCGTGAGCTAAGAGAGACTGCCAAGGACAGGGCACAGCGCCCGGCGGCAGCTCCAGAGCCGCCCTGCTCTGGCTCTGCCATTTTTGAGAAGTGCGCCTGGTTGTGCTGTTGAAGTGACTGCAGAACAGGACAGGAGGTTGGGCGTGCCAAGCTCACGCACCTTCACTGGGTCCTTGGCAGGCTTTGCAGACAAGCCAGGCTGTTAGAGAACATCCTGGCAGAGGAGAGGAGAGAGGCTTGATGAGTCCACTTACAGTGAGGGTGGAAGGCTGAACCCTGCAGCGGAGAGGGGAGGTGGAGCAGGGGTGCCCTAGGTGGATTTGCAGTTTGATACATATGGACTTGCCGGGCGCAGTGGCACACGCCTCTAATCCTAGCAGCTCGGGAGGCTGAGGCAGGAGGATCATGGGTTCAAAGGCAGTCTCAGAAAAAGTGAAGCCCTAAGCAACTCAGTGAGACACTGTCTCTAAATAAAACACAAAATAGGGCTGGGGACGTGGCTTAGTGGTTGAGTGCCCCCGAGTTCAATCCCTGGTACCAAAAAATGAAACAAGAACTTCTGACTCCAGATCACATAAATGCCAAGTGCACCTTGGGAGTTCAGGCAGGAGCTCCAGGATGGAAAGATGGGAAAGAGGCTGGGTATGTGGGGTTATTACAGCACTGAGGAGAGTGCAAAGGGGGAGAGAGAAACAGGTGACTGAGAAGGCAGAATGAAGGCCTAGGACGGGACGCTGGGGGAGACCACAGCTGCCCAATGTCATGGAAGCCAAGAGGAGACGTAAAGGCCAGAGTCCTCGGTGAGACACGAGAGAACCCAGCCCCATTGTCCTGGACTAAACAACTTTGGGTCCCCAACCGAATGACAGGCTCTGACTGGTCAGGCACATAAAATCCAGTGTCACTCATCTGCCACAGCTGACCCCACTCTTCTCCTCTTCAGAGACTTCAAAAGGACCCACTGGGTGCTGCACATGAACTGC